>NC_143175.1:1260000-1885000 GCF_047325235.1 Durio zibethinus
ATGCTATTTGTGGCTTTGGTGGTGCTTTTAAAGTGTGAAACAAATAATGAACTGTTTATAGGTTGATTGATTTTTCGTCTTGAGTTACTAGGAATAATGCCTTTCTGTAACATTTTACTGTTGGATATTTGGATTTAGTGCCATCAACATATAGAGCAACTGCTGGAAAGCATTCCAACTATGTTTCAGGAGAACAGAACTGCTGAATCAGCCTTTGTTGTGGCAACCAAGGTATCCCCTTTTTGACAAAGCACCTTTTTTCATCCTTGGTGAATGTTACAAGTTATAAATTTTGTATGCCACAAAATTCAAATCAATTTGATAGCGTGGTAGAAGTTCAATTTGGTTGATGAATTTTATTAATTCTTTCTCTCAAAGATACAAGTCTTTAAGCATTTCTAGAGCATCCCAAAGTTGCCAGATTTTTTTTTTCCTAAGGGGTTTTCTGCTTTTGTCTTATGATATTTTCTGCTTTTATATTATGATAAACATGGTTTTCAGCTTTTATATTATAATATTCTAATCTCTACATGCTTGATAATTTGACTTATTACACACTGTTTACCTTTGCCATTACTTTGTTTGTACAAATCAGCCAAAATTAAAAAATGCAAGTATTCTAGCTGGTTCAGTTTGTTTAAGATTAGACATTTTATACTGTTCCATTCTGATTTCAGGCTGCTTTCTTGGTAATTAAGAGTACTGGAGGGAAACTTTTGGTATTTCAATCAGGCAAGAATTTATGTTTGTCATGTTTTATAATAAGCCTATTTGAATATACATCGTAACATTTTTAAGCAGTTACTGCTTACAGTATGACAGATAAGTGTACTGAAATGGAAACATAAACTCTTTAAAGATTAACCAAGCTTCTACCACAAAATATTCTTTTCTTTAATCCTCTTTCCTTCTTCTTTGATAGGTGCTCTCTTCTCTGTCTCCTTTACAAGTTTGAAGAGGGTTGATTGGAAATGTTTTCTTTTTCTTCACTTGGTCTATTTTGGAACAAAAGTACTTTTGAATTTAAGGGTATTCAAGTGAAAATATTACTTTATCTTTGTTTTATAGATTTGTTCATCCTTTGTAATTAATATAACAGGCTCTGGATTTTATTGCCCTTCATCCTCAAAATGGATTTCTCTTTGCATAGACTATGAAATTTCTTCTTAATTTAGCTTTATTTTATTTTCAAATTTCATTTTGAAGTTTTGTACTGACTTACTTTCTTAACAATTATTGATTTGAAACTTGAAACTGCTCCTGGCTAGTTGAGTTATTGCCTGTGCATTTGACATGGTAGCTAGATACTGTTTGTTGCATCTTGCTTGGAGGGATTTCTAATTGTTGTACCATGTGCAGTCCTACCATCAGTTGGCATGATAGCACTTTCTACACAAGAAGCTGAAGGAAGAAGTAACATCTCTGCAGGAGAAAAGGTAATTATCTCATAGGTTATTTTCTTCCACAATCCATGTGCTATTTTCTTGTGTTGCATACTTGAGGATGCCATTTATAATTCTGCGAATGTTACATATGTGCATTGAAGAAGGTGGCTCCACTATTTGCTTTATCATTCTTAATTTTTCAATCCAACATCCTGCTTTAAGAACATTCAGCCATAATGGACTTACAAGGAACATTTGGAACAATTTGCACATGAAGATGAGCTATTGAGGCCTACCAGATCTTTTGTTATAGGGATGCTTCATATATGCTAAACTGAGTATTGAGATATTTTCATCTCAATCCTAATCATAGATATTGTTGAGACTTCACAGCTGCGAATCATTTTTGCTTTTCAACTGATAGCTTGAACTTCTTTGCTTCTCTGAGTGGCAAGTTTGAATAGAGCCTCGTTTTCAGTAGTTGCAATTTCCCATCAATTTGGGTTTATTACTCATAACAACTAGCAGATACATGTAATGTCTTATGTTAAAAATAAGAGAAATACAAGATAAAGGAATAATTGATTGAAAACCTAAGTGTAAATTAAAAATGTAAGATTTTATCTTCCTCTGTTTCCTTTTTGGCCTCCCTTGTAGTCCTCTCTTGGTAAATCTTAGTTACTGCAAGTGTCATTCTGACTTACTTTTCATCCCACCAAGTTTCAATTTACTTGATTCTCACTTTGTTACTTATATATCATCTGTTTTGATTTTTGAGTCCAGTGGTTTTAAATGAAGTGTTCTGCTATTTTCTGGATTTTAGGAGGCTCATAGACTACTTCAACAAGCAGACAAAACTTTAAAGACAATGGCAATTGAATTTGCTGAGTGCCAGGTGAACTTCTAAGTAATTTCTTTTCTATAGTTTCGCTATGATTCGCATATAAATAAAAAGTCCGCCTGTGTTGCTCTGGGCATATAGTTGTTGGTACAAAAAGAACTTATATGAGTGAATTTTTTGTATTTCAACCTGTTCCAGGTCTGCGTGGATGTATTTATCACTACCCAAACTTATGTAGACATTGCTTCCATCTCTGTCATCCCAGGAACTACAGGAGGGCAGGTATTGATGAATGTCTGGTACTTATATTCTGTTGTCTAATAATATGCGGCAACCTATTAGCTATTTTAAAAATGTTGGACCTCGGGAGATCTTCTGACTCTCAAATAAAACATGTGATATGCATTGGTAACATTGTAATAAAGCAAAAATCAGGACTCAGAAGAGTGATAATGAACTTTTACATTGTTTGGTTTTTCTTTAGGCCTTTTGTACATTTTCATCTATTTGTTTAGGTGATCCCTTTGCTGTTCTTTGTTATTGTTGATTATTTATTATTTCAACAAGAATGGCTGGAAAGGGGGATACCACCCACCTAAACTCCATTCTAGAATCACTACCTATTGGTGGCTTTCAATTTGGTATTCTTGCTGAAGAACATGAAAGAGTCGGTTAAAGTGCCAACACATTCTAATAGCAATATAAGACACTTCAAATTTCCCTGCCTTTGCTTATGGCCTTCCCTTTATGTTGACTTTGAGAAAGTGCTAGTGAGGCATCATGCTTCCATCTTCTTCTTTACATTGGGATCTAGTCTCCTTTTTTTGGATAAATGAAATTTTTTATTTCATCCAAAGAAGCAAGAAGAACCTGCTACATAGTGTATATAAAAGGCAGGACTTTACCATCGGCAAAAAGTAGTTATAATTAATATTTAGATGTTAAGGCCCCAGTATTCACTCAATCCCCTGTTATTTAGTCAAGCAGTAGCAGGTAGTCTTCAAACTTGAATCAGACATCATCCACAATATGCTTAAGTGCATATGCATGAGTAGCAGCTATTAGGAATCTAGTCTTCTTCATGTCTGTTGTGTATAAAAATGCCAGTCATACCAATCTATGCCTGGCATTGTGTTAATTGGTATGGTTTTCAATTCTAGCAACTTGGAATCTTGAGTGAAATTTGCTGCAACCTTCAGCAGAGGCAAGGGATTGTCGAGAACGAATATGGTTATACTTAGCTTAAGGTTGAGTAGTTAATTTCACTTTGTGCAAAATTTCTAGCCCGTGCTAGAGTGACAATTATTTTCTTATAATCCTGGGTGCATTTCTGTTGTCTCAAGCTAGCCTTTTATTAAATGTTTGTGGTTCTAAATCTAGAATTCGTATATATAGGAAGATTGAATATAATGTTCATTCAAAAATAAATTTATTTAATGAGAACAAGAAATTGATTATATTAGCTAAATCATGGTTGCAGCTGTATTCTCCATAACTTCATCAGTTCTTATTGTTTTCATTTGCTTTCCGTCTCATCTTGTTTTGGTTCAGTCTTCAGAACATCAACAGTTGTTTAATTTACCAGGGGACAAGTTGGTATCTTTATGATAGCTTTCAGATATTGCTGTTTTTCTTTTTCCTGATGAGAAACTGAGTAGAGCAGACGTCACAGACATACATGCAACGAGCTTATTTGCAAAATGAATCTCTGGCACAAAAAATTTTCCCTGCCCCCTCACTTGCTCTAATTTTCTCATTTTCCTTGCCTTTTTTTTTTCCTTCATTTTAAGGCATCTTCTAAGATTACATGTTTTCACTCTTTTTCAGGTTTATTACTATTATCCTTTCTCGTCCAGTTCTGATCCAGCAAAGCTTTACAATGATCTTAGATGGAATATTACAAGGCTCCAAGGTTTTGAAACGGTGATGCGTGTGAGATGCAGCCGGGTATCATTTTGGAAACCAAAATTTTAGTTATGACCTGTATTTATCGTCACGTGCATTGCTCATGAATACTTGTTTTAAGAGATTTATTTTTTATGTAGTAATTACATATAGAACATATAGTCTTAAATTTTACAAATAATTGAAATCAATAAAGTTCTTATTAACTGAACTTTGTCTGAGAATGTAAAGTTTGTTCCACATACAAATATATCATATTAACATAAAGTTTATTGCTTTTAATGTTAATGGAAAATGAGAAATCTGAAGATAAAATATTCAATGTAAATTCTAACTCTTTTTATTTATTAAATTCATTCAATGAAAGTCTTTCAATGGAAGTAGAATTCTAATTTATAAATTGGATAAATCTTATTAATTTATAATGAAAAATATTTAAAATGGCAATCTAAAAATATAATGAACATAGATGTTCATTTTCATCAATCAAAAGTTTTTCTATGTTTCTAATGATGCTTTATAATCAGAAGCTTGTGTATGTATTATAGATTGTAGATATAATTCTATGTTTCCAAAGAAGCTTTATGCTGGGAAGTTAATTTTGTTTTCATTTCTGTAGGGGCATGGAAGTGAATGAATACCATGGGAAATTTTGCAACCGCATTCCAACAGATGTTGAACTACCAGGGGTCTGTATACTTTTCAAATGATTTATTTGTTATCCTCCATGAGGATTGTCCTTGTTTGACTAACTGATTTACAGATTACCAGAGAGTTAACAATGACCCATTTAAGTTGTTTGCTAATAATTAGAAAGTTAATAGCAATATGCATCTGAACTGTTTTAGAGAGGTTTTTTATTTGTCCCTTTAATTTTTGGTTGGGGGGAAGGAGGGTAACATTAGGTATCTTAGAATCATTAGTGGGGTGGCTTATTTATCCCTTTAAATTTTTTTATCTTTGGTGTTTGTTCCACTTCCTGATCTATACTAGTTTATTTTTGCTATAACTAGTCCTATTTATAGTTTTATCTTTCTAACTGAGTTGGCTTTTTTTTTTTTTTAAATACTTCCTTGATTGGCACTGAGCTTCTTTGGTTGGTTTCTTGTTCTTGTCTCAACGTTTATTCTGATCCACACTCTTCTTGTTTATCATGCAGATTGAGTCTGAGAAAACTATAATGGTAACATTAAAACACAATGGTAAACTGCAGGATCGATCAGAGTGTGCTTTTCAGGTACCATCTACTTTCCTTGCTCGGTATCAATAACTTACATAATAATGTCTTCAATTTGCACCTTGTTTGTTGCTGAATGATGATTTTCTTATGCTTTAATTCAACCATTCTTTCATTATCTAGTGTGCTCCTCTTTATACCACTGTGCACGGTCAAAGAAGAATCTGGGTTTCAACTTTATCTTCACCATGCATAAGCAGCATAACTAAATTGTTCTGAGCAACTGACTTAGATACACAATTTGTATGCTATTTGAAGCAAGGTAATTACACCAACTTACATGCATTGACTTAGTGTTCAATAGTTAGTATTCAATAGTGTCTTTTTGGCCCTCCACAATAATTTTTCATTATATCTGAAGCTTTAATATGGAACTATTATGTGCTTTGAAGGAATCCGCTCCAATATGGCGTTGTTATACTTTTATTCTTCTAGGATTTGTATATTTCCAGGTATCTAATTTTAAGTTTCATCAGAAAGAAGAGTTAACTTTTTGTATTTTCTTTTCCTTTTGCTATGCCTTCAGTGGCAAACGAAATATCTTCTACTGCACTCTTGCAAGTACAGGAAAAAGTGACAAATATCTGCATCAATAATTTGCTTGCATACCATAAATTTTTCACCAAAGCAACAACATCTGGACAGGTTATTCTTCCCGAAGCACTAAAACTTTTGCCTCTTTACACCCTTGGTAAATTCCAATCTATGCATTAATTTGTTCTGATCAATACTGTTTGTTAACATTCATTGTGCCTAAGGTTAAACCTCTTTTGAGTTTTAGATTTTCTTACCCCTGCAAAATGCTTGTATGAGGGTTGTGGATTTTAGAGCTTCAAGACATGCCTTGGGCTCACAACAGTTTCGATTGGATTTACCTATTAGGCTCGGGGATTGATAATTTTTTTTTTCTTTCACTATTTTTTTTCAGCACTAATCAAAAGTACTGGATTGCACTTTGATGGAAGAATAGATGATTGGTCATTTTGGATCAGTTATGTTTCCCACATTTCTACTCATTCAGCAATTTGCCTAGTGCTCCCATGGATGATTGCTGTTCATAACCTTGATCTGGAGGTATAAACTGGTTTACCTCTCTCTCTCTCTCTCTGTCCCTCTTTGGGTGGGATGGTGGGGTTTGTATTTTAATCTTTCTTGCAAAAGTATCATTGAAATCAATTTCTAACTTTTTGCCTGTTTGCTTGATGATAGGAGGAGAATGGATCTGTTATTCCTCCAATACTTCCTCTTTCAAGTAATTATGTGAATGAGGAGGGCATTTATCTTCTTGAAAACGGTGTTGATGGCTTAATGTACATTGGGAGCTTGGTGGATTCAGATATATTGAGACAACTATTTGGCATTTCTTCAATTGACGAAACACCTACCCTGGTATTATGCTTAGTGATCTATACTATATGATGATATTATCGAGATAGAAAAAAGTTGCATTTTACTTGTTTTTAAACAAAATTAGAAAGTTCGACATAGAGTTTGAATTTTTCTCTTGTAATGTTGATAACATAAATTTTGTTAAATTTTCAAAAAGGAACTGCAATCATGCATGTGACTGCGATTATGTCTATATTTCAGGTTTATATCATTTTCAGTTACTGTATAAATTATTAGATCTAAACATGTTCAATCAGAATCTCCAACCCTTAGCTAAGGGACATAATTAGGTTTGTTATCTACCACAAAATAGGCTACTGTAGGAGACTTCTAACTATTTTAAAGACTAGCATATGACCTCTATTTGGCATCTTTATTTGGCAGAAGTGTTCATTTTATAATTTAGATGTCCAAGATGAAAATAGTGAAAAGCTATTTCCGTCTAGGTTTCACCTGATGCAGTCATTTAGAAAGAAAGAAAATATTGATGGCAAATAAAAATAGGAACTGATTTCCTAAGGAGCATAGCGAAACAATAGAACTGACCATCCAAAACCAGTCAAGCTTAATGATATAAAAATTCTTAAACTCCTTCCTTCTGAGAATTCGACATTGAAGATTAATGGTAAATGGAAATTTTAACCTATGTCACTGAGAGGTTGTTTCTAACTTAATTCCTGCACAAGATAAGTGCTGCTTAACGGATAAATAAGATGCAGTTGGTGCTAAATTTAATCCTTTAACCACTTTTTTCTCTCCTCAAAATGAAAGGTAGAAAAGAAGAAAAAGGAAAACAAATGGATGTTTCTTTTGTTGTGATTAAGAAGTTGGACCACGAATCATCATAAATGAATCTAGTTGCATTGTTCTCAATCCAGCTTCAGATAACAGCCGTAGATTATATTTTCTTGTTTACTTACCTTCTTTCCCTCACCCTCTCCTTTCAGTAAAGAAGGGACAAGATCTATGTTTATCATCTCATGTTCACTGAGACAAATCAATCAATGCACCTTGTCGTGAGAGAAGTGCTCGGATAGAAGTGCGGATCCTCTGTGTTAATGTCTTTCAACTCTTTTATTTGAGTGTTAAGATTTAAGCAAAGGCTATAGGTTTAGTATGTTTATTGGGATTGTAAAGTAAGAGGCGTTTTTCAGAAATGTATTAGAAAGATGTAATATGTAGGCACCTTTACAGTCACACAGCTTGCTCTTTGTAACTAATAATTTATTTGCACTCAGTTTGTACTGGAGCAATATGATAATCCATTATCGAAGAAGCTAAATCGTGTGGTAAATGAGATACAGCGCCAATGGTGGTCCTACCTCCGGTATGATTGAGTTGTTTTTGGTAGCTTTTCTCATCTTAGAGGGAAATAAACCATCTTTCTGATTGTAAATGAATTTACTTCAATTACTTGTTCCTATTGAGATAATCTCAGGTATACACTTTTGTAACATCTGTTTCTTGTTTTCCTTGCTTGTGCAGATGGACTTTGTGCCAAAAAGGAGACCCGTCAGGTATGTTAGTTAATGCAATCCATTAATTACAAAGGAGAAACAGAAAGTCCATTGAAATTTCTTCGTCGCATAGCTTTCTTCTCTTTTTCTAATGCTAGACCTTTCTCACATGGCATAGTTTGTGCTATCGCATGACTTCTTGTTGTAGGCATTTAATTCTATTAATGAATAATGTTACTTGGGAATCAAATGGTAACATGTTTTATTTGTTTGAATTCCTTCTTCCCAGGGATGTTGTTCATCTCATACTTGGTTGAAGACCACCCGAATCCGAAGGGTGGTCAATCTTATTCTGAGTTCTTGGCATATCTCCATAGGAATATTCAATAAAAAATGCCTTGATCATTCATTTGGGTTACAAATTCAATCAAAGGCGCAAGGCCAGGATGGAACTCAAAATGAGCAGGGAAATGTGTTACATACTGAAAGAAAGCTGAGCCCGGTTGTTTGAGGAACGACGCAGAAACTAGCGCAAAACATTAAATTTATGTTAACCTCAATTTTCTCCTTCCTAGGAAGGATAACCCGACAAGGACAAAAAGTATCAGAGCTTCTCAACTCTCATTCACCAAAAATCAAACAGAAGATGAATGAATTTTAGCATATTCGTGATTTGTTCATTTAATCAACGAATTTTGAAATGTTAATTGTACTTGCTTAATAAACAAAAATAAACAAACATCTAACACGTTCACCAACCATATTCATTTACATCTCTATCTATATTACACCCCTAACTATATTCAACATAATTTGTCTTTTTTCTTAACAGAAGCACAACCCCAAAACCACAGTTTTATAACTTCCATGGCTTTGACTTGAGATAATGTTACATGTTTATAAAATCTGAGACAAAAGAAATCCATGTCAAAGCCATTTGTTTGTTATCTTCAAAATATTTTTGAAATCCTGAACTTGTAATTAATTATAGCTTTTATTTCTCACTTGATTATTGAAATCAAACAATGCATGCTTAGAAATTAAAAGGGTAGCATTTCACATACTGCTGTCTGTTTCTGGTAATGAAATAATAAAGTGAAGAAATTAATACAAAGTGAACATTTCCTTGGTCTTCTCAAATACTTGTTCTGCAATGACAGCACCTGTACCGTCTGCTTGCTTGATCTCCAGGTGAGCCTTCTGGTAAAAGCCGGTACCTCTCAAGGCATCAGCAATGAAATCATCAAACCCAATTGCTATGGCTGCTTCAGCTTTGGCTCCATAAACCAGCCTCTGCTTACAAAAGATGAAAGACAAGTGAGAATTTTGCTGAAGAAATGTTATATCTAAAGGAACGACTAGTTTCGCTGCTAGACCTTGATTCTTGATAGATGGATGGCACCAAAGCACATCGGACAAGGCTCACAGGAAGCATATATTTCACAGTCTGAGAGCTCAATCTGATTAAGCTTCTTACATGCCTGACATAGATATCCACCCAAACCATTAGTACATGGGAAACCTGAAAGTAGGATTGATATATTTGTTCTGATCTTATGAATACTAAACATTCTGATATAGCAATGTTTAACCAACAGTATAATCATGCAAAATTATTGACTATTTCATGACTTCTAGAAATGTAGCCAACTAATAAAACAAAGCCATAGTAGTTGATACTAAACTTCAACCAAATCAGATTATGAGATTGATCTAAAAAGAACATAGCAAATAGATCACAGTAGAATCACAGGCGTATGCTGAAAATTCCCCAAAATGCTGCATATAATATCTATAGGTTCCATGTAAGTTATCACATTTTCTTACAATTAACAAACAACATTTGAGCTTTTTGTAACATTTCACGGTTTCAACAATTGGAACTCTGAGCAAACAGATAAATTGTATAAGGCAATTTTAATATTTTTTGTTTTGGCCTAACCTCTCTAATAGCAGTAACCTCTGCATGGGCAGTAGGGTCAGTGTTTCTCAAAACCATGTTGTGACAACTCACAACTACTTCATCATTGCTAACAACAACTGCACCAAATGGGCCTCCATCTTTACATTCAACCCCTTTATATGCTTCTGCAATTGCTTGTGTTAAGAATTTGTGGTCTCTATCCTGTACAACTGGTTGAACAATAAACAGAAAAGAATATTTTTTATGACCAAACATCAAGCATGATGGTTTTCCAAAATCATTGCCCTCTTAATAAAGGAAAAGAAATCTAATTCATCAAGCATATGAATCATTACTAAGTAATATCCAGGTGATGGAGAAAGGATTGTAGCTAAAAGGATTGTATGAAACAGTCAAATGCACAAGTCTACTGAAATAAATAATCACCATTTAATTATTACATGTGATAGGTAATAAATAGTTGACTGTTTCAAATAAAAAGATTACGTGACATGATTTGAATGGAAGGGACATATGCCAACATGGAGTAACTGTGTCATATAATCCTTTTTCCTAGGCGATGTATCATATCATCACTGTGATCCATAAAATGTGACACAGCCAAAAACACTATCAGATATGGAAGTAAAGTCATCTCCATTACTATACCAAAGATGTTAAAACAATATGTAAAATTCAATGAATAAAAAGAATACGCTGATACCAAATAATTTTACTGCTGGAGATCATGAACAGGCCATTTGATATTAGTTCTTAACATTAATCCCAGGAGCCAACTTCTGAAAGACAGTTGAAAAGTTGAATATTACCTTCTTGATGACCAGGAAATGCAGAAGCAACAGAAATGGTTCCATCTTTGGCTTCCAACACTATAAAAAAAAAGAAGCAAAAGGAATATTAATATTGTAACAAATCAATTAGTATCTATAACAGATACAAAATTGATGCTTGCAAACAGAAACAGCGACAAATATATCTAAAAACATATAGATAAAGCCTAAGAACTGTTAACTTTTTACGAAAGGAGGAAAAAGTCAATTCCTTTTTCAATTCCAGGCATTCCAAAATTCAATTGATCTCTCTTAATGCTAAAACTGGAAATGAAAAGCGAAGTAGGAAATTTAATTATTCCAAATTCTAGCCAAGTAACACATTTGCAAGAGAATACAGAAATCTTGATGAAAGATCCAAAACCCAACATATAAAAAACATCAAAAGCAAAAAAACAAATCTTGATGAAAGATCAAAAGACAGGATTTGAAGACATAAGGAAAAAAAAAAAACCCAGAAAGAAAAACATACCCTTTGCCTCTTCCATGAGGAAAAAAGAGAAGAAAAATGCAAATTTTGATTGAATCAAGGCAAAGGGTAGTCAACAAAATGGGAGAGGAAGAGAAGATAAAACGAAAGAGAGAGAGAGGAGTAACTTGTCCACGTAATTAAAACATGTATATACTTCTGGAGGAGAAAAAGGAAGAGAAAATAAAAACGAAAAAGAAAACCAAAGTTTTAGAAAAAGCACAGGCATGGACGAAAAAGACAAATGGGAATCTTTTTAGGCTAATTCAGTTCGAAACATGAATCACACGCAAAGAAGAAGAAAAAATAAAGCAAATATAAGCAGACCCCACAAGGAAGGGTCCGTAATGGCGTTTTAGCCTAAGGCCATGTGACCTCATTACTTTCATCGCAATATCTTTCAACTATTCTAGTCTCAATTACTATTTTTTTTTTATGAAATTTCAATTTGAATACTATTATAAAGTGGAGAATCAAAGTAAAGGTATTGGTTTGGTGGCTTTGGCTTTTTTATTTTGTCTAAAGAATTTATTTAATTTATTTTTTAGGAGAATGGTATTTTACTTTTTATCTAAAAGTACACAAACATATTGTTCGGTTCACATTTTAACGTAAAATTAAATACTTCTTTAATTTTAAATAAATTCTTTTGACTTCTTTAAAATACAGTATTTTATGAATTAATGTTATGAAATAATGGTTAAATTATAATATTTTTTTAAAAATATTTAATATGATATTTATTTTTAATTAACTTCTAATGATAACATTTAATTTAATTAAATTCGTCTAAATGTCTTATTTCCGCAGCTATTTTATGGTATTCAAGTTTGACCTCCTTGATAACAGTGAATGCGATTGATACATCAAGAAACAATGCTAATTACTTGACAGGACTCCACATCTTTATTTCTTGGCTCTACCAAGCCATCTAAGTCAGCCATATCCCATCAAATAATCCAACATAATAAAGTTGAACTCATGGTACAGAAGTGGTTCAAAAAATAAAATACAAAAGCAACATTTGAGTTTTAAAGAAAAGCCATCAAAACTCATGGGAAAATCATGGGAAATTGGAATGTATTAGTATCAAATATTTCAAAATTCTGCTTTGGAAGAATAATCAAACTCTCAAAGTATAAGACAAATCAAGATAATGATATAACTAAAGATCAGATAGCACCAAAAAAGCGGTTTCCAAAAATACATATTCAAGAACAGCTAAGAACTTGAGACTAGTAAGAAATGCTGTTGAAAAGCATTGGCTAGTATTCTACAAGCACGACCTTCACCTCTTCTTTGCTCCCTTTTAGTTCACTTCTTCTTTGATGCTTCACTGGCCTTGGTCTATTGAACAAGCAAAACAGTCGAATAATCATCCCCGTTGGTCATGAAGTGTCAAAAAAATGATAGCAGTTCATGTAAGCTCTCATAAAATATCAACTAATCTTACCTTCTTTACTCCACGGATCTTCTTAGCCCTGTTCTTCCTTTCCTTCATTTGCTTCCTTGATTTCTCTACCTTGGTATCAAGTCCATTCTGAAACAGCAACACAAATAATTAGTGTCTTGCATCATATTAGGAGTCCTTTAAAGAGACACCAATGCAAATGCAACTCATAATTAACAATAGAAAGACAAAAGAAATGCAATGGGGAACCAAAAAAAAAAAAAAAGAGAAATGCAAGAGAGTTCAGAAGGTTAACTAACAGGCCTAAAGAGTTATTAATGAAAACCTATTTCAGATATTAAACTTAAATAGGTGGAAAGTTAAGAACTCTGGGTCAATGCCTTGCATGCTATCTCAAGTTTTCTTCGTAAACAGGCAGTTGTCGAGCACAAATTACAACACAAACTCTAGTTCCAAATCCAACTTGTTACTTTTAAAGGCTACGTTGAATCCATGCTCTATAGTGTCACCAAGGAGTCGTTAAAGAAAACAGAAGAAACTGAGCAGTGCTTGAAGTATGAAAAGAGAATTCAGGAAATAAACTAAGTCGAGAAATGAACTTCCATATATTTCTAATAAATAATAGCACCACATAAAGCAAAGGCAGCTTACACTACTAACCAAGTCAAGAGAAAACGTAACAAAAAACTCACTAGGAAATTACCCTGATCAGCCTGTACTTGGGCTCGTACTTCTTCGCATTCTCAACAGAGTCATAAATCAAACCAAATCCAGTAGATTTACCACCTCCAAAATGAGTCCTGAACTTGAACACAAAGATTGAATTGGGATCCTTCACCTCATACATTCCAGAAAGCTTCTCCTTCAGCTCCGCCTAACAACAACACATCGACAAATCAAAAACCATTTCAAACACAAACAATCCAAAAACACTAGCACTTAAGATAAGACTACAATATTATTGGGAAACACTGAATACTTACCTTGGAAACATTGGGCCTCCCAGGATGTAAAACATCAATGACCTACAAAAGAACCAAGCAAATAACAAGTTTCAGCTACCAAATTAACAGTGAATTCAAACAAATATAAGCTCATATTTGATTTCTCAGTTTACCACGAAACAGAACATATTTTCCTATATTAACTGCATCATATTTCATAAGCAAAGTCCTAAATTAAAAATCTTGTTAGCAAAGTAATAAAACCCAACATTTTTGCTAGTATGTTCTAGCAAAGCCGTTCTTTAATAAGATCTAACACTGATACGAAACCCTACCCAGAAAAAGTAATAGGGAAAAAAACATAAAAGATCTAAATAAAAACCCTAAGACTAAAACCTAACATGGACCCATGTTTGGTTACCAAGAAAATGAATGGAAAATGAGTGAAAAGAAAAGGGCACTCACAAATTGTTTCCTGGAAAGAAGCCTGTTGGTCATGAACTTCCTGGTCCTAATAGTCACTGCCTTGTCCGCCATGGCTAAGCTAAAGTCGAGCAGTTAACAGTTGAAGCACCGAAGATTTCAAATCAGCAGCAGCTCAAGAAAGAGAGTAGAAGTAATGAAGAACCTTAGCATTTATAGCATTAGGGTTTCAATGCGGCTGGCTTAAAAATAATAAAATAATAAAATATTATGAATAATATTATTTTTATAATAAGTTATAATTAACTTAATAAAGAGATAATTATTAAAAATTTTTAATAAAAAGGCAACATGATTTTTTATATTTTGTTTTAATTATATTCCTTGAACAAATAAAATATATTAATAATATTTTAAATATATTTCATTCTAATAAATCAAATTTATAATAATTATTCTATTCCATTTTTTCTTTATTTATTATCATTGAATGGTTATTTTTTCTTTATTTCATTTTGATAACAAAATATATCTAATGAAATAAACATTTATATATTATATTTTAAAAAATCTTTTTACTTCTAATAATAGTCAATTTTTTTTATTTAAAATTTTTTGATATCTAATAATTATTTAAATTTTAATTAATTTATTAAATTTTATTAAAAAGATAAACTCGAGCAAACTCTCTCAAATATATTTTTTTATTTATAATATTCAAAATAAAAATTTTATTAAAAAAATTAAATTTTTAATCATTTGAATCAATAAAAGTTAACATAAACATTTAATAAATCAAATGTCCCTATGACAAGTAAAGAATAGTAATTAAGTGTTAAGGGCATATGAGGAATGAGGGAGTTATAAGGATAACGATAATAAAATAATTCATATTTATTAAATTTTGATTTAATAAAATCAATTTTTAAAAAGAATTGAGAATCTAGATTTTGATTTTTTTTTTTAAATTTGGATCGGATTAAAATTATATTTTAGATAATATCGTTTCAATTCTATTTTGGTATATATAAAAAATTATTTTTATTATTCATTTAATTTTATATTTATATATATTATATTAATAAAATTATTATTTAATATTTTATTTTTAAAATTTTAACTTAATAAAATAATTATTTATATAATAAAAATATATTTTATATTAAACAAATATTTTTTTAGATATTATTTAAATTAAAAATTTTAATTTAATTTTAAATTAAATATAAAAAATAATACTTTAATATAAAATAAAATTAAAATTTTAAGAGGTCGGATGAGAAAAACCCGTCCCAAACGTCAGATCCCCATCATCATGGAGGAGGCGGAATGGAATTGATCCAGAAGAGTGTTTCTTATTCAGACTTTTTTGCCTCAAGTTATGAATGAATCGAACAATGTTATAAAACGGGAGCGTTTTGGCCTTTTGCCGCTTGTTTTCCTCGTCTTTTTTTCGCAATGAAAATCAAGCAGGAAAATCCAATCCAACCAAAACCCTAGCTCTAAGAAAACAAAATCTCAGGAAAAATAAATAAAAAAACAATGGCTTTATGGAGGGGTCGTACAGCTTCATGGAATCTCTTCAACAGGCTTCTCCATCCACCGTCTCGCGTTCCATATCGCAGTCTGTCCTCTGGTACTTCCCTCTTTTTCCCCAATCTTTTTTTTTTTTATATATTTTTTATTGCAAAATGGCGTCTGATCTTATTTCTCGTTTGGTTTCTGAGAAATCATTTCTCTTGTAAGTTCAAAATTTGAAGCAAAATGAGATAAAAGGTACTAAAACGAATGAAAATTAGTTCTTTAATTTCTAGGGTTTAGAATGCAGAGTTTAGGGTTTATCGCGATTGTTGCATCAAGGAAGAAGAAAAAAAAAAGAAGCTTTAACATCATTTGCTTCAAAAAGAAAAGAAAAGAAATTGAATTGATCTGTTTTTGCAGTTGCGGTTGATGTTCATAATCAATCAATGATTGAGAATATGAAGAGAGATTTACTTAATCTTGACATTAATTCACAAATTGGAAGTTGTATGCCACTTGCTTCAATGCGAATCGGAACTATTATCCACAACATTGAGGTGAACCCCGGTCAAGGTGGAAAGCTAGTCCGGGCGGCTGGAACTTCAGCCAAGATCCTCAAAGAGCCGAAATCAAGATATTGTTTGATTAGGCTGCCGTCCGGTGTTGAAAAGTTGATTGATTCTCGGTGTAGGGCAACGGTTGGTACAGTGTCAAATCCTAGTCATGGAGCTAAGAAGCTTAGGAAGGCTGGACAGAGTCGATGGCTAGGAAGGAGGCCAACAGTTAGGGGAGTCGCGATGAATCCAATTGATCATCCTCATGGTGGTGGTGAGGGTCGGAGTAAAAGTAGTGGGAGTTATGGGAAGACTTCGCGAACTCCTTGGGGCAAACCTTGTAAGTGTGGGTATAAGACTGCTAAAAGCAAGCGCAGAAAGTAATGCTTGATCCATTTGGCATCTAGTTTCTTCATGCATCTTCAACACTCTAATGTTCTTTTTTTGAAGAATTTCTTTTAGTTGAAGAACTCATTGTATGGATTGAGCTGTTGACGTTATATGAAGGTGCATGTCCTTTCTTCTATAGGTTCTGGAATTGGGCTTTATGTCAAATAATTACTTTAGTTCAGCATAGCTGCTTCATTTAATCAATATATCAACTGATATTATAATGTTCATCAGAAGACTGATAATAATGTTTTTTTGCAGCTTCAATTTTGTATGCACTATCTAAATTGATTTGTTCTTCTGTTCTGCCCTGTTTTTGATTGGTTTTTTTCCTGGAAGTTATTTTAGCATGAATAAACAACATATAATGTGTTTCAGAAATCAATTCTAACCATTTAACTTCGGATTCTAAGTGAATTCTGTGTTAAAATTAAGTATTTGTTTAGATGCTTTGCTACTAATCTACTGCAAGCATTCATTAGATTGCAACTTTTTATTAGCACTTTCATCAATCAGTGACAATCTTGGTGGCCACACATAAGGAACTTGTATTGGCTAGCATACATAGATTTAAAGAATGAGTTACAAAAACTTTCCTCCATACCAGCGAGCTCGAGGAGTGAGAACGATATGGTTCTTTTTAGTTTTTACTTGTACTTTATACAGTTTCCAGTTTTTATTGTTGATTTATCTTTGATTCTCATGCAGGGAGTTGAGGAAAAACTCCTTAAAGCAGGTGTCTTGGATTTACATAAGAGTTAATAGAGAATTGTTATAGGATATAGACAAAGGATGGATTGAGCTAATCAATGTCTTATTAAAGAGTTAACATAGTAGATTCACTGAGAAGGGCTTGCAGTAGAGAAGGATGAACCATTCTCTTATTAAAAGCATTAAAACCCATTGAAGAATATGTTTCAATTTCCCAGTAACATTTAAAGACCTAGCCAACAGCAAAATTATTAGTACAAAACCAACATAATAAGAAAAAGGCTGAGACATAAACGCCACCACATCCACATCCTCCAATCACCCTTCCACATCCAGCTCATGTAGGATTGTCAAAGGAAATAGATTATAGAAATAGACGGCAGGTACAACAGCAACAATAACAGCACACCAAGTCTTATATCTTATATTTTGGGCTGGCTGTATGAAAAATCAAACAAAAAAATCAGGTTAGGTTGTAGTTTGAATGTCCTTACGTCACTCATTTCTATTAATAACCATCTTTTCATCTAATTTTTTAATCATCATATCGTTTTTTATTACTTACATTCATATATTTCATAGTCTACTTTTAAATGTTTTGATCTCTCTTAAATCTAGAGATTCAATTCTCCTAATCAGTGCATAGTTAGGTTTATGTTTCATATGTTCAAACCATTGCAAATTGCCCTCTCTCATTTTCTCTTCAATTCAAACTATCCTTAATTTTTCTTGAACCTCTTCATTTTTTATTTTGTTTCTTCTAGTCTTACTACACATTCATCTAAACATCCTCATCTCCGCTACGTTCATTTTCTTCTCATGTTGTTTCTTAACAACCAAACACTCAGTTCCATATAATAATGCAGGCCTTACAGTTGTTTTATATAACTTTGCTTTTAATTTTAAAGGCATGTGGTGATCACACAAAACATCTGATGTATTTCACCACCTCGTTCATTTTGCTTGAATCCTATGTTTGACATTTGCTTCTATTTCAGTATCACTTTGAATAATTGATCTCAAATATCAAAATTGGTTACTCTTTGGTATGCTTTCACCATCCAACTTAATCACACTAGTATCCATTTTCTTATGATTACTAAACTTACATTTTATATATTCAGTTTTAGATCTACTCAATTTAAAACCTTAATATTCTAATGTACTCTTCTATAATTTTAATTTCGTATTAAGGGTATCACAAGTTTTAGCAACTAAGACTATAGCGTAGGCAAATAACATACACGATGGTACCTTATCTTGGATACGTATAGTGAATTCATTCATAACTAATGCAAAAAGGAAAAGACTTAGTGTTGAGTCTTGATGTAATCTTGAGATAATAGGGAAGTTCTTTGTCATGTCCTCGACTGTCCTCACATTTGTTACCACTCCTTCATATATATTTTTAACTTTATTGATATATTTTAAAAGGACTCCTTTTTTCATTAAGAGTCACCAAAGCACCTCTCAAGAACTTAACGGTATGCTTTTTCCAAGTTGATAAATATCATATAGATTTTTCTTTCTCACTTGCAAACTCTCTAATAAAAGCTTCAAAAAGTGGATATCCTCTCTTGTGGAGTGTCTTAGCATAAACCAAAATTAGTTTTAAAAAATAATAGCCTTGCATCGCAACTTACATTCAATTTCTTTCTCCCAAAGTTTTATAGTGTGACTCATAAGTTTTATTTTTCTATAGTTCGAACAATCTTGTAAAAAAAAAAAAATGGTATGTATTGAGATTTAAATTTTAAATTTATTAAATATTATCTTTTAGGGAATAATTACTGAGATAATTTGAGTTCTCAACGATAAGTATATTGAAAATTAAAAAACTTGAAACTTAACTTAATTGATTCATGTAATTATTATTAACTCTTAAAAGATGACAATTAGCAATAGATCGAAAATTCAAAATTTAAAACTTATAATCTTTTTTCTTATATTTATTATAAATTTTTTAATATGATACTTAAATAAAAAAAAAATTTATTCAAGTATCTAAATCTTATATTTGTGTATTAAATTACTTCAATTTCTTACCACGATAGAATAATATTGATGTGATGTTTAAATACTAAAATTAATGATAATTATTATGTGATTTAAAATATGATTATCTCATTTCATTTTTAAAAAATAAAATAAAAATAAAAATTTTGAAAGTTCTTTTTAATTTTTAAAATAAATTTAAAATTCAAATTTTAAAACTTATAACTTCTTTTATTATATTAAGATGATGCCTTGTAAAAAAAATAACAATAAGGGAAGAATCCAACCCAGACAAAACCTAATGATAACTGGTTTGATTTGTTAGGAGAGACATTGCTTCATGTCTCTAGCTACCTCACACGTGCCACCAATAAACAAAAATAAAGAAAGTCGTAAAGAAATTTTGCAATCAAAATGCACGAATCAAGACGAGGTTCACAAAAACAAAGCCGGCCCTCGATCTGACCCTTCGCTTTGATTCCATGGCCACAACTACCTCCAGATTTCTCCTCCACTAAACCAAGAACATTCCTCAATCTCATCTCCCCATTTCCTCAAAAAATATCTTCAAACCAAAAACCCATCTCTGCCATGGCTGCAACTACCTCTTCTTTGCTCCAATCCAACCCTTTAAAGTCAAAAAAATGTTCTCCCCTTCATTTCCCTTCTCCTTGCTTATCTAACTTTAGAGGAACCTTGACCATTCAAGCCCAAGGTTATGCTAAGTTTCATGTCAAATGCTTCTTCTTCCCTCAGAAGAGGAAGCAGTTAACGAGCTCGAATTTGAATTCCAACGACTTAAGTTCGAGTTCAGATGATAAAAACCCATTTGAGATTATTGCTGAAACAATCTTAAAAGCTTTAAACGCGTTAAAAAAGCCAGCTATAGCTGTGCTTTTATTGGGTTTGTTGTTAATGTATGATCCTAATAACTCAGCATTGGCTGCATCGGGTGGGAGGATGGGAGGACGGTCTTTTTCTTCGAGTTCTTCGTCTTCGAGGAGTTATTCGGTGCCTAGGAATGAAGGGTCGAGTTTTTCTTCGTACACGGTTCCTTATTATGCGCCTACTTCATTTGGTGGTGGTGGTGGGTTTTATATGGGGCCTGCTGTTGGGGTAGGAGTTGTTGCCGGGTCAAGTTTTTCCTTGATTTTGATGGGGTTAGCTGCATTTCTTTTGGTTTCGGGGTTTCTTTCGGATAGGTCTGAGAGTAGTGTGCTTACTGCTAGTAGAAGGACTAGTGTTCTTAAGCTTCAGGTAAGTTTATGGATTTTTTTTTGTTGGTTTTTTAGTTGTTGTTTCTTTTGCTTTAAAGTAGTGAATGGCTTCTGCTAAGTGTGGTAATTAGGATGTGTGGTTTTATCTGAGTTAAAATTGTGACTGCATAGGTGATAAAGTTTTCAATTTTATGTTTGGCAATAATGAATCATTACTGTTTGTTCTGTTATTTAAAGAGAAAGGCAATATTTTGTGCATACTGATCTTGTAGTAATGATGGTGTAGCTGGTTTCTAGATTAAAAAACAACTGTGTTCTAAGAAACTGTTTCTTGTGTTTTTGTGATTGATGAATATCAGCAAGTTGACATCCAACTTCCAAAGTGAAAATGTTACTGACGAGAGATGTGGAAAATTAGGAATATCAACTGCATACATAGGATGTGAAACAAAAATGTCATAGAGGAGGCCGGAGGGTTGCTCAAATGTGAATTTATGTGGAGTCTTTAAACTCAGATAGTGCTAATATGAATTGCTTTTCTATTAAGTTTTGAGACTTAGTTTTGTAAGAATAACTTCTATGTAAAATGAGCTAGACAAGAAAGTGAGATGGACATGAAATTGTGCTGATTACCATGACTAATGGAATTTGTTAGCTATTTGTTGATTTGCAGTCTCACTGTTGTTTTTATCTTTAGGTTGGGTTGTTGGGTATGGGACGATCTCTTCAAAGGGATCTAAATCGGATCGCTGAAGTTGCTGACACTTCTACCTCTGAGGGTCTAAGCTTTGTATTGACAGGTAAAGCTTTCTAATATTGTCTACAGTTGATCCATTTGAGTTTTTTTATACAGGATTAAGTGGCAGATGTTCTGCACATTATGCAGTTTAGGAATGGCAAGATATGACAGATCAAAATGCTATTCCCTTTTCACTGTTGTATCAATCATCTTGACACTAATCTCCCAGTATTAATCCTAGTCATAAAGAAAAAGATAATAACCTAAGAGGCGATGCACAAACCTTATAGCCCTATAGCATAGTTATGCTACTTGTTGTTCTGAAATCAGCTTTAGAAAATAAGACCTGTATGATATATAATCAAATTGCTAACATACAATTATGTCTAATAAGAGGCATAGGCTTTTCCCCTTATTTAGTGATTTAGTTTGATTGAGATGCACATAGATGCCATTTGTTTCAATGCTTCCTTTTATTTTGCTGATGGTTAAATGATCTTTCTCATGCAAGAAATATAGCTGTTATCTTTCTTCTTTCAGTTTTTCTTTAGCAATACTTATTAATGTATAAGGTGGCCTGGTACTAAGTGGTGTATGTTCTGATAGTTTTCTAAAACATGTCACGTACAATGGCTGTCAGACTAATTATATGTGCTGAGGAAGTTTTACATACCTTTGTTTTTGTTTGCAGAGACAACACTAGCTTTGCTTCGCCATCCTGATTATTGCATCTCTGGTTATTCATCTGTAAGTTAGCCTTTCTTAACTGTTTTGTTTGTCTCCATCGGTGAACTAATTACTGCATGTGGCTAAGCATTTTTGTGCCTCGAGTCCTGGGGAAATGTTCAAGGACAGTCGCATGGTGGTAGATATAAAGATTCTTTGCCCATGCATATAATGCTCTCAAAAACAAAATGCGGTCACGCACTCTGGAATTTGTGTAAGTTGGCAGGTACATAGGTAGAAACACTTCAGCATGCTTCATTAATGGAACAGAAGACAGGGTGGTTCCTTTTTTTTTTGTGTGTGTGGGAATGTTTTAGCAACTCTTATTGTGGATTTAAGTTTTCAGTTTAAGGATTTTGATTCGGATAAGATTTTAGGTTTAAAAAACTTGGATGTAGATGTTCAGTACTATTTCTAATTTATAAAATTGGGAGATATCCAGGACTCTCATTCGTTGCATTCTTTCATTGGGCATATCACTTGAGGGGTCCTTTTATTGATATAATTTCCCTAAAAGTATAACCCTGTGATAATGTAGAACTTTTTCTTTGTGGTTCTAATTTATGAGCTTCAGTTAACTAGACATCATGATTATCTAATGCATGAATGTGTACCTATGATATACTCTGCAGGTGGATGTGAAACGGAGCATAGACGATGGGGAGAAATGCTTTAATCAACTCTCTATTGAAGAACGGGGTAAATTTGATGAAGAGACTCTTGTGAATGTGAACAATATTAAAAGGCAAAGTACAACTAGTCAGAAAGCTAGTGGATTTAGCAATGAGTACATAGTGGTAAGACTTCATTCCTTAACCTACAGCTACTGCAAATGTATTAGGTTGAATGCATTAAAGAGATTATTCTGGACAATATTGTGCACTATGTATATCATCATCCACTCAATGAATTGTATCATGTAAGCATTAGAGGAATCCGTAGACTATGTTTTGTCCGCAAGGAAGGATAGAGAGATATTGCCTCTATAGGAATAGTAATAAACTAGCATTGCAATTGATGTTTGGCCAAAAAAAAAGGCGTTGCAATTGATGTAGTTATGGCATAAGATTCTTCAGCATTCAATTAGTTAACCCTTGTACTATGATGTTGAATTTTCATTTGTCTACATTATGAACCTGTTATTCAAGATACATACACTATGAATGTATAAAATTATGATAGAGTTGCCCATTTTAGGTTTCAGATGGAATAAAGACTGTGATTCAAGTTAATGGTTTCCATAATTCTTTCTTTAATTTTATATCCAATTTCTGAAATTTCAGATAACAATTTTGGTGGCTGCTAAAGGAGTGCATAAATTGCCCCCTATCAATGGAAGTGGAGACTTAAAGGAGGCCTTGCAAAAGCTTGCCTCCATCTCGACAAGCAAAATATTGGTAAGAATTTGCTTATCCCTCAATTATGACTCGTCAAGATTGCTCATTGCTGATATCTCTTTGACTGTCATTCAGGCGGTTGAGGTCTTGTGGACACCTCAGAATGAAAATGACACTCTATCAGAGCGGGAACTACTTGAAGACTACCCGCTTTTGAGGCCTCTATAAAATTTTATAACTAGATACCCTGTATCTTCTCATGAGAGGTATTAATTCGAACTGCTTCTTAGAGCCTTGGGTTCATTTGTATATAATAAATTTAAATTGGTATACAGAGGTTCTGGTTGTCTAAAGATTGATGTGGTCTAGTGAACTGGATTTGTAAACATATAAAGAGAGAGGGTATATTTTTGCTTGAAAGCATTAGTATTTTTTTTCCTTTTTCTCTCTCTGGTCCAACTCCAAGACTATGACCATTACCAATAATCTTTCATCTCAGAGCTCTACTTTTACCTTTTGTTTACCCTTTAGGCAATATAACAGTCCTATCACTTGTGTCGCACATTCTGCCTTTGATTACTTTGTTTTTCATAAAGGCCCGTATTATTTCCTAGAAGTTGGATATCTATCATTTTCAATTGGTTTAGTGATTTTAAAAGATGGTTATGAAATGATCACAACCTCTGTTTTATTCAATCTAGATGCACAGAGCATTTCAGGACTTTGAACTACTCTTAAGTCTATCTAGTGCCTAGTTAAGGATTGAGGCACCAGATATTTCAGATTCTTGTGAAAAAGGGAGCTTTACCTTTTACTAATGGTGGGGTTAGGTGGTTATGTTTTGGTTGTGAATGAAAGTGACTAGAAGTTGATTCAACTTTAAAAGTATTGTCATTATCTCTAGTAATCCACTTATTCCTAATATTCACCACTGCCTGAGATGATACAACTTTATCATGATAAGGTCAAGTGCATTAGTAATATTTGTTTTCTCCTGTATCTTGGGGTGGAAAGTGGTTAGAATTATAGAAGTTTCTTCTCCTTTTTCCTTTTTCCTGTTTACTTTTTATCTTGGTTTTTTTTTTCTTTACTATTGGACAATTCCTTGGGTTTCTTTTTATTTATTTTTAACAAAGAAGGGGTTGTTGGTGTTCGAATTTGAAAGCTAGTTTTATTGGATATTATCTTTTAAGGATGGTTACACGAATCAATTGAGCTAAACTTTGGATTCAATTTCTTAGGTTTCTGTTTCAATGTAAGGGTAGCATACTTAATTAACACACTCTGTTAAGCTTTGGTTTAGGCAAGTTGTTCTAGTGCTGCAAAACTTAGCTTATTCATCGGTGGTAGACTCCATCATGGGTTTTTCACGTTTTGTTGCTCTGGTCTTCGGTCATCCTGATTATAACTGTTTCAGTTGCCACCTTTGAACCCTACCATTAGTGATAAACATTTGAAAGGATGAAGCAATCATTGTTTGTATTACTTGTCATTGACCAGGATATATAACAATCTTTTCTAGCCATGATTGGTTTGTTTGTAGAAGATAAAGACCTTTGTGGAGCTTGATCTCTAGTCAAATACTGCACGATAAGAGTTTGCCTTCTACGATTCCAGGCTTCATGATTCACGCTTGAACGAGACTGTCACTTTTATGAATGAAATATTTCCAAAAGCTTTTGAATTTGAAAATTAAAAAAAAAAAATAATTATTAAAATTTAAAATTTAAATCTGTTGAGTGTTATGTTTTAAAAATAATTATATAAACCGGCGGGAATCATTTTTTTTTTCTTTTTTAATCAAAAAGTGGGTCGTAATATGTGAAATAAGCAGAGCGCAAACAAAGGAGGATTGATTTTAATTTAACCCACTGAGATGTGCTTTGCGTGATAAGTCAATGGTGCATGCTTCATTGAAGCATGCGTCGTTTTTTTTTTTTTTTTTTTTTTTTTTTTGAAGTAGTTTAAAATTACCTTTTGAATTTAATTAAAAAAAAAAAAAAAAACCCTTTTTCAAGCCCTAAAAGGATTCCACTACTATTTCAAAGTTAGGTAAAAAGCAAAGTTTGCGTGATTGTCATGATCATATTATTAATGTAGGAAAGCTAAAGCTTAAAACTAAAAAGTTTCTCATTTCTCAATCATATTATTACGTTTTTAAAATAAAAAAGTTGGTAAATTTTTTTACCCAAGAGGGTTGATCTCCCCTTTGGCTCTGTAATTGTTAAAATAAAAAATATAAGTATCTTTTTAGGAATTAAAAAAAAATCAAATTACACAGATATGAAACTAATTAATTTTACATGATTTTATAATTTTATTTATGATTAATATTTTAATAAATTGAATATTAAATTCCATAAAACACTCATATGTAAAGTTTTAAATCAATAAGATATTTTTTTTCGTATGGAACAAGAGTTTTTTTATATATATTTAACGATTAAATTTTGTTGTATAAAATATAATTAAATCTTTAATTAATTTAAAGTTTGACATGTATAATTTATATGAATAAAGTATTATATATAATGATTAAATTAAATAAATATAAATCATATAAAAATTATAAAAAATATAATTTGACCAAAGCAAATGAAATTTTCATTACTCAAAGCAGTTAGCTGTACTTTAATTTGTACAATTTGTAAGGGAAGATTGATAAATTGTGGATTTATTATCCGAAAAGATAGCATCAAATCAAAGCCAGCTTAAATGAGGCCAGTTTTGTGGACCAGACTCCTTTCATTGGATCATCTTGGTCATTGTGGGCAACCGCCAAGATTGTGAAGAGATTAGCATGAATGATCTAGCCTTGTGGGTCCATGAAATTTACTTCCATTTTTGAAACCCCCTCTATAATTCACACTGTGGGACCTTTTTGCATCATAGGTTAAAGCTCTTGGAAAATCTCTCATTGGCCAGCTGCCTTTTCATTTTCCTTTTCCTTTTTGTGGGACATGATTGAGCTGGCCAGCTAGAACTGGCATTGCCCCATGGTTCATCCACTCAATTCTCACAGGCATTGCCAATGTGCTTTGGTAAATTCCAAAATGGTTTATTTTTATAGAATCTGAAATCATCTCTCGTTTGATTCATTCAGTCATTTTTAAGAAATTTGTGAAAAAATAACTTATATTTATCATCTTTGTTTAAAATCTTGTACATGCCAATGGTGATGATGGTTGGATAAACGATGATTATGAATATCTTTTTCAAAGTCACTCTTTTACTAAGTTCTAAAATAGGATAAGGAAAGGGGTGGCTCATACTGAAGGTGAAAGAGACATTGCTTAACCAAAAAAGGGTGGATTTCATATTGTACAGCCTCTATAAGTGTACAGAATGCTCAAAAGAAACTCTTGAGGAGTGTCCATGTTTTCCTTTCTTGGAGATTCCATCACCTCAAAACACCGGGCCGAATCGGGGCAGCTCTTCTTGCTGTAGTCATGGAAATCTGAGCTAACATGCCTGTCATGGGCAGAAGGTTTAAGTTCATAGCCAAGGTCTCTTGGTAATGTGCTAGAAGTTAGTAAAAATGAAAACTCATCACTTCTTTTCTTGTTTTTGTTACTGAAATCTGAAGAGTCTGATACAGGTCCTGATTGTTGATCTCTAAGTTCTCTGGCACTATGCCTTGAGCCATCTCAGTTCCTGTTGGACTTCATTCTCGTAATTGTCTGAGAGATCACAATATAATGAATGAACTGAGGAGAAAGAACGAGAACGTGTCAAACACTGGATTGGATTTCTTGCACTAGATGCAATTTTATTTTCTGTTCTCACTTCTTTCTCATCCTTTTCCGAGAAGGATTGATCTGGTTTTTCATACTCTTCATCTGAATGGCTCTGTTTAGAGCCCACTGGACTAAGTTCGCGGCTGCCATGCTGATCCCATATCTCCTGGTAATGCAAATTGTTGGATTGGCTTGATTCATTTGGTGCACCATCTGTCACACAATGCTCAGATTCCTCAACCTGAAAAGTAATCTCTTCAAACCGGCCATGCATTGAAGCACATCCATTTCTACAACACTGAAGAAGTTGCAAGTCTTCGACACCTCCATTATGTGTCCAAAAATCCAAGAGGGAACCAGTAGATGTACGGTTGGAAGCACAATTGTGACAAAAGTTTTGATTCGCAAAGCGGGGTGTTTCCTCAATTCCTGGCCCTGGCCTCCATTCCGGCACTAAGGAAGCAATTTCCCCATCAATCATATCTGCTATTTTAGTCACATCTTGGTCAGTGATATCCAATTCTGCAACCATTTCAGTAGCAACACTCGATGCTGTATCAGTTTCAACGTCGAATGGGAAATATATGTTTCTGATACGACCTGCAAGGTAACAGAAAGAGAGACTACTAGTCAGATTCCGACAAAGAAAAAGTGGAGAAGAAAAGATGAAATAAGTTCCTAACCTTCTTTATCTGCGATCCGGAGTCTCAAAAAGATACCACCATCATCTCTCCTCTTCCCCTTGATGCTTATGTCAAGATTTGCAGCATGTTCATCCTCCTGATGTTCAAAAAGCTCAATTCCACTAGATTCAATCTCAGCAGGATGATAACCCCAATCTTTTGGGGTCTTGTAACCATAACCATTTGAGTATCGATTACTATAAGAATTACTACTGTGATGAAGTTCGAGATACGGTTGCCTAATGAGTCCTTTCCCATATTCTAGTGGTCTCAAATCAGATTCACAATCATCAATCTGGAGAAAAGGATCATTTAACAACTCTCTTGCAGAGAGCCTCAAAGACACAGTTGCCAAGCATTTCTCAACAAATTGTCGGACTTCTGGATCATTCACTTTATACAAAGCATCTGGTTTTCTACCCTAAACGAATAAAGCATGTTAATGGAAATATGGGCATTTCAGCAGATAAAATAAAGCAAAAAAGCAAGTCAAATAAAGGAGAGGGAAAGCTCTTACGGAGACCACTTTCTTATAGATTTGAGCAGGATGAGTGCACTCACTATATGGATATTCAAAAGTAACCATTTCTAAAATGCACATTCCAAATGAATAAATGTCAACTAGTTCATTGTAGGCTTCTTCATACACCTCTGGAGCCATAAACTCTGGTGTTCCTGGAGAAAACAAAGCGCCAAAGAGAAATATGAAATCTAATCTGACTTCAATTTCATCGAAAAAGTTAACTATTTCTCAAATTAGATAGTATCATGAAAATTGGTCAGGTGAAACATACCAACACAGTGAGCAGCATGAGATTTCCGGAGGATTGCAGCGAGGCCGAGATCGCCAATTTTCACTTCTCCTTGGTTTCCATTAACAAAAATGTTGTCACACTTAAGATCTCTATGAATTACTGGGGGATCATGGCTATGGAGATAGAGAAGTCCTCTCAAGATCTGCCTACACCAATGCTTCACTGCTCTGATGTTGACTCTCTTATGCTTTAGCCTATACCTATCATAGCTCAAAAATCAATGGAACCCAATGCAAAAATCAAACATCTGAACAACCCCAACTGATCAAAATTTACATCAAAACAAGATTGTAACAGTTCTCTTACTGTCTTAAAGTTCCAGAAGTGAACATTTCAGTGACAAAGTTAATGTTCCTATTCGCAGTATCAACCCAAGAAGTATAAAACTTCATAATATTCTTGTGCTTCAATGTCTTAAGGAGATGAATCTCACAGTAAAGCCTTTCAAGATCTTCAGGGCTTTGCAAAAAATCATAGAGTTTGACTTGATTCCAAGCAACTTCAATTCCTTCATACTCGTCAAATGCTCTATAACTGCTCCAATCAAATGACCCAACAACTCAGAAATCAACCATCTATATTAAGCCAAAAAACAACAAATAACTCTTGGAAAGATCCAATGGAGCTCAAATTCTGTAAAAATGTTTCCCTATTAGCATATATAACGAAGAAATATGAATTGGATATTAACATAAATGGAATATATATATATATATATATATTGGAGTTATGATTCATACACTATCTTTGAAGCTCCTTTTCCAAGGATTTCATTGTACTGCAACCGAAAAAAAAAAAGGTAAGCCCAAAGGATCAAACTTCAACCTGAAACTCAACAAAGGAGACAGAAAGAACAAAGAAGAACGAGTCTATACTCTGCCATATCTTCCAGTTGGATCAACTTCAACAAACTCAGAGCAATCTGGTTCAAGATGTAAAAGAGCATTCATCTTCCAGACAGAAAAAAAAGTTTTATATTTTGTTTGTTATCTTTTTCCTTCCTTTCTTAGGGTGAGAAAAAGATGGAGAGAGAGATGAGAAATGATCAATTCTTCACATGAAAGAAGAAGAAAGAGAGAGTTTTTGAGTTAGAAGACATGTTTCTAGGCAAAGCCAGCCACGTTTTTTGAGGGAATACATACATAAAACCACCCACCTACATGAAGGAACATGACAAATAGAAGAAGAGAGAGAAATCCTTTTAAAAATAAAAAAAAATCGACCCCACCTCAGTCTGATGCTCAAATCTGTATCATCTTCCGGTTTTTACATGTTGAAATTTGGACATTAAAAAAAAAACTAATACAAGTTCTATTGTCAAACTGTTACGATGTAACATTTCCCTGTGTCTGCAATGGACCCAAACTAAACCTCCTAACTTGTACCCAACCAACCCCTTTTTCTTTTTTCTTGATTTTTTTTCTTTACCTATTATTACCAACTATTTAATTAAAAAATAATTACCAAATTCAAAGAAAAAAAAATTCAAGCTTAACTTTTTAAACTAAGTCACTTGTTTTTGCTGTTAGACAAGATATCTAAGTGTATTAATCTAGTTATATTTAAAGAAAGCATGGATTTTATTTATTTTTAATCCGAATATAACAATAAAAGATAATGCATTTTAATATTTATTCAATAATTGATATATAATCATTCATTACAAAAATAACTTTAAAATTTTATAAATTTAAGATTTAAATTTAAATATTTTATAAGTTTTTTAACATCTCAAATTGCGACAATTTTATAAAAAAAGATCAAATCCCTTTATCAATGACTTTTTCTGTTTGTAATTTAATAAAAATCATTACCAAACAATTTGATTTTCCATTTTGTGCCAAACAATAATTCATGAGTTGTGATGTGGGAACAAATATGAGCACACAAGGTTTCTCAATTAAATTTTGTGTATGGAATTTTGGCCAAAAAAAAGAGGTGGCTTGTGAAATTTGCCATGGGCAACTTGGAGGGATAGCTTCTAATAGGTGGTGGCTTGGGCTAATTTGCCGGCTAGCCTTCAATTTAGCATTATAAATGCAATATAAACATAGAAATTGTTATAAGAACTTTTCTTTTATCCCAAGGTTTCATTCGCCAGGTTTAATTCCATCACACCGATAATTTGAATTGATTATATCATCAATTAAATTTAAATATTAAATTAAAATTTTTGATTAAAATTTTTTTAATTATAATTTATAATAATTTATATTATTATTTTTAATTTCATCAAAATTAATTTTATCGTCTATTTAAATTGAACCTTAATCAAATTTATCTCAAAATTCTGTTGGGCAATTACAATTGAAAAAAAAAAAAAAAACAAACTGCAAACTTTACATATGCAAACAAAGTATAAAACGAAAATTGTTGGGATAAGATATATGACAATTATGTCAATTTCAAGTTTATTTTTAATAATTTTAAATTTTATTAAGAGTTGGTGAAGATTAATTTACTTATAAAATAGGCAAATCATTTTTCATTTGAATGAAGTTTGTTGAATTTGAATTTGCTTGCTTTAAACTATTACAAGTTATGTCCAAATCATGTTATCATATCAGTTTTTGACTTTGCCATTCCTTCCAAACCTTGTGAAGGATGAAAAAAAAAAAAATTAACTCAAGTTAATTTCTAATTGCATAAATCATAACATAAAAATTTCACGTTTATAAGCTTTATGTTTACAAAAGAAAAAAAGCACAAAAAAGATCATAATATGAAATAAAAAGAGAGTTACGGTGTTGATATTTAAATTTTAAATTTATTAAATTTTTATTTTTAAAAATAATTATATAAATTAATTAAGTTAAATTACAGATTCAATATCTTTTTCTACTTGTTTTATGTGTAAGCTTGATTTTAAATTCTACAACTTAAAATAATAATAAAAAAAATCTTACATTGCATAAGGACTTAAAGGAGATTATCAATGACATCTAATTAAAATTAAAAGGGTATTAATTAAAAGTGGGGATTTGTTTTGGCCAATAAAATGGGTTTACTATATAATAGTTAATAATTGTATTGGTAAAATTAATTAATTAATTAATGAAAATTAATAAAGGATAAGCAAGAACAAGGACTTATCAATTATCACGCAAATAAGGTTTACTATAATTCCTAAAGAAGAACATATAAGCAAGCTTCCTCCCCAATCACAAGCAAGTGTCTCTTTTCAAAATTTCCGCTTTGAAAATGTCATTTTACTTCGTTTTCTCTTTTGACAACAAAGAAATTTAGACCTTAATGATCCCATCTAAGCTATATGTTTGGTTTTCATAACTCAATTATTATTGATTTTTTTTTTGTAAAAAAGAGGCTACGGTTTGCAAAAAAATAAATAAATAAGCGTTGAAATATAAACACTAGATTTATTAATTTTTTTTGAAAAATGGTTATATCAATTAATTAAGTTAAATTTTGAGTTTTAAGATTAAAAACTTAAAAAAAAAAAGGCTTAATTGATATTTTTGGGATATAGTAGGTTTCATTAATATATATCAATGGTAAAGGATGATATTTATATTTCTCTTATTAAAACTATATAAGATTTGAACAGAATATTTCTATAAAAATTATTCAAGTTTCTTAATATAAGCAGATCATATCTTAAAATTTTTTGCTTGATATTAATATAATTTTGATGTTGCTGTTAATCTTGTTCATCGATAATTTTGACACTTAATACAAGTTAATTGAGAAATCTTAAGAACATTTTTTGTAAAAATTTATATGATGAGAATTATGAGTATTGATAATAAAAATACACACACATATATATATAATTCTTAATTTGTAATTAAAAGCTTATTTATTGATTTATTTAGTGAAAACTTGATTTAGAAAATCTCTTAATTAGTTACAAATTTTATAATATCTTGTTCAAATATCCCTAAAGAGCCAACAAATTAATCCTAAAAAATTTAATGATTTTAAATTTTATTAAGAGTTGGTGAAGATTAATTTACTTATAAATAGGCAAATCATTTTTCATTTGAATGAAGTTTGTTGAATTTGAATTTGCTTGCTTTAAACTATTACAAGTTAAGTCCCAATCATGTTATCATATGAGTTTTTGACTTTGCCATTCCTTTCAAACCTTGTGAAAGATGAAAAAAAAAAAAAAAAAGAAGGAAGGAAAGGTTAACTCAAGCTAATTTCTAATGCATAAATCACAACTTTAAATTCTTACATTTATAAGTTTTATGTTTAAGAAAAAATAAAAAAAAAAAACCTTAATATAAAGATAGGAAAAGGGTTACGGTGTTGGAATTTGAATTTTAAATTTGTGAAATTTTTACTTTTAAAAATAATTATATAAATCAATTAAATTAAGTTTCATATTCGATATTTTTTTGTACTTGCTTCTACAACTTAAAATTAAAAAAAATAAAAAAAAAATCTTACAACTCATAAGGACTTAAGTAGATTATAAGTGACATTTAACTAAAATTAAAAGGGTATTAATTAAAAGTGGGGATTTGTTTTGGCCAATAAAATGGGTTTAATATATAATTGTTAGTAATTGTTTTGGTACAATTCATTAATTAATTATTGAAAATTAATAAAGAATAAGCCAGAGCAAGGACTCATCAGTTATCACCCAAATAAGGTTGACTATAATTCCTAAAGAAGAACATATAAGCAAGCTTTCTCCCCCATCAAAAGCATGGGTCTCTACAAATTTTCCTTACCGAAAATGTCCTTTCACTTTCTTTTCTCTTTTGACAACAAAGATATTTAGACCTTAGTGATCCCATCTAATCTATATATTAGGCTTACATAACTCAATAATTATAAGGCATTGATTAAAATTTTTTTTAAATGAAGTTACGGCCTAAAAATATAAAAAGAGTTATTGGTATCGAAACTTGAACTCTAAACCTATTAATATTTTCTCTTAGGCTTTATTTGTAATGAAAAATAAAAAATTTATTAATCATATGCTTAAAATTCGTACTCACTTTCACTTTGTAATTTAACCATTAGATTAACAAGTTTTACTTTTTTCTACCAATAAAGCCTTAAATATGGTTGTATTAACCAATTAAGATAAATTTAGAATTTTTTAATTTAATGCTTAATTGATATTTTTGGGATATAATGTGTTTCATTAATATATATGAATTGTCAATTTAAACAAACAATTTGGACTTGGATGATATTCATATTTCTCTTATTAAAATTATATAAGATTTGAATAGAATATTTTTAGGAAAAATGATTCAAGTTTGTTAATAAAATTATATCATGTCTTAAAATTTATTTACTTGATATTAACATCATTCGCCGTCGATGTTAATGTTATTAATCGGTAATTTTAACACTTAATATAAGTTAATTGAGAAAGCTTAAGAACATTTATGTAAAATTTTGTATGACAAGACTTATCAATGTCGATAATGAAAACAGTCACACATACACGTGTATATATATATATATATATAGTTCTTAATTAGTAATTAAAAAACTTATTTATTGATGTGTTTAGTGAAAACTTGATTTAGAAAATGTTTTAATTAGGTACAAATTTTATAATATCTAGTTCAAATGTCCCTAAAGAGCCAACAAATTAAACCCAAAAAAATTAGCTAACCAAGTGTCAGTTTGGGTGTTAGGGCACAATCTCATGACAATGGAAATCTCAATTTCTCATGCAAATCCATGCACAAGACTCTGCCACTGGCCATGCTGAAAAATGTCCGGTCTAATTCATTGCCTAAAACATTTCTTAGACAGCTTTGGTGAAAGGGCTTGTTTGGCAGGGTAACCCTTAAATCAACTTAGGGCAACTCTTTTAAAAATTGGAATCTTGATAGTGATGTACAATCAGCCAAACAACCCATAGATTAATGTTTCTCTTTTTTGCTTGGTTCCATGATTTTTTTTCCCCAAAAGTTTATGTGGGTGCCCTTTGATTTCATTTGATCTCCTTTAGATACCTAGTTAGATTTTTTTGTTCAATTGATTAATTTTTTAATTTTTTTAAAAAACAATTATCACATTCACTAACAAGAAAATTTTTAAAGTTCACTGTAAAATTTAGCATAATGACATATATCTCATAGGATATAACAAAAAAAAAAAAAAAGAAAAAAATACATGACAGACTCTTAATCATGTTTGTAGAATTAATAAAAAAAAAAAATCCATTATCCATGTATAAAAAACATTTTTTTTATATTGAATATGAATACGTATTTGATTCTTCTAGAAAGGTTAGTAGTTGCTTTTATGAAAAGTTAAACATTTTTTTTTATTGTGATAAGCATGACATTAACATTTATCAATTCTATATATCTTAATGCGCCTTAATATTTCCACTCACTTCTTTTACATGCAAGATTAGTTTATAACCAAGTAAAAGAAATCATGGCTAAAAATGTAATATATGTAAGTTATATTGTGAGAAATTGCTTCTTAATTAGGTTTTTCTTCTCGTATTTTGGTTTCAATTTAGGATTTTTCAATTTTATTAATTACTTGAACTAAACCCTAAATTATTCCAATCCGATTTTTTAAAAAATCATATACACACCTTTTTTATTGAATTAAATATTCAATTAAATTTTTAAAAATAAAGTTGAACAAATATTATTGGGGTTAATTATTAAAAATTACATAAAATAGAAATGCTCATAAATTAAAACGAATCAAGCTCAATCAATGTCCAATCCAAGATTTTGGATCCAAAAGATTTAAAGTTTTCGAACATATATAGTAAAGTATTACAAAAACAAAATATCAATAGTTTAATATTTTAAATATATTTTTTAATTAAAACTAAATAAAAAATATTTTATATTTATAATTAAAAATTTCAAATCAAATCGAATCAAGGTCAAATTCGAATATCTCTGTTTAAAGCATATGATCGGTCATGGATAAGTCTCCATAAGGATTAAGACTTAGTATAATACAAACAAATATATTAGTTTGCTTAATTGTAGGGAACATATGAGTAGTAAAGCAGGCTAATTGTCAACAAATCCTTTGATTAAGAGAGTTAGGGTTGGAGGGGATAAAATGAACGTCTACTTCAAAGGATATCAAACGATAAAGTTGGGCAACTTTGTTTGCCATTGTTTAATCCGAACCCAAAGCTTCAAGCACGTGCATCCATTATCTTAATCTAATTATTTTATTTCTTATTTTAAAATATAAATTATTCTAAATCACTAGTATGATTATCACATGTTTTTTTGTTCTTTCAGTTAGTTTATCCATTTGATTTATTTTATTTTACTGTTTTAATGTCATATTTGATGTATAAGATTATTAATATGATAAGATGATAATCATTCTATATCATATTTTATTTGTATATAAAGAAAGAGATAGAGATTGTAAAAAGAATTAATATCTTCTAAACATAGGATTCTTGAGTGGAAATAATTATTTTTAATTTATGAGATTAAATTTATATGTTTAATTATACTCTTAAAAATTACATTAATAATTCAAATCATATAAACATTTAAGATATGACTAATTAATTAATCATATTTTAATTGTGTTATTGTGTCAATACGTATAAACGACATATTTATAACACATATATAATCATGTTTTAGTATTTTTTATTATATTATCACTTTGATTTAATGTTGAATTATTGAATAGATATTTTAGTGTTAATTGTGTTTAATCATGTTAATAATGTATAATCATATTAATTATGTTGTGTCATGTCAGGTCGTGTTACTCATTCCTAAAACAGATTAAAATATATTAATTGTGTTATGTTACGTGTAACATGTATAATAAATATATAATATTTTTGTTTTGATTATTTATATCATTTAAGTATTTATATTGTAATCGTATTAAAACGAAATATGACACGATAACACTAATTATCAAATCTAATTTTTTTTCCCAAAAGTTTACGTAAGTGCCTTCTAATTTCATTTGATCTCCTTTAGATCTTTCCAATGACACCATGGATGCTTTATGTCAATTAGATGCATTATAAATTTATTCCATGAAATCCTCGTACGATCTTATCCAAAATATTTTTTTATAAGAGAGATCCGTCTAAAGGGGCCAAGAAAAGGGATATTTGCAAATAGATCCTTGATTTTGTGGGAATTAAATTTTTTTAAAACGATGATAAGTCATTTGAAATAAACCCTTTTATTTTTTTATAGTATGGTTTGATTTATGACAACTTTTTCTTGTGTTATAATCATAAAGTTTTACAATAACCATGATGGAAAGCTACCAAAATTAATTATTTGTTAATTAATTCAAAATTCATAGTTTGACTACTTGGCTTTTGATTCCGTGTATTGCCGTACCAAATTGGTCAAAAATATACAAAAGCATCCTTCCAAAGTCGAAGCCAAAGGCAAACAAGCACTTAGGATACTCCCAATCTCATATAATTGCTCACTTTTTTTTTTTTGTTATTTTCTTTCTTTCAAGGAAAGGGAATTCCCATTTTTTTTGTGTTTAAGCATTAGGTTTCAATTTAGGATTTCTCAATTTTATTAATTACTTGAATTAAATTCTAAATTGTTCGAATCTGATTTTTAAAAAATTATATACATACTTTTATTAGTGAATTAAATATTCAATTAAATTTAAAAAATATAATTAACCAAATATTATTGATCAGGTTAATTGTTAAAAATTCCATGAAAATAGAAATGTTCATGGATTAAAATGAATCATACTCAATCAACTTTTTAAAGATCTTGTTCAATGTTTGATCTAATATATCCAATCCAAAAGATTTAAAATTTTTTAAAATATATTAAAATATTAAAAATAAAATATCAATAATTTAATATTATATTTATATTTAAAATTTTTAAATTAAATCGAATCAAGTTCAAACTCAAATATCTCTATCCAAAACATATGATCAATCGTGAAAAAATCTTTAATAGGGATTAAGACATTGTCTAATACAAACAAATATATTAGTTTGCTTAATTGTGGGGAACATAAGAGCAATAAACCAAGATAATTGTCAACAAATCCTTTGATTAGGAGAGTCAGGGGGTGGAGAGGATAAAATGGCCGTCTACTTCAAAGGATACCAACCGTTAAAGTAGGAGAACTTTGTTTGCCATTGTTTAATCCGAAACCAAAGCTTCAAACACGTGCATCCATTATCTTTATCTAATTATTTTATTTCTTATTTTAAAATATAAATTATTCTAAATCACTAATCTGATTGTAACGTTTTTGTTTTGCTCTTTCGATTAGTTTATAATTTATTTTATTTTGCTGTCTTAAAAGTATATTGTTGCAGGAATGTGATAATCTTTTTTAGTTAATTTTTTTTTTACAAAAAAATAATATTTGAATATCATTGTATTTTTTAAAGATTTTGTGAGTTGTTGTAACATAAAAAAAATTGTATGTTAATATGCACAAATTTATAAGTTACTGAACATTAAGGGTTCTTCGTGTTTTTTTTTATATGATTATAATTACTAGAATTTGAGTTTTAAATAAATTTTTTAAATATTTTTTTAATAAATTATGCGATTATAAATAAAAAAATATTTAAAATAAATTAATTTCCATCCTTACAATTATGACATATCGATTCTAGAAGGCAGGAAAGAGGTGTGAATGAGTTGAATATCTACCAGTACAAATTGAATAACGCGTAATGCTAAAAGGATTTGACTAATATTATATTAATTTCTTCAGTCTTTTTTGCCTTTCGGCCAAGAATTTCTTCTGTCTTTAATGATTTCAAGTTTCAACTGAAAAATGATTAAACATTAGGGTTTTATTGAAATGGATGGTGAAATTAATTTTAATAAAATTAAAAAAAATTATAATAATAAAATTATCTATTATAATAATAAAATAAAAATTAATGATAAATTATATCATTAAAACGAAAGAATAATGCGTTTGAAGTGAAAAAGGAGGAGCAAATCTCACCTCACTTACTGTTTGATGAGATTCAAATAGAGCTTAAATTTCTCTATCAGCCTTAAATTCCAGATTTATAATATAAAGTTTTGCAAATAAAAATTTTGAAGTTTTGCTTATAGATGGTTGCTAAATCATTTTTATATATTAAAAAAATGAAAAAAAAAATTAAAAAAGTGAATGCCTTAAACATTTATTAAAAAAATTAAAATAACTTATCAAAAAAGACTAGTCAGCTTTCATTAAATTCATAATGCAAACTTATACAAGTAAAAAATCTCATTGGTGATTGCATTAGACCATTTAAATTATATTTATATTTGACTATAATTAAATTATGTCTGTCCAAGTCATATGGTCAATTAAAATATAGATTAATATATTTTACAAGCTAAATTGATTATTTAAAAATATTTTTATGCTTCAAAATGCATGAATCACTCCCACCGAGGGCTAACATTGATGGGAATTGGCAATTTTATTTTATTTGTAGAGTTGACACAAAGATATTGACTTGGTCAAGTACCAAAGACCAGTATTTGGGCATGAGAGATTGATGTCATATATCACATTCCGAACTAAAAAGAAATTGAAATATTTATGGGTTGGATTAGATTGAATAAAGTTTAGATAAAATAATATTTGATATTAATAATTTATATTTGTTCAAGTTCGATGTGATTTAAAAATGCAAACCTTAAAATTTTTTTAAATCAAACTCAAATTAAAAAAAAAAATTTAAATCATCCATTAAATTTAATTTTTATAATAAAAAATTATAAAATCTATTTTTTAAAAATAAAATATATAAATAAAAAATCATATATATACACTTATATAATTATTATATTTTAATTATATATTTTATTCAAAGTGGTTTGAGTCAAAAAAAAAAAAATTTTAACAAAATTTGACTCAAAATTTAAATGACTTTAAAAATTATATCCAAATCCATTAATAGACTTTAATTTGTTGTATTAATTTCCTTAAAACTTAAGTGAACCTTTGAATTTGGACGGATAATTGAATAAGTCTAGGAAAAAACCTTTATTAAAGCCCAATCATCCATTGGAAAATTCAAATTTAGTGAGCAAAACCAATTACATCAACTAAAGTAAAAAACAAAATAAAAGAGATATTATTTATTAATAACTTTTTTTTTATTTATAAACAAGATGAGTGTAGCTGTTCTTGATAGCAAAGCAGTAACTGGATTTATTGAAGCAAAGGAAGCATTAGAAAATTGTGTTGAAGAATGCTTCAAAATTCTTGATTCTAATGGAAATGGAGGAATTTCTAGCAATGAGCTTCAAGAAGGCTTAGGTGGGATTTTCACCATGGAAGACATTAATCAATTTTATAATACAATTTTTGAGAGGTTTGATGAGAATATGGCAATGAGAAGGTTGAGTTAGAATAAGTTTAAAAAAAATTTAAATCTTAAAATTTAAATTTCGAATCTTAAAAACACGATAATTTATGGGTTTGCAAAAAAAAAAAGAAAAGAAATAGCTCTATTGCTTTAAATTAGAGGGAAAAAATCTATAGGTAAATTCATCATTCATGGAAATGATGTTTGAATAAATGATGTCTCTTAAAGCAGTGAAAGAAACATAAATTGTATCTTTTGCAATTGCTTGATTGAGCACTATTACATTATAGGATAATCAGTAAAATTTAATTCCAAAACTACTGCATAATAGGATAGAAATCCATTTTCACCTGTAAATATAAACAATAACTAACTTTGCTTCGTTTGTAAGTTAAAACATGTCCGAATGATCACAGTTGCCATTTTGTTGCAGCAAAAGGATAGTTTTTCTGAACCTGTTTCAACCATTGAGATCTAGCCTAGCTTTTACTTTGTCCCTATTATGGGAGGACACAAGGTTAATTGTTTTGGATTTTTGTGCATATCAATGTCAATATGAATGTGAAAATATTTGTAAATTTGTAAACTAAAATCCGATGAATAATGAATGAAGTTATAACCAAACTCCAATGTTAACATCAACAAAGAAAATCATGAAGTTTTTTGGGTTGATAAATGCACTTTTTCTGAGCCCAAGGTGTTATTTTTTTGGTTTTAGGGTTGTTCAATACTTGGCTAGAAAAATGGGATTTGCTGGACAAATGCAGAACAAACCTGCAATTCAAGCAATAACTTGGGATGGGGGGGGGGGGGGGGGGATTGCATTCACCAAATCATTGTTAAATATTGCTTTGATTTTTGTCTTTGAGTCACTTTCAACAAGCAGGTATCCCTGGGATACAAGAAGAAAAATAGATCATGTCTGTTTCTTAAATACTTTTGACTGTGGTAAATCTTTTCGATCATTTACTGACAAAGAAAAATAATACAAGATCATGATGGTGTGCCTCAATGTCCATGGGCCATTTTTTACTGAAAAAAAAAAAGAAAACCCAAGTCCAAGCAAAGTTTCAGACAGAAAACAGTTATATAAAAGAAAAACGTCATTGGACTATGATGACCCAAAAGATTAGAAAAAAAAAAAAAAAGAAATTAATTTTTTTTATAAAATTTATTAGTCTTTCATCAATGAGCCACAGCTTGGTAATTTTCTTTATCTTTTAATAATGAAAAATGAAGAAAAAGTAGAAAGAGTTGAAAACATGACTTCATCCAAGTTGAGATATTATACTTTATTTTATTAAACTCAAGAAATTTCTTCTTACTTGAACTCCCCATATTTTGTCACGACACATTGATTCCCACCCAATGCTTATCCAACAACAATTTAAACACTCCCCAAAGCCCAAAAGTTCAAATGCTTTGTTCAAATACTTGAAAACCCCAAGTTGGATGACTCAAGTTTGCGAGTCAAAACCATATAAAAGTGGTTGAGCCAACATTTTTCCGAGGACATATCATCTTGTCTTGCATTTAAAAGTAATAATGCTTCGAATTAAATTAAATTTTAATTTTTTTAAATAATAAATAATATTATAAAATTTCAAATTTTAATTTAAATTTAATTTCATATTTTTAAAATTAATTTGAATTAAATTTTATCAATTTGATTTAATTTAATTTATTAAATTTTAAATTTTAATATTTTTATATATTATTTTAATAAAGTTTTTAATATATTTAAATAAATTTATATATAAAATAATAATTTTATTTTTAAAAAAATTTAAAAAATATATAAATTAATAAAAATATATAATTTGATTTGATTTAATTTTTTTATTTTTTACATATAGCTTCAAACTTATATATATTTAATATTTAAATTTAATTTAAATAAAATAAAAATCGATCCAAATTTAATAAAATATTATAATTTTGAATTGAATTTTTATTTATTTATTTATTTTTTCACTCTAGGTGGACCTCGTCTGCCTCTGAGATGGCAAGAAAAGAAAGTATAATAAAGCGGCCTTGAACCTTTAAAAGTATAGAAATAAATAACCAATCCATTATTGGTTGAATGATAAAAAGAGTATGTTTTTAAAAGCCATGAATTCATTAAACTTGATATATAAAAACTTATTTAACTCGGTCCAATATATATATATATATATATATATATATATATATATAGAGAGAGAGAGAGAGAGAGAGAGAGAGAGAGAGAGAGTGGGGATAAAGTTGAAGAACCGTTCGCCCCTCAAAAAAATTCAAAGTTGCGTCTATATTGTGACTGACTGGGAGAGTACTCGGTGCAAACCAGCTAATGAGGGAGAGGTTGAGAAAGACATATAACGAAGACACAGTCTCTGTCTGTGGCGCAATTCAAGGAGGGCAAATTGAACTTTAAGGTAGCTTCGCAACTGCTCCTGATGATTGTGCTATTCCCTCACCCCCACACCTCTTCAAAAGCTTTAACTTTGCACCCAAAAACTACCCCAAAACTTGAAAGACTTGATTATTGATTAACCAGTTGCTTATACAAAGCCTCCATGGTCCCTGAATATTGTTCACTCCCATCTCATCACAATCACCTTCTCTAATCTCTCTCTTTGTCTCTGTTTCGGTGGTTTGATAAAGAACAGAAACCATGATTCCAGCATGCTTCAGCCATGCTAACACACTATCAAGCGGCTCTGAAGTGCCTCAAAACCTCATCACCAGCATTTACCAAACTCAACTTTACAACTCGCCCACTTATCTCACACTTACATGGTCAAAAACCCACTTCTCCCACTCCTTAACAATCTATGCTGCTGATTCCTTCTCCATCACCATTTCCCTTTACCCATCAACCTTCTCGTTCTTCAGAAACCGACCAGGCTCAAAATCCATCTTTTTAGCCCACCATCATTACCAAAGAATCAAGCTATACTGGGACTTTACCAGGGCTGACTTAGCTGAAAACTCAGCTGAGCCAGAGTCTGGTTTTTATATTGCCATTTCATGCAATGCCAGGCTAGAATTCTTCCTTGGTGATCTCCAGGATGAACTGACTAGGCGTTCTGGGTTGGTCATGGATCGCCAAGTACTCCCAGAGCCAACACTATTGTCCAGGAGAGAACATGTGTTTGGACGCAAGAGTTACATTTCAAGGGCTAAGTTCTTGGGGTCCAAACATGAAATAGGCATAGAATGTAGTGGAGGTGTTCTCAAGGTAAAAGTTGATGGTGAAACAAACCTTGTTATAAAAAGATTGGCATGGAAATTTAGAGGGAATGAAAGAATTTATGTTAATGGAACTGAAGTAGAATTTTTCTGGGATGTGTTCAATTGGGTCAACAGTGAAAATAATAGTAATAGCAATGGCCATGGTGTGTTTATTTTTCAAGTTGGTGATGGTGGTGTATGGCCCGAAATGGTAGGGCCAGAGAAGCGATTGATGAGGAAGAGCTTGTCATCGTTAGCAGGACCGAGACCGATGCTACCGACAACTTTATCCCCGTCTCCACCTTGTTCAAGTGTGCTGCAATGGGCAGAAGAGAGCAGTGATGGTGGAAGAAGCTCATGCTCTTCATCTACTAGGTCATATGGGAGCAATGGGGGATTCTCTTTGTTGTTGTATGCTTGGAAGAAGGATTGAATTGAAAATTCTGCTATGTTAAATTGTGAAAATTGATTGATTTTTATGTGAGAAAATATTTGAATTTGAAGATTATATATTCTCCATGGTTTGTGATACATATACTAGTAATAAATAACATTCTATATTATCTTTGTTGTAAATTCAGTCCATTTCTTATGACTATATATGTATAACCTTTATCAACTATTGATTTTTTTTTCTTGGAACATGAAGCAGGTTTCATTTACTTCAATTTACAAAATCAACATGAAGGTTTGGAACAAAAAAAAAAAAAAAAGAGAGAGAGAAAATGCAGCCCATTAAACAAGAAAATAAAAGATAAAAAGGATATGAAAATATAGAATCAACCTTTGCATATTTGGCACTGCCCATCAGGTGGACCATGGCTAATATTAACCATCAAATTTTGATAGTAACATTCTACCAAATTTTGGATTTCACTTCAAAAGAAAAATGTTCTGCTTCTATGAATTTGTTTCTTCTTTTGCTTTTATTTGTGTAAAATTGGAGGAGAATGTGTTTTTTTATTATCATGATCTGGAGGCAAGAGATCATCTGTTTTTAGCATGTCATAATTCTGAAGGTATTTGGAGGCAGATTCTGCAGACTCGTAATGTCCAAAGGGTGATGGGTGACTGGAATTGGCTGGTCAGGAAGTCACCTCAAGAGTTTAAGGCAGTAGATAAAGTGCATTAATCTCGCGTCAGATAAGTAGATAAAGTGCATTAATCTCATGTCAGATAAAAAAAGAATGATATATAAGTATTGATTCTGTACATCTCAATAACTGATTTTACTGATAGAGAACAATGCTCACGTGATAAATGATATTAGATCAACTCTTGACTCATCCGATTCCATGTCACGTGTCTCAGCCTAGAGTTAGGCAGGGTGAACCAGTCTGGCCACTTAACAAGATGCCAAGATATGACACAGTGGCAAAAAATTTGATCACGTCAAGCACTTCAAAGAGAAGTAGATAAGGTGACAAAGACATCACTAGGGGTGAGAGAATGTTACACCAAACATTCAAGGGAGTGAATAATGCGCATTAATCTTACATCAGAAAGAAAAAGTTATTGAATATATAAATATTTACATTGTACATCTTAATGAATCGATTTTGCAAGAAAAAAGTAATAACCACGCGACAAGTAAGCTTAGCCTTAATTTCAGTAATATTGGTTATTGTTTGGAATGCCTGCATCAGTCAGATGCGGGGAGAGAGGAATAGATGGAAGTATAATCTGAATTGAAGACAGTGTTCACAGCATCAGGTTTGCCATAAGATTCAAGAAGCTGATCCTGTTAACAGTTGGTCTGTAGCAGTTTATCTGCTTCTTTGGGTAATGAAATTTCACTAATCCCAAAAAACGAAAAAAAAAAAAAAAGGAAGAGAAACCCATGAAAGATTTCATACAAATGAGATTTTTCTGAAGAGAAAATTCGATGCACTTTGGGTTCAACTCAAAGCAAAGTCAAATACTACAGAGACATTGGCGCATGCATGCTCATTGTCATTGCCCCACCATACGATTCCATCCATCCCCATATCCATCATCACGACCTAGGATTCTCGAATAAACCATCACTTCAAATCCCATACCAGAATTTGAAAATCCTTCTAGCTGTAAGTAGCTACTAGTTGCCTTTTTCTGCATAAACTATGGACCTTCTACGCCACAACATGAGGAATTGAGGAGCTCTTGTTCCTACTTTGCAAGCCATTGATATATCTATCCATAGATTATTGTACTCAATTGTTCTTGATGGCATTGTTAAACACTCTAATCATTACTGTTAAACACTCTAATCATTACAGATTCACAATGCTATGCTTTTGCCAACCATGGCAAGCTTTCTTTCTCTTTTCATTTTCTTTTTCCTTCCTTTGTCTAATTGATTTGATGATTAATGAAAGTTCTATGAGCATTTTACTCTATAATGAATGCATAATCTTATTCAAAAAACAAATCCAGATCTCACTTGCGAGTAAAAGACAATTTTGCCACATTAAACTTGAAGCAGATTTGTCTATATGCATGTGCTTATGTGTTGGCAAAGACCGGGAAGCTTAATGGCTGATGATTTTGTAATTCAGAAATTGCTCCCTACTTGTATTAATCTTTTTGTGATATAATTAATACAAAAACTAAGGGAAACAAGTTAAAAATTGATTGGATTACTATTTTTTAAAATCCGTACAATATTTTTACTTTTTATTTTAATAAACAAAATTCAAAATTTGTTAATCTTAATTAAAAAATAACTTGAAAATTTATTTGTAACTTAAACAAGCAAATGGATACTAAATTTTATAAACTATTTTATAGTAACAGTGATTTGTTGCTTCTTGAATAATAAAATTACAATTTATCTATAAAAAAAAACCCGAAGATCTGAACAATACTGCTACTGAAGAAGCAACCAGATCAAGTAGGAAAATATTTGCTCGACTATATTTTTGCTTACTATTTGCAGGCCTGAAGTGGCTTCTCCCCTTCCCATTTTGTGCCTTCAGGTCGAAGAAAAGTCCCTTCTAACTAGATTTAATAATTTAAAAAATAATATAATGATACTATATAAATAAAAAATATAAAAATAATATGATTTAAATTTTTTTAAAAATTATAAATAAATTTAATAAAATTATATTTTATATTTTTATATTAATATAAATTATAACATATGATATAAATATAATAATTTACATTATACAATAACATGAATTATCAAATTTACTTATAATTTTCAAAATATCCTCGTGGATGGCTAACTGCAGTTGTAAAGCATAACTACTTTCTCTACAGTAGCTAAGGCTTATAGACTTAATAGTGTACCATTAAGTTACAATCTTTCATAATAATCTTAACAATACTACTAACTCGAATTCATATAAGATGAGATCAATATATAATTAACATGATATCAATAATTTTGTAAGATGGAATAATGTACAAATATATAGTTTACGATGAATTATTTAAAGTTTAAATAATCTTAAATTATATTTATTTTAATTGATCCAAATAATCATATTTAAAAATAAATATTTAATAGATTTAAAATTCAATCTCAATGTTTATAATTTATATATCTATATCTATATTACAAATTATTTTGTAAAAAAATTATAATCATTTAAGTTTTGATTATTTTAAAATAAAATATTTTTTTTATTTAGAATATAGTATCGAATTTGGAAACATTTTAAGTTTAAATTATCTCAAATTATTATAGACGTAGATCTCTTTACAAAAATTTAGAAGTGACGTGACAAATCTATAAATAATTCATAATAAAATCAACATAGAAAATGACTTGCCATTTGCCATCTACGTTTCAACGTGTTTATCAAGAATTCCATTGATTCCCACTCTTAACAGCCACTTATTCCTCACTCCTTTGCTTTCTTCCTGAGCTCACTTCACTTCCTCTCTTCCCCCACCACAGCACCATGGCTGATTCCGCCACCACGCCTCCACCCCCTCTGAAAATTATCGCCGGAGCAGACTCCTTCGGAGCCGAGCTAAAAGACGCGATGTTATCCCACCTCCGCTCCCTCAACATCGAAGTCGAAGACCTCGGCACCACCTCTTACTACAACATCGGCGCCGAAGTTGGCCGCCGAGTGTCCTCCTCCACCACTTCCCCCGCCGTTGAAACCCGTGGCCTTCTCGCTTGTGGAACGGGCGTCGGAGTCGGGATCTTCGCCAACAAATTCCCCGGCGTGTTCGCCACCACATGTCTCACTCCGGACGAGGCCCGCAACAACCGCTCTATTAATAACTGCAACGTCTTGGCACTGTCCGGCATGTCAACATCTATAGATACCGCCAAGGAAATCGTCGACACGTGGCTCAACACCACTTTTAAATCGCCGTGTCCGGCCTCTAAGTCTCAGCCTTGGCCCGAGGAAATCTCGAAATTTTTCGATGAATCGATGACTGAGATGCCAAAAATCGGTACTTCTGAAAAAACCCAAGCTGAATCTTGTGCTATTTGTTGTTTGGTTAAGAACAGGGAGTTGAATCCAATCGATATAATCCCCGGTGGGTCGATGAAGATATTGAGAGAAAGTCCCACATCGGCTATTGTTAGATTCAAAGCTGGGAGCGTAGAGCCAGCCCATCACCATACTTTTGGGCATTGTTTGGTGGTGATGGAAGGGAAAAAAAGTGTTTGGAATCTGACTAAAAAGGAAAAATATGATTTGGATATTGGGGATTATTTGTTTACTCCAGCTGGGGATGTTCATAGAGTGAAATACTATGAAGATACTGAGTTTTTCATCAAATGGGATGGGAAGTGGGATATGTTCTTTGATGAAGATCTTGAGACTGCTAAAACCGCTGTTGAGAAAGAATTGGCTAATGGATCTGCTTGAAAGAATAGAGCTTTCCTTCTGCGATCTTTGATAGATGGATGTCATCTATTTCATGTTGTTCCTGTGTTTGATGCTAAAGTTTGTGTAGAAGGATGAGTTTGTATTGTTGTATAATACCCGAACTTGTTGTGTATGAACAATAAAGTTGATGGTTTTATACATCAAGATTGCTACATCAGTTATAAGTTACTGCCATTACTTGATTATTTCTGATGTTTGTTCTGCATTGGATCATATTTATGCTGTTTTGGTTGTTAAATTGTTACATGTTGATTCTCTGTTTTCTGCTATGTCCTCATAGAAGCTCTTCAATTCATTATATGGTGTCTCCTTTTCTTCCAAGCTGACAAAAGCAGACAATCAAGCTACTAAACAATTCACTGGACAGCACTTTCCATTCAAGGCATCCCAAAATCTCATATCCGAGCTATAGTTTACTTGTAAATTCAACTAAACTGATTACAATTCAGTTCACTATGCTATTTACAAAAACACACACACAAAAGATCCCAGAAACCATTAACAATCATGTCAGAAACATCAGTGTCTAAAGAAGACTTCACAGAGAGCCTTGGAGACTTCACCCAATCCACTGAACTCAAATCAGTGTCTGCAAAAAGAGCAGAAGCAGAAGCAGAAGCCATGGATAACACCAAAAAATGGGAACTTTTACCCTATTTCTTTTATGCTATAACAAGTAATAACATCTTTCTTTGATCAACCAAAAATTATATATAAAAAAAAAAGGGAGAGGGAAGGAATCTAGAGATGCTTAAAAGAGGAAGATTTGTCAGATAATTAAGACGTAGTAAAAAAATCAGTTGGAAGTGGAAAACTTAGAAAGTGTAGAAGAAATGAAAAAGGACCTAATGTTGGCTATGTGACATAATGGACCAACTAAAACCAAATTTTTATCTTCAGATTAACGGTACTAAAATATGAATCTTATTCAGTTTCAAAGATGTCTTTAGAATTAAACAAACATTTTATAATTTAATATATGTTTTACACTCAAATTTTTTTATTTTTTATCTCTTAAATTACCAAACAATTAAAGAAAATTATTTTTTTATATACTTTTCCCTCCTTATTTCCTTTTTTTTTTTTTTTTCCAAACATGACTTTAACAGCTCCACGTGGCATAATAGCTTGTTGCGTTCGAACGCAAAACCAAACGAGATTTGCATCGAGGTATTCCATTTCCTAGCCGCGTTTGGGATCAAAACGTCCATCAAAACACGCGTTTGGACAACCGCAAAAAAGTTCTCGTTTGCGATTCATCACGTTCTCAAAGCAAAATCTCTCTTCGGTTTTACCTCATGTATAAACAATAGGATTTGCATCCCATTTCGACCCAGGTATCAATTTCCTTTAATAGATTTTTCTCTTTTTTTCAATTCACCAAATTGATTTCGATTTTCTATTGTAATTAAAAGAAATCGGTTCCTTTGTGATTTTCATTTTTGGGTTTTTTTATTTTAATGCTTTGGGGTTAAGAGGTTTTGCTTATTTTATATTGATCTGCAATTTTTCTCACATGGTTCTGTTAGTTCTATGTTTGTTCTTTCATGGCTTGAACAATTTGACTTTATTATCTAATTATTAATATACTATATTAGGCCTTCAAGGATCTTCATAATGCATTTACAAAGAGCCTTTATAGAGAGCTTAGGATTGTAGTTTCTTCTTATCTTCAAGCTGTTGAGTGATTAGCATATACTCTTTTTTTTTTCCCTTGTTGTGTGTCTGTCTGTATCTATATCTCTCTGTCTGTCTGCATGTATGTATGAATGAGTGTGTATATTTATGTATGAATATTTAGTTGTATGTCTGTCTGCATGTATGTTAGAATGAGTGTATGTTTTTATGTATAAACGTGTGTTTATGTGTGTATATATGCATGTTTCTGCATGTATGTACGAATCTGTGTATGTGCATGCGTGTGTGATGTGTGATTTGTTATATACATATCATTCATATGTTTGTATTTATACGAGTGTTAATTTTTGCAAGAGTATCGAATCCAGTTCAACTCTTTTATCTGATGGTATATACACCTACTGTTGGGCCAAACACACATACACACACACACACATCTGCAAACCTACATGAAATCTCTCTCTCTCTGCTGCATCTTATTGGTAACTCTTGTATTTTGTTAACTGCAATGGAAGAATAAGTGGTGAACTGAAGTTTTATTTGCTTGAAAATACCATGCAGTTATATCAGAAAAAGAGAGTAATTCTGATGGGTTGACTCTTAACAAAGAGAAGAGAGTCCCAAATAGTAGTTCTTTTTTAGTCACAAAACAAAAAACAACTGTCACGTGCAAATGTGATTGACTGATATTAGTATGACTGTATTGACATGACTCTGGAATGTTGTTGGTTTGGACACTGTTATGTTTAGTTGGTTGATATGTGATTTTCTGATTAAGGAATAACTTTTTGTTGGGTTTGTTTTCTTTGAAATATGAACTTTGATGATCTTAACAGAAAGGGAAATGGTGTATATTTGGATGATTTTACCAGAGTTTCTCAGCTTCTGCGTTCTACTTCCCTTATGCCATTTTTTATTATTATTTTTGTATTTTTATTACCGGCAAGTTTAGAAGTGTTTTTTTTTTTTTTTTTTTGAATAGATTTGTTATAGATGAAGAATGCTAGAATTGTTACGACAGAGGTTCCTCGAGGTAAGAGTAATGACAAAACCAAGGCAGTATGGGACAGGAACTTAACAATGATATTCTGTGATCTTTGTATAAAGGAAAAAGATCATAATTGCAGGAGAGGAACTTATTTTAAAAAGGAAGGGTGGTCAAGGTTGGTTGCAAATTTTAACAAAGAAACTGGTAAAGAATATGAAAAGTCACAGCTGAAAAATAGGTGGGATCTATTGAAAAAAGAATGGAAGCTATGGAAGCAGCTCAAAGTGAATCATACCTGTTTGGGGTGGGATCCGAGAAAGAACAATATTGATACTTCAGAGGAATGGTGGGAAAAGAAGTTAAAGGTACATGATTGATGCTCATAACAAAAGGTTTATTGATCTTTTTTTCTAATTTCTCAATATATAAGGTCAATAATGCTCATGTTTAAATGCACAGCTCATGCCTGATGCTACAAAGTTCAAAAATGGTGGTATTGATCCAGAACTGGAAAACAAATTGGATTGGATGTTTCAGGGAATACCAGTCAATGATGACATAACTTTGGCACCAAAATTTGGTTTACCGTCGAGTGATGGAACTGATGATGATGAACCACCTAAAGTAGAAGTAGAGGTTGTTGCTGTAGAGGATATTCAAATGCCAAAAAAGGCAATGGATGAACATCTGAATGAGATAGATAACCATTACATGGAACAGAATCCTCAGCCTCAGTCTGAATCTGAACACCAGTCGGAGCCACCACTGCTGAAGAAGAGGTCCCCAGAGTCAGACTCTTCTCATCTCAACAAGGGTAAAGAGAAAGTACCAAAAATTGTTGGGACAGTTGCAAAACTGTCCAGGCAGATTGATAAATTGTGTAATGCAGCTGAGAGTATGAGCACGGCAACTTCAACCAAGTTGACTTTTGAGCCATACAACATTCCCGAAGCAGTTCGATTGCTGGATAACATGGAGGATGAAGTTCCAAAGAAGAGCCAATTATATTATTTTGCCACAAAACTGTTCCTTAACAAGGACAAACGGACGATGTTTATGTCATTATCGACTGAGACTAGAGCTTGGTGGCTTAGAATGGAGATGGAGGAGAGCTCCAAATTTGCTTAAAGCATTCCAAAAGCAACTGTGGATGCTGGAAGCAATAGCGTTGTATAGCTTTTATTTTAATGTACTCTGATCAAGTGATGATGATGAAGCTAGGAACTTAACTGATGGATGCATAGCATCCAGCTTAATTATCATCTAGGACCCCTTTTGTCTTTAGGTTTGTAAGGAATGGCTTTGTTTGGAGCATAATCATCCTTTTCTGTTTAGTTATTGGATGCTATAAATTGTAGAACACGGGGAATGTATGGGATTGTTTGAGGCCTCTAACAAAGGCTGGATTACACCCTAAGTCCAGAGAGCCTATCTTGGCTTCACCAAACTTGACCAATTTCTGTCAAGTTTGGTCCAATTGAACACCCATTTAAGCCCTTTATGGAATTTTATGCATTTATTTTCTGACCTTGAAATGTTAAATTTGTGGGGTTGAAAATGATGAAAAAAAAAAAGAAAAAAAAAAGAAGAAAAGCTAGCAAAGAGTTTGGAAGTATAATGATAATCTAAACTTTTTAGTGATAATGGCAAATCTTGATCACCACAAAACAAGAAAGGCAGATGATTTGCTTGTCTATAAAGATATCAAAAAAGAAAACAACAAAAAAGAGAATTTAAATTATATTATTGTGTTATATTAATAAAAACAATTAAATTATACAATGGATAATTAGTTTACCCTAATAAAAAAGGATCATCTCTAAACAATACAAAAACTCATAAATTATTTATATGATTTCTTTTTTCATGAAATATATATGATTACTTTGAATAAACCAGAGATTTTTAATTTTTTATGAAATTACACATACAATGAAACTTGAATCCAAATGAAATCGTAGTACAGTACTGTGAGAATGAATCTTTATCGTATTATAAGTGAAAATCGAACAAATCCTAAAACTCAAATCTCTTTCTTTATTTTTTGTTAAATTGTTTTATATTTATTAAAAAAAAAAAACTAAATTCAAACTATAAGAATTATTATGTTTACATTAAATTAAATTAATTTTAACATTTTTAGTTAATTTAAAGTCATTTTTTTATTATTTTTAACTTAAGATATTTGCTAACAACTTTATAGCTGATTAATCAAATATATCTTTGAAAAGTTTTTTAGAAGGTTAGCTGAGATAGTTTGTTAAGAGTCAAACAAAGAGAAAAGATTACCTAACAACTAGTTGTCACTAAAAACCCAATGATTAATTGACACATTAAAAGGCATAATGATCATAAAAACAACAAAATCCTTCAAAATCTTTTAGTTCCCTTCAAAAGGAAGCATTACATTTATTAAAATAAAATTAAAGAATAAGGATCGATATAACATTTGTTACATAAAAAAATCGTAATTTGATAATAAAAAAATGAGTTATAAATGTTTAGATTTGAATTATTAATTTTATTAAAAAATAATTAGATTAAACAATTAAATTTTAGGTCATGGATTTTAACATAGACAACCTTTATCCTCAAGTTTTATCATTATCATTATTAATCATATTAAAGATTCTGCATTATGTCCTAAGTACTTTAGTACTATAATGATTTATTATTACAATAAATAAAGTGACTAACTTTGCTTGTAATTTAATCTAAAGCAGTATTAATGACGGGTTATGGTCAAAGTATATGAATTAAAAGCAAAATTTTATGATTTAGAGGTACTTACATAATTCTTTTTAATAAAGTAAAAATTAGTACTAAGATTAAATTTTTTTTAATGAACTTTTTGACCCGATGATTGCGCCTATGCTAGTCCAATTATTAATCATGGCACATGCAATAAACTAAGGTTTGTACAAATAAAAATGCACATAAAGATTTGGTTAGGGTTTGTAATGGTGTCCCATGCTTGATAAAATTATTGCCCATAAGGCTACCTAAGTGATGGGGTCCTTTTATGTAAATGCTATATTTCATACCATAACCATGTCATGCTCTTTCTCAATTAAAATATTTAATTATATGTATATATATGAGTTTTTTTTTTATATTAGTAATATAATTTTTTAACTTCATTAGATTAAAATAATGTTTAATATTTTAAAATTTTAAAACTTCACTAACACTATATAAAATAATTTCTCATGTATTGCAATATTATTTATTTGTAATAAATTTTGTGATCGATCAAAAATTATGATAATTTTATTAAAAAATTCACATCATAAATCATGACTAAAATTTTTATATTGTAATCGAAAACTTATCCATATAATTAGTGATATTTTTTATAATTAAAAAACCCACAAAATAAAAATAAATTTAATTCATAAAAAAGGAAATAAAAAATTGTTATCACATTTAATTAATTTTTAATTAAAAGAAGAAAAAAAAGAACGGAAGGGAACGGGTTTTTTAGAGGCCCAATATGGAGGATACAAACAAAAAGAGGGCCCCGTTTGGGCTGTAAAGAATGCCAAAGAACCGTGATCAACGGCGCGTGAAATCACGTCTTTATAAAAACTCGAAATTTTAAAATATTTTAATTTTAAACAGAAAATTCAACCCACTTCTGGTTTTCTCACACGCCATAACTGAGCGTGGGCCACACTTTCCTTTTTTTTATTAATTTGAAAAATATTTCTTTCCTTTTCCCTCTGATATTACCATAGTCATTAAAAAATATCTCTTAAAAATAATAATTAAAAAGTGTGACAAAAAAGGAAAAATAAATTAAAAAGATTATTATTTCATAAATTATTGTTATTTTATAAATTATTTTAAAAATTTAAAATTTACAAACGAATGTATTTTATTATACTGATTTTTTAATTTAATGAGTATGTTTCAATCAATCATCTAATTTTATAGGTTTAATTTAAAATTTTCATTTACATATATTAGATAATTTTTCTTAAGAAAATACATGCATGGATCCACTTTATAAACTAAGATATTCAAGAAATTTTTAAAATTTGAAAAGTGAAAAAAAAAATTTTGAAGATAAATTTTTTTGGTTGAAAAATAAAAAAATTTAAAATAATTTTTTTTACTGGACATCCAAAATTTTCTCATAAACATATGTTTTATTTACAAAATTAATAAATTCATCGATAAAATTAATAAATTTATTAATACATTTTTTTTATATATTATAAATTAATATCTCTAAAAAACCATAAATTTGTCATTAATAAAATGTTTTCTTTTATAAATAGAATAAATTGTGAATAAAAAATAAAGCCAAAAAAATTTAGGCTAATAATTTTTGTAGGCTTCTTTTTGGATACAAAATTCAACCTACCAAAAAACACCTACTCATTTGGATTCCACAAACAAAAAAATCTACACATTTTAGGCAAAAGAAAAGGCCACAGAATATGATGATGAGGTCATTGTTGGTATCTAAAATTGGGTCTTTTGGTCTATAAATGTTTTTGTTTTTGTTTTTAAATATATATATATATAAAGAAAGTACAAAAATATTAAAATTTAAATTCATAATATTATTTTTTAAAAAATTTTAATAATTGGTTAACTTTTTAATTAAAAATTATGAAAAAAGTATATTTTTTATTTCTAACCAAAAAAAAAAAAACATAAACATAAACATGGTAATCATCAATCATGAAACTACATCATCATAACATGCTAATCATATCTTCGTGTTAAAGTATCAAAATCAAGCAGATTTTTTTTATTATATCCAAATTCATGCTTGCAACTAGAGAGGAATAAAAGTTGGTTTGAATCAATTAAATTGATCAAAATTAAATAATTTGATTAAATCAATTTAATTTATTTAATTTTGGTTATAATTAAAATTTTAAATTGATTAATTCAATCAATTTTTTATTTTTAAAATTGATAATTAAATTGATTGAATTAATTAAATTTTTAATAAATAAAAAAAGTTTAAGATAAATATTTTTATTTAATTTTTTATTATAAAATATTATTAAAATTATTAAATTTTTTAGTGATTTAATTTGAATGATTTTGAATTTAAATTTTATTGAATTAAATTTATGATTACATAATTATTTATAATAAAAAAATTTAATTATTTAATCGAACTGAAACGATTTGATTAGTTTGATTATAATTAATTATTTTAAAAAATTTTATTAATTTAATTATTTATTGAATGAAAATTAATTAAATTGATTATTAATTATTTCAAATTGATTTGACCGAATCGGTTAATTACTAACCCTTACTTGCAATTTTCATGTTTCGTTGGACCCTACTTTTTGAAACACTTTCTGTCCTTTTCTTTTTTTAATTCTCGAATTTCTTATTTACTTTTAGAAATACTCAATTTTATTTCTTTAGACTCAACATGTATTCTCCACAGTTCAATGAAACTTGTAAAAAACATCAAAGCAAAGCTACCTTAAATATTTTTGCTTAAATTTTGGTTTCACTATTAACATGCTAGCCAAGAAAAAGTTATAAGAGAGGGCTAAGAGAGATTCTTTTTATTTTCCTTAAATTTTTTGGCTTTTCTTTCTTTTCTCAGTGAAGAGTAATCTTTCAAAAACCAACCTTTTCCAGCAATTCCCAGTTGCTAAAATCCTTCACATTTTCATTTTCTTCAAAAAAAAAAAAAAAAAGAAGATAGTTTTTTTTCAAGCTGTCATTTTCTGGTGGTAAAATTTGTTTCTTGAAAAAAAAGTGTTGTAATTTATATTTGTAAATAGCAGAGAGTTTACAGTAAAAGAAACCTGATTTTTGTCTGCTTCTCTCTCTGTTGAAGTTTTTACTTACTTGAACTTGACCCCCACATTCTCTCAATATCTCTTTAAATTTTGAAGCTTTAGAAATTTTTGATGGCTGTTTTCAGTTGCCTGCAGAACAAATACACCACCGCAGATCAAAATCAAGCCTTCACAAGCGGTTTTCGAGGCAGTTTTGTAACTGGTCAGTTTAAGGTAAGGCTCTCTCTCTCTCTCACACTTCTTTACCATTTGTTTTTGCCATTCAAAGTCTAAGTCAGGTTTAATTATGTTTGTGTAGTTTTAGGTTGAAAAAGGTGGGCAGAAACGAGTTTGTGACATTGAATTTTAAGGAATTGCTGTTAGTTTATTAGAAAAATGAGAGATTTTCCATCTTGTTTTGGTGAAAATGGGGTGCAAGTTGCTGATTCTTCATTATCAAATACTAGTAAAAATGCACAGAATTTAGTTACTTGTGTTTATCAATGTCGAATCCGCGGTAGGTCTTGTTTAATAACTGTTTCTTGGAGCAAGAATTTGATGGGGCAAGGCTTAAGTGTATGTGTTGATGATTCTGCAAATCAATGTCTTTGTAAGGTTGATATAAAGCCCTGGTTGTTCTCTAAGAGAAAAGGGTCAAAGAGTTTAGAGGCATATTCTTGTAAAATAGACATATACTGGGACCTTTCTTCGGGGAAATTTGGATCTGGACCTGAACCTTTGGAAGGGTTTTATGTTGGTGTTGTTGCCAATAAGCAAATGGTCTTGCTTCTTGGGGACATGAGGAAAGAAGCTTATAAGAAGACTGGTGCAATTCCTGTTCCTACTACAGCCATTTTTGTGGCCAAGAAGGAGCATGTTTTTGGCAAGAGGGTATTTGGTACCAAGGCACAGTTTTGTGATAATGGTCAAATTCATGATCTGATAATCGCATGTGACATGATTGATGTGAACGACCCCTGCCTGATAATTCGCTTGGATGGAAAGGCTTTGATGCAAGTGAAGCGGCTAAGATGGAAGTTCCGAGGAAACCATACCATTTTGGTTGATGGAATGGCTGTAGAAGTTTACTGGGATGTGCATAATTGGCTCTTTGGAACATCACTTGGAAATGCTGTTTTTATGTTCAAGACATTCCTTGCTGCAGAAGAGAAGTTGTGGGTTAGCCAACCAATCCCTAATCCAACTTCGTTGCAATGGTCTTTCTCACAAAGATTTCAGGACTCCAAGTCACAGAATCTTGGCTTTTCACTGGTTTTGTATGCTTGGAAGAATGAGTAGAGAGATTGTGGAACTCTCTCAACTCTCAAGTGCTAACAAAAACCTTTAGCGAGTGGTGATCTTTATCTACTCTGTGATTACTTAATATAAACCTGATTAAAAATGGGTCCATTTGTTTTTTGTTCCTCTTCAGTTTTTACTCCCTTGAGTAACTTGAGCTATTAATGGATCAAAGACATTTTTTTTGTTTGTAATCAGTTGTATATCCTCAATAAATTCTTCAATGGATGGTTGTTCAAATCTTCTTCCAGCTGCAGTTGAGTTGTTTTAGCAGATGGCGAGTTATTGACTAGCTGATTTGAAATCTCCTCTAAGCATCACCATGTAAGTATGGCTTTCATTTTTTTTAGTTAACTCAGCTGAAATCAACATGAATTGGTTTAGTTCGTTTTTCGTTTCTTTCTTGTTGTAGCTTTTTATGCCGATTTTAAAATTCTTTTGATACTATAATTGTGCTGAGTTACTCTAAACGAATTCATGAAGGCTGAATAGATTACGAAGTATGGTACAAAAAATCTGCTCTGAATTTCACACAATGAAGGCTTTAAGCTTTTGAACTCCTTAGAGCAGTAGCCAAGCAGGCACCCTCCTCAGCATCTTGACTTTTTAAAATTTCCTTTGAACTCTGCAAATAATTGATTTGATTTTTCAGTTGATGTTCCATTGTCATATTCTTACAACTAGGAAATTAAGGTGATATGTTTTGTTTTTCTCATCTGTCAACATATTCAAATGTTTGGTTGTTTTGAACCCGAAACTTAATTCAATTAGTTCATGTAATCACTTTTAAAAGTGATATGTAATATGTTTAAGATTCAAATCTCTGCACTTACAATCACTTTTCATATATTCTCAAATTGTGTCTTCTTTTGTAAAAAAAAAAAAAAAAAAAAAGTTGGATTGATTAGGACTTCCTATCTCCTGCCTGCCATGCATAAAAGTTATTGCAAGTTATATAGCTCTGCAGGAGCATAAGGCTGCGGATCAATGGTCATCTTTCTCATGAGTAACCTGGTTCGATCCTAACTAGAGAATCAGCCATGTACCTTGATTTTTTTTTTTTGTAAGACGAATGATTTCACTTGCCATCAACGACTTCTCCAACTAGCAGCTTGTATCATTATATACCCAATGCAGCATATGTTTGTAAACTGACAACAATTTTGAGTTCTTAAAGTGTTAGAGGACACTTTAATAGCTCTATCTACTAGGGTTTTGATTTTTGTTACCGTAGAAATAACCAAATCATACGAATGATGTTCAAATCGCAACATTTAATAATAATTTTTTATAAAAAAAAATCATCATTAGCCCTACTTTTCTTATCAATTATAATTCATATTTGTAAGAAATATTTGTGAGTAAAATCAAATGGAGATTTTGGAGTGTTCTTAAGATCATTCCAAAAGAAATTAAGGTTAGACAAAATTTTAAAATACCCTTCACGAGATTATTAAAAAAATCATCGTTTCTTTTTTTGGATCTTATAAATTAAAGTAAAATTTTGTTAAAAATATATCTCGAGTTCATGTAAATTGCCCCCTGTTTTTTTCTTTAATTTTTTAAAAAATAAAAACTATAATTTTCATTTCGTTTGCCCTTCTAATCATATTTTTTTTAGGAATATAAAATCCTATTAAAAGGTCAAAAAAGAAAGAAATTAATGAATTGAAAGTCAACGTGGTAGCCGCAGATGATCTGATTGGTGGTGCTGCCATGAAATCCAGAATTAAGGCACAAAACACTTTATATTCCCTCTCTGTTCACGGAGTTTTCTCCATGTGCAATTTCGTCCTTTATGTCCCCGACAAATCCGTTCAATAAAAAATGTTTGCCCTTGTTGGATGTTTCTCTCGTCAAATTTATCTTCTAATTATTTCTGTAAAGCTTTTTTTTTTTTTTTTTAATTCTATTTTATAAAACCTGTTCAGGACTTTAACTCAGCTATAATTTTGGCAGAAAAATCATAACAAATTTTAGAAAAAAATGTGTTTAAGCCAATATTACTATTCATGAATTTATATTATATATATGTTTTATGTTAAATATATATATAATTATTGTATTATAATTCGTGTTGATATATTAAAAATAAAATATATATTTTTTATTTTAATCAAATTTATATACTATTTTTATTAAAATTTTAAATAATAATATTTATTTTTATATTATTTTTATATCATATTTTGTTTTTTTAAATTTAAATATTTTAACATTCTAAAAATAGAATGCAAAATTCTCTAAACTTGTTTATAAATTATAATTTTGTATATTTCCAAATGAATTAATCTGTTAATTTTATAATTTAAAATCTATCAAATAAAAACTGGATTTTCCTTTTTTTTTTTTTCTCAAAATGTTTGTTTCATTTTCCCTCAAACATAGGCTTGGTCTCGTACTTGAACTACATGGATGGGCCATGGATTTTTCTTTTTCTGATAGCGTCCGTGATTAGCGTTTGAAAACGCGTTTTTGGATTCCAAAGCTAACAGCCCATTCAATGATAATGTCCCTAACTCACCTTCCTTTTTATTACTAGTATTTTTTACTTTTTTTTTTATAATAATTACTAGAATTATTATTGGGATAATGTTTTGTATATTTTCATTATTTTTTATTAATAATAGGATTTTATTTGAATTTAAACTATCTTATGTTCTACAATAAAGTTAAAATTATTTTTATAATTTTTTTAAAAAGAAAGAATAAATTTAGTATAAAGTAAAAATATTAAATTGTTGAAGTAATATTATTAATTAACATTTTATTATACATAATATAATGTAAAATCAATATAATTATCAAAATTAAATAATATTTGTGTAAGGTCATAAAAGTAATTTTCAAGGTTAAGATATATTAAAAATAAATAAAAAATTTTTTTAAAAGAAATTGAGCATTATGGGAATATTGATTAAATACATAAAAATGAAAATATGGCCGATGACGAGCTGGCGCACTAGTGATAGGTTCCCTCTGGAGTGTTCCTTTTTTAGGCTTCCAGGTGGCATCCAGCTGTAGGATGCCATTGCGAAATTACTTCAGAACCCTTCAGGCGGCGCCTTTTTACCCTGCTCGCCAGATGCCCTCGCTTCCCTCAAAATTGCCCTCAACTGACCGTTTTATAGCCCCCAACGGTCACTTGCCACAAATAAAGACATAGGAAAAAGACAAGAGAGTCAAAACACTAATGGACCACAAAAGGGTCATTTAAGGGCCAGGTTGAGGGCATTTCCGGTATTTAGCTGTATCTCAATTGAAAATTTTAACTCTACACATAGCCACGGCAGAAGGAAGAAGAAGAAGAAGAAGAAGAAGCTGAGATTCTGCATTCCAACTCATTGGGTTTACTCATTGAGTTCCGTTGCAATTCTTGAAACTGAGTGAACGAAACAAACGAGTCATGGGCGAGTCAAGTGACTCAGTGTCCATTGATATTGATATGGTTCCTTTTAGAGGGAAGGTAAAGTAATTAACTAAAAAAAGGGCCAAGAACAAAGCTTCAATCTTTTTCTCTCTTTTTTCCTTTTCAAGCTTTCTTTTGTTCTTTTATATTTTATAAATATAATAATATTTTTCTCTTTTTTTTTCAGGAGTTTTTGGTGAAAACAAGTAGAGGTTCTTTATCTGTTTTTGTATGTGGTGATCATGAGAAACCTGCTTTGATAACTTACCCAGATGTTGCTCTTAACTGTATGTTTTTATTTTTTGTTCTTTTTTTAATGGAAAGATTGATACTTTCATAGTTTTTGTTTGGTTAGCTTTGATGGGTTTGCTTCTTTTACTTAATACATGTTGAAATTGAATTGAGTTTTGCAGCTTATAGAGTGTTCTATTTCTTGATTAATTGCTGCTAATTGTTTTTATTTTAAGTTGTTTAAGTGGGTTGTCCTTGTTTTTAAGACTTCAATCGATTCTTTTACTGATTTTTGAACTTCTTTGTTTACGCCTTTTCGGGTTTTAATAGATTACTTATTTTGGTTCCAAATGTTGAAGTTGGAATATCTTTTAATATGTGGATGTTTTGTGCTTTTTGGATTTTTATAGACATGTCTTGTTTCCAAGGCCTGTTCGTTTGCCCCGATGCCGCTTCTTTGTTGCTTCAGAACTTTTGCATTTACCACATTGACGCCCCAGGGCATGAGGTCAGTATTAGAAATGGTTTTTGTTTAAACAATGAGTAGTTGGTTCAATTGGGGTTTTCCTAATTTGGTGATACTAATAGAATCTGTATGCCATTTGTTTAAGAGTTCTCGCAGTTGGGAGCTAATGTGATATCTTCAGACGTTCCATTGCTCAGTGTGGATGACTTAGCTGATCAGGTTGCAGAAGTTCTTGATTTCTTTGGGTATGTAAATGCTTGTCAGTTTCTCATGACCCTTAACCCTTTTCTACTCCTAAGCATTATGATTAAAAGGGAAATGATAGGACTACTTTTTTTTTTAATCTTTTAATGAAGTTCATTTGTAAAATTTCCTATTCCAACGCATTCAAAATGATTCTGGGATACTGAGGGTCATTTTACACTAAAGTTATAGCTGTGTTTGCTCAATTGGATTAACTGTGTCCCCCCCACCCCCCCCCCCCCCCAAAAAAAAAAAAAGAAAAAACACACACACACAAACACTTTTTACATATGCTCTCTGTTAAACGTCTGATGTTCATCTGATAAAAGTTTATACCACCTTGGCAACTGTTGGTCTCTGATGTAATATATGTGCTCTTAGATGCTTAATTTTGTTTGGTATTACAGGTGTGCCAAAACTTTCAGCTATATCTTATTTCCTAGGTATTTTTCCCTGTAAAATTATAAAAAGCGTAGCAGATGGATCTGATGGGAATAATAGAATTTGATAGAATTTATTTGCTTTGCACAAGGTCCCATGAATGAGTTTGTATGTACGTTCATGATCCCACCTTGTTGTAGGAAATAGCTCTTCCTTCTTTTTCTCAACCCTTTTTAATGTTATAGCTGATTTTAGTTTTTAATGTCAGGCTGAAAAGAGTTCTATGCTTGGGTGTAACAGCTGGGGCTTACATCCTTACACTATTTGCAGTAAGTTGGCACAAGTTACAAAAGTCAGTAAATATTTTTTTGTGCTGATATTATGATGCTGTGAATGGTCTCATGTGTTTTCTTCCTCTATGGCAGATGAAATATAAAGAGCGAGTGCTTGGATTAATTCTCGTGTCTCCTGTTTGCAAAGCTCCTGCATGGACTGAATGGTTTTACAACAAGGTTCTAATTTGCACCTCATATAATTAAAAGTGTAATGAATTTGCTTTGTTCTAAATTTTCTCCTTTTAGGTGTTGATGAACTTGTTATACTTTTATGGTATGTGTGGTGTATTAAAAGAATGCCTTCTTCAGCGCTACTTCAGTAAGGTAATCCATGTTACCATTTTATTGTCATTTTCTGATATTTGTTAATGTGGTAATTGTGGAATTCTTCATGTAGGAACTCAGGTACGGTGTGCACAGTGCAGAATCTGAGATCATACAAGCTTGCCTAAAAGTAAGGAAAATGATAAGAGACAAACACTGACACTTATTCTTTCTGCAATATTGTTAATGAGATATCTGTATCCTATGGTTATGACTTGGTTAGGTTATTGATGTATGAACCACAAGTTGAATAGATTGCAGTGTAGAGGATGTCAATCTATAAATGAAACAAGAAGTCACATCTAAGCTCAGAGCTGTCACACATCCATATTTTTACTTTAAATGATACAACCTGAAAGTTTTGGTGGTCCTTTTGGTAATGTGATTGCAGTTGCTGGATGAAAGGCAAAGTCCGAATGTTATGCGCTTTCTTCAAGCAATTAATAAGTAAGTTCATGTCACTTATTTGTCTTGCCTGACCTTATTTTCCTTTCTCAAACTCCCTTATCTAAGTAATACTCTCTCTCTAGTTTCTGTGAACTTGTTTCCATGAAAAATGAATGCCCAAACATGTGTGCGGGCACAAACCTCTCTTTCTGCTTTCATATAGCTAAGTAGATTTACCATAGCATTGAAAGTGAAGTATATATGCAGGAGACATGATCTTACAGATGACTTGAAGAAATTGCGGTGTAAGACTCTTATTTTTGTTGGTGAAAGCAGTCCATTCCACTCAGAATCTGTGCATATGAGTACCAAAATAGGAAGAAAGAATTGCACTCTCGTCGAGGTAGAATGCTCTTTGCAGATTTGATTCTTTTCCATTTCTGCTTCTAAGCCAAGTCAACTATGAAAATATTTTCCGTTTAAAATGGGATGTGATGTACCAGCACATGCATAATTTTGGCTGATTATCTTCACCAGGGATTTTGCTTGATTTCTGTTCTTTTATCAGGTTAAAGCATGTGGCTCATTGGTAACAGAAGAGCACCCATTGGCCATGCTAGTCCCAATTGAGTTCTTTCTCATGGGGTTTGGTTTCCATCGACAACCACATTTTGCTACATCATCAAGTAATGGTTCAAACCCTTCCAGCCCGTCAAGCCATTCGTGCATAGCTCCCGAACTTCTCTCCCCAGAGGGCCTAGGGATCAAGCTTAAACCCATCAAAACCCGCGCAGATATTGAAATTTGATGAAGGGTAAACTGTTTCAAAACTATTTGTAGTTTTACACATATCTGATGTAACACTCCATGCTTTGACATTGTGCTCATTCCATCAGTTTGTAGAATAGCTTTGAGGTTTAGCATATTCTTTGATTGTGTTGGTGGGAGAAGGCTTTGCTGTTCTTAAAAGTAGAGTTCATTGATGATATCTTGTACTTGAAGAGGATAGGATCATTCTTTTGAGATGATAGATTCATTTTGTAACTTACATAAGCGTTGTCCACATGAAAACTTTGTAAGTTTAGATATTGAAAAGAAGAATCAACATTGGTTTTTCATTATTTCATTGTAAGAAAATTGCTTTATTATTTTTTTGAGCAATAAAAGATTTTTGAGCTTCGCTCGAACTTAACAAATTCGTAAGTCTTTTATGAGCTGAAGAAATTGCTTTATTGGTTAAAATACTAAAAAACTTTATATATATTTAAAAATTTTCAAATAAGCGTTTATTTTTTAATATACTTATAGAGTCTTTAAAGTATTATTTTTTAATTAAATCTTTATTTTATACGAAAACAATTAAAATTCCTTAGATAATAAGAGTTTAATTAATAAAAATAATGTTTTTAAAACTTAATTAAATAGAAATAGTATTTTAAATAATTTTTTTCTAAAAAGTTAGAAAAATACAAAAATTATTTTAATATTTTAGCCATAATTATTTTGTTTAAAACCAAAATTTGTCAAACTCTAAAGCCCAAATTCAACAAGTCAAAGTTCTTTCTACCATCCCAACCCCAAAAAGGCCCATCCCATTCGGGCCGGACCCAATTTTACTAAGTTATTTTTTTTTAAAGAGAAAAATAAAAAAAATTTGCTTTTATTTTCCCGCCTTCCCGCTTCCTCAATCAAAAAATTTTGTTTGTGCTCAAAGACTTTTGTGGTTTCCACCAAACACAAGGAAAAAAGAAAGGGAGCGTTTGGTTGTTTTCTTGACCTAAGGCTCTGAGCTCTTAAGCTTTCAGCCTTCAAAGAGAGCAGAGGATGTGGAGGCTTTGGTGAAAATGGATACACCAGATAAAACCCAGATCACTCCAACTTCTTCTCTTTCCAAATTTGAGGTCTTTTTTCTCCACAACTCTTAACTTTTTTTTTTTTTTTCAAATTAAGTTTTATGAATTTGGGTTTTGTTAGTTATGTTCGTTTAGTCAGAAAATAAGTTAATACCCTTTATTTGTGTGAAAGCGTTTTGGTCATTTGGGGTTTTAATACTTATTTGTTATGTGGGTTTCTTCCTGTGAAGGTTCTTTTGCTTTATTTTAGTTTAAATTTGCTTGATCTTCTCATTTTAGGTTAATTTTGGATATTTTAGTTTGAATTGTGATGGGTTTTTGACTTCATTCTTGTTAATGCCCTTTACTTTGAGTTTTAGAATAGATTACTGCTATAACTTCAGGCCTTAGGGTAGTTGTTGAATTGAAAAAACAAAGCTCAAAAATCCATGAAGGGAAGGTGGAAATTTCCACTAATTGAACCAGACTTCATGTTGTAGAATGTTGGGATTCTCTACCATTCTAAAATTATTCAATCTCAACCATCTATGGCGTGGAGGTCAACATGGAACTTGTGCAGGGCCATAGGGACTTTATGCTCATGGATGGTTGAGATTTCGTAATTGACTAATTTTATACAAATTATTGCATTTGATGTGCTATTGAAAGTGTTGGCGATATTCGAATTTAGTTTGTATGAAATGATATGAAAATGATACTTTTTTCTGGTTTGGTTTAGATTACTTTATCTTTTGCTTGGTTGTGTTTGTTTTCTGGTGCTACTTGCTCGTTTGTTAATTAGGTTATTGAAGACTTAAATGTTGTGTTCTCCCTTTGCAGGATTCTCCTGTCTTTAAGTACATTGACAGCCTTTCACCTATTGAGCTAGCCAAGTCCAGGCAGAGCGATAATGTTTTCAGTTCACTAGCCTTTTTGTCCCCTTCATCTTTGTTTCCTTCCCCACAGATTAGTTGCCACAGGGAATCCAGGTTTTTGGTTAAAAGGTAAAACTAAATGTCCTTATTGCTATATTTAGTTCATGATTTTAAGTGCTCTGAATGATGTTTGTTTCAGGCATCATTTCTCGGCAGCTTCAAACTCTAGGGTCCTCCAGAGTGGTAATGAATCTAATACGAGTGAGGGAGGTTCAAAAGCTGTTGAGCAATCTGACTTGTATGATGAAAATGTGGGATTTCTCAATAATGACAGTTCATCCAAAGGAATTAGCAGTGATCTACTTGATGAGCAATTGGATTTAGTAACTGAGTTGCCAAGAACCTTGAAATATGATTGTGGGAGTCCTGATGGTAACTTGGAGCCTTGTGATGAGATGTTTAAAAACAGAAGCGTGGAAGTGGCAGGACAAGAGAGATCTCCTTTCCAACGCAATAGGGATGAATGGGAAGAGAGGCAACAGTCATTTCAAAATGAAAGAGATTTGCGTAAAATATGTCGAATTAAGTGGAGTGAAGAATCAGCTGGATGCGACTGGGTGGCAATTGTTTCTGATGTTGCTGATATGTTGACAATGAATTCATCTATCATTCATGAAAATACTGATGGGCAGGATATGAGAACTGCAGACTCAGGGACAACCTCTTTTATATCAACTATGCTGCAGTTCCCACTAGATAATGCCAATAATTTAGAAAATGCAGAATCTGGTGATCCTAGTTGTTCTTGCAAACAAAGTGAATTTGGTGAGCCTGTAACAGACCAGACACCTGGCATCCTATCTACTTGTCTACTGGACAAACTAGTAGTCAGTGATTCAGGTTTGAAAAAGGATGACAAGGGGGAGAAGTGCAACCAGTCCAGCCATCAGGTTAAATTAAAAAACTAGTGAAAATGCTTTTTTGATGCAGACTGCATATTTAAGATAGGATAATATTTTATATATATTGTCGATTACTTTATAGAAAAAGAAAAGATGATAGCATAAATGAGCCAATCATTGTTGTGAAATGTTACCTTAAATTATGTAAGTTCCTTATAATTGTATGTTTATTAAGGATGTTTTCTATAATAGTGTGGTTTCTGAAATGTTTACACTATTTGTCTTGCTCGGTGCGTTGGCACTTTTATATAGTTATATTTTATGTTATTCTCTCAGCAGCGTAGCATACGGAGGCGCTGTCTGGTGTTTGAGAAATCACCTGGTTTTGGTTTGCACTTGAATTCTCTTCCAAACATCCCAAAAGGTAGTTTTTCTTTAATGGGAGACTCTAGCTTCTGAAAAGCAATTGATATGCATGTTGGGCTTCTTGACATTTTTTACTTCTCTGACTGCAGGTCAGAATCCTCTTAGTAAATCAACTCTAAGCTCTATGAAGAGGGGTGAGATTCCTCATGACAAGAGAACTGTGGTTACAGAAAATTCTTCCGAGACACCTGCTACTTTTGGTGGCAATGAGGCTGATGATAATAGTCCTGAAAAGAAGAGGCATGTATAAGATTACTACTTTTTAAGATTTGCATCCAAACAGCTTGATAGACAAATTGATTTGAGCTTAATACTGTGCAGGCAAAAGTTTGAACTTGACGAGGAGAGTGCTGCGTGCAAGCGGTGTAACTGTAAGAGATCAAAATGCTTGAAGCTGTAAGTCTGTCATATTTATTTAAATCAATATTTAGGGTCAGTGTGCATATTCTTCAAGTGTTTCACCAAGTCTATTTTGGGTTAATTCCTCCATTTGTAATACTCAAGACCATCAGGCCTTTAATTTCACGGAATTAGAACTTAGTTGAACCAACAGTTTGTAACTTCATTTCCTACATCTAAAAATATAAGATATTCAGGCCCAACTTTATGGCGCTAAATATTGTGAAACTTGGTTCTTAAAAATCTCTAGCTGCAGTAATACAAGGCTATGCTGATGTTAAGGGTTGTTAGTTCTACCTTTTTAAAGTTATTTGTTTGACTTTGTAATATCATATTAAACTGTTTCAATTGTAATAGTGAAAGTTTTAAAAGCTAGGAAATAGTGCTTCAGCCTGCAAAAGATGGCTCTCCGATTGGAAGCACTAAGTTCTGCTGCTAATATATTGCTTCTATGATTGCTTACTTGCTTAGACCTAAAAAGAAGATTCAAGATTCTCAAAACATACAAGTTTGGAAGTTACAGAACTTAGTCAATCATATTCCAAATATGGCTATAACTGGACTGAGAAGAGTGAAGAAGGTTCTGGGTTTATGGTTAAGCTAAATAAGCAATTACTTTGGAGAGCACACCTCATTTTATCTACCTTGATTAACTGGGGATAAATTACTAGCTCAACCTCATTCTCTTGCACATGACTTGAATGATAGAAGTGTTTCAAATTGCTTTTGATTTCCACAATTACTTAATGAATCAATTTCCAAAAGCCTATTAGAATGAAATGTGATTTAATGATCATGTTTTACTTGTTTTCATCTACTTATTTAGATATTTATATTTGGACTTGGCGTGGTTCTCTGCTGCCTAGTTATTATCGTTACTTATTTTAGTCACTGCCATCAATTTTCATCTGTTTCTTGAACTTGGGATTTAACTGCTTTCCATATTCTTTACCTAGTTCTACTGGCTACATTTTATGATACAGTTATTGTGACTGCTTTGCTGCTGGTCTGTACTGTATTGAGCCTTGTTCATGTCAAGATTGCTTCAATAAGCCAGTTCATGAAAATGTGGTTTTAGAGACTCGCAGACAGATTGAATCTCGCAATCCACTAGCATTTGCTCCCAAAGTGATTAGAAGCACAGACCGTATTTCAGACTCCTGGGTTAGATTCTTTTTTTATGATTAAGCTTCTGGATATTAGAGTAGCATCAAGGTCAGCAAAGTACATTGCTCATCTCTTATTTTGGTGTGTGACTTTATATTTGAATAAGGCCACATGAGAAAGGGGAGTTCAACCTCGGATGTTGACCCTCCTTTGGATGGTTAACAACTAGTTGGCCGTGTTTGGATTCTTAGCATGATCTCATCTGACATGGCTCAGAATGTTGTGATGCTTTGTCAACATAACTATGAGAAGAGTGGGCTTGGATGACAGTTTTGCCAAATTAAAAAAAGTGGTCTCTTCTTTTGGCAATTCTAATTTAATCACATCAAAATGGTGTTGCTTATGCAGGGTGAAACTAACAAAACTCCAGCTTCAGCCAGGCATAAAAGAGGATGCAATTGTAAAAGATCAAGTTGCTTAAAGAAATACTGTGAATGTTTTCAGGTTTGTCAATTCAGTTCATTCTGCATCGAATGTTTTCTTCACCAATCTGATATGGTTGTTTCTTCTGTCAATAAAGGCTGGTGTTGGATGCTCCCCCAGCTGTAGATGTGAAGGTTGTAAAAATAGTTTCGGTCGGAAGGATGGTGAGTCTTACCTGGTGTATTTTTGGTCGAATATAAATCTTAATGACTGGAACTGATATTCATTTTTCTTCCCCTCTCCATTGTAGTTCTTTTCAATTATCTTAATGTGGCAGAATGTCTGACATGGCAAATACATTCCACTTTTCTAGCATTTCCTAATGTGGCCTTTTTTTCCCACTAGGAGGTGATGAATCTGAATCTGATGGGGAGGACTTAGAAGCCTGCGAAAGGAATGCATCGGAGAAAAAATCACACGACATTGTAATCAATAAAGATGAAGAGTATCCAGATCTTTCAGTAGCTTCCTCTGATATTTCCAGGTACTATTTCACCCTTTCTTAGATTAATTAGGCTACCCTCATACTAAGATTCATTCAAGTGGTCAAGTCTACACCATTTCGCAGGCTGCCATTTGCTTATAGTGGGAAGCTTGCCGGATCTTTTTCCCATTCAATTAGATCATCTCCTCAGTTGTGCACCAACCAAGAAAATGGCTCATTATCTGATTCTTCCTTATGTCAGCCCAAGTTCGATTCACATCTCCAGGCAATTCCTGAAGATGAAGCTCCTGAGGTGCTGAAACATAAATGCTTACCTCCTGTTCAGAAACCAACCTCTCCAAACTGTAAGAGGGTTTCACCTCCACATCGTGAGTGCAGTTCATCTGCCGCATGGCGTAGTAGGAAGTTGATACTGAGATCTGTCCCTCTTCCATCATTCTCTCCACCATGAAAGTTGCGACTTTCCAGAACACGTAAAAGTTATCATTTTCTTAATGGTGCTGGTGTTATCCAGCAATGGGATTTTGAGGCAGTTACTTTCCATATATAGTAACAATGTACTTCCACTATGTGTAGTGCTTAATACTCTAGCTCTGGAACTTTGAAATTTCGTATCTTCAGAGTAGGTTCTGTTTATAAAAGTGGAATTCTTGTAATATTATCTTCGTATTTCTTCTTGTCTCCATAAATTGTAGCCAACAATCATAATGATTTTATTGTTTGAGTGTATGATATTTACCCTGGTATGTTGCTTAAATTTTATCCAGAAAAATTGATTAAAGTTTCTGCAAATTTTCAATTATCTTGGAATAGACAAAGATTTTGACAACTAATTCACTGTAAAATGCGCATGTACCACATTCCAACAGCTAAATATGGGAGGCAAACCCAAAATTTAATGAGGGATGATATAAGAACAAAAAGCCCCCATCTAGTCAAAATCATAAAAAAAAAATTGATAAATAAAAACTTTCTAGGCTTGGTAGCCAAGCTAGTGCTTCACATCATTCATGATAATGAAATATAGGGCAAAACTTCCAGAAGATGTATGCTTAACCAAGCTAAAAATGGAAGTATATCACTATGCTAATAATACAAAGCTCTCTTTAGGCGCCAACAACCTCAGTTTCCCCCTCTGCCATTGTCTCTCCAGTTGGCCTCTCCAACTTCACACCAAGATCCTCTGAATAGTCACCGTGAACCTGCAAATATTAATGTTGCATCAAAAAAGAGTTAATGAATCCTACCCATGACAGCCAAGAATTGAAAACTGAATTTTGCACATGATACAACCATTTGATACCAAGTTTACAGAAAACCAGAACATACCTCCATCAACTTGCCAAGATCAAACTTGGGAGCCTTCAGGATCTTGACTTTACGAATGAAAACATTCTGTAGGGGATAGATGCTTGAGGTAGCCTTCTCAATCTCTCTGCCAATTACCTCAGGGATGAACTTTGCAACAAGTTCTTTCAGATCACAGGTTGATGCCTGGTTAACCATAATTTCCCTCATCTTCCGGCGAATCTGACAAAAGAACAGCCAGTATGAAATATTGAAGTTAGGTGAAACTACTGCTTAACTAAACAAGTCTAGAATGAGAAATTTGAACCTGACGGATCTGGCTGGACTGAGCATAACAGGTTCGCTTGACCTGGTTTGCACGTCTCTTGGTAAAAGCGATACAGAACAACCTCAAGCTGTAATTGTCAGTAGTCTTAACATCAACATGGGATTCAATCAAAGTCTGCCACTTGCGCACCAAAGATCGGAGCTTGTCTGTAGTGAAGTCCATTCCCTAAAATTCAGAAAAGAAAAGTTAAAATTCTTCATTCAAACAGGACTGTATAAAGATAACCAAAGCCTATATAATTGTGATAACAAAGTAAACCAAAATGCTACCTACCCAGAAGTTTGTGAGAACATTCCTCCCTTGCACATCCTCAGCTCTAAGTCAGATCTTCCTGTAAGCTTGATCTTCATCCTTCTGAAGGTCAGCCAGAGAAACCTCAAACACTCTATGCTTAAGTCCTTCAGAAGCAATCTGTCATATAAAAGAACCCAGCAAATTAGTCAGCAGCAAACATAAAACAATTAATTGAGCTAAAGTCCCCACATAAGTAGAATTGCCAAAGGTTGAAAGATAAAACCAAAATTTGACAGACACAATTTATACTTTTAACTTCAAAAACACTTAAAACATGTAATTCTCTCAATCCAACTACACAATTCTCTACCAATTAATTAATATAAACCCAAAAATACCATAAGCATTAAAGTAGTAGCTATAATTAATTGCATCAAATGTTTGCAGTATCATTCTTAATTCATGGTAAGCATCAGCTAATTAACTCTATTCCATTGACATTTATTTTCAATTCCCAAGTATGGATTAATTCCATCAGCTCATTTCCAATACAATTAACAGCATCCAAACAATGAAAGAGACAAAACATTTGAGCATTATAAAAAAAAGCAAAAAAAAAAAAAACCCAAAATAGCTAACCTTTGTTCCCTGAGTTCTATTAACAAGAGTTTTGCCAATGTTCCTTTCATTGAACATTGAAGGTGCCTTGATATCATACCAATCCTTCTTTGCAAAAGGATCAACTCTGTTTCCAAAACCCCAAAAATAAGAAAAACCATTAAAATTACAATCCAACAGAAAAGATATAAAAAGATCAGATCTTTAACAAAGAAAAAAAGAAACTTTTTTTTTATTATTATACTCACGCCTTCTTTTTGCCTCCCTTCTTTCCCTTTGATATCCTCTTGTTCTTCCTGAAAAAAATAAAAATTCAAAATTAATCAATCAAAACTCTAATATACCTACATTCTGAAATAAAGTTAGAATTTTGGAGAGAGGGATTACCCGACTGCCATGATTATAAGCAAGGGTGATTACGGTTTCTTGAGAGTGCGGGTGTAAGTGAGAGAGAGCTTAAAATGAAACCCTAGAGTTACAATGGTATTTTTATACTTTATGGTCGGCGGTTTCTGTGAAATGCCAACGTTTTTTGGCGGGGATTTACGGAAATGCCTAAGCGGGTTAAGGCTTGTTTCGGTGTTCTGTTTTCTGTATAAAAACCTGTGAAATTGTCTTAATTCTCCTTTTTTACAAAAAAAAAAAAAAAAAAAAGCCTCTGTTTCTTTATTACTAAAAAACAATGAAATTTTTGAAAAAAAAAAGAAAAAATATATGGCTTAAAAGAAACTATTTGTTGCTATTTTGATGAATAACATAATGAACTTTTTAATCTCCAAATTAACAAATGATGGATTCAATCTCTTAATCAAGCTCGTAAAATTAAAAAATTTCATTATCACTAAATTAAATCTAAAAATAATAATTTGCTATGCCATTGCTCAAATGGAGAAGTAATATCCAACTGTTGCATCCTACTTGTGTTCATAGATAGTGAATGATTGGTTGAAGGACTCTCTTTGTAACAAATACATTTCACAAAAATGTGTAAAAATTGTTTGGAAAAATCATGGTTTACCCTTTTGCTACTGGTAAAAAAGAAATCACAAAACATTACAATCAGCTGCTTTGCTTAAATCATTTTCACATGCATTTTAATCTACTTTCAAGGACTCGTAATATACTGCTGTAAATAGAGTTATTGTATTTGTATCATTCCTTCAAACTCTGCTATCTTATCATTTAGGGTTTCCATCAAAATAAAATTACGGAGGAGGAAGGAAAATTTTTTATCTCATGAAATTTCTAGTTTTTATGGCAGTATCCTGAATAATACATCAAGACCTCAAAATTGAGGACTAGAATGGAAAAAAATAAGGGGAAAACACATGTATGGTGAAACATAACTCAAATGTAGCAAAGACTGAAACATAATGAAAATTTAGAACAGAAAATTATCTTCAAAACCTGCTTTCAATTTTAGAGCATGGGGCAATAATTAAAGCCTTCAATCGATGTCATTGGCGTTAGACTAAATTTTCAAACTTTTTAAAGCAGAAGTAAGCAGACCGAGTTTGTCAGCAGCTTTCTGCTTGTAGTCTTTCTCCAAGGCTGTTGCTGCCAAAGTGTGGAGCTCTGGACTCTCCTTGTCTTCCTTGTTCCTTCCTTTTGAAAGCTGTGCTATGGCCGAGGTGCACTGAATAAGAGGGAAATACTTTATTTCAGAAAGATAAAATCCAAAGGACATGGAGAAGAATGAGCGTGAAACTATTTTTTAATGAGATTTCAGTTAGTGTAAGGATAAAAGCCGATGTATGCGTCTGATAAATACTGATGCATCATAATTCTTAAAACCAAGAAAAGGAGCTTACCAAGCAAATTCCAAGAAGTGCTCTGGTATTCTTTCCCCCAGTCAAATCTATGGTCGATGCATAATATTTCTTGGCGGTCTGAAGATTTTCGAGTCCACCAATTGTGTAAAGCACCTGTTGATGAATGGTATAATAAACGATCATTGCAACAATGTTTCTGAGGAGAATCAAAAGAGTTCCAGCTAGAAGTCTTTTTGCTAAATGCAAGTGGAAAGTAGTATCTTGTACAGACTGAGATCGATTAACACCCATCAAGTAATTCCCTTCTTGGTTAGCTAGGAACCATTGTTGTTCTATGGTGAATTCATGGTCCTCACATTCTTGCATAACAACACCAACTATGAAAGTGGTTCTTTGTTTTATGGTCTTTATATTCTTACAGAAACATAATTACTACGGAACCAGTTCTTTGTTTGGAAGATTAATCATGAAAGAAGAAACTAAAAGAAGAGCATTTGCAAAGAGAAGTAGAACATTATTCTCCAGAAAACTTGGAATTTGAGAGAACTAATGAAATTGCATTCTAGATTCTTAATATATAATAAAGTAACTTACATCAGCATAGGCCAAATGATACAATGGAACCGTAGATTGAGATAAAATAAGCTCCTCATAGCAAAATGCTGCTTGCTTGTACCTGATTTATCAACAAAAATACAAAAAAGATTAAGCTACTGCTATGTTACAAATTGGCAACAAAAAGGGAGATAATATCAAGCCACATAAATTAACACTCACATTTGTAGGGACACATATATCTCTGCAAGTTCTCTCCAAGCATCATGATCTGCCATAAATCTAGCAAAAGAAAAAGGAAATTGAATGAAGTTTGCTCTTCTGAAACACAAAGATGTGTGAATTGAGGAAAGGGAGAAAGAGATCGGCAGTTTTCCGAGATATTTTACATTTCAAGATATTTATTAAGCCACTCAATAGCCCCTGAAATATTTCCTTGAGCCTTTGCCATGGCTACTTTCCTCTTATGTACTACCTGCAAAGGAATTGTTGGTCCTTTTTTATTTATAAGAGTAATAGCCCATAATATTTATCAATAAAAAAAGAAGACCATTAAGATTGATTCAGTGGTTGCAGAATTTACTTGATCGAGCGGATTGTCCTCTAAAAGGCTTGAGTACACTTTTTCTGCCTCAGCCCAGGATCCCTTTGCTTCAAGCAACATGCCCTCCAGCCTACCTGTAGACCATGACAAAACAAAATCACTAGGCCATCCAATGTTAAGAGCAAACGAATCCAGCCACGAGCATCCCTTCGAACCCAAAAGAACCCAAACTAATATAAGAACAAATTCATCATTCTTTTTCATGCCATAATAACACTAGTGTGTAAGCCAATAAGGTTTGGGGTAGAATATTGGCCAAGATATTCAGAAGAAGCTTAATTCAGGTGTGTCAACTATCAAAAGGTAGGCCATCAATGTATGATTCACAAATCACTGAATAGAAGCATACATTTTTAGTCATACAAACTGAAAACATAGAGCACACATTTAATTGTCATATATACTTACCAACCCTTTTGCTCTCTGGAAATTTCTTCTGTAAAACCTTTATGCAATCCTGCAATATTAAATTGCACCAATTTAAGACATGTAACTTCATAAAGCCTGCTATCAACAAGTAATTAGAAGCATCTAAGATAAAGAGCACTGCAGTTCAAGAAACAATGCAGGACACTAACAGATAAGCATAAGAACTTATGCCAATGAAGCCTAAACCAACAATATTGAATGAGAGTTACACCATCAGAACATGCCACAGACTAAAGCCAGATCTTTATAACTAATGCCTTCGAAGAGCATGAGAAAACTGTACAACAAGCACCACTTTGAAGAACTCTTAACTAGTTCAAAGGAGAAACCGGATTAACAATGAAGGTGGTCAATCCAGTGGGGCAATCACTAATTAAATAGGTAAAATAATAGAATAAGTTTTTTACAAAAATGCAAGTCTCAATCTCAAAATGAATTCTTTAATGTGGAAATTACCTTACAATAATAAAGAAACAAAAAGCTTAAAAGCAATCCAAAATGGACAAACTTCACGAACAAGATTTGTACCTTTGCAACATCGAGACATTGGCAATCCATAGCAGCAATAGCTACCTGCTCATATAGAGTCCATTCTGTATCAAGAAATAAGTAGTTGTTAGTAATTATTACTGATCAAAAGAAGTGGGCTATAAATTAACAGCAGTAAGCAACAAGTAACATAAGTCTGACAACCAGTCATAAACAGACAACAATTTTTTAAAAATTTGAACCCACCACTTAAAATCACATTCTGACAGATCAAAGGGCAACGGCTCACAGATGCAAATTGCCCTTCAGGGCATATGAAATTCAATACCAACAGTAGTCCCGTAGGCACACGAGAAAACATATAAAACTAACATAAAGTCTCACATCTAAATGAGGTTATATAACGAGATGTCTCAAAAGTATAAGGTGCTACAAATTGTGCTTCACCAAGTTTACCTAACTATTTCTGATTACTTCCCAAAACCTCAGCTGAGATATCAATATAGTGAAAACTTCACCTGACTAGCTAATTCTTATTTTAATACATACCACCAATTCAAATCAAGTTAAAACTTTCGAAGTTAAACAAAAGCCAATTATACCACTTCAAAGTTCTCATCACACCCGATTTAAATCAAATCTTCAATCTTTCTTTTTAATCATAAAGCTTCAAGTTTTAAATTCAATAACAGGGGCAGCAATCCATAAAGCTGCAAGTTGTGAAATTCAAGCAAAACCCAAGTGAGCAAATCAATAAAATAACTCAAAGTGTAAAACTCTAAAACCAAAACAAACCCAATTATAAAAACCAGTAAAAAACTCAAAATTCAAATCAAACACTTTGAAATCATTGAATTCAAGCAAAACCCAATTTCACAAATCGACCAAACAAGCTAGAAAAAAGAAAGTAAAAAAAATAAAGTAACCTTCATGGCCAAGAGCAGATCTTTTTTTGTGGTCATTTAGGATCGATAAGCCATGCTTCAACACTTTCTCTGAACGCCTAACGTTGAGCTTCCTGACAAGGCAAAGATACTCCCAAACACCTCCTCCTCCATTGTCTACCTGGTTTTCAAGCCTGTTCAATTGGGTCTCCTCTGTTTTGCTCACCATCTCTCTTTTTCTGTCAATGTAGACGTTTTTCTTGGTATATATCTTAGAGCTTCTATCTAGTCTCTGGCCGGTGGCCCGTATATTGGATCCCTGGGTTGATTAATTGACTTTTTGGAGCACTTTCCTTCTTTGTCTTGTTGTGTTCGGTTCCAACTCCCAATTGTTGAAACGCAATTGGTTCTATCTCTGTTTTTATTTTTTTTCCATCAAATCTATTTCTGGATCCAGTATCCAAACTATGAGAGGCCCAAAGGCCCAAAACAATGCACAAGATAGAAGACCCCATTAAAGCAACAAAACGCAGCGTATTGATCTCTAAGTTTCCTTTGAACTATCTGGGAGTATACTTAACAATTTTAGACACGATACAGGAATATAACACAAAAATAATATTAAAAAATTTATATATATTTTTAAAAAAAGTGTTTTATATTTATTTGTATCAACGTAAATTTTAATATGACACAATTCATATTGTATATGTGTTAATTTATTTAAACATGTGACATGATAAGAATAATATATTTTATTTAATTTTGTTATATAAGTATACATTTAATGTATTTAATACGTTTAATATTTTTTTTATATTTATTTAAATTTAATATAAACAAATAAATATTATTTTAATTTTTAATTTTTTAATTATGATATTTAATTTGCTATTTAATTTTATATAAAAATTATTTTAAACATTTATTTATGACACTCATTTAATAATTATTATAAAATTATTTTTTATATTAGTAATATAAATATTAATATTAGTCTTATACATTATTATTTTATTATTTAATTTTTAATAATTTATTATTTTAAAATTGATACTAAAAATTAATATAATTATGTAATATAAATTAAATTTAAATATATATATTAAATACATATTAAATGAGTATTAAAAATTTTTTTTTAATATGTAAGTACATTTTTATATTATTAATATGTTAAATTTATTAATTTGTAAATGATGAATAATTTATAATTATTTATTATTTTAATCGTATTATTGTATATATCAGTGTTAGTCGTGTCTATTTATTTATATCCATATTAATCGTGTTTATTCATGTATGTTTGTATTATTCGTATTTATTCATATCGTGTTTAAATGAATTAATTATACATGTATTAATCGTATTATATCGTGTATAATGTATATATTAAATATATTATATTCGTGTTTAAAATTTTAACATGTTTTATAATTAGTATTATGTTTATATTTTAATAATTCATGTCATTATATATATCAAATAAAAATCGAGATATGGCATAAAAACACATATGATTCTCGTCTAATACACGTGACCAAGGATTAACTTTAAATTTGTACAATATACGTATGATTCTCGTGCGATGCACATGACCGAGAATTTATTTATATATAAATAAATATAAAATTTTTAAATTATAATATATAATTTTATGTTTAAGATTTATGGAGGCTGATTCGATGTTAAGGCTTATTTGGTCAATGAAAAAAAAACTTACATTATAAATTTTATTACAGATGTTTATTCGAAATAAAAACATGTCAACATTTGTAATAAAAATTTTTATTTAAAAATAAATATATAAATTTATTAAAATCCTTTTAAATTTTACATGATCTATATAATAAAACTTTTCATTCTATCATACTATCAATTTTAATTTTTATCATTTTTAATTAAAAATTTAACAAATTTAATCTAAAAAATTTAATAATTTTAATTTTTATCATTTTTAGTTAAAAATTTCATCTTAAAAATTTAATCTAAAAACTTTTTCACCTAATCAGAGGTTATCTTTTAGTTCGTCTTTATGTCTCGTGCCAATTCGTCAAGTTAATTTTAGGAAGTCTACTAAGTTGAAAAAAAAAAAAAAATCAAAGTCAATCCCTTAGTTGGATATTAATAACCATTATTACATTATTCCTGAATATTTAATTGATTGAAACAAATCATTATTGGGAAATAATTGGGAAGTGGATTGGAGAGCAAGAAATTGATACATGAATGTCAACAACATCAGACGTCAACCAAAAGTGAAAACGTCAAAGATCGAACATAAATAATAACTCATCAGATCAGTACAGAAAACCAAAGACCAAAGATTAAAGACTCGTTTATTTATTTTTTTGGCATGAATGACAGTAATTCAAAAGAAAAATGGTCAGTGCAAGCGAGCATCTCGATCATCGTCGAAGCAGATTCATTCCGAATGAAAGATTGCAAATCACAAGGCCCAGCAATGCCAAGTACCCGTATTCCCTGCACATCATTTTTTTTTTTTGAAGGATTATTAATAATTATAAAAAAACAAAATATAAAAATAAAAGAAAAAGAAGAAATACCCAATTTTGAGACGGTTCTGGGGATCTCCGGTGGCATAGCCAGTAAAGTAGAAATAACGGGTAACGATGTAGAGAAGCCCCAGCGCAGCGCAGACGCAAGGATGGCCCATCCCTCCCAATACCATCAGGACGAAGAACATGGGCATCATCTCCAGCGAGTTCTGGTGCCCTCTCTGCGGTTTTTTATTTTTTAATTCAATTAAACTTATTATAATTATTAACAAGACAAAGCCAAAGCCAAATCCAAATCCAAATCCAAAATGACCAAAGCAAAAGCAAAATAAGAAAATACCTGAACACAGTTGAAGAGCTTGGCATCTTTGTTTTCAGATTCGAGAGCGTAGAGGGTTGGGTAATTAACCTTATACTTCTTGCGCGCTTTCCCCACTTGGAACCCCATCCAAAGGTTGAGAAAGCAGTAAAGAACCACCACTATCACCACATATCCGTATTCTTTTCCCAAAAACTCCACCATTTCTCCAAACCCTAAATCGAATACGAACAAGAATCTTCTTATTTATTTCTCTTGCTTTTCTTTCCTTCTTTTTTAACATAATTTCTAATACCCATCCTCTATTTATCAGCCATCCAAACGCCAATGCTTTCTAGATTCTTCTATTCTATTCCATGGGATTCCCGACTTTCTCACCAAGTTTAAACCCCACCCCTCCACGTGCGCCCTTTTTTTTTTTTTTTTAATTGCACATTGTAAAATAAGTTCAAGCCGCCGATTTGCTATTTGTCTTTGAGTTTACTGAAAGCCACATGGTAATTTGTGGTTGGTGATAAAATATTAATTTTTATACCAAAATTATATTACTAATTTTTTTATTTTTTAAAATGAAAAAAGAATTAAAAAAGAAATTTGGAAGAAAAATGCAGGCATAGAAAGGGGACGGAAAAAAAAGACAATGAAACAAGTGATAATATTTAAATGTCACTAATGAAATTAAAAAATTTTATGGAGTATATATATATAAATTCATAAAAAGAAATAAATTTTTATTACATGTGAAAATTTTAAACAAAATCAGGAAAAATAATTTAAGAAGATTATCTTATATTTATATCTTTAATTTGTATTTCTTTTTATAATTTCAATAAATATAATAGTGTGGCTCAGCAATTAGCACTCACATTATCTTTTAAAAAAATATCATTTTCTCCAACTTGGTTACACCAAAACAAATCACTACAAAAAAAAAATTTTATTTTAAAAATTTTTTTGGTGTCCGATAATTATTTTTAGCCTCAAGTAATATGAAATCGAGATGGATGAAACTCTATACAAAAAATAAGCTTTCTCAACATTTATTTTCTCTATTTATAAAATTAAAAATCAAAATTTTATTTTAAAAAAATCGATCTCCTTAACTACTCGAACTAACATGCGTTGGTAAACCTGCAAAAGTTGTTCAGAAGCATTGGAGTGGAGGTTGTAATTATATCGGAATGTTGTTCATAACATGTCTCGCATTAGGGGCAATTTCACAATCTGTCGAAGCCTGCCTAATTGTATAAGCATCGATATTCAGTTTCACAACGCACATCCAAGCTAAGTACAAAATCAGCTGACAATCAAAAGGATGAAATAATCTTCTGGATCCTTGTCTGTGCTCGCTCCTTCTCGTCTGCTCCATCCAAGCTAAATACGTAACCTCTTGATCCAATCCATCTTCCCTTGTGTTCCCAACGCACCCGGCCTTAACACAAAATAAACCTTCCCCATAGAGAAGAGATCAAAAGCCTCAATATGCCTCATCATCTAGCCAAGCAGGTTATAAATATTTATGTTGTTTTCAACTTCAGCAGTTCCCTCTAGTATTTCTTTGGTGTGATTCAATAATATTTTAACTTCATTCGTTTATATATCAGACTTTCTATCCAAGGTGTGTTCCTCCATTTTACAGCTGTTATGCTCTCTTTAGGATGGTGTGAAGAAATTTATAATCCCGTGTTAATTATATCACTGTTCACAGCAGCCAGAAGCTATTGGTTATTTGCTTTTCCACGCTCAAAGCCAAGCTAGAACGAACAAATAAGACTGAAATATTGCAATGCCTTTTTATCAATTCTCGATATTTCCTCTATAAAACAAGCCTTAATGATGTTTTTTTACCAACAAGCTGGCATGTAACTCATGTCTGTCTAGAAATTCTAAAACTGGAGTACAGTTTTGAGGGGAAAAAGTACCTCAAGTATGTCCTTGATATCTTTCTTAGTAAGCTTCTGCTGCTTGAGTAGTAATTCCATTCTTGCTCTCATTTGAGGGTGTCTGCATAGTATTCAATAAACTCAATTGAACAAAGTTCAAAAAGATCAAAGACTGCAAATTATGCAACATAATAAATAGACATGAACAAGAAAAAGGTGCAAAAAACTTGAGAGCACCAAAGATGACCCGGAATAACAGCAATCAACTGCAATTTGAAAAACAGGTCGAAACAGATAACATCTAAACACATTGGTTAATTACATTGGTTAATAAGATGTCTACTAAAAAATATAATTAATTTAGAATAGGGGATTACAGCTATGTTTGTTTGACTAATAGAAACTGAAAATTTCTATTCAAATCAAATATTAGAAAAATTAGACATAAAAGAGTTATCTGTCAATAGGATCATCTTTAGTCTTAAGCATAGATAAATCAATGTAGTACACTGTTAATCTCACTGTAGCCACCCTGCTGTTTTTGCTGTTTTTGCAGTATTTATGTTGATTCTCCAATATATTATGCTGGTTCTGTGCGATAACATAGTGTTAAGTACCCATGAACTCATTTTGTTTGTTCACTCTTAAGATATCGAAGGACCTTTCTTAAAACTTTTAACAAATTTCAACTCCAATAGTATAACACCAATGATACAAATAGGGACTAATGTCATCAGAATTACTTGAGAGAAACCAATTAAACCATTAGTATATTATCAGGAAAAACGTACAAGAGAGCTAGGTGATTAGGGTTTATGACAGTTTTTGCATTTGAATTCTTGAGAAACCAGAGAAGTTTGAATAAGATAAGGAAGAGGTCCCCAGGCTTACCACTTAGACTTTCTCCACAATGTCGAATATCTAGAACCCTAATAAAGTATTATTCTTCAAATACCTCATCACCCATCTCCAAAGCCTCCAAATCGCTATTTCAATTTTAAACCTGTTTTCATAAGATTTTCAGATTATTAGTATCATAAACCTTAGTCTTCCGAGCTGTCTTACATCAATGGCTACCAAAAGAATGGAAACCAAAAGGAAGAAAACCAGGTAGTTTATCTGTTGGACATTTAATGTTAACCCACCGTTACTACAAAATATTATATAAATAAGAATTTAGGAAGTCAAAGCAATATAATTTTGGCTTGATAACTTGAAGTTTATACACAATTCCTGAGGTGTAAAAAAATACAATTAGGAGTTAGGGCTTCTTGTATTCTACAACTTTGACAAGAAAAGAGGTTAGACGGCAAGCCACCAAGAAATAATAGTAATAATTTAAGGGATTATATTCCTCATCAAGAAAAACAAATAAATAGTAAAAACAAGTGAAACAAAAAATTATACAATCTTGGATAACTATGTCAAACATGTATGACGCTAGCAGACGACTTGTCCAGGCCTGTTTAATGGCCAAATTCATGATAAATATACAGTCTTTAAAGCATTAAATAAATCACACACGCAAACCATTTATGCAGGCTCAGCTAATTCCACTGCAAACATCCGCAAAAAGTCAAAAACAAACCTGAAGAGCTCTCAAAAACCTCCCCTAGCCTCCTCAGGCACGCAAAAATACAGAGAAAAAGACAGTGAGTGAGAAAGAGAGACACCCGAAGAGTGTAAAGTCCAGATTCAAGTTTCCTGTTGCACTTTTCCTTTTCATCCGTCTGCAAAACGCAAGCCATATTGTAGAGGAAGTCTTCTCAAAGTTGAATGCAGACTAGAAAAGTAAGGCACATGGATTACCTCCAAATCATCAAGTTCAAGTTGCTCCAGTCTTTGTGTCTCTGTTCTAACTCTATCACAATATCTGCATCATGTTAAAAACCATAATATGTGAACATTTGTTATAGAAGAACATCTCTACGCAAGCCTTCATTAATGTGGCACACACAACTGTAGCCCATCTTCACGATAAGAAGAAAAATAGTATTTTTAATTTCTTGTAGGTTGGATCAAAGTGTTCTATAGGTTCATCTTACTTTCAAATCTTTTGATAATTTATCATTCGCAATTTTGAGAAAAGTGTGACAAGTTCTTCATTTGAGATCTACTTTGAAATGTGAACATGTTTAAAAGTCTTATCTGCTGCTTTCATCTTTACAAAAATAATATCACTGTAATGAAAAAGAGATAAATTAATAGCATGATCTTGAACTCTATATATATCATCTGATATTGAAAAATTACCTGAAGTCTTTCATCTTAGTACCTACAATCTTAAACTTTAACGTTTAAAATATCTAACATTGTTGAATCATAAAGAAATATATTTTAATTTGAAAAGACTATACAAAGACAATTTTTGCATTTAGCGTCGCCCTTGCATAAACAAGAATTGCTTTGCATATTCATGTAAACAGTAGAAGAAATTAACTCAAGACTCTAATCATGTAATTTTGTGGAGTTAAAGGAACAAAACAAGAGCTTATATATAATTCCATAAGGCGGTCTATCTTCTCACACTCGTTCTCAACAAACTTACTTAACAACCTTTCCCTTCTAGAACCTCTCAAAATTCCACCTGGAAAGAGAACAAGAAGCATGAAAATGAAGCTTAGTAATGCATATGATCTATATGCTTCAGAAGTTGAGAAACGAGTAATGCTATTTCCTTATGTAGCTAAAAATTATTTGCAATTAACTATTTTATTCTTTTTTTATCTTTAATTTGGAGAAAAATAAATATTTTAAATCTTAACTATTTTAATTAAAAATAAAAAAAATGTAATTTATATTTTGTAACTTAATCGCCACTCATCAAGAGATATTATGAGCTTATTTGAATGTAATTTAAAAACAAAATGTATATGTTAATTATTATATATGTAGTCTAATAATGATCCATACCTTTCAACGAGAACCTAAATTTTAATGAATGTGAAAGTGAACATAAAATATTGATAAAATTGAAGTTATATGTTAAATCCTAAATTCAATTTGTGTATATATTTGATAATATTTATAATTTAAATGGATCGACTAGAGGCTGAACAGTTTATCAAGCGAACCTAAACCATATCAATCTTATCCATGACCACCAACTCTATTATTTTCCAAGTAGATAATCTACAATAGAAAATGCTGGAGTCAATGCAAGGCAATATCCAGTGAGAGGAGATGCTATGAGAAGGGAGAAGGACTGTGAACATAAGTAGCTATTGTACATATACTTCGATCTTCCAAATGAACAAATTGCATTAAAAATATGAACCATGAACATAAATGACTCAGTTAATTTTGCAGATTCAAGTGCCTCTCTATTCATGATCATGAGGTCCCCTCACTGCTCCAATGAACATAATACAGATTTGGAGTAAATATTACAGAGGCTACTCCTGTTTCTGGAGTTTCCACACTTGAAAAAAAAATCTAGGACGTATTTCTCCCAAGCAAAATGCTTAATATTTACAATACTTTGGTAGTTAAAGGTCAAGATAACGTCGGTTAACAAATTAATGTAACTTGTGAGGTACAGCAATTATTAGTAAACAATCAAGTTAGAGCTGTAGCTATGAGCGCCACAGATGGTCTAATGACAGGAAGTGATTGACATGGTTGCTCCTCTAAGTGTTCCAGTCAGCGGAGTGACCCTAGGATGAATTTTTGCCGTCTGTATGTTAGGGTTTCTCTGTTGAAAGGAAATAGACTGAAACAAATGCAGATTAATTGGGCTTCTTTAGATTTTTTGCTTATGGTTAGCCAATTTTAGAAATATGGTCACAAAATTTATAACAGAAATGGCATAACCCTAATTTCTTTAAAAGAAAAAATTGATTAAAACTTTTTAAGTTTAATATTTCAAAAATAATAGGATTTTAATATGTAAAAAGCTTTTAATCAATAATTTTAAAACTCAATTTGATTAATGCGTTTCATATATTAAATATCAATTTCAAAACTTGAAAATAGAGAATTTGAATTGTTGAATTTTTTTTTAAAATCAGAAAACAAAAAATTAATAAACTGAAAGTGAAATAAAAAATGAAGTTGTAGATAAAAAATTAATAAAAAATGGTCTATGTTAGTGAAATTTTATTTTTTTTGTTTCATTATTGCAAATTAAAATTATTTATTTTTTTTGACAATAGAAATTTGAGGATTTAAAGAAATTCAAATTCTAAAAAAATCTGATGAATTAAAATTGTTTTATATCAGCTGTTGTTTCACTTATTTAATATTATATTGTTGTTCCATATCAATTTAACTCTAAAAAAAAATTATCTATTTTTCACTTGTTTGAGCATTTTTATTTTAATTTTGATTCTCCTTGAAATTTTTAACTCTAAATTTTCCTATTGAGGCATGATTTTGATTCATATGGTTTTGGCATGATAAAATAATTTCTTATTGCACAGATTGTTATGCTTGGCCTAAGTTAGGTGCTGGAATTGAATTTTTTTTTTAATTGCTGGTTTTTTGTTGGCCTTATGCTAGTGCTAGTGCTAGTTGAAGAAAAGGTGCCCATTAATAACATAGGTTCCACTGCGCCTCCAGTCTTAAGCCTCATGATGTTTATTATTACGATACTATTCACCCTGAACATGGTAGCAAAGCACCTGCTTTGTTGGCAGGTAGGCTCTCCCTTGTAGTCTTTTCTTTAGATGCCAAAAATTTGTCTTTGGGGGAGCCTTTACTCCTGATGCTTATGCTGAGGTTTATGATCCTCTCAAAAACTCGTAGGAGGCCTTGCCTGGACTACCTGATGATGATGATGAAGATGATTCTGACATTTATAACCACTTTGAATCCCCTTCATGCCATCGTTACCGATAATAATGGTCGCAACAAGAGGGTTCTGCTGCAGAAGTGTTCTAGTAAATCCCTCTATACTTATCATTTCGTTGATGAATCATGGGCCCTTGCTAACCCCATATTTGGTAATCGCTGTTCTCGGTCTGCACTAGTGGATGATGTGTTCTACTTTATTTCAAATTGTCAGATATCACTACCTATTCGACCATCACTCTGCGCCAATGATTTGCAACATAACAAAGGGCTGCGGGACAACATGCTATTATTACCTCGAAATGTTCCTCTGGAAAGCCTATTTCTACTTAATTGGGGCAATGGCAAGTTATGTTTGTCTTGGAGTTACAGGAAATGGAGTAACTTGTATTTTGTGACTCATGACAGTAAGAGTTGAAAGGATGAATGTTGGAGTGGTTCCTTGCCATATTAATACAACTACAGAGCCTGTGACTGGTTTTGCTCTTGAAGGGTATTTCTCCCCCGCGGATATGAGTAATGACTGTGCTGCTATGCCAGGGATATTAGGCCACACTTGTGGAATTTATGTTCTTCGGGAAACTGAATCTGGACAATGTTTTTTTTTTTTTTTTTCAGGGAATTCTGGATCGGCGGCTAGTGAAATTGATGAGGGGTTTTTTTTTTTTAATTATTATTTTAGTTTCCTTTTTTATTTTTAAAGAATGTGAAACCTTATTTTTATCTATATTTGTCATTTTTCCTTCGAATTAAATTTGGTGAAAGTTGAGTGTTAGTTGTCATTCTCAATGACAATGCCTGAAAACATTTATCTGAATTAATTGGGTAAACCAAATCCCACTAAGGTTTTTAATCAATATATAGTTCAATATAATAGTATTAAAAATATTGCTGATATTTATGTTATGCATGGGTGCCCTTATTTTATAAGGCCAATGGTCCTAAAAGACAACATAAAATGTGTTTGACTTTGAATTTAATGTTATTCTTCCATTGTTTTCTCCCCTAATTATTTATATACATATACCAAATCTTGCTCCCATACCTAACTTTTAATTTTGAACCAAAAAAAAAAATGTGATGCGGTGACTTTTTGTGACTTCGAGTTGTGTATTCAAGAAAATATATTGGAAAGAAAATTTATCGATCCCGGTTCAACTAACTTTTATTTCTGTCAAATCAAATAATAAAGTAAAACACAATTTTTTGAATAAAAAATGAATAAAAAAAAAGGACAAATAATAAAAAATCAAAGGCAAAATTATCAAGCGATCTAATGTATAATATAATAACATAACACAAATATAATTCATAAATATGATACAAATGTGATTTAAAATTTTAACAATAATTATATAAAAATTTAACAAAATTAAAAATATATTTTATATTTTTGTGTCAACATGAATTATGATATATAATTTTTATGTAAAATATAATATAAATACATAAATTTTAATATTTTACATGATATAAATATATGAATCGCTAAATCTAAAAACATCTATGAGATGAAAGTTAAGCCCTAATGTTCAAATCTAAAACTAGCAATTTCCAAGTTAAAACAAATAGTAGTTTATGTATGTCCTATTATATCTTTAAAAATTACATTGATAATTTAAATTATATAAATTTTAAAAAATAATAATTTTGGTTAATAAATAAAATTATTATATATATCCTAATCTTAGTATATTGAAATATAAGATAAGATAATATTATTTAATATAATTATATTCATAATAGCATTTTATCTTACCTTACTATAATGTTGTGCATCAACACACCCTACTTCGATCTTAAATTATTAATATAATTTTTATAGATATAATATAATATATAAATTCAATATGATAAATTAAAAATAATCTTTTTTACTTTAGAAGGATTGAATTATTATATACCATGATAAATCATCCTTTCAATTATATTTATATTTAAATACAAATCAAATATAATATATAATAATATTATCTATACATCAAATATGATCAAACATCTTCTCTAATAAGGGTAATTTGATATTTTTTTTTAAGTTATTTGATTTTGTTTCTCCATTAATATTATATTCTAAAGTTTACATTTTTGACTATGTTTACTAAAGGCAAATTGAGGTAACTACAGACAAAGTTTGCAAATGGTGAATGAGATTTTGATTTTTTTTTTCAAAAATTATTTATTTAATTTAAGGTCCAAACTATTTTTTTAACCTTTTTTTTTTAATGTAATTAGAAAAAAAAAGTTTCAGAACTCGAATTTAAGATTTGTATTCTAAGTTTTAACACCCTTATCACTCAAGCTAAACCCATGTTGCTTTTAAAACAATTATTTTATTTTTTTGACTTATTCATTAAAACTCGTAGAAAATCTACCCTCCACAATTTGAGATTTAATTATCATGTTTGCTTCGTAACTATTGGTGTCGTAAGGAAAATTTGACTTTCTAGGCTCAAAGAGGATTGATTAGGCAGGCTACTTCTAGAATAGAACATCAGTTTTGAAAATTTGTGTTAAAAACCTGAGTTTTTCTAGACGGTGGCTATTTGTGCTAAGTAGGTTTCAATCCATTTCATCAATTACAATGGATTGAATTCACTTACATCAGTTCGTCTTGTTTGATTTTGATAATGATCAGTTTAATAAAATGGTTTAATCGATTAATTTGATTGGTTTTTAATTTTTAAAATTAATAATCCAATTGCTCTTAATAAATTTTTAAATATATTACATGTATAATATTTTTATTTATATTTTTAAAAATGACAAATATGAAATTGATGATAAAAAAGGGAAACAAAAGTAAACATGCTGGATTTGTTTTGTTTTTTGTTTGTAAAATTAAAAATAAAATATTGAAATTTTTTTAAAAATTATTGAAAACAGAAAAATGAAAATTTCAAAATTAAAAAAAAAAAAAGGCTTATAACCGCATTGATACTGTTTACCTGCTCGGTTATAGTAGAGATATAGTTTAACAATTTTAATTATTACATGAATCCAATCTTTTTCTTTTAAGATTTTAAAATTTTAACTATATTTTTTTACATATTTTTGTTTTTATATTTTTTTAAAAAATTTATTCAAACATGTTTTTAAATTTAATAAATTAAAAATAAAATAAAATATAAAATTTTAAAATATAAAATATACAATAATATTTAACGACCTCTTCATTTTTATTTTTAAAAATCCAACAGATTGAATTAACCTATCGCACACCGCTAGGCGTGACATCAAAACTTATTCGGGCTCTGTCCCCTTCTTTAAATAGAAAGCTCTATACGATGTTGATAAAACAATTTTTTTTAAATGATCAAAATAACCCCAGAAAAAAGAAAAAAAAAAAAGGAAAAAGGCTGGTAATTATATCTCTAATCCATTTTTTTTTTTAATTCTTTATTGTGAATTTGTCATGTTTTGGAAGCTTCTAGCTTGTATTCTACAAATGCCAATTGGGACCGCAATCTCTTTGTTGACATTTGGTTGCAAAAAATTTCCCATCACCAACTAATTTTAGGTTACGCCAAAAGGAACGTGTGTGAAAAGCTTGCTAATTCAAGGTAAATTTTCTATAATTAAAAAAATCAACAAATAGACGTATAATTTAAAATATGATATTATAATAAAAAATGAATATGATGCAAAATTAAAATATAAAAAAATATAATTTAAAATTTTAATAATAATAATATATAAAATTAATAAAATTAAAAAATATATTTTATATTTTTATATTGATACGAATTATTATATATAATTTTTTTATAAAATATAATATAAATATATAAATTTTAATATTTTATATTATACGAATATACAAATCGCGAGATTTACTAACAAATGCAACATTGCAAAGAAACTAGATCATATTGATAGTGATTTATAAAAAAGAAATAAAACCCAATAAAATGAAATTGAGAGACCTATTCAAAACTAAAATTAGTTAAAAAAAAATTGGTGCACTATTTCAAGTCTGTATCTTGAATTGATCTTTAGCCTGCAGAAGCTTCTACTTAGTAAAAAAATGAAAATTTTCTTTGACTTAACCATAACAAGAATTCTTTAATAATATACTGATTTTACAACTTCAAATTTTCGTTCTCATTTCCTTGTTTTTTATTTTTATTTTTATGGTGTTTGGTGGCAAAGAAAATTCAATCTTTGTTAACTTATATAAGAATCCTTTTACCAACACTAGCTTCAGTTTCTCCAGTTGTAGTTCAATCTCTCATTCACTTTCGGAGAAAATGGAATCATACAAAATTTTAGCTATTGCAGCTTTGCTTCTCGTCTTTTTGCCTAACGCTGCTATAGGTGATCTTGGTGACTTATCACCTGCCCTGGCTCCTTTCTATGGTACCTTCCTCCTCTCCTCTCTTTTGTCAATCTTACACGGATAAATATGGAGTTTTCAATGAAAATATGGCATCTGATACACTAACTGGTATAGTTTTTTTTCTGGGTGAAAAACAGAAAAGGTGTGTGATGATGTTGAGTGTGGAAAGGGAACATGCAAAGCAGACATAAGGTACCCTTTGAACTACATCTGTGAGTGTGATGCTGGTTGGAAGAGAACTAGATATGACGACGACAGTGATGATGATTTCAAGTTTCTACCATGTGTGATTCCAAACTGTAAGTTCTTTTTCCTCTTTTATCTGTTTCTTCTAAACATAGCAGAATATGATTCAATATAGGAAGTTGATCAACCGAGCTTTTGGTTTGTTGCAGGTACTCTTGATTACTCTTGCCAGCCAGCTCCTCCTCCAGTACCCGAGAAAGAAGTTCCTCACAATTCATCTTTCTTTGATCGTAATCATCTTGACAGCAACTATCATTTATTCAGTTTTTCCCCAAATCTGTCATAGCTTTCAGCTTCTTACTTTTTTTTTTTTTTTAATTTGTGGTTGGCTTGATAGCTTGCTACTGGATTTACTGTGGAGAAGGAACATGCAACAAAACTGCAACATACAAGCACATATGTGAATGCAACCCTGGGTATTCCAATCTTCTCAACAGAACATACTTTCCTTGCTACAGTCAATGTAAGAACTCGAACTCGAAATTTCAGTGAAGAATTATTGAAGTTTAATTAAGAGCAACAAACTGAAAGAAACTGATCAAACTCATGGTTATTGATTTCTAAGGTACACTTGGATCGGATTGCTCCCGCCTTGGGATTACAGTTTCAAATCAGCAATCAACACCAGCTGGTGGAAAAGGTGATGCAAACTTTCTTAATAAAATATGAGTATTAAGGCACACATACCATCTGTGTTAGAAATATTCAACTTCTCACTAGAAATTTATCAAAACCAAGTTGCCCGATGAATGAAGGTGCTCCTTTCCTGTACTGCCAAGCGTTGCTTGAGAAAATAAGTCAAACCCAGGATCAGTTTTCAACTCCTTATCCTTATTCTAAGCTCTAGCTCTCTTTTCAACTTGAGATTACTTGTCTTTTAAATGCTTACATTTGTACAAAATTGACTAAAAGGCTCACATATATAACTTCATGTGACAGCCAAAAACGCATTAGTTTGACATTTTTTCTGTTTCAAACTCTGATCCTTCTTGCTCTGTATCTTGTTTTTCAGCTAGCACATTCCTGCCAGGGAAGCTTCATTGGGCGGCTATTTTGGTGATGTCCATGGTTATGGTTCTATGGAAGTAGGAAGTCAAGTAAATCAGACCCTCAGCTCACCAGCCTTTGTGTCATCATACGAGAGTCGATTATACTTAGATATTTGATGTATCGTGTTGATTTTATCATTCGATGTATTGTGTTGATTTGATTATTCAGTCAGATTCTTCCATGTTGTTTCAGTCCATACATGTAAGTAAAAGAAGTCGGGCGTAGTGAGGGATGATTGCTGTGTAGAGAACTCTATTATAGTTCTTTTTGAATATAAAATAAAGTAGCTTTATTATTTTTTGTTATTTGCCAATAAACTAGTTTGTCTCAAGCACAAAAAGTTATATCCCCAATCAAAACCTGCCCTATACGCCCCATCCCAAGTCACTAACTTTTTTTTTTCTCTTGTAATTCAAGCTAAGACTAAGAACAAAAAAGGCACAACTAAACTGCACCATGATACAAATTTGCTTAGTAAACATAACTGATTCTGAGCTAGATGTTTCTTGTATGACTGATAATCAACATTAATTTATGTCCATTCAAATGAAAATGACTTCAAATGTAAGATCAACCCTACATATTATGTCCATCCCAAGGATTTAGGATATGACGAACACGATAGGACGTATAAGCACGTAAAGAGATAGATATCATACTAAAATCCTATTGCCATCTAAATTTCTAGTTGTCTCATTCCATACTTTACAGTAAGGCAATAATAAATTCTTTTATTCCATAGCCATCTTTGAAAACCATATCTTCACATTCATGATTCAGTAAACAATATGTCAATGCCTTAACAAAAGTGGTTGTATGAACAAATAAGTTGATCAGTTCAAAGTTCAAACAAATTAGTATGCATCTTTGACAAATTATTTATAAAAAACAACAGAAAAAAAAAGAAGAGAAAGCATCTTTGCCAAATTTCAGAAACTTAATAAAGGTTGTAGCTCCTATTCTACCAATCCCACTTCTCACAGAAGTTCAATTAGATGCCTACTTAGAACATGAAATTTTACCTGACATTTATTTATACTGAACCATGAAATAAATATCAAAGTCATGAAGTTTTCCATCCAAACTAAAGGGAGAAGCTGCAATTGAAGGAATAAGATGACAATAAAACTTTAAAGCATCATGAAAATTGTCTTTGAAACATCATAGTTCACATCTTTTCACTGATTTTCTGAGTTCAGACTACAGTCACTAACCTGGACATTTCTGAAAGATGTTCATGAGGAACAGGTTACCTTGTTGGATAAAAGTGCATAACAACGCTGAGACGTTTAGGCAAAGTGGCTAAGTGACTGCACCATGGTACTCTAAAATCCAGTTGGGACAAAGCCATATGAAGGGATAAATCATTTACTGTTTGAATGAGACTTATAAACAGTAGATACCAAAGAACCTATTACAAACCCAAAGCAGAGTATTTAAGACTATCAGGTCAGGCTTCTTAATGTACAGATTCACCCTGTCTTCAGTTCTACAATCTTAGATGATTAATGGAAAGGCAGGCACAAACAACAAATCTCAGGCATGATGCTAACAGATTCACTCTGAAAATGTCCTCCTATATGCTACAGGGTTCATATGGCTGCTTACAAGTTCAATGTTTCATTACTTCTATTTATAAGAAATTAGGAAACAAATTGAAACCACCACAATTTAACATGAAAACCAATGTAGGCCATTCCCAAAACCACGTTACTATACAAGCATTAAGCAACTCAGGCCGTTTCCAAATGCCAATTATTCCACATTCTACAATTGGTCTATACAATATCAAAATCCAAACTTTTGCAACAAATTATCCCACAAATTACTCAAACCATAACAAACAACATAATAAACCCTTAAATGAATCTGACCCAAGAACTTCAGAAACAACCACAGCAGCATGGAAACTAAATAGACCATTGCTAAGAATAAAAAAACTACATAATCATTGACCAATTCATTTTAATTTCCGAAATCACAAAATTCCAAATTGTTCAATTACTCCACACAACATCAAAATCCAAAATTTTTGCAACAAATTACCCCCCACATAAATTAAAATCCCCTCAAACATCAAGTAGCAGACAACAAAAAATAAAACTTCCACCTCACCTCTGTCTCACTTTTCTTTTATCACTTAGTCATAACCTCCATACCGGTCTTCCCAGCAATAATAACAGAGGTGGCCATCCCTAAAAACAACCCATGTTCTACTACTCCTTCCAAGGCAGAAATCTCTTTCCCAGCTCCAAATCCATCTTTTATTGGATTCTTAAAATACAAATCCACAATATAATTCCCATTATCAGTTACATAAGGCTTTTCACTACCATCCCCTACTAACCTCAACTCTGCTTCACAACCCAACTCTTTAAACAACCCTTCAAGTCTAACTAAATTATATTTCCAACAAAACTGCACAACTTCAACAGGCATAGCTAAACCACTTCCTCCAAGCCCTGAAACAAGCTTACTATCATCAGCTACAACAATGAAGGAAGATGAAGCTGCTTCAACCATTTTTTCACGCAAAAGGGCGCCACCTCGGCCTTTAACTAAGTCAAGGTTAGAATCAACTTCATCAGCACCATCAATAGCAAGGTCAATATGGGGATGCATGTCAAGGGTAGATAGGGGGATGTTAAGTGATGCAGCTTGTTCTTGTGTTCTTTTTGAGGTTGGGATTCCTATGATGTTAGAAAGTTGACCAGTAGAAAGGAGTTGGCCAAGTTTGTCAACCACAAAAGCTGCTGTTGAGCCTGTTCCTAGTCCTAGGATCATGCCCGACTTAACTGACTCAACTTGCTTTGTCAGCTGCAAGTTTTTTGAGATCATCTTGGGAAAGGACAGGGGCGGATTGGGACCTGATGGAGAATGGTTTCTGGGTTGGGGTACGTAGGTTAAGAGGGGCGATGCGTAGGGTAAGAGGGGCGGTGGAGGTGTAGTGGAGGGAGGAGAATTGCAGGGATAAGGAAGCCATTGGTTTTTGGTGAATGGGGCTTTTGGAATTTGGAGTGTTTCGGGATGTTTTATTTTTCGCTTTTCTATCTAGTTTTTGTAGGGTTTTGATTTGATCAGGGGTTGTGGCCAGTGGCCAGTGGCCAATGGCTGGTTTTTGCTTAGGTTTGATCTGTGTTGTTCTATTCTGAGGTTATAGATGGAAGGAAGGATAGGAAAAGGGATTTCTGAGGTTTGGTTGGTAAATGGGGTGGCTGATTTTGTTGGCTGGTTGGTGCATAATCTTGTTTGTTTAAGAGACATCTTCCCTCTTCACTACACATAAGAAACAGAGGTCTTGGGCCATTGGGGTTGGGGAGTTTGGATTAGATTTGTACTTTAGTAGTCCAACCAAAACATGTCTTTGTAATTAACGGCCACGTTTCAGATTGTTGCAGACTGGGTAAGTTTTTCTTCGTTTCCTAGGATTCAGTTTTCACCCATGACGGTGGCACTATATAAGTGTTGTCTTAACGTCTTTTTTCCGCTATAACTTTCTCTCCAATTGTTCTCTCTCCGCACGTTCTTTTTCCTTCTCATAACAAAATTTATTTCTCAGCAATCTCATTAACCTCTTAAACTTAAACCATGTCTGCTACTGGATCAGCTTCTGCAATGCAAAGAAACCAAGTGAGTCTTCCAATCTTCCAAGTTTCTTCCTTTCTGGATACCCTTTGTTTGGTTTCTGAGAAACCTTAGAGAAATTTGGTGGGAAAACAAGGAATCTGGAAAGTGGGTATTTTTGGATTTTTTTTTTTTTTAACTTAAAAAGATTCGTTTTTTATTCTTTTTAAGTGAGTTTTTTTTTTTTTTTTTTTTTTTTCTGGGTAATTTAAAAGATTCGACTTTTGTTTTAAAATTTTTTCAACACAGTTTTTTGGGTAATTCAAATGAGGATTCTTTAAAATTTTGTTTACTTGATTGGGAACTTTTTTTTGGATGATTAGGTTGATCTCTTGGACTTTATTGATTGGTCTGGAGTGGAATGCCTTAATCAAAGCTCCACTCACTCTCTGTCCAATGCTCTCAAGCAGGTAACTCTCTTCAAGCAATTCTTGTTTCTCTGTTTTCATTTTTCCCTTGATAGTAGCTGATTGTAATTTGTTATTAAATTATTTAGGCAGACATGTTTTCTTTTGTGTGTGCAAAAATAATGGTTTTAGTGAAGTTCTTTTCAAACATTCGCTTTTTAAGGTTTGCTTCATTGTTCAATGTAAAGGTCACGTGTTTATCTTTTATGCTCATGAATTAGGGTTATAGAGAAGATGAAGGCTTGAACCTTGAGAGTGATGCAGATGAACAACTTCTGATTTATATCCCTTTCACTCAAGTCATTAAACTTCATTCCATTGTCATCAAGGGATCTGAAGAGGAAGGTAAAATTTTGTGTATATTTTCCTTTTCATATATCTTTATTAATACTTATGCATCTGAGCTTGAATTCAATCACATTGAAGCCAAGTCCTATTGACTTATTCCACTGATGAAATGCTTGTTTCAAATTTTACCCTAGTAGAATTACCTTTGAGGTTGTGGATTGTTGTAGTATTTTAACATGAAGGTTGTCTTTTAAGGTCCAAAGACGGTGAAACTTTTTACGAACAAGGAACATATGGGGTTTAGGTAATGCCGATGGAATTATTACATTCTCGCAATTGGTTTATTAATTTTAAGCACTTATTATTTCACTGATGATATTTCACTGTGCTTTATGCAGTAATGTCGGTGACTTCCCTCCAAGTGACACTTCTGTTTTATCCCCAGATAATCTAAAGGTAGCTCTTCTTTGTCCGTCTTTCCATTGTCAGGAAACTATTCTGTAACAAGTGTATATTAAGAAATCACTGTAAACTGGTAAATCTTATAACATTCACTCTCTGTTTTTGTAGGGGAAACCAGTAGTCTTGAAGTATGTCAAGTTTCAGAATGTTCGAAGGTATGTTTATGGTTTGTGCACTGATGCGCTGCATTTAGTCTTTATCATGTGATTAAGAAAATTATTATTAATCTTAATTTATTATGTTTACCAGCTTGATAATATTTATCGAAGACAATCAGTTGGGTTCTGAAATCACAAAAGTTCAGAAGATTGCTTTATACGGATCAACGTAAGTTTTAGTAGTTATAGCTCCTAGTTCTCTACACTATATTATGTCATTTGCTACAATTTTCACTGCAGCACAATATGTCCCTTCAACTAGTAATTTTAATTTCCTAGTTCCTTCCTACTATACGATAGATATGTTTATGATTTACATCTTGTTCAAGGCATGAGCTTATGCTTTGGTCACTTGTGAACTCATTTTTAAAGTACTGTGATGCTTATTACTTACTAGTAAGGAAAAAGAGCAATACTTGTGAGTATCAAATTGTCGTTGTGCTCTTTTTCGCACCTAACAATTCTGGAACTACTTGAAGCAAGAACTTGTTTGCATTACCTAAAACTATTGATGTAGCAAACAAGAGCATTGAATGAACATAATTTGGTTTTGTTTTTCTGTCCATATGTAACTACGGGTTTCTAGATCACTTTAGAGGCAACGATATCTACATTCCTGAGGATTTGTTCACTTCATTTCTTCTGTTGGCTGTTATGTTAGTTGGGTTTATACATATTTCCAATTAGTTCTAGGACTAGGCTTTGGGTAAGCATGTTCTCATCTTTACTGCCATTGCATGGGTGACATACTTTTACCTTCAGCATTGTGGCTAGAGAAGGCTCAACATGATATGTTGAATCCCCCTTTGAATATAAGTTTGTCATTAGTGAATGCCCTGTCAAAGTTATATGTTGACTTTAAATATAGATTTCCATGCATTTCCTGCTTGAAGAAACAATAATTTATATCTACCAAGTTCATTTCATCATGCCAACTTTGGGTCCTAAAGGAGTATCACTACTTGTATACGGGAACTATTTTCCCCAAATTTTCAACAAGCCTAGATGCATATAGCATTTGCACTTCCTCTCACAATTGCAGTAGCCAGACAGTCCGGCTTCCATTATACATACGTACGTTGATATTTACGGTAAACTCTATGATATTTTGTCTGTAATGCAGGGTGGAAACGACAGACATGAAGGGGTTGAAGAAGATTGAGGATCATTGACCCTGAAAGGAGCTGAATGGAAAGCAAGAAAGATGGATGAACTCCTTATGGCTTTTGACACTATAACATTGTTTATCTTTTCTTCTTTCATTCTTTTTTCTAATTTTGATCATTTTGCCTTCTAAAATACTTTGATAACAAAAATAGAGCTTTCTATTTAGCTGAATTATGTTTGTGACTGCATCAGCTGCTACATCCAACTGTTGTCTTAGTTTTTCAGTTTATCTGATTGTTTTCATGATATTCATTATTGAAACATGTTACCTGCTTGCAGCCCTGAAGTTGATTGAACTTCTCTCACCGCCAAAAACCGAAATCTGCCATCCATTATATTGTTCAGTAAAGGTTTTAATTGCATTTCAACTAACTATGAACAAAAATAGTTTACCTGAAAATATTCGATGAGAAACCTGTTGACCTTATCTTATATGTGTTCTTGGTTGAAAACGTTTATCAAACACTGGAGAAGTTCGTTCATCCAAAACATGCCAGCTAGATCCTCCATTGTTGCTTCCCTCCACTACCCTGTTAGGATGAAGACTAAATGCTAAGTAAGATCAAATATCTACATGGTCTGCATAAATGTTTTTATTTGGTTGAAAAAGACATTACGCATATAAATTTTTTCGAATTCATATTCTCTAAGCATCAGCTTTAATAACATATCAATTAATTTAAAGATCAATCGGTAATGGAACTGATTATCTTGAATTAATGATTTTCAGTGTATTAATGTAAATCATTCTTAAAAGAGTCATCTGATCTTGTGACACAACATGGGCAAAGGTAGGCCCATGATAAAGGGATTGATTTACCCTTCTTTTTTGCTTCTTCTCAGTATGGGCCATGCCTGGATTCCATGGGTAGGTCTAGGCTAATGGATTGGGTCGGATTGACTCTTTTTTTTTTTTTTGACAGTTTAATTTTTTGAGAGAAAAACCTAAAACATTAATATTATTATACGTGATTATGATGATTAAGCATTTCAAGGTAATTAGATTGAAGCTTTAATACAATAACAAAGAAAAAAGTATAAGATATAAGGGTTTGATTAACGACAACTTATAATATAAATACTGTTTGAAAATAGTTCAAATATCATTTGAATGAAAGTTCTCTGAATTTAAACCCCATTAATTTCAAGTATTTGGAACAGTTGATTGAATAATATCTAATTCTATTCAAAGGTTTTCACAGCTTTTTACCTTTTTTTTTTATAATTTTGGAGTGGTCAATTAGTTCATACTCCATCAAGAATGAAGGCAGTTGAAAAATCCCTGCAATATGGATTTAAAACTTCTGTCTAAGGTTATCAACGAGGTGTGGGTTAGTGCTAAGCAATTTGACCCCAAATGGATTTTACTCGTCAAAAGGTATGGGTTTGAAATTTGGAGAATACTTCATTAGGAAGGAAATAATTTAGGTGATCACTATTTTTGGATCACTGATACTTCACTCTCTGAAACGATGACATTATTTTCGCCATCATTTTCTTACCAAAAAGCAAAAAGCCTCCTGTCTAAGGTATTTATTTTCTTCTTACTTTCTTTTTACATAAAAATGGTGCAGCCAGCTGAAGACTGTTTGGTTTAGGCCAAAACAAGAAACTTGAAGACTGTTAGGAATCACCTTAATTTGGATTCCATATATATGTTCTTTATACAATTATACAATTTGATAATATATATAATTTCCCACCATTAGGCCAAAAAAGTCTTTGAAATTTATAACAGCCCTTTGTTCTTCTGCCATGCCTGCAAGCCAGGAATGAATGATCTGCAATCTGCATTTATTTCAAACTCAAAGCTCAACCAACACCAGCTTCCCTCTTTAATTCCCATCTTCCCTGCAACCCTGAACCACATTATATGGATAAATAATAAAGCATCCAATACTTTGTCAAACCAAAGAATATATATATACATCTATAGAATTATTATTTATTTTTTATATATTTAAGATTATCAGGTCTTAATACAGATCATTAAAATTAAAAATTCAGCAATAAACAAGTCACATGGTTGCTGACATCCATGTTTTTTTGTAAGAAATAGGATTGTTGAAAGTAGAACAAAATCGCATAATGTAAATAATTCTATAGTTGTTGTTAAAGTAGGATATCTTACATCTAATAAATTTATAATATTTTATAATTTTATTTTCAAGTTGGTCTTTTTCATCTATTATTAATTAAGCTTAAGTTGTATACTTAACATGATATTAAAACTAAGACTTTTATTATGTTGCTTATTTACGATAAAAGGCTTATTTTATCTTTGCCTACATATGATAGGAGTCACGTAGAAACTTATTAAAGTAAGTTATTTGACATCTGATCAATTGATTTTCAGTTGAATATTTAATTATGTAGAAAGTTTCTTTCATCTTCGTCTATACATGATGAAAATCATGTGAAATCTTATTGAAGTGAGTTATGTAATATATGATCAATTGATTTTAAATTAAATACTTAACAGTGTCAATGTGCAATAAATGTAGAATGGAAATCTCCAACTGTGTTAGATTTTGTTTTATAAATTTGTTGGCCTTTCCACCTACTATTAATTGATTTTAAGATGAATGTTTAACTGTTGTTAATGTGGTTGTGTAATAAATGCGGAAATCTTTACCCACTTTAGTTTTTGTTCTATAAATTTTAGCTAGTCTCATAAATTTGCAAGTATCCAAACTATTTCTTCTCCCTCTGAATTTTTTGACAATGAGTGAGCAAAGGAGCAAGGTTCTCGTGTGCTCCAAGTTAACCGCAGTGTCCAGCCACCAGGTAGAGCCAGGTAAGACTCACCTGTTAACTCCATTGGACCAAGCCATGGGGCAGCACAGCTTGCATCTTGTCTTTTACTATGAGAAAAATCCATTCCGGTCATTTGACTGGGACCCGTTAAGGGTGTCATTATCTGAGACCCTTTCGTTGTACTCGCCTGTTACGGGTCGGTTGACCCGAGGGGAGGCAGGTAATTGGGAAGTGAAGTGTAATGATGCTGGTGTTAGAGTTGTAAGGGCTAAAGTGAGTGTCAGGATTGATGAATGGTTGAAATATGCCAATGGAATTGAGGAAAAAGATTTGGCTTTTTGGGAGGAGATGCCTGAAAATCCAAATACATGGTCACCTTTTCGAATTCAGGTATTTTATGTAAATAAAGTTAAGAATTCTTTTAAATTTTCTATTGATTTACTTACACACACGCGCGTGTATATACATATATATATATATATGTATGAAATGATTCATGCATGCATGTAAAATACGTTGACATTTGGGATTGCAAGCTTGTTGGATTGCTCTTTAATCTGGACAAAGAGGTTGTAACCTGAGGATAGGAGTTATAGGCATTAAGATTTGAATTTCAAATCTATTGATAGAGTGACATTAAAAATTAAAAAATAAGAAAGTTTAAAGGAGAATTTCCTTTGGAATATCTTCAAATTTTGTTCTGAACATTTCTAAAAATTAAAAAATAAAAAAATTTGAAGGAAAATTTCTCCTAACACTCTCAAAACTTTTTTAATACCTTTTTTATTGATAAAATTAGTAAATTTATAGATAGTGTTTTATATATATTTTAAGTGAATACCTCAAAAACAATTTGGATTCGTCGCTATTTATTATATATTATCTCTTAATAATGATTGATGTGATTTATTTGTTTTAACGTTTGAATTGATTAGCTTTCATATATATATATATATATATAAAAGAACTTGAGTATATTTTGGAATTCTTTGTCATGGAAGTTGTTTAGACATTTGGTTTTCTTAATTATTGGCATTGGTTAAAATTTAAACTTTCTATTGGTCAGGTTTTTCGGATTAGTATAATTCAACTTTTAGTTTTCTAGTACTACTTTCTTAATTCTTGGCTGAAGCAATGAGTAATTCTGTAATAATTGTATATTGATTGAGGTTGGTAATTGGTAAGAAAGTCTACAGCCAACTTTAATGGCAGTGTTAAGGCACCAATTTTTTCCTTCTGGTTTTGCAGGTCAGTGAATTTGAAGGAGGGGGTATAGCAATTGGCATAAACTGCTCCCACATGAACGCTGACCTAACGTCTTTAATCCTATTCTTTAAGACTTGGACTGAGGTTCACCAGCAGCAAGCCATTGCAAATCCACCGGTCTTCTCATCTGCTCTCCATGGTCGACCACTTCCCAAAGCTAATACTAAATCAGCTAAGTATTATGTAACCAAGTCTATTGCAGAAGCTCCCTCGGTGAAAATGGCCTCAACTACCTTCAAGTTCTCTAATTCAGTAATCAAACAATGCCTATCAGAAATTCGTGTTAACTGCCCTGATGCTACACCATTTGATCTGCTAGCTGCAATCTTTTGGATGAGCGTTGCGCGTTTAAAGGGATCTAAAGATGAACATACACACTCCCTCTCAATCTGTATAGACTTCAGGAGGCTGTTGAAAGAACCACTTCCTTGCGGCTATTTTGGAAATGCATTGCATTTTTCACTGCTGTCATTGAGGGAGAAAGATATGATTCCTGGTGAGTTAGGACATGTGGTGGATGCAGTGCATGGCCACTTGGTAGGGATCAAGGAAGAAGAGATTTTGTCCGCTGTGGGTTGGCTTGAATCACAAAAGGGAGAGGGAGGGAAGTTTGCACCACCCTTTAGGATGTATGGCCCTGAACTAACCTGTGTAAACACGGAACATATGGTTGACGGGGATCAATCCTTGATGTATACTGCTATGTTTGAAGAAAATGTCAAGCCTGCTCATGTGGCATACCATGTCGGGAATGTAGCCGGTGAAGGGTTGATTATGGTGATGCCTTCTCCAGAAGAAGGGCTTGCACGGACGGTAATGGTAACCTTGCCAGAGGATGAAATGGTCAAGCTATGTGAAGATGAGTCTATCTTGCGCTTGGAGCCAACAAGGCTCCTAAGTGGTGGACTGTAGTTTGTATCTAATGCTGATTGAAGAAAAAGTTAGTGATATGAGTGCTGCTTATTTCTAGTTTTCAATTCTGAGGCTGAAACCTGAACAAGTGGAACAGGAAGCTTTGCAAATAATTCTTTCTCATGTCATGTTTAGCTGCAATGCTACAAAGGGTAGGCCCAAAATTGGTTATTTTTAACATAAAATTTGGACATCTGCCATTTCAAGTAATTACTGAGGATACAAGGTTACCCCTTGATCAAAACCTGCCATTTCTCAAATCCCACCTTAATCTCAAATAAATTGTACACTTAATTACCTGAAAAGCTTAGCACTGAAAAATAAAAAAATAAATCTCCGTTCACGGTTTACTTACCATCTGTGTAAAAAAAGTTTAAAATTTTCATGAACAATAGAATAGTAATGTTCAATCCAAATTAATTTTAATCTACAGGTTCAGCCATAAGATGGGTTTTAAGATATACACCAATCCAACCAAATGAAACTAAGATTTTTCGACAAAAACTGAAATGGGTGCTCAAGGAATTTAAAGAAAACAAAAAGAGATTCTTAGCTACCACAATTCCCAGGCTGCCCAGTTTCACTCTGGGAATTTGTAACAAGTTTTCTTATAGGAAAAATGAAGAATGCACCAGCCGGGAATCGAACCCGGGTCTGTACCGTGGCAGGGTACTATTCTACCACTAGACCACTGGTGCTTTATGAAATAGGTTATATATACTATAAAATGGAATCTTCTTATCATTTTCATCCCATTCCACACATAATTTGTATGTTTATTGTGTTTGTTCTTTGAGTTTAATTTATTACAGAATTCACCTATGTAAATGTGAATATATCGGTAAGTTAAAATTGGAGAAAAAAAAGAGATCAAGAAGAAGTATATTATTAGAGCAATAAAAACATATGCTTCTGAATTAACAACTTAAGCAGTGCCATTATCAACTGTAACCATTGGGAGATTACTAGCTACAAATCACTGACAGAAAAACCATACAAGCTTTTCCTGATGAGCATTCAACAGCAAAGTTACTACTACTAGCCTGCTTATTTGTTTATTTTGGTAATGCAGACTTCTGCTCTCACTGAACCCTTCACTAATGTATCTCAATGTTAGTAACTCAGAAATTCAAATTTCCAGTCTTTCAATAACTTCAGTTGCTGGGGAGTCCATCTACCAAACCATCATGTTTTGCTGCAGGCTTTGCAGCCATAGTAATTTTAAGTTGAAAACTAGGTTTTTTTTGGTGGTGTATTACCAACTTCCATGTCAATTGACTTAAACCATCCGGTATAGCATTGCCTGCTACCTCATTTATTGGAATCACATCACAAATTTCTTTCAAATCTTCTTCTGTAAGCTTCACTTTCAGTGAATCAATAAGATTTTTGATCTTGGTTGTTCCTACAAAAAGTGGAAGAAAGGGTCAAAAGTTGTGGTCTTAATGCAATTTTCTACATAAGGCAAATTTTAGTATATGCATTGGTATTTGGTACAATATTTTCAGGCCAATTATGCTACTTCTGCAGTGACTTTTAGTTGAAATATCTGCAGGTTATCAAGAATAGAAAGTGGACGTTGAAAATTACAGAAGGTGACTCACCAGGAATAGGTGCAACATCATCTCCTTGGTGAAGAACCCAGGCAAGTGCAAGTTGTGCAGGGGTACATCCATACTTCTCAGCCAACTTCTCTATTTTCAAATACAAGATCTTGTTTCTGTCCAAGTTTTCTCCTTGAAACCTTGGGAGAAGTGACTTAAAATTAGAAGTTGGTAACCAGTAAACCAATCTATCTTTTAAAAGGCTTGTTACTATACAAAGATTAAGGATAGGTTAACGCCATAAATAAGTTAGTTCCCATACCAGAAAAGTATTTGCAGGCAAACTTTCCACAACTGCTTTGCCACCAAAGAAACCACGACCAAGAGGGCTATATGGAACAATCCCAATTCCATGTTCCCTACATATAGATGAAAACATTTAAATAGGCATTTCTCATGCTTTCGCTTGCTGCAGTACAACGAGTAATTGTTGATAGACTCAGTTAATTGAGTCTCAAGACTGACTACTTAAACAACTTGTAACTTAAGAAATTAAAGAAACTATCAAGATTAGGGCTTTTATTTCAAGTAGCCTTAAGCTTTGTTAAGTTTTAATGATTCAGGATACAAGAAGAAACCTGCAAAGGGGGACTATTTCTTCCTCAATATCACGAGTCCAGAGTGACCACTCCATCTGTAAAGCAGTTATGGGATGAACTGCATGTGCTCTCTTTATAGTATCAGGGCTAGGTTGAGATAAACCAATGTACTTTATTTTGCCCTCTTCCACCAACTTCTTGAGTTCACCCATCTAAGAAAAAAAGTCAAATGCAAATAGCTTAACTTTAAGTTCAACCAGCTAAACGTCATAGCCTCAAAATGAGAGTATGTATGAAATAAGGCAAATCTATCACTTTGTAATTTTATTGTGTATGGAAGAAATGATGTTATGATGCTTTCTACTGCATCACTTACCGTATCCTCTATTGGAGTCTTGGTGTCGACTCCGTGCTGATAATAGAGATCAATGTATTCCACATCAAGGCGATTCAGGCTAGCCTCAACAGAGGAGCGGACATATTCAGGCGTACCATTTACTATGATACCAGTAGAATCCCATTTTTCAATTTTTCAATAACCAAATTTTGTGGCCAACTGTACCTTCTCTCGCGGTAGCTGCTTCAGTGCCAGGAAAAAGATATTGGTTGCACAGATTCATGAATTCCTTTAACAATAATAACAAACATAAATCATATCAAATATGATAAACAAAAAAAGTCATTTGTTTAAGAATTGGAGTCCCATTTAAAAGCAAAATCATGAAGCTGTAGCAATTCAACATGAAAGACTTACCTTTCCAACTAATATTTCATTAGTTTTGGGTCCATAGATATCTGATGTATCGAAGAAAGTGATTCCTCTATCAAAGGCGTGTTTGATGATCGATATTCCAACATCATCAGGGACAGGATCATTGTATGTTCCAGAAAGGCTCATACAGCCAAACCCCAACTTCGAAACCTACAAAAGTTATGGATTTCACAACAGAAATGAGATAGGTAAATTCTGTCCTAGAAACGGAAATGGGATGAATTTGATTAAAAGTTAAATTATGATTTGAGTTAAAAAAAGTTGAGTCCAAGCATATTTTTAAGAGAATAGAATCCGAATAGGAGGACTTAGAAATGAAAATCAAACATTTTAATGCACAGTCTGTATATCTTCAGTTCAACCAAAACTGAAGAACAGTTATTATAAACACCCTTTCTCTTGACTACTCTCAGAAGAACAAAGAATCTTACTTCAAGCCCTTGAGTTCCCAGTTTCACTCTAGGAATCTGAATTCTCTGCTGCTCCTCAGCCATCTTTTGCTCCTCTGCGTTCCTGTTGTTGAACTGAGGCTTCTTCGCTTCTTTTTGGCTAATTTTGTTGGAAACATTGAAAATTATTTTTCAGGAAGTGTTGATATCAAGAGGTAAAGAATTAAGATGAATTTAGATGAACGGAAAGATTAATTTTGATGAAATTAAAAATAAATAATAAATATTATCGTAGTTGCGATTTAAAAAAAAAAATTATTAGATTTTTTTTATATTTGATGAAAATTTTATACTATATTTAATGAAATTCACCTCATTAATTTTAATGTTTGGATTTCATTAAAAGCTTTTAAAATTTAATTGTACTTCATTGGAGCTGCAGCTAGATTCAATTCCACCCTTAATCGAAGAGGCAGAATGGTCATGTTGTCCGATGGAAATAAACAATCCTGCATTGCCAAGAGAAATGGGCTGTTATATTTCCTACTTTGTTCCCTCAAACCATGAAAGTCCAAATTTTGATTACGTTTGTTTTACAAAAAATAATTTTTTAATAAATTAATTTTTATATTTTTAAGTATTTATTTGATAAAAAATTTATTGGTCAATACAAAATAATCTATTGATCAATAAAAAATAAGATAAATTTTTTGATAATTATTCTTTTTCTTTTCAAAAGGAAAAGATAATTTTTGAAAAAAAAAATTATTTATAAGCATAACTATTTTATCAATATGTTTGAATATAATTTTACTTTAATCAGATCTTATACATGATTCTTTTATGTTTAAACTTAATTTGACCCTACTCAATATATTATTATATTGATATATAATGTTTTTATTTAATTTTGCTACAAAAATTAAAATGTTAATATTAAAATCTTTTAATATTTTTAATTTTAAATATTGTTATAATTCTACTCAATTAAGACCTTGAATATAATATTTTTAATTAAAACTTGATTTGATTCGACTTGAAATATTATTGTATTAATAAATATATTTTATTTAATTTTAATTAAAAAATTAAAAAATTAACATTAAAATTTTTTTTATATTTCAATTTTAAATATTTTATTTTGTATATTATTGAACATAAATATTTTTATTATTTTAATACTAAATAGTATTATACTATTATTTTAATAATAACATATATAATAATATTTTTATTATTTTAATAATTAATGTTAAATAATATAATAATATTATTTTCTTAATATAAATATTTTTAATAATTTCTTATTTTTTTTAGCTTAAAATATATAATTTTATATTTTATTTATTAAGGTATTTATGTTACTATTTTAATAATAAATATAAATAAAAAAATTTTTGTTATGATTTAATAATAGATACTTTTAATATAAAATATAAATATTTTAATATTATAAATACTTTAATAGCAAATATTATTATTTTAATATTAATAAAAATAGTAATACTCTTTTAAATGTTTTAAAATATTAATATAAAGAATAATAAATAGTTTTATTTTAAGTATTTTTTATATTAATATAATAATATTATTAAAATATAATTATTCTTGAATATTAATAATTTTAATAATAAATAATTTCAATATATTTTAATAATAAATTATTTTTAAAATTTTAATAGTTATATTAATATTATTTGAAAAAAGAAATTTCAAAAAACAAGCAAGCAACAAAAAATATTTTCATTAACTCATCTAAATAATAAAAAATCTTTATTTTTTCAAAAAATATAAATATTTTCTAAAAATTATTTTTTGAGAGTCAAACTTTACAAAATAAACGGAGCCTTTGTTAGTAACAAAATTCTTCAACAAAATGAAATGTGTATGGTTGATTTAAGTTCCTAATTTTTTAAAACAATCATTTTTTAAAATACAGATTTCGTCTTTAATTTTTTTTTTTAACAAAGAAAGCTACAATTTAAGGTTAAAAGAAAAATTATAAATGTTGAAAATTTAAAATATAAATTTATTAAACGTTAGAGTAACGATATGAATCAATTAAATTAAATTTAAAATTTATTTAATCTTTAATTTGTTTATATACTTTTATCGTATGAATATAATTGAAAAAAAATAATAAAATATCGGTATTGGATTAGATTACATATCATGTGAAAATATTTATGTGCAAGTTTTCTTCCATTAGATGCAATTATTTGAGAATAAGGGGATTCCAATTTTCGTATCTACAAAATCATATATAAACAAAAAATTTCAATCTAATTCTTTGAATAAAAAATACATGCATTTATAATTGAGTTAAAGGCTACAAATTAAATTTAAAAAAAAAACCATTAATAAGATACAAGATTGTAACATATGAAACATTACTTCCCTTATGAATATTATTTATCATCACTGCCGCCAAAGGCAATCATTTTTTTTTATTGTATTTGAGATTATTTAATTATGTATTAAAAATATAATATTTTATCAATAAATCATGTGGCTATGTTGGCAGGGCAATAAGTTTTGATTAATCTATAGATTATATGTAATCTATAATAAAACAAAGTTTTATAACCAAGTTCAATGGGTTCAGTTGGTGTGATGATTTCCATACCATATGCATTGTTGTGTGAATCTGCCTATACAACCTAATCAACAGAACAAATTCATTTACAAAAACAAGCTGAAAATCCAAATCGGAGCAACTATCACCACTAATTTAATAATTTTCATAAAACCATAAAGGTTTTCTTCTTTTCCTAGGATTCAGTTTTCACACATAATAGTGGCACTGTAAAAGTCTCGTCTTAGTATCTTCTTTTCCGCTTTAACTCTCTCCCCAATTATTCTCTCTCTGCAGCTTGTTTGTCCTTCTTAAAACAAAATTTGTATCTCAGCAATGTCATTAACCTCTTAAACTTAAACCATGTCTGCTACTGAATCAGCTACTGCAATTCAAAGAAACCAAGTGAGTCTTCCAATCTTCAAAGTTTCTTCCTTTCTGGATACCCTTCGTTTGGTTTATGAGAAAACTTGAGAAATTTGGTGGGAGAACAAGGAATCTGGAAATTGGGTATTTTTGGATGGTGTTTGTTTTTTAGTTGAAAAGATTCGTTTTTTATTCTTTTCCAATAAGTTTTTGTTTTCTGCGTAATTTAAAAGATTGGACTTTTGTTTTACAATTTCCTCAACTCAGTTTTTTGGGTAATTCAAATGAGGATACTTTAAAATTTTGCTTACTTGATTGGGAACTTTTTTTGGATGTTTAGGTTGATCTCTTGGACATTATTGACTGTTCTGGAGTGGAATGCCTTAATCAAAGCGCCACTCACTCTCTGTCCAATGCTCTCAAGCAGGTAACTCTCTTCAAGCAATTCTTGTTTCTCTGTTTTCTTTTTTCCCTTGATAATAGCTGATTGTCATTTGTTACTGTAGTTTTACCAATATCTGCGGGTTCTTTAATTTTCTTTCTTCCCCATAGAGGAAATAAGCTAATTAAGTGGTATACTATGTGTATATGCATATTTACTTAACTATAAAATGAAATGTTCTCTTTTCCTTCCCTTGAGTATTTTTTTTATGCGTTTGTTCTTTGAGTTTAATTTACTACGTAAATGTGAATCCATCAGTAAGTTAAAATTAGAGAAAACAAGAGATCAAGAAGAAGTATATTATTAGAGCAATAAAAACATATACTTCTGAAATAACATCTTAACCAGTGCCAACTATAACCATCGTGAGATTGCTAGCCACAAATCACTGACAGAAGAACCATACAAGGAAATGCATCCTTTTTCTGATAAGCAATCAACAGCAAAACAGCTACTACTAGCCTGCTTATTTGTTTACTTTGGTAATGCAGACTTCTGCTATCACTGAACCATTCATTTATGTATTGCACTCTTAGTACAAACTTCTAATCTTTCAATAGCTTCAGTTGCTGGGGAGTCCATTCACCAAAACCATTTGCTTCATACTTTGCATCCATAGTTATTTTAAGTTGAAATCTAGTTCTTCTTTGGTGGTGTATTGGCAAACTTCCATGTGAATTGACTTAAACTATCCGGCACAGCATCGCCTGCTACCTCATTTATTGGAATCACATCACAAATTTCTTTCAAATCTTCTTCTGTAAGCTTCACTTTCAGTGAATCAATGTTGCTATCAAGATTTTTTATCTTGGTTGTTCCTACAAAAAGTGAAAGAAAGGGTCAAAAGTTGTGCTCTTAATGCAATTGTCTAAACCAGGCAAATTTTAGTATATGCATTGGTATTTGGTGCAAGATTTTCAGGCCAATTATGCTACTTCCGTAATGACTTTTAGTTGAAATATCAACAGGTTATCAAGAATAGAAAGTGGATGTTGAAAATTACAGAAGGTGACTCACCAGGAATGGGTGCAACATCATCTCCTTGGTGAAGAACCCAGGCAAGTGCAAGTTGTGCAGGGGTACATCCATGCTTCTCAGCCAACTTCTCTATTTTCAAATACAAGATCTTGTTTCTGTCCAAGTTTTCTCCTTGAAACCTTGGGAGAAGTGACTTAAAAGTAGAAGTTGGCAATCAGTAAACCAATCTATCTTTTAAAAGGCTTGTTACTGTACAAAGATCAAGGATAGGTTAAGGCCATAAATAAGTTAGTTCCCATACCAGAACGGTATTTGCAGGCAAACTTTCCACAACTGCTTTGCCGCCAAAGAAACCACGACCAAGAGGGCTATATGGAACAATCCCAATTCCAAGTTCCCTACATATGGATGAAAACATTTAAATAGGCATTTCTCATGTTTTGGCTTGCTGTAATACAACGAGTAATTGTCGATAGACTCAGTTAATTGAGTCTCAAGACTGACTACTCAAACAACACGTAACTTAAGGAAATGAAACAAACTATCAAGATTAGAGCTTGAATTTCAAGTAGCCTTAAACTTTGTTCAAGTTTTCATGATTAAAGATACAAGAAGAAACCTGCAAAGGGGGACTATTTCTTCCTCAATGTCACGAGTCCAAAGTGACCACTCCATCTGTAAAGCAGTTATGGGATGAACTGCATGTGCTCTCTTTATGGTATCAGGGCTAGCTTCAGATAAACCAATGTACTTTATCTTCCCCTCTTTCACCAACTTCTTGAGTTCACCCATCTAAGAGAGAAAGTCAAATGCAAATAGCTTAACTTTAAGTTCAACCAGCTAAAGATCATAGCATAGTTGTTAATTTCGTTGTGGTACCAGTCGTATCAATCGGTATGTTCTAGTTATATCAAAAAACGGTATATCTAAAAATGATTTTTTGCATCGAATTTAGTATCGGATAATGTCGATTGTTTTCGTTAGTTTTGATTTGTTTTGGTAAATTTTGGTGGAATAATATATTTCGATGGTATATGAATGTGAAATATATTTTGTAATTTTTAACTTATTTTTTGTTATTTAATTATTTTTAATTTAATAAAAATAAAATTAATTGACAAAATAATCTTTAAAAGTTGAGTTTCTTAATTTTTTATTTTAACTCTTTTTTTTTCATACTTTATTTTTTCAAACCAAAATTTATAATTTTATATTTTATTTTTTCAAATTAAAGTTTATAAGTATTTCAGTTTTTTTCAAGACAACAATTATACTTATTTTATAAAGTTTAACAATCATAAAGCTTTGATTATTTTTTTTTATCTCTTTATTTTTATTTTAATAGTTATATAAAAAATATTTATTTAAATATTATATGATCATATTAAGTGTTTTAAAATATCATAAAAATTTTACGATATTATTTCTTATGTTTTTAAACTAATTTATTTGATTTGAATATATTACATATTTATTTTGTGGCGTATTAATAATATTATAATATATAAGTTTATGTATATTTACAAATATATTTGTATTAAATCAAAAAATTTAAAATAATATATTGAAACAATTAGTATTAATATATATCATATTTTTAAAAAAAATTAAAATATTATCCGATATGATATTAATAACTTTGGATCATAGCCTTAAAATGAAAGTATGCATGAAATAAGGCAGATCTTTGACTTGTAATTTTATTGTTTATGGAAGAAATGATGTTACGATGCTTTCCACTGCAGCACTTACAGTATCCTCTATTGGAGTCCTGGTGTCAACTCTATGCTGATAGTAGAGATCAATGTATTCCACGTCAAGGCGCTTCAGGCTAGCCTCAACAGAGGTGCGGACATATTCAGGAGTGCCATTTATTATTATGACACCATTAGAATACCTTTTTTCAATACCAAATTTTGTGGCTAACTGTACCTTCTCTCGCGGTAGTTGCTTCAATGCCTGGAAAAAGATATTGGTTTCATAGATTCATGAATGCCTTTAACAAGCCAATAAGAATAATAACAAACATAAATCATATCAATGTGATAAACAAAAAAAGTCATTTGTTTAAGAATCGGAGTCCTATTTAAAAGAAACAAAAGTTTGTTGAGTCATGTTACCTTTCCAACCAATATTTCATTAGTTTTGGGTCCATAGATATCTGATGTATCGAAGAAAGTAATTCCTCTATCAAATGCGTGCTTGATGATTGATATTCCAACATCATCGGGTACAGGATCATTGTATGCTCCAGAGAGGTTCATACAGCCAAACCCCAACTTTGAAACCTACAAAAATTATGGATTTTACAACAGAAATGAGACAGATAGATTCTGTCTTCAAAACAAAAATGGGGTGAATTTGATTAGAAGTTAAATTATGATTTGAGTTAAAGAGTTGAGTCCAAGCATGTTTTTAAGAAAATAGAGTCCGAATTTGATTTTGACAAGTAAATCAAACATCCTAATACACAGTCTGTATATCATCAGTTCAACCACAAACCGAAGAACAGTTGTAAAAAATATAAACACCCTTTCTCTTGACTACTCTCAGAAGAACAAAGAATCTTACTTCAAGCCCTTGAGTTCCGAGTTTCAGTCTAGGAATCTGAATTCTCTGCTGCTCCTCAGCCATCTTTTATTCCTCTGTGTTCCTGTTGAACTGAGGCTTCTTCGATTCTTATCGTACAGCTCAAAATACACTAACTAAAAGACGGGGCTGAGTGTAATTAAAAATATTAGCCGCCCTATATCCAGAACCAAGGATTAGTTGACTTGTCAACTTGTTGATGCCACCAAATATGTCATCAATTCTGAATATGTCATCCCATAGGTAATCATTTTTACTCTTTTTGTTAAATACATTTCCAAGACATGGGTTGGTAATTTTTAAATTCCTAATTTTTTAAAACAATTATTTTTTAAAATAGGAATTTCAAACTTAATTTTTTTTAAACAAAGAAAGCTGCAATTTAAGGTTAAAAGAAAAATTATAAGTGATAAAATTTAAAATATAAATTTATTAAATATTAAAGTAATTATATAAATCGATTTAATTGAGTTTCAAATTTATTTAAATCTCAATTTGTATATAAATTTTTATTATATGAATATTATTGGGAAAAAATAGTAAAATATCGATATTAAATTAAATTACACATTATTTGAAAATTAAATTTAATAATTTAAAATATGATTTGATGATATGATATAAATGTGATACAAATATAAAATACAAAAGCGTCACAATATAAAATTTTAACAATAATTATATATAAATTTAATAAAATAAAAAATATATATTTCATATTTTTATATCGGCATAATTATAATATAATTTTTATATAAAATATGATAAAAATACATAAATTTTAATATTTTATAATATAAATATATATATCGCCGACTCTATATGAAATATTTATACTGCAAGTTTTTTTTCCATTAGATGCAATGGTTTGTAATATATGGTAGCAGCAACTTTCTGGAAATGGCATCTTAACCACTGCTCTTAACAACTGTAGCCATTGGAATATTGCTGGCAACTAAGCACAGACCCAAAAAAAAAAAAGAAGGAAAATAGTAATTGCAAACCATTTCGATTCAAATTGAAGATACTTAATTACTGATAAAAAACTATAGCCCAGGTGACCCAAACAGCCATTTATTGGCAAACTTCCATGTGAATTGACTTAAACTATCCGGCATAACATCGCCAGCTACCTCATTTATCGGAATCACGTCACAAATTTCTTTCAAATCTTCTTCTGTAAGCTTCACTTTCAGTGAATCAATGTTGCTATCAAGATTTTTTATCTTGGTTGTTCCTACAAAAAGTGAAAGAAAGGGTCAAAAGTTGTGCTCTTAATGCAATTGTCTAAACAAGGCAAATTTTAGTATATGCATTGGTATTTGGTACAAGATTTTCAGGCCAATTATGCTATTTCTGTAATAACTTTTAGTTGAAATATCAACAGGTTATCAGGAATAGAAAGTGGATGTTGAAAATTACAGAAGGTGACTCACCAGGAATAGGTGCAACATCATCTCCTTGAAGAACCCAGGCAAGTGCAAGTTGTGCAGGGGTACATCCATGCTTCTCAGCCTACTTCTCTATTTTCAAATACAAGATCTTGTTTCTGTCCGAGTTTTCTCCCTGAAACCTTGGGAGAAGTGACTTAAAAGTAGAAGTTGGCAATCAGTAAACCAATCTATCGTTTAAAAGGCTTGTTACTGTACAAAGATCATGGATAGGTTAAGGCCATAAATAAGTTAGTTCCCATACCAGAAAAGTATTTGCAGGCAAACTTTCCACAACTGCTTTGCCGCCAAAGAAACCACGACCAAGAGGGCTATATGGAACAATCCCAATTCCAAGTTCCCTACATATGGATGAAAACATTTAAATAGGCATTTCTCATGTTTTGGCTTGCTGCAATACAACGAGTAATTGTTGATAGACTCAGTTAATTGAGTCTCAAGACTGACTACTCAAACAACACATAACTTAAGGAAATGAAAGAAACTATCAAGATTAGAGCTTGAATTTCAAGTAGCCTTAAACTTTGTTAAGTTTTAATGATTAAAGATACAAGAAGAAACCTGCAAAGGGGGACTATTTCTTCCTCAATGTCACGAGTCCAAAGTGACCACTCCATCTGTAAAGCAGTTATGGGATGAACTGCATGTGCTCTCTTTATGGTATCAGGGCTAGCTTCAGATAAACCAATGTACTTTATCTTCCCCTCTTCCACCAACTTATTGAGTTCACCCATCTAAGAAAGAAAGTCAAATGCAAATAGCTTAACTTTAAGTTCAACCAGCTAAAGATCACAGCATAGTTGTTAATTTCGTTTTGGTATTAGTTGTATCAATCAGTATATTTTAATTATATTAAAATATGATATATCTAAATATAATTTTTTATATCGAATTTAGTATCGGATAATACTGATTGCTTTCATTAGTTTTGACCTACTTCGATAAATTTCGGTGGAATAATATGTTTTAGTTGATATGTGAATGTAAAATATATTTTGTAATTTTTAACTTATCTTTTGTTATTTAACTATTTTTAACCTAATAAAAATAAAATTAATTGGCAAAATAATCTTTAAAAGTTGAGTTTCTTTTTTTTTATTTTAACTTGTTTTTTTATACTTTATTTTTTCAAACCAAAATTTATTATTTTATATTTTATTTTTTCAAATCAAAATTTATAAATATTTCAGTTTTTTTCAAGAAAACAATTATACTCCTTTTATAAAGTTTAACAATCATAAAGTTTTGATTAATTTTTTTCATCTCTTTATTTTTATCTTAATATTTATATGAAAAAAAATATTTATTTAAATATCATATGATTAGATTAAGTGTTTTAAAATATCATAAAAATTTTATGATATTATTTCTTATGTTTTTAAACTTATTAATTTGATTTGAATATATTACATATTTATTTTGTGGCTTATTAATAATATTATAATATACAAGTTAATGCATATTTATAAATATATTTATACTAAACCAAAAAATATAAAATAGTATATCCAAACAATTGGTATCGATGTATATCACTTTTTTTAAAAAAAATAAAAATATTATTCGGTACGATATTAACAACTTTGGATCATAGCCTCAAAGAGAGAGTATGTATGAAAAAAAGGCAGATCTTTGACTTTGTAATTTTATTGTGTATGGAAGGAATGATGTTATGATGCTTTCCACTGCAGTACTTACAGTATCCTCTATTGGAGTCTTGGTGTCAACTCTGTGCTGATAGTAGAGATCAATGTATTCCACATCAAGGCCCTTCAGACTAGCCTCAACGGAGGTTACTCTGGAGTGGAATGCCTTAATCAAAGCTTCAGTCACTCTCTGTCCAATGCTCTCAAGCAGGAAACTCTCTTCAAGCTATTCTATTCTTGTTTCTCTGTTTTCTTTTTTCCCTTGATAATAGCTGATTGTCATTTGTTACTGTAGTTTTACCAATATCTGCAGGTTCTTTTGTTTTCTTCCTCATAAAGGAAATAAGCTAATTAAGTGGTATACTATGTGTATATGTATATTTACTTGACTACAAAATAAAATGTTCTCTTTTCCTTCCCTTGACATATGTACTTTGTATTTTTTTTTTTTTATGTGTTTGTTCTTTGAGTTTAATTTATTACAGAATTCACCTATGTAAATGTGAATACATCGGTGAGTTAAAATTAAAGAAAACAAGAGATCAAGAAGAAGTATATTATTAGAGCAATAAAAACATATACTTCTGAAATAACATCTTAACCAGTTCCAACTATAACCATTGGGAGATTGCTAGCCACAAATCACTGACAGAAAAACCATACGAGGAAATGCATCCTTTTTCTTATAAGCAATCAACAGCAAACCAGCTACTACTAGCCTGCTGATTTGTTTATTTTGGTAATGCGAGCTTCTGCTCTCACTGAACCGTTCATTTATGTATTGCAATCCTAGTACAAACTGCTAATCTTTCAATAGCTTCAGTTGCTGGGGAGTCCATTCACCAAAACCATTTGCTGCATACTTTGCATCCATAGTTATTTTAAGTTGAAATCTAGTTCTTCTTTGGTGGTGTATTACCAAACTTCCATGTGAATTGACTGAAAAAATCCGGCAAAAGATCGCCCGCCACCTCATTTATCGGAATCACTTCACAAATTTCTTTCAAATCTTCTTCTGTAAGCTTCACTTTCAGTGAATCAATGTTGCTATCAAGATTTTTTAACTTGGTTGTTCCTACAAAAAGTGAAAGAAAGGGTCAAAAGTTGTGCTCTTAATGCAATTATCTAAACAAAGGCAAATTATGCTACTTCTGCTGTGACTTTTAGTTGAAATATCTGCAGGCTATCAAGAATATAGAAAGTGGATGTTGAAAACTACGGAAGTTGACTCACCAGGAATAGGTGCGACATCATCTCCTTGGTGAAGAACCCAGGCAAGTGCAAGTTGTGCAGGGGTACATCCATGCTTCTCAGCCAACTTCTCTATTTTCAAATACAAAATCTCGTTTCTGTTCAAGTTCTCTCCTTGAAACCTTGGGAAAAGTGACTTAAAAGTAGAAGTTGGAAATCAGTTAGAAGGCTTGTTACTACACAAAGATTAAGGATAGGTTAAAGACATAAATAAGTTCCAATACCAGAACACTATTTGCAGGCAAACTTTCCACAACTCCTTTGCCCCCAAAGAAACCACGACCAAGAGGGCTATATGGAACAATCCCAATTCCAAGTTCCCTGCATATAGATGAAAACATTTCAGAAGGTATTTCTCATGTTTTCGCTTGCTGCAGTACAAGGAGTGATTGTTGATAGTTTCAGTTTATTGAGTCTCAAGATTGAGTACTCAAACAACATGTAACTTAAGGAAATGAAAGAAACTATCAAGAGTAGAGCTTGAATTTCAAGTAACCTTAAGCTTTTTTATGTTTTAATGATTCAAGATACAAGAAGAAACCTGCAAAGGGGGACTATTTCTTCCTCAATATCACGGCTCCAAAGTGACCACTCCATCTGTAAAGCAGTTATGGGATGAACTGCATGTGCTCTCTTTATAGTATCAGGGCTAGGTTCAGATAAACCAATGTACTTTATTTTTCCCTCTTCCACCAACTTCTTAAGTTCACCCATCTAAGAAAGAAAGTCAAATTCAAATAGCTTAACTTTAAGTTCAACCAGCTAAACATCATAGCCTCAAAATGAGAGTATGTATAAAATAAGGCAAATCTATCACTTTGTAATTTTATTATGTATGGAATAAATGATGTTATAATCTTTCTGCTGCAGCACTTACAGTATCCTCTATTGGAGTCTTGGTGTCGACTCTGTGCTGATAGTAGAGATCAATATATTCCACATCAAGGCGCTTCAGGCTAGCCTCAATAGAGGTGCGAACATATTCAGGGGTACCTTTTATTTCGATACCAGTCAAATCCATTTTTTCAAAACCAAATTTTGTGGCTAACTGTACCTTCTCTCGTGGTAGCTGCTTCAATGCCTGGAAAAAGATATTGGTTTCACAGATTCACGAATTCCTTTAACAAGCTAATAAGAATAATAACAAACATAAATCTTATCAATGTGATAAACAAAAAAGTCATTTGTTTAAGAATTGGAATCCCATTTAAAAGAAAAATGTTTGTCTAAGGACGTTACCTTTCCAACCAATATTTCATTAGTTTTGGGTCCATAGATATCTGATGTATCGAAGAAAGTAATTCCTCTATCAAATGCGTGCTTGATGATTGATATTCCAACATCATCAGGTACAGGATCATTGTATAGTCCAGAGAGGTTCATACAGCCAAACCCCAACTTTGAAACCTACAAAAATTATGGATTTTACAACAGAAATGAGACAGATAGATTCTGTCTTCAAAACAAAAATGGGGTGAATTTGATTAGAAGTTAAATTATGATTTGAGTTAAAGAGTTGAGTCCAAGCATGTTTTTAAGAAAATAGAGTCCGAATTTGATTTTGACAAGTAAATCAAACATCTTAATACACAGTCTGTATATCATCAGTTCAACCACAAACCGAAGAACAGTTGTAAAAAATATAAACACCCTTTCTCTTGACTACTCTCAGAAGAACAAAGAATCTTACTTCAAGCCCTTGAGTTCCGAGTTTCAGTCTAGGAATCTGAATTCTCTGCTGCTCCTCAGCCATCTTTTATTCCTCTGTGTTCCTGTTGAACTGAGGCTTCTTCGATTCTTATCGTGCAGCTCAAAATACACTAACTAAAAGACGGGGCTGAGTGTAATTAAGAATATTAGCCGCCCTATATCCAGAATCAAGGCTTAGTTAACTTGTCAACTTGTTGATGCCACCAAATATGTCACCAATTCTGAACATGTCACCCCATAGGTAATCATTTTTACTCTTTTTGTTCAATACATTTTCAAGACATGGGTTGGTAATTTTTAAATTCCTAATTTTTTAAAACAATTATTTTTTAAAATAGGAATTTCAACCTTAATTTTTTTTTAAACAAAGAAAGCTGCAATTTAAGGTTAAAAGAAAAATTATAAGCAATGAAATTTAAAATCCAAATTTATTAAATATTAGAGTAATTATATGAATCGATTTAATTGAGTTTCGAATTTATTTAAATCTCAATTTGTATATAAATTTTTATTATATTGATATAATTAAAAAAAATAATACAATATTAATATTAAATTAGATTATACATCATGTAAAAATTAAATTTAATAATTTAAAATATGATTCGATGATATGATATAAATGGATATAAATATAAAATATGAAAACGTCACAATATAAAATTTTAACAATAATTATATATAAATTTAATAAAATAAAAAAATATATTTCATATTTTATATCGACATGAATTGTAATATAATTTTTATATAAAATATAATAAAAATACATAAATATTTATACTGCAAGTTTTTTTTTCCATTAGATGTAATGGTTTGTAATATATGGTAGCAGCAACTTTCTGGAAATGGCATCTTAACCACTGCTCTTAACAAAATGTAGCCATTGGAATATTGCTGGCAACTAAGCACAGACCCCAAAAAAAAAAAAAAAGGAAAATAGTAATTGCAAACCATTTCGATTCAAATTGAAGATACTTAATTACTGATAAAAAACTATAGCCCAGGTGACCCAAACAGCCATGTATTGGCAAACTTCCATGTGAATTGACTTAAACTATCGGGCATAACATCGCCTGCTACCTCATTTATCGGAATCACGTCACAAATTTCTTTCAAATCTTCTTCTGTAAGCTTCACTTTCAGTGAATCAATGTTGCTATCAAGATTTTTTATCTTGGTTGTACCTACAAAAAGTGAAAGAAAGGGTCAAAAGTTGTGCTCTTAATGCAATTGTCTAAACAAGGCAAATTTTAGTATATGCATTGGTATTTGGTACAAGATTTTCAGGCCAATTATGCTATTTCTGTAATGACTTTTAGTTGAAATATCAACAGGTTATCAGGAATAGAAAGTGGATGTTGAAAATTACAGAAGGTGACTCACCAGGAATAGGTGCAACATCATCTCCTTGAAGAACCCAGGCAAGTGCAAGTTGTGCAGGGGTACATCCATGCTTCTCGGCCAACTTCTCTATTTTCAAATACAAGATCTTGTTTCTGTCCAAGTTTTCTCCCTGAAACCTTGGGAGAAGTGACTTAAAAGTAGAAGTTGGCAATCAGTAAACCAATCTATCGTTTAAAAGGCTTGTTACTGTACAAAGATCAAGGATAGGTTAAGGCCATAAATAAGTTAGTTCCCATACCAGAAAAGTATTTGCAGGCAAACTTTCCACAACTGCTTTGCCGCCAAAGAAACCACGACCAAGAGGGCTATATGGAACAATCCCAATTCCAAGTTCCCTACATATGGATGAAAACATTTAAATAGGCATTTCTCATGTTTTGGCTTGCTGCAATACAACGAGTAATTGTTGATAGACTCAGTTAATTGAGTCTCAAGACTGACTACTCAAACAACACGTAACTTAAGGAAATGAAAGAAACTATCAAGATTAGAGCTTGAATTTCAAGTAGCCTTACACTTTGTTAAGTTTTAATGATTCAGGATACAAGAAGAAACCTGCAAAGGGGGACTATTTCTCCCTCAATGTCACGAGTTCAAAGTGACCACTCCATCTGTAAAAGAGTTACGGGATGAACTGCATGTGCTCTCTTTATGGTATCAGGGCTAGCTTCAGATAAACCAATGTACTTTATCTTCCCCTCCTCCACCAACTTATTGAGTTCACCCATCTAAGAAAGAAAGTCAAATGCAAATAGCTTAACTTTAAGTTCAACCAGCTAAAGATCACAGCATAGTTGTTAATTTCATTTTGGTATTAGTCGTATCAATTAGTATGTTTTAGTTATATTAAAATATGATATACTTAAAGATGATTTTTTATATCGAATTTAATATTGGATAATACTAATTGCTTTCATTAATTTTGATCTACTTCAATGAATTTTAATGGAATAATATGTTTTAGTCAATATGTGAAAATGAAATATATTTTGTAATTTTTAACTTATCTTTTGTTATTTAATTATTTTTAACCTAATAAAAATAAAATTAATTGACAAAATAATCTTTAAAAGTTGAGTTTCTTTATTTTTATTTTAACTTGTTTTTTTATACTTTATTTTTTCAAACCAAAATTTTATATTTTATTTTTTCAAATCAAAGTTTATAAGTATTTTAGTTTTTTTCAAGAAAACAATTATACTCATTTTATAAAGTTTAACAATCATAAAGTTTTAATTAATTTTTTTCATATCTTTATTTTTATCTTAATATTTATATGAAAAAAATATTTATTTAAATATCATATGATCAGATTAAGTATTTTAAAATATCATGAAAATTTTATGATATTATTTCTTATATTTTTAAACTTATTAGTTTGATTTGAATATATTACATATTTAGTTTGTGGCTTATTAATAATATTATAATATACAAATTCATGCACATTTATAAATATATTTATACTAAACCAAAAAATATAAAATAATATATCCAAATAATTAGTATCGATGTATATCACATTTTTTTAAAAAAATAAAAATATTATCCGATACAATATTAACAACTTTGGATTATAGCCTCAAAGTGAAAGTATGTATGAAATAAGACAGATCTTTGACTTTGTAATTTTATTGTGTATGGTGTTGGGCTAAAATATATTATTTCAATCACACCAGCGGAAACAAAATCAAACAATAAGTCAAACACACAAAAGATAAAAATTTAACGTGCTTCGGTGCAATTAACCTACGTCCATGGATGAGAAACAAGATCCACTAGTTGTAAAGAATTATAAATATACATCAAATCATCAACCTCACTCAACAATCAATTTTTTAACCAAAACAAATAAAAACCCAAACCCTTGTGCACCCTTTCAACATAACCAAACATATATCTATATGCTCCCATACATCATACCTATGTGAACCCTCTTAATCTCCTTTAGTTCACTCACAAACAAACATATCTCAGTCTCCTTTAGTCTACTCATAAACAAACATACACACCCATAAGACATAGAGCCTTAATACTCCTATGAGGTGTTTATCCCATAAAATCTTATAATTTTCTTGCATCTTTTTCTCATACCTAATTCTGTATAGACTTCACCTAGTTATAACCATACAAACTTGCACATTAAAAATCTCTCTCCTCTTAAAATTCTTCTCCTGTAAGTCAAACTTGTTTATTAAAAATCTCTTTTCTTTTAGAATTCTTCTCTTGCAAGTCAAACTTACTTATTAAGAATTCTTTTTATCTTAAAATTCTTCTTTTGTAAATTTTTTTGTCCGTCTAGTAATATTTGATAAATTTTAAATAAATCTCTAACAAATCTCAAATAAATCTCTTATGAGATTTGAGTTATTAGTTCTTATATACGGGGAATGATGTTACGATGCTTTCCACTGCAGCACTTACAGTATCCTCTATTGGAGACTTGGTGTCAACTCTGTGCTGATAGTAGAGATCAATGTATTCCACGTCAAGGCGCTTCAGACTAGCCTCAACGGAGGTTACTCTGGAGTGGAATGCCCTAATCAAAGCTTCAGTCACTCTCTGTCCAATGCTCTCAAGCAGGTAACTCTCTTCAAGCAATTCTGTTCTTGTTTCTCTGTTTTCTTTTTTCCCTTGATAATAGCTGATTGTCATTTGTTACTGTAGTTTTACCAATATCTGCAGGTTCTTTTATTTTCTTCCTCATAAAGGAATTAAGCTAATTAAGTGGTATACTATGTGTATATGTATATTTACTTAACTATAAAATAAAATGTTCTCTTTTCCTTCCCTTGACATATGTACTTTGTTTTTTTTTTTGTGTGTTTGTTCTTTGAGTTTAATTTATTACAGAATTCATCTTGTAAATGTTAATACATCGGTGAGTTAAAAATTAAAGAAAACAAGAGATCAAGAAGAAGTATATTATTAGAGCAATAAAAACATATACTTCTGAAATAACATCTTAACCAGTGCCAACTATAACCGTTGGGAGATTGCTAGCCACAAATCACTGACAGAAAAACCATACAAGGAAATGCATCCTTTTTCTGATAAGCAATCAACAGCAAACCAGCTACTACTAGCCTGCTGATTTGTTTATTTTGGTAATGTGAGCTTCTACTCTCACTGAACCGTTCGTTTATGTATTGCAATCTTAGTACAAACTGCTAATCTTTCAATAGCTTCAGTTGCTGGGGAGTCCATTCACCAAAACCATTTGCTGCATACTTTGCATTCATAGTTATTTTAAGTTGAAATCTAGTTCTTCTTTGGTGGTGTATTACCAAACTTCCATGTGAATTGGCGGAAAAAATCCGGCAAAAGATCGCCTGCCACCTCATTTATCGGAATCACTTCACAAATTTCTTTCAAATCTTCTTCTGTAAGCTTCACTTTCAGTGAATCAATGTTGCTATCAAGATTTTTTATCTTGGTTGTTCCTACAAAAAGTGAAAGAAAGGGTCAAAAGTTGTGCTCTTAATGCAATTATCTAAACAAAGGCAAATTATGCTACTTCTGCTGTGACTTTTAGTTGAAATATCTGCAGGCTATCAAGAATATAGAAAGTGGATGTTGAAAATTACAGAAGTTGACTCACCAGGAATAGGTGCGACATCATCTCCTTGGTGAAGAACCCAGGCAAGTGCAAGTTGTGCAGGGGTACATCCATGCTTCTCAGCCAACTTCTCTATTTTCAAATACAAGATCTTGTTTCTGTCCAAGTTTTCTCCTTGAAACCTTGGGAGATGTGACTTAAAAGTAGAAGTTGGAAATCAGTTAGAAGGCTTGTTACTACACAAAGATTAAGGATAGGTTAAAGACATAAATAAGTTCCAATACCAGAACACTATTTGCAGGCAAACTTTCCACAACTCCTTTGCCGCCAAAGAAACCACGACCAAGAGGGCTATACGGAACAATCCCAATTCCAAGTTCCCTGCATATAGATGAAAACATTTAAGAAGGCATTTCTCATGCTTTCGCTTGCTGCAGTACAAGGAGTGATTGTTGATAGTTTCAGTTTATTGAGTCTCAAGATTGAGTACTCAAACAACATGTAACTTAAGGAAATGAAAGAAACTATCAAGATTAGAGCTTGAATTTCAAGTAACCTTACGCTTTTTTATGTTTTAATGATTCAAGATACAAGAAGAAACCTGCAAAGGGGGACTATTTCTTCCTCAATATCACGGCTCCAAAGTGACCACTCCATCTGTAAAGCAGTTATGGGATGAACTGCATGTGCTCTCTTTATAGTATCAGGGCTAGGTTCAGATAAACCAATGTACTTTATTTTTCCCTCTTCCACCAACTTCTTAAGTTCACCCAGGTCAAATTCAAATAGCTTAACTTTAAGTTCAACCAGCTAAAGATCACAGCATAGTTGTTAATTTCGTTTTGGTATTAGTCGTATCAATCAGTATGTTCTAATTATATTAAAATACGATATACCTAAAGATGATTTTTTATATTGAATTAGTATCGGATAATGTTGATTACTTTCATTAGTTTTGACCTACTTCGATGAATATCGGTGGAATAATATGTTTTAGTCGATACGTAAATGTGAAATATATTTTGTAATTTTTAATTTATTTTTTGTTATTTAACTATTTTTAACCTAATAAAAATAAAATTAATTGACAAAATAATCTTTAAAAGTTGAGTTTCTTTAGTTTTATTTTAACTTGTTTTTCTATATTTTATTTTTTCAAACCAAAATTTATAATTTTATATTTTATTTTTTCAAATCAAAGTTTATAAGTATTTCAATTTTTTTTAAGAAAACAATTATACTCTTTTTATAAAGTTTAACAATCATAAAGTTTTGATTAATTTTTTTCATCTTTTATTTTTATCTTAATATTTATATGAAAAAAATATTTATTTAAATATCATATGATCAGATTAAATGTTTAAAAATATCATGAAAATTTTATGATATTATTTCTTATGTTTTTAAACTTATTAATTTGATTTGAATATATTATATATTTATTTTGTGGCCTATTAATAATATTATAATATACAAAGTTCATGCATATTTATAAATATATTTGTACTAAACCAAAAAATATAAAATAATATATCCAAACAATTGGTATCGATGTATATTACAATTTTTTTAAAAAATAAAAATGTTATCCGATACCATATTAACAACTTTGGATCATAGCCTCAAAGTGAGAGTATGTATGAAATAAGGCAGATCTCTGACTTTGTAATTTTATTGTGTATGGAAGGAATGATGTTATGATGCTTTCCACTGCAGCACTTACAGTATCCTCTATCGGAGTCTTGGTGTCAACTCTGTGCTGATAGTGGAGATCAATGTATTCCACATCAAGGCGCTTCAGACTAGCCTCAACGGAGGTTACTCTGGAGTGGAATGCCTTAATCAAAGCTTCAGTCACTCTCTGTCCAATGCTCTCAAGCAGGTAACTCTCTTCAAGCAATTCTATTCTTGTTTCTCTGTTTTCTTTTTTCCCTTGATAATAGCTGATTGTCATTTGTTACTGTAGTTTTACCAATATCTGCAGGTTCTTTTATTTTCTTCCTCATAAAGGAAATAAGCTAATTAAGTGGTATACTATGTGTATATGTATATTTACTTAACTATAAAATAAAATGTTCTCTTTTGCTTTGACATATGTACTTTGTATTTTTTTTTTGTGTTTGTTCTTTGAGTTTAATTTATTACAGAATTCACCTACGTAAATGTGAATACATCAGTAAGTTAAAATTAGAGAAAACAAGAGATCAAGAAGAAGTATATTATTAGAGCAATAAAAACATATACTTCTGAAATAACATCTTAACCAGTGCCAACTATAACCATCGTGAGATTGCTAGCCACAAATCACTGACAGAAGAACCATACAAGGAAATGCATCCTTTTTCTGATAAGCAATCAACAGCAAAACAGCTACTACTAGCCTGCTTATTTGTTTACTTTGGTAATGCAGACTTCTGCTATCACTGACCCATTCATTTATGTATTGCACTCTTAGTACAAACTTCTAATCTTTCAATAGCTTCAGTTGCTGGGGAGTCCATTCACCAAAACCATTTGCTGCATACTTTGCATCCATAGTTATTTTAAGTTGAAATCTAGTTCTTCTTTGGTGGTGTATTACCAAACTTCCATGTGAATTGGCTGAAAAAATCCGGCAAAAGATCGCCTGCCACCTCATTTATCGGAATCACTTCACAAATTTCTTTCAAATCTTCTTTTGTAAGCTTCACTTTCAGTGAATCAATGTTGCTATCAAGATTTTTTATCTTGGTTGTTCCTACAAAAAGTGAAAGAAAGGGTCAAAAGTTGTGCTCTTAATGCAATTATCTAAACAAAGGCAAATTATGCTACTTCTGCTGTGACTTTTAGTTGAAATATCTGCAGGCTATCAAGAATATAGAAAGTGGATGTTGAAAATTACAGAAGTTGACTCACCAGGAATAGGTGCGACATCATCTCCTTGGTGAAGAACCCAGGCAAGTGCAAGTTGTGCAGGGGTACATCCATGCTTCTCAGCCAACTTCTCTATTTTCAAATACAAAATCTCGTTTCTGTCCAAGTTTTCTCCTTGAAACCTTGGGAAAAGTGACTTAAAAGTAGAAGTTGGAAATCAGTTAGAAGGCTTGTTACTACACAAAGATTAAGGATAGGTTAAAGACATAAATAAGTTCCAATACCAGAACACTATTTGCAGGCAAACTTTCCACAACTCCTTTGCCGCCAAAGAAACCACGACCAAGAGGGCTATATGGAACAATCCCAATTCCAAGTTCCCTGCATATAGATGAAAACATTTAAGAAGGCATTTCTCATGCTTTCGCCTGCTGCAGTACAAGGAGTGATTGATGATAGTTTCAGTTTATTGAGTCTCAAGATTGAGTACTCAAACAACATGTAACTCAAGGACATGAAAGAAACTATCAAGAGTAGAGCTTGAATTTCAAGTAACGTTAAGCTTTTTTATGTTTTAATGATTCAAGATACAAGAAGAAACCTGCAAAGGGGGACTATTTCTTCCTCAATATCACGGCTCCAAAGTGACCACTCCATCTGTAAAGCAGTTATGGGATGAACTGCATGTGCTCTCTTTATAGTATCAGGGCTAGGTTCAGATAAACCAATGTACTTTATTTTTCCCTCTTCCACCAACTTCTTAAGTTCACCCATCTAAGAAAGAAGGTCAAATTCAAATAGCTTAACTTTAAGTTCAACCAGCTAAACATCATAGCCTCAAAATGAGAGTATGTATAAAATAAGGCAAATCTATCACTTTGTAATTTTGTTATGTATGGAATAAATGATGTTATAATCTTTCTGCTGCAGCACTTACAGTATCCTCTATTGGAGTCTTGGTGTCGACTCTGTGCTGATAGTAGAGATCAATATATTCCACATCAAGGCGCTTCAGGCTAGCCTCAATAGAGGTGCGAACATATTCAGGGGTACCTTTTATTTCGATACCAGTCAAATCCATTTTTTCAAAACCAAATTTTGTGGCTAACTGTACCTTCTGTCGTGGTAGCTGCTTCAATGCCTGGAAAAAGATATTGGTTTCACAGATTCAGGAATTCCTTTAACAAGCTAATAAGAATAATAACAAACATAAATCATATCAATGTGATAAAAAATTCATTTGTTTAAGAATTGGAATCCCATTTAAAAGAAAAATGTTTGTCTAAGGGCGTTACCTTTCCAACCAATATTTCATTAGTTTTTGGTCCATAGATATCTGATGTATCGAAGAAAGTGATTCCTCTATCAAATGCATGTTTGATGATCGATATTCCAACATCATCAGGGACAGGATCATTGTATGCTCCAGAGAGGTTCATACAGCCAAACCCCAACTTTGAAACCTACAAAAGTTATGGATTTTAAAACAGAAATGAGATAGGTAGATTCTAGAAAGCAAATGGGGTGAATTTGATTAGAAGTTACATTATGATTTTAGTTAAAAAAGTTGAGTCCAAGCATGATTTTAAGAGAATAGAATCCGATTAGGACTTAGAATAGAAAATCAAACATCTTAATCCACAGTCTGTATATCATCAGTTCAAACAAAAACTGAAAAACAGTTGTACAAATTATAAACACCCTTTCTCTTGACTACTCTCAGAAGAACAAAGAATCTTACTTCAAGCCCTTGAGTTCCCAATTTCACTCTAGGAATCTGAATTCTCTGCTGCTCCTCAGCCATCTTTTGTTTTTCTGTTTGTATTCCTGTTGTTGATCTGAGGCTTCTTCGTTCCTTATCGTACAGCTCAAAACACACTAACGAAAAGACAGGCGGCTGAGTGTAAGAATGTTAGCTGCCCTATATCCAGAAACCACGCTTAGTTTACTTGTCAACTTGGTGACGCCACGGAACATGTCACCAATTCTGAATATGTCACCCCATAGGTAATCTTTTTGACTCTTTTTGTTGACAACATTTCCAAGACATGGGCTGCTATATTTCCTAGCTTTTTCCTTCAGATCATGAAACTCAAATTTTGCTTAGTAACATAATTTACTAAAACAACATTCTAGAAATGGCATCTTAACCACTGTCTTAACAAGTATAACCATTGGACTATTGCTGGCAACTAAGAACAGACAAAGAAAGAATAGTAATTGCTAACCATTTTGAATCAAATTGAAGAAATTGAAATATTCATAAAACTATAGCCCATATATTGGGGACCCAAACGGCCCTTTTGGAATGACAAGACCAAGGGCCTAGAAACATCAATAGAACCCACAAATAAAACCCATGAAAAAACTAAATCCAAATAATTTAGAAAATGAACTCTTCTTTTCACATTGGTTTAAATTAATTTCATAGCTTAATTGACCTAATTAAAATCAGATTAGTGCAAATTAAATAAAAAAATCATTAATAGGACGATCAAGGATGTGATAGATGAAACATTGGTACCTCGTGAATACCATGCATCATCACCTGGCCGCCGAGGGCAATGTTTTTTTTTTTTTTAATTTAATCGTATTTAAAATTGTTAGTAATTGATTCTAAATTAAAAATCTAATATTCTATCAATAAATTACGTGATTAAGTTGGTGGTATAATGTATTTTGATTAATTATCTATAATTTTTTTATTATATTTAAAATTATTAGCAATTGATTATAGATTAAAAATCTAACATTCTATCAATAAATCATGTGATTATATTTTTTAGGGCAATGGATTTTGATTAGTTATCTATAAATTATATGTAATCCAATAATGAAACAAAGTTTTATTTAATGGGTTCAGTTGGTGTGATGATTCCCCTTACCATATGCATTCTTGTGTGAATCTGCCTACACAACCTGATCAAAAGAATAAATTCATTTGAAAAACAAGCAGAAAGTCCAAATCAGAGCAACTATCACCATTCATTTAATAATTTTCTTAAAACCCCTTATAGTCGGTTGCATCACTTTACAGACTATATAATCTTCCAATTAATGTTACCTAATCTCTGGTAATCACTTCTTTAATTGCTTTTGATGGACAACCGGCCGCCATCACTCAAAAGCAACAGTTCGATGCTTCATTTGGATCGTCCAATGCCGAAACGACACTGCGATGCAGTGGAAATCTTTCCATCGATCCATCCGAATGAAATGTCACCGCTACAGCAGCGGCATACATTAATTTTAATTGATAAGTTGGAAGGCCTTTCGTTTTATAAACCTAATTTCCATCACATACTCGCATTGAAGGGTATTGATTATTGCTCACTCTTACTAAGGGGTTTCTCTTTCTTTTCTTTCTTTGTTTTTTTAATAATCATTCATAATAGGATAAAATTTACATAAAATTTAATAGGTGAAGTTCTTGAAAAAATTTTTTAAAAATGATAAATAAAAATTTTAATAAAAAATGATATATTAATAGAATTTAATGTGAAAATCAATAATATGTTAAAAAAAATTATTAAAAATATTGAAATGAAGATGAATTTTTATAAAATGAAGTAAATGCACTGGCTGGCTCACAAAACCACAAAATTGAAAGAGAGATGTTGATTTTGATAGGCTGAGATGTTCTTTCTTTCTTTCTTTCTTTCTTTCTTTCCCAGCTGCTATGCCTTCCTTTTGCTTTATTGTGTGAACCTTATTCAACACCTATGAAGCCATGGAAAGCTGGTCCCCCATTACACCTCCTTCTGTTTTATACTCTTTTTGTTTCATCTTTCATGGTTGATGCTTACCTTACATAAAACGGAAACACAGAGAAAACGAGAGAGAGAGAGGGGATGAAAGGGTCATCCAACTAAAGTTATAAAAGCCTCTTAGGAAAATTTTAGAAACTCTCACTAGCCTGTCTGCATGCATGTGGTCATGGCCAGGCGTGAACCAATATTCAATTTGCTTATCTCTTTTGGGACCACTTTGACGTCTTTTCTCTCCTAGCCCTCCTTGCCCTTTCTACTTTTCATTTTTCAATGCTATCCTTCACCTGTTTCTTACTGTCTTCAATCTCTTATGATATTTCCTCTCAACACTTCATATAGGGTCATATATAATTTTATTATAAAAAAAAATAGATATGTTGATTTTAATATTTGTGTCTATTTATTTTGTATTTAATATGTGTAAAATTTAAAAATTATTTATTATAATTTATATACATCAAAGACAAAAAATTTTTTTTTTTTTGTCAAATTCATACATATTTTTGCTAAAACTTTTAAATTATATCACTTTATTTTTTTCATATCATATTTATAATGTTCATGTATAAAAAAAACTTCACCTCCGATTATAGGATAATTTTGTTTTTGCACTACATATTTCCATTCAAACTAACAACTATAATTAATTACCACCAGGCTTGAAATGCTACTTCCAGCTTAAGTTTAATGTACAATAAAACATTAGATGACCATGCCAGCCTAGCCAATCACATGTAGGACAAAAGATAATTAGACTGGAAGTATCAAGAAAACTATACCTAACAAAAAGTAGAGAGCAAGGTCATCATGAAAATCCCTCCCTATTTATATCCTCCTCTCATTCCCTCTCTTATCAAAGAAGTCTTCAAAGGAGGGGAAACAAAGAAGTCTTCATAGTAGGGGAAACAAAGAAGAGAAAGGGTTTCAGGTTTCAGCCAATTCATATATCTGTATATAAGGCAGCAGCAACAGACCACATCTGCAGCAGCAGTGTCTATAGTCTTTATATATCATGCACCACTGATTGTTAAAGCTGCCAGCATGATCTAGCCCTCCTTTTATTTACCTTTCAGGGAGAGACTAGATCATATGGCAGCTTCATCTGTCCATGGTAGCATGAAGAAAACCCTAATAAAACCATAAAACCCTAATCTCCAACAACCTTATTAATTAGGGATTTTCTTTTCTCACTGGAAAACCTCTTGAAAAAGGTGTGTTCAATTTCTTGATTTCTTCTTGTTTTTGATTTTTTTCTTTAAATTCTTATCTGGGTATTTCAGCTTTCAACTTTTCCTATCTTGCTTGCGAATTTTACATTCACATGCTTCATTTATAGCCTTTGTCAATAAACAATAATAAGTTTTGGTTGTAGTAATAAGTATGGTATTGTTTTCTTTCATGTGTCAAGATTTATTTGAAAGATCTTATATTAGGATGTTTGTTAGGGTTTTAAGTGACATGATTTCTCTGTCTTTCATGCAGTTTTGGTGCTTTTGAGATCCCCTCCCTCCTTCTCTTCTCTTGAAATTAGAACTTTTTTTTTTTTAATTTGTATTCCTTAATGTACTGTGTCTTGTGTCAATTTTATGTATGGTTTTACTGCACTGTTTTGTACTCATGTGTTCTGAATCTATTCAGAATTAAATGTTCTTTCTGTTATATATATGTATATGGACAAATATTTTATGGTTGGAATGATTGAGTACTCACTCATAGATCTATGAAAAGTACAAATTGAAAATTTTTTCCCATATTCTGATTTTTGTAGAAATTTCAAGACCATTCTTTAATTCTTGGATGTAACATTCTCTTTGAAAGAACTACACATGAATTTTGTTCAGAAATCCCTTTGATTTTAAGAAAGCATATGCTTTAGATCATATATTTTAGAAAAAAATTAAGGTCTTTTGGAAATTAGATCTCCACCCAATTTTATACCCTCTTTATTAAACAAGCATAGAGAAGATAAAGACAAGTTGCTCCACCCCTTCTACAGCCTAGCCTTTGATCTGGCTCTCATTAATTTTTCAAGCAAATAGGGCAACTGGCACCACCCTGCAGCCTATGTTCTTAATTATTATAATCCGAAAAATTATCTCATCATATTAAGTGAAATTTTAATTATGTTCGTAAAGTTAAAATTTCATTGATTCCGTTTTATTAAAATTAAATTTTTATACCAAGAGGTGCAAAACAGACACTTTGGACAATTGTTCAATCTCAATTCTCCCATACAAACAAAATTGGTCAAACATTTACTGCTTTTAATTTGAAGAAAAATTTCATAGAATTTGTAAACATTATCTCTTCTGAAGTGTGTGTGTGTGTATATATATATATATTTATTTATTTGTTTATTTATTTATGATTTCAAGGTCAAAGTGAACGATAGTTCCTAAGGGTCAACCCTGTTCTGTAAAATTCATGAATAAATTACAGTAACTCTCTCATTCTCTTTGTGGTCCTACAATACGCTTTTCTGGAGAAAACATGAAATGCTATAGATTTTTTTTTTCTTTTTATCTCCTTAAGTTCCGCAAAATGTTGCTGTATATATATATATATATATATATATATATATATATATGTGTGTGTGTGTGTGTGTGTGTGTGTATGTGAATTATGAACTCATGTGCATGTGCATGTGCATATAATAAGGCATGAATCTAGTAGGATAGCATTGAAGTTCAACAAAAATGGCAGAAACATAATTGTTTTCGACTCAGTTTGTTGGACTTGAATGTTGTCACTATTTTTTTTTCTTTGTTTTGAAGCTGGATTTTACTAGAATACTCCATGAAGCATTAATTATGAGTCTCTACAAAGCAAGCAGTCTACGTAACTAAAACCGTTTCCAGTTTCTCACAAACTCTAGTTAGGGTTTTTGTCTTATAGTCTTTGAATTTAAGTCCAAAACTATTGTTTCTTCCATCTCAAAATATTTGTTATTAAATAATTTTTACGGAGTTTAAAAAAAAAAATTTAACTTTAATATACTTAATATTAAATTTTAATTTTTTAAAAAAATTCAAGTTCCATGATTATTAATAACAAAAAGTAAAAAAAAAAATCATAAAAAATAATTTTGAAACGTCTCAAAAAAAGATACAGACGGTCAGGAAAGTTTGCTACCATTGGATCTTATTGAAAACCTCAGTTTCACCTCTTTTTCTTCTTCCTCTAGTCCTTTCATTTGACTCTCCTCAACGCTGATCTCTTCAGATTGCACTTTGGTTTCATTTTGATCCTCTAATTCTTCAGCAATTTCCCCAACTTTTTTTTTTCGATAACAATATCATCAGGCTTCACACCAACTTTAGATATCTGTTAAAAGCCAACAAAAAAACCCAATTTAGAGAGATTTAAGTCACAAATACTCTTTACTTGAGAAAAACAAAGTTGATAAAAGCTTTAGAGCAAAGAGGGTGACATGTTTCACTTGCTTTTCCAATCATGATGGTGATTGATGCAACCAATTCCATGCTCTAAATAGGGAGAAATTCTCAAAATTGAAACATATTTAACATGTTATTAGGCAAAGAGTAAATGAGCCCACTTGTTTGATTCAATTTCTTACCACACGGTTTCATTTTTAAAAAATTGTTTTCAAATATTGAATTCAATATATCGAATTGAAAACAAACTACTATAAAAGCAGCTTAAAGATTTGAACAGACCTCCAAATATTCATCAGTTACATGCCTAGTTTCTTGATAATTTGTGAAATAATCGTTACTTAATCACATTCAAATAATAAATTTTAATTTAAAAACAACACTATAATCAAAAATTGAAAATTTAATCTCTAAAAAAGGAATTTAAATGTATGAGGGCAAGAGAAGAAGATCCCTAAAAAAGTAGCAATTGGGGAAATTGGTGGAAAGATGGGACAAGACTTGATCCATGTGCTTAGAAGTCTCGCACTAGTAAGCCCAAAAGTGAAGGACAATCTGTGCTCCACTGCCACAGGCTATCAAAATTAAAAAATTAATAATAATAAAGTTTAATTATTAAAAAAAAGCAATCGGTTAAACCTTTAAAATTGAAAAAAAGAAAGACTTACGATGCTTCTCATACAGAATCATCAGCTTTTTGGTGATTACTTCTCTACAAACAAAACAGATAAAGAGAAAAAAGCATTACTACATTTTAGTTTGGAAATTAAAAGAAAAAAGGAAAAAAAGAAAAGAATAAAACGAAATTATTACTCCTAAGTAAAGATTGATGAGATCAGTAATGACAGGTCAGGGATGGTGGAACTAATAAGTTTGAGAATTTACAATTACTGCCAGTGATTCGTTCAACACAATAGACACCATTGATCTACATACTCCAATGAAAACTTTTGGAGAAGATTTTTTCAAAATTAACCTTTATTTCCATAAAATTTTCCCAAAATATAACCTTCCATTGTTTTGAGTTACATTGCTTAATTAACTATCCCCATCTCATCTTAAAGGGATAGCTTTAATATATAATTATAGATTTTAGTGGAAAACTTTTACTAATTCCTCTGAAAATTGGAATGATAAGTTTTAGGCGATGGCCCATTGGGTTTACAAAAGGGACAGCGCCTTCTCAGCCAATTGGGCTGCAAATACAAGGACAAGTATTTTTGCTGGTTTAGACAAACGGCCATTTTTCCTGCCCATCAGGCCTTTATCCCCTTTTTTTTCCTATATTTTTTTCTTTTTTTACTATATAATATACTAAAATTTTGAGAAAATACATTTTAAGCAGCAAAATTAAGAATCATTCTAATTATCAATAATTTTTTTATTGAATAGGATATCATTGAATGAATGACATCAACTCATTATACTAGGATAAAAAAAAAAACTCATTATATAAAGATAAAATAAAATTATTTTATGAATATAAAATTAAAATATTTTTATATTTTCTTTCAAAAAATTATTCATTTTTTTTAAAATCTACCTATTTTTTCACATAATTATTTTTTCTAAAACAAAAAATTTTCCACCTAAAGCAAATGTCTCAAATCCTAATTATATTGCTTTTTCTTTCTTTTTTAAAATATTATTTCCCCACTTTTTTAATGAGAAATTTATTGATTTTGCTCACAGGAAAAAAAGGAAAAAAAGTGAAGGACTCCTTTGGCCTTTACCCCCCACAAGAAGAGACAGTCCTACAACGTTTACACAGCAGTCTTTTGTCGTCAAGGTCAGTCCCACTTCAAACTCTCTCTCTCTTTTTTTGCCTTTTCCTTTGATTTTTTGTTGATTACATAATTGGTTTTGGACCCCATTCGTTTACTTGTTTTTAAAGCTGTCTTTCAACAACCAGTCAAATTTAACATTTTCACAAACTACCCATTTCGACTGTTGCATCCTAGGTTCTGTTTTTGTGTTTTTTTTTATTTATTGAAATTTCGTTTCTTTTGCTGACCCATTTCAACTTTTCTTCGTAAAAATGCCCCCTTGCTTAATGGGGTGACCTTTTTTGTCATTAAAATAGTAAATTTAAATATTTAATGGTAAAACATGATTTTCCCACTTTAATTATAATTATTGGATGTTGATATTGATAACCTGGAGCAAGTTTCAGTCTTTGCATGCTTATAATATACTAAGGTTGAAGTAATTTATTATGCCACTTGCTGTCTGCGCCTTGGTTATGTTTTGCTGTATGTATAATTACAAATGAAAGTGTTAAAACGTTCAATTTTTTTGGTGTTTAAAGTTATTCTCAAGAAGCAAAAAATAAACAGAACTGAGATCAGATATCTGTTTGGATTGTATGTTTTGTTTGAGAACATTTTACATTGAAAGAATTAAAATTGATTAACAAGTGTTGTGAGTTGTTTTGTAGTAAAATTATGGTGGCAAGGACATTTAGGTTGTCCCCTTATGTTGTTGTATTATCCTGTTTGAGATCAGATTCATCTAGCTCAATAACTGACATTGATACTGGTGTGAAACTAGACATAGTCGTTCCATTCCTATGTTACATATGGTTTCTTGACTCTAGTAGAAAGGAGCTTAGTTGAGAAGTAGGAAGTATGAAGCACTTGGTAATTTGAGGAGGGTGTTAGAATACTTGTTTGAGCAAAGGTTTTAGAATTTTCCAATATTGGAGAAAGCAAATATGTGACGACAAATTATCAAATTTACCTTTTTCTTTCTGTTAGTAATGGGCCCCAAACATGTTTTTATACCAACAACCTAGGACGCCAATAATTGTGTTTCACTTTCAAGTGATAGAATGTGTATGAGGTGGTGCGCACTTTGCGCTGATAGAATTTCTAGCTTTATTTTGTAAATTGCAACGTACTTGTTTTGCATCTGTTACGTAAAAAATTTCTTTGAAGGTTATGCTATGTTGTGACTTGTGAGAAGGGTCAAAGCACAAGAGAGAGTAGAAGCCTTAAAAAGTTATTGATTGATCAATTAATTGGATTTCATTGTTGACAGTCTTGCAATAAAGCAATAAAAATTAAAGATTGACACTGATTATAAATAGATCGTAGCAACTTAGGAGTGAAGTTCACTATATTGCTGTTGAGATAGCTGGAGCTTATACGAGGATGGTGGTGTTAAGCTTCTTATAGACCTTTTTTCTTTCAATGCTTGAAGTTTATAGCACCATAAGTCACTGTGGATTATGCAGTTTCTCTTTTGTTTCCCTTAAAATTTAAATTTAAGGGAATTTCATGATAATTACATCTTCTAAACATGTGCTTGGTTCCTTGTAGTCCCAATCTTTAAAGCTCTCTACAAGGAGGAATAGTTTGGATGCCTAAAGCATAAACGGTGAGATGGTTTCATTCAGCATAGATGTACATTACTAAGAAATGACCCTAGAACCCACCTCCCATCTTAGCCCTTTTGTTTCCTTTCTTTTTGTCTTCCATAGTTTGGTTAGTTAAAAGAGAGTTTGTTATGTCTTGAAATTCTCAGATTGAAAGGAATCATTAAGTTAGGAAAGACTGAGTAGCCAATCTGTTGATTACTATGCTGCTTACCATTTGACACTTGGTTACACCAACGAATCAGGAGCTTAGTTTTTTTTTTTTTTTAATATATCTATCTCATTTTATATATCCTTACTAGTTTCTAGGTACAACTTTTGATTCCACTCATGTATATATTTGTTTAAAGATCTTGCTTTTGTTTAACTTTCTGCGATGCTTTTCATGATGTTTGGTTGCCAATTTCTTCAAGTCAAGCCACTAGCACACAGTTTTTTTCATACAAAGGAGGCTGCTGCATGGGAATAAGGGAATGGGTTGCAGGTGCTGGGATTTGAGCTCTAGACCTACTAGATGCCATGTCACCTCTTAAGAAATGGTTGCATGAAGCAATTGAGCTTTGTACTTTCCTTTTGAGTTATAATCTACATGTTCCTAACAAGGACAAACTCCGTCAAAGCACATTTTCATGTATTTTTCTGTAAGTATGAGAGTATTTAAAGTCACCCCAAAATTCTGGAGAAAGTTCCATTCATATATATAACCAAAAGATGTGATAACTAGGAGCTATAGACATACATGAAACATTACAGGAATGTTCTATAAAACAAATTGTTCTAGAACGAAATCTATGACTAATGATGAAGCTAAAAATTAATTGTCAATAAAACAAAAAGAAAAAAAAAACACATAATTCTATGTATTTCATGAAGCAGAAGCCCTTTGCTTTTGAAGCTGCTTGTCAACGGGAATACACTTAACAATCCATCCAATCGGCCAAGATAGAGCAGCAATGCCGATGCAAGCCCCCCATTGCTTCCAATCCAGCCTCTCAGTATTGGCAAACCTCTGAAGAAATTCCACCATTACTGCTTGTACAATCAAGGTAACTCCGATTATTGCCAAAAACAACTTGTTCTTATGTATCCCCTTGAATATGTTCTTCTTATCCAGATTTCTTGCATTAAACTCATTAAAAATTTGACAGAGAACAAATGTATTGAATATCAGGGTGTCTTTAACCTTCTCTGTCACACTGAAAATGGATTTACCTTTAAATTGAAAGATCAGTAGGATAGCTACCTGATAGAGGGCTTGAGCAATGAGGTTCCTCCACATAACTTTGGTTATAAGTGGCTCAGTTCTACCCACTGGTGGTTTGTCCATGAGATCGTTGGTAGGTTGCTCAGTGGCCAAGGCTAGTGCCCCCAAAGTGTCCATTATGAGGTTCACCCACAATAGCTGGGCTGTAGTTAGTGGGACTTCTCCAGAAGATACAGCAGCAATAAAGTTGATGACCAAGGCAGTAATGTTAACTGTGAGCTGAAATTGAATAAACTTTTGGATGTTGTTGTAGACACATCGACCCCACCTCAAAACTGTTGCTACAGAGGTGAAGTTATCATCCAAAATGACAATATCTGAGCTCTCCTTTGCCACTTCAGTTCCTTGAATGCCCATGGAAAGCCCAATATCTGCTTCTTTTAAAGCAGGAGCATCATTTGTACCATCTCCAGTGACTGCTACTACATGGCCCTTCTGCTTCAAGCTTTGTACCATTAGGAGTTTGTCAAAAGGTGATGATCTTGCCATTACTTGGATAATTTCAATCTTTTGCATTCTTTCTTCAAGTGAGTAATTTCTGAATTGTACACCTTCCACCACAGCTTCATTGTGCAAATTGTTATCAGAATCAAGAATTCCACATTCAAAAGCAATGGCCCTTGCTGTATGCATGTTGTCTCCAGTGATCATTTTGATGCTTACGCCTGCCTTTTTGCACGATTCTACTGCTTCTTTGATGCCTGGCCGACATGGATCTTTCAGGCCAACGAGGCCCAACCAGGTCAGTCCTGTTTCTTCAAGCTTTGTATGAATCTGTTCGTTTCCATCTGTTACATTTGCATGTGCAAAGGCAATACATCTCAGGCTTTTAGCTGCCATACTCTCAATAATTGTTCCAATATGTGCTCTTTCATCGTTATTCATGGCCTTTGATATCCCTTTTTTTTCATAATAAAATGAACACATTGCTAGTATCATTTCAGCAGCTCCCTTCCAGTGAGTTGCTAAAACTCTCTCATTGCTTCTCCTTATCAGAACTCCGCTTCGCTTTTTCTCTGAATTGAAGGCCTCGACGTGGATTATTTCACAACTTTGTTTTGGTTCATCAATACTCAAGCCCAAATCAATCACAGCCCAGGAAAGTATCGCTTTCTCAGTTGGACTACCAGAAATTTCAGGAATTGATGTGGAATTATGTTTATAAACAGTACCAGTAGTGTTTAAACCAACCCCTTCACTTAGTAATTGGAGGATGTTAGCTGCTATTTCTGATCTCATAGAATTATCAATAGGTTCTTTTCCAAGCCAAAATTCTATAACCTTCATCTCGTTTAATGTAAGGGTGCCAGTTTTATCAGTGCAGATTATGGTGGCTGAGCCCATGGTTTCACAAGCAGAGAGTTTCCGAACCATGGCATGATCCCTCATCATCCTCTTCATTGAATAAGCCAAAGTTAGAGTGACAGCTAGAGGCAAACCCTCTGGAATTGCCACAACTACAATCGTGACTGCTGCTGCAATTATACCAACGACTGAGTTCATCACATCATCAAACTTGGCCTTGCTCCCATTATATTCACTTTTTCCATTCTTGTCTTTGGTGTGTCCTGTAAAGTAGCGGATAAGCAAAACCAAAAGAACAAGTACTGCTACCGACAATCCAATCTTCCCAATATAAGAAGTAAGCTTGCTAAGGCGGGCTTGTAACGGGGTCTCCTCATTCAATTCACGCCTTATAGAACTCATCATCTCACCCCATGCTGTGTTCATGCCAACAGAAGTGACTAGCATGTAACCGAAGCCATCTGTGACCTTTGTACCGGAAAGCAAAAAGGGATTGTTCTTTTCATCAACTTCTACATGGTTACTTTCTCCAGTCATACTGGACTCATCAACCTTCAAGGAATGGCCCTCAACAAACAAACCATCAGCTGGAATCTGATCACCAATCTTCAAAGACACGATATCGCCCACCACAAGTTCAAATATTGATACAGTTTGGTGTCTTCCCCCTCTCACCACTTGCACGTGTATGTCGCTGCTTTCAATAGAAATCTCTTCAAACTGTTTACTTTGCCTATAATTACTCACAGCAGACACAACAACAACCAGAAAGATAGCTACAATGATGCTTCCACCATCATACCACCCCTCTTTCAGGCCATGCTGTTTGATTCCAAAGGCTAAAGAGAGGACAGCACAGACCAGTAGTATGATGATGATGGTATCTTTGAATGCTTCCAGAACAAAGCTAAGGAAACTTTTCGCAGGTTGTTTCTGGTACTTATTTGCACCAAAAACTTTAGTTCGAAACACAAGGTCAACATCATCACCTGTGATTACCAGTAGTTACCAAGAAATAAAAATTGCATAATGTCAGCCAAGTTTTTGTTCAAAAAATAAATAAAATCTCTTGCTAAATTTTTTTTTTTGCCTTTTGCTTTTATTAGAAATAAATGTTTTAAATTACAATGAAAATAATATTATCTTATCATTTAAGTCATAATTAAATAAATGTAAATGAGATAAGATTAACATGCATTTTCATACTTGTAGGTGTCTAGAAATATTGACTCATGGATCAATTTACATAGTATAAAACTAAAAATATTTTACACATTTTTCTAATGATTAATTTCAATAGATCTAAGATATGAGATTGATAAGTAAAAAATTAAAAAAAAATGGTTTATTTTCATCTTTTGAATATATGGAAATCAATAGTTAAAAAATATGTTAAACTTTTTTAGTTTTATATTGTGTAAGTTGATTCTTTCATATATATATATATATATATATAGACATGATCAACTTGCATCGGTATAAAATTTTTTAGTTTTACATTTTTTTGTAACTATTAATTTCAATAAAAGTAAAGAATGAGAGAGATAAAAAAAAAATTAATACCATTTTTTAGATCTATTGAAATCATGATTAGAAAAATATGTAAAATTAAAAAGTTTTACACTAAATTGATCTCTCCCCCCATGCGTGTATATATATATATATATATATATATATATTATTTTAAGGCTATTTACATTAGGATAAGAATATTTTTTTAACCCTTAGATCAAAGTTCATAATACTTACATTTAATCATCTAAGTGTAAATATATATATAATTCTTACATTAATATAAATAGATCCCTCTTCATATATACATGTTTACATGCACGCAATTGAGATATTTGAGTTTAACTCATAAAAATGATATGTGAATAGTTTAGTTCTAATTCTACTAGGGATGTTGGTCTTATGGCTGAGCTAAGTAAAACTCATGTTCTTAATTTCTTATATTTTGTTGATAATTCTTTTATAATTGAAATTTAATTAGTATGGAACCTTGGATTTCATTGCTGATTGTGAAGCCTAGAGGCTTTGTATATATTGGCCTCAGGTCCTCAAATTTTCTCATACTTGAAAATCCTTTGTTCTTTGTTCTATAAGATAATAGAATTTATACTGACACAAGCAATTTATAATGGAATTATAATCTTTCATGCATGCTTTTTTAGGGATCATATGAGAGATGGATATATTACATTAAAATGAAATTAAGCTTATCATATAATCTAAACATTAAATTGATATACAAATCAAATATTAATATTTAAATTAGAGTATGGTGTAGGTTGAGAATCTCGAATTTAAATATCGGTGTAGAATTAGTATTTGATGTCAAGTCTTAATTAGTTTTTACTTAATTTTAATCAAATACAGTTTTATTTTTTATTATTAACTTTTACTTTAAGAGCAACTTATATATATATATATATATACTTTTTTGAGAAAATAAAGAAATTAATTACCGGGAATTCCATTTTTCAAATCACTTTGAAGGAGCCTAGCAACCCGCTTAACTCCCCCGTACCGATCACTCAAACTTTTCAAGCTCTTTTCTTTAACCACCTTGGCAAGATCCTGAGGATCGATGTGGAGAGTAGGGGCAGGTTCATCACCACTTCCTTCAATGTCGATGGTAACAAAAGAAAGGGATTGCAGGAGCTCAGCATTTTTCTCAACAACCTTCGTGGTCAAGGCAACGAGAAACCTAGTGACGGTTATGGCAGTAAGCGCCATTCGCCACCTTCGTACATAGCGTTTTGAAGGTGGTGGAGGCTCTTCTTGGCAGAGCATGGAGGAGTAGTCGCTCGGTTTTAGCAACCTCAAAGACATGGGAGGATAAAAAACTCGGATGAGCAAACAAGATCAGTTCTTGGGTAGGAATAGGAGGAAAAGAAAAACAAAAGAGAGGGTTTTGTGGAGAAAGAATATATGAGGAATGAGGAAACGGTAGGTTTCAACTTATAGTGATATATGATTCTCTTCGTCTGATGACGAAGTAAACGCGTTTGTTTGAGGAGGTATAGCTGATCTATGGATAAACAATCAGATAAAACGTGAGACTTTACAAACAAAAAAAAAAATCTTCATTTTTAAAGCTAAATTTAATTTAATTGGCTTATGCAATTACGACATTTTTTTACCAAAAAAGAAAACGACTTGCTAAATGTACATTTATATCTAAAATACATGCAATTGAGATGAGACAACTTCCAAAGGCAGTACCATTTATATCTTAATTACAGAGTACAAGACGAATATTGGTTTAATAACACATTTATTAAGTCTTAACATAGATAGCTATATTTAAGATATTTATGTTTAATATATAAAATTATGATAAAATAATATTAAATTAAATAATGTCATCATATTTTGTATTCGATGAATACAAATATTAGAACAAGATAATTTATTTATTTATTAAAATTATTTTTAAAAATTTATCCAATTTAAATTATTAATATAAATTTTAAGGATATAATTAAACATAAAAATTTAATTTCATAGACTAAACATAATCATTTTCACTTGAAGAGATTTGAATAATTTATATCAACAAGATATTAATCTTTTTTATAATCTCTATCTTCTCTATATATAAATTAAACATGATATAAAATTATTATTATTTTATCTTATTAATAATTTTATCTATTAAACATGATTTTAATAAAAACTTTTCTATTTTAAATGATGAGAAAAAAAGTGAGATTTATTAAACGAAGACGATTATATATATAAATATATATATATATATATATTATTTTCCTCCTACCTTTTACTAAATTCTTTTCTACTTTATTCTTCCCCTCTTTTATCTTGTTCTCATATTCTAGTACAAGGTCTTGACTTTGCTGCTTGCAATGTCATCTTTGTTGTTTGTGTCGAGCAGCCTTCTAAAGATAAAATTCTGAAAAAAAAAAAAAAAAAAAAGAGAACAGTTAGAAATAAAAGTTGAGAGTGATTTTAATACTTGTATTTTGATACTTAAATTAAAAAATAATCAAAATATATATAGGAAAGAGAATATAAGAAAACATAAAAAGATTAGATGCATCAAATAGTACTTAGTGATGCTATTTATACTTATATTATGAGAATTTTGGGTAGTCTAGACTGTTTCAAATCAACTTTAACGATAAAAATGTTTTGTTAGGTTAAGTTGAGTTGGACATTAATTATTCAATTAGAGGATGACAAATCAATATTTAAAAAATTTTAATAAATAAATTAATAATATGATCGAATTGATGTGATATTGTAAAATTAAATTAATTTATTAATTTAATTAAAAAATAAAAAATATTTTTAATTGTTTGTTAATTATTTTTAATGAGAAAAAAATTACTATTTTAGACTCAAAAATACCACCGACACTTGTGTTTCAAGATTTCCAAAGAGTGAGACAGGATGATTAATATTGAGTGAGGTTGGCAGGAAATTTCCAAACAATTAGACATTGGAAAACCTTTTACAAGTGAAGTGATATTTTTGTCTTCATAGTAATTTCTTGTCAAAGAAGTATCACCACAATGACGGTATACAACTTTTTTCCAAGAAGTTGTTAAAGACTTCCTGGTCATGAAAATTTAAAAAATAAATGAGATTTAGAAGGAAAAAAAATTATCTTAAAATAAATTATATTAATTATTAATATCATATTCCTATTTCCTATTTTAATTTTCTTATAGAAATTGATAGGATTGTTCTTATCCGTTGCATAAAAGTATTCAACTAAATTCCAATAAGAAAAAAGGAATTCCAATTATTTATCAATGACTCGAAATTGAAATTAGTAAAAACACAATATCTCATATATGCTTGTGACAGATTTTGATTTAATTTTTTATATTTAAATTATGAGAAATTAAATCTTAATTTTTAAAATTAAAAATCACACAATCATTCATCCTAGAATTGATATTTACTCATTTGCGTATACTAAGGGGAAAAAGAATACATTCCCCTTTATGGATAATTTAGTGTTAGTGATAGAATCTTAGGCTTTAAAGAGAATTTTACATCTCGACAAGATTTTATAGAATCAAATATTTTGACTAAGAAGCAAGTGGGTTAAAATATTCACCAGAGAAATTTCCCAGTTATTTCGTTTTTCTTTGTGGCAGAATCCATTTTCTAAAACAAAAAAAAAAAAAAAGGTACCGAAAGGAAAGAAGAATAAAAAGGTCAATACGTTAGTCAAATTTGCAAGTGTATATACATTTTTCATGCACTAAACACGCTTTTGGCTTTTGTAAAGATTAACTTTGCTTTGTTAGGAAAAGCATCTTAATTCACCTTCAAAGCAAGTATTTTATTAAATTTTAATTTTAATTTAATTGATTAATCAATTATTTTTAAAAAATAAAATTTAATATTCTTTCCTATCTTCATATTGTGATTTCTTATGTAAAAAAAAAAAAAAAAAAAAGTATCCCATCTTTAGGTTTTTTTTTTTTTATATAAAAAAGATTTCAACTTTGAGATATTAAAATAAATTGTGAGTATCAAGATTTAAAGTTTAATCTATTAAATGTTATCTTTTAAGATAATTATAAAAATTAATTAAATTAAATTTAAAATTTTTATTATTTTTTTATTATTTAATCTAAAGATTTTTCAATTAGATTAAAAAAAAATTGTTTCTCCAACAATGTTGGGTTTGCCACTATTTCATTTTGGCTACAATTTTAGTTCTTAATAGGGAATATATTGTTGCTGCAAATTATTCTGCACTGTCGTCCGTTGTGTGAAAGAATATTGGTAGCTGGTAAGCATCCACTTTAATTAAGCATGAATGCGTCAGTGCCATGTGCTTTGGGAAAAGGAAAATTCTTGGGGTTGGGAGAGTCGCATGCCGATTTCAATTTATCCGTAAAACTTTATCAAATTAAAAATAAATAAATTTAATAATTTAAAATATAATATAATAATATAATATTAATAAAAAATATAAAAATGATATGATTATGATATATAATTTTTATGTAAAATATATTATAAATATATAAAATTTAATATTTTATTTGATATAAATACATGAATCATTAAATTTAAAAAAAAATATTAAATAAAAATCTTTATTAATTTAAATTTAATTCAAATAATTCATCACAAAATTTTAAAAAATAAATTATAATAAAATTTAGAATTTTATTTTTAGTATTTACAAAATTTTCTTTCTCAATTTCTTTTAAACTTTCATTTCTTTTATATACATATATAAAAATAAATTAAAGAAAAAAACTTCTTTCCAATAGAATCTACGGTTGAATTTCATTAATTACCTTTTGTTAAAATTAATCTCCAATGCATGACCTTGAGGTACATCTTGCCGACAATGGCAAGCACATGTCGAGAAAAAAACAACCTATATTGACCCCATTTTGTTTCTAACTCGTGCCTTTTCTTACCAGTCAAGTCAAATTGAACCCCCTTTACATGTTCAAGAAATAAGAGTCAATAAAGCAGCGTTTTACGGTAAAAATAAGCAGTAAAAAAAAGTTTTAAAGACTTGCCGATTCATGCATTTCCCTAAAAACTGTCTGAATGTGAAGATCTTCTAAACTAACTGGATTATCACATTGGTGTTAATTAGTTAATGTCAATGAATTTAACGTGTCAATGAATTTTACGTGGGTCAACAGTCTCGGATGAGTTTTCATTGAGATTAATAGAAAAGTTTAATAAAAATATTAGATTCAAATCTTAATATATTAAATTTTAAAATTTTAAATTGTAATCTTCTTTATTTAGAAAAAAAAATCAAAATGAGTTAAATAAAAATTTTTAAGGAATAAACCAAATTGAAGAGCTGATATTAATAATAGTATCGTAAGCTTATTCATATTTGATTTATTTGACAAATTGTTCAAGTTAAAGTTTCTGTCAGCTCATTAATTTGGTTTTTAAATAAAATATTTTGCATATAATAAGGAAATGGAAAGTTTAAATTAAAGGTAAGAGTCTTTGAGAGCATCGGTGCAGCCATAAACTTTAAATATGAGATACTCATCCATGTTTCACATATATTTTTTATGAAAAAAATCATAATTTAAAAAACAAAAAATTTACATTTGTTAAGATTTGAGTTTTAAATCTATTAATTATGATATTTTAATAATAATTATATAAACTAATTAAATTAAATTTCGATTTGTCATACTTCATATATTTGATAAGAATGATTAAGATTAATTTATTCTTATTTTGATTTTTATTTAATCATGAATGGAGAGAAATTAAACCCTTTTTTGCCCAATTAAAAGAAAAGCCCATATTTTGCCCCACCAAAATCTCAACCTTACATGCTAAAGCTCAAGAAGTCATATTTATTTTAATTAATCTCAATAATTAATTCATTATTAATTAGGATTTAGTGGATTTAGCTTCCTTTGAGTTAACAGCCTTTCTTTTTTAATAATAATAATAATAATAATAAACTTCAATTTTTTTATTCATTACAATATATATATATATACTAGTTTTGTTCCACATGCTATACACATGATTGTTAACCAAATTATAATTATAATATAACATAATAATTTTGATATTTTATAATAATAAAATTGAAATAATTATCATCGTACTAATTAAATTAAAATTGTAAATTTAAGTTTAAAAAAATAAATATAAAAAAATTAAAATTAAAATTCTAATAAAAATAAATATTTAATCTTTATTTATTTTTATTCTTTTTATAATTTTCTTTTAAACTTTTTAGTGTTAAGTCATCATCTTCATTCTTTTTTTCTAATTTTTTTCTTTTTTAATTTTTTTAACTATAAAAGATTATCTTCTATCATAATCAAATCGAATTTTGTATTTTTCCTCTTCTCTATTTTATGTTTCTTCTAGAGCTTTTTTAAGCTTTTTTAGTAGTGAATTTTTATCTTCAATTTTATAAATTTTTTAGGCAATTGATCATTGTTGAACTCATTCAAACTATTACTTTTCATTTATTTGCTATTTAGAATTTAAATTCATTTTTTTATTTGAAACCAAATTTTTTGTTACTTGAAATAAAGTAAATATATACTTTTTTTTTTTCATTACTAACTTATGTTTTTAACATGTGCTTATTTATGTAATATAAATCATTTTGTAATTTCATTTTATAGTAAAAAATGCATACTTATATGAATTTTATTAATTAAAAATATTAATTTGTAAGCATATTCTAAAAAAAGGATGTGAAGTTATAAAAAACTATTAGTATCTCAATGTAATAATCAATGATGTTTATTTATGTATTTGTAAGGGATATTGACTAAAACTACTTTAGTATCAAGTATTGATTTCTTAAAAAGCTATTAACTTATTAAAATATGTTATATTAAGAGTTTAAATAACAAACTTTACTTAAATGTATACATTATCCTAATCAAATAGTTTTTTATGTTGTTCTTTAAATAGTCAAATACTTTTTTCAATTAACTTTTGTTCAATATTATTATTGTTTGTTAAATAATGACATATCAAAATTTTAAAATTAATAAGATATGACCTATTTTAGACAAATATCAAAAGGTATATTTTGAAGGTAAACTTGTTTTAAATCTTAGACTTTAAAATTGATAGTGAATATGTTTTTGATATTTGAACTCTTTTTTAATTAAAATGGAGTAATTTCATTATTCAATGAACACTTAATTATTTATCAAGTATAAGTCATTCAAAAAATTCTTCATTTAAAAGATATTGTTATAAAATTATAATTTATAGAATTCATACTATTATTAGTGTTATTAGATTATATATTTTAATTTAAAATATTATGTACCTGAGAAAATAACTAATAGATAATTTTTCTATGGTATTTTCCAATAAATTTAGATTTATTATTTTTCTCTTTCATTTTAAAAATATCTTTAAAGACAATAATTTTTTGTATAATTGCTATCAATGTTATAAATGATACCATAAAACACAGCAATTTATTTTAGTAAAGATAGAGCATTAATCTATTTACTATTAATATATTATCAAATAGACAATCAATGACATACAAATATAGATAAAGTTATTCCAAACTTTCACTTCAAAATTTGATTTTTTTTAATAAAAATATGTTGTTATAGTAATTGGTACATGAATATTGTTTTAATTATTTATATATGTGAAAAATATCCACAAATATTGTAACTCAATACCTTAGTATTAAATGGCAATTAGTGTAATTTTTTAAATGAATTAAATATGTTAGACATATTAAAAAAATATAGCTCTATGTCAATATTTAACCAAAAAAAAAAACTACTAAGTTAGTAATAATTTATTACTACATGTTATCGATGATTTGTCGCTAAGTTATAGTATTAATTTATTATTAAAATATGAATAATTTACTATTAAGTTATCCAGACTTTATTATTCAGCTAAAACTAATTTACTAATAAGTTATCATTGATTTGTAACTAAATTATAAGCGATTTAGCATTTAGTTATAAATAAATTATGACTAAGATAACTCTGATTTATTATTATAATTAATTTATTTCTAAGTTTTTACTTCACTCTTGCTAGTAATCGGAGTTCAATCCCTAAAAACATCAAATATAAAAAACCTTATCATCAATTGACAATTAAGTTATTACTAATTCATTACTAAGTTACCAGTGATTTATTATTAAATTATTAATAATTTACTATTAAGTTATTGATGATTTACTATTAAGTTATTGATGATTTACTATTAAGTTATTGATGATTTAGCATTAAGTTATTGATAATTTATTATAAAGTTATAACTAATTTACTATGAAATTATCAATGATTTACTACAAAATTATTATTGATATACAACTAAGTTATAAATGACTTATTACTATGTTATTAGTGATTTATTGTTAAATTTAGTGATTTACTATTATATTATTATGCATTTACTAATTATCATTGATATATTACTAAGTTTTCAATATTTAGGTATTAAGTTATCAATTATTTACTACTAAATTATCATTGAATTATGACTAAGTTATTTATGATATACTATTAATTTTATCAATTAATTACAATATATGAGATAATTTTCTTTTTATATAATATAACATTATTGTTTTGTTCAAATTTAGAAATTTTTTACTAAATTTTTTAATAAATAAGTTTATGGTAAGTTTATCCTAATCCTTTTCTCTTTCTAGTAACCAAGGTTCAATCATTAGTAACTTTAAGTATAAAAAAAATGTTATCACCAATTAACAAATAAATTACTACTCACTTACTATTATCTTATCATTGATTTATTACTAAATTATCATGATTTATCACTAAGTTATAGATGATTTACTGCTAAATTATAAACGATTTATTACTAAGTTATTGATAATTTATTATTAAGTTATTAATAATTTATTATAATGTTATTTCTGATTTACTATAAAGTTATTAATAATTAACTAATTTACAATTAAATTATCATTGATTTATAACTAAATTATCACTGATTTATAACTAAGTTATCAATATTTTACTATTGCGTTATTAGTGATTTACTATTAAGTTATCAATAATTTACTACTAAATTATTAATGATTTACTATTATACTATTATGCATTTGCTACTTTGTTATCATTGATTTACTATTGAGTTTTAGTAATTAATTATTAAATTATCATTGATTTATCGCTAAATTATTTATGATTTACTACTAAATTTATAATTTAATTACTATTAAACTAAACTAAATTTACTATTATGCTATCACTAATTTACTACTAAGTTTTCATTAATTTACTACTAAATTATTAATGATTAACTATTAAGTTATCATTTTTTATGAAGTTATCATTAATTTACAACTATGTTATTATGCATTTACAACTATGTTATAATTGATTTATTATTAAGCTATTATGTTTAGACTGTTATATTATTACTAATTTACTACTAAATTATAATTGATATACTATTAAATTATATCTCTAATTTACTATATTAAATTATTACTGATTAACTATTAATTTATTGATGATTATTATTAAGTTATATTGATTTACTTTTAATTTTCAATTATTAATTACTACTTAGTTATAAATTATTTACTACTAAATTATCATTGATTTATTACTAAGCTATTTATGATTTATTACTAAATTTGTCAATTAATTACTACTCCCTTTATTTGTCCTAGTTAAATTGTCACAATTGATTTTTTTGGTTAAATTTTTCTAATTTTGACATCTATTTATTTTAAATATTTTAATAAATTAAATTTTACAAAACATATATTTAGAAACCACTTCATTTAAAGTTTTTAAAATATTTTTTCATATTTTTATCAATAATAAATAAAAAAGAACAGGTGATTAAAATTGAAAAAAAATGTGACAATTTTATTGGGATGGAGAGAATATTAAACTAAATCTTATTTACTATTAAGTTATCATTAATTTACTATTAAGATATCAGTGATTTATTACTAAGTTATCATTTATTTTTTATTAAGTTATTTTTAATTACTAATATGTGTTATACATTTACAATTATGTATAAATGTTTTACTGTTAAGTTATTTGTTATTTCCTACTATATTATTATGTATTTATTATTATGTTATCATATATAATTTTATCAATTATTTACTACTAAATTATTATTTATTTACTATTAAGTTATTATTATTTTACTATGAAATTATTCATAATTTACTATACAGTTATCATTAATTTAGTATAAAGTTATTATTGATTTTGTCTAAATTATCACTAATGTATAATAAAATTATCAATAATTTGCTACTATATTATTATACATTTACTACTAAGTTATAATTGATTTCTTTTATAATTAATTTAATTGTGTAAATCATATTAATAGGTGTAATATATTATAAACACTAAATTATTCATTTGTAGAAAAACTATTTTAAGCCTTCTAGCCGTATTGCTTGCTTTAATTGGGGCATGAATGACTTAACTAAAGAAAAACTATTTTAATAAGAAAATAAATAAAAAATAGATAATATTTTAATTTACTAAAAAATATTAAACAAAAATAAATAGAGATAATTTAATAAATTATCATATTTTTTATATAATATAGATATATATTAAACATTTTCTTAATTACAAAATGTCTTATTCAAGATAGGCTATAAAATCTAAAGTATGTATATGTTTGGGAGTATTCTAAATATTTAGCTAAAATTTAAATAAATTTTTTTATAGTAAAGTTGACTAAATTCCAAGTTTAGCACTTTTTACACATTAAGAGAAAAAAAAATTAAATGTCACATTATCATTTGTCATCCAACACCTTTTTTTTTAATAATTTTCATATATATTATGATATATTGACCTACTGAATAATAAAAAGACTAATTTAATAATTTTACAATCTATATAAAATATTAATTGATTCATTTGTTTTATTTTTGTATATATATAATTTAACATTATTAATTGAATTAATTTTTGATCTTAATTGTAAGATTATATAAATAAACATATTTTATTTTACATTCTTATACTTCAAATTTTTTATTATGCAACTAATGAATTTAATTATATGTCTTCTTTTCTTTATGAATCAAAGAATTGATTGGACATGCATGATTGGCATGCAATGTATTATTAATAGGAGTGTAAGAAATAAAAAAAAAATCACTTTTTAATATTATTTAGAGTTCACACTTCCATATGTAGATATCATAGATGATACATATATTTATCTATAATAAACACACTCATAAAGTACAAATAATTATTAAATAGATACTTTCATGATAAGAGTACAAATTAATAATAATATACTTAAAGAATATACACAAATAATAGAAAATAAACTATAACATTATTGATTCAAAGAATATAATAATTGGTTACAAAACTAACAAAGCTTTGATTATTCAACAAAATACGCACAATTAATCATATGATTAAAATATTTTTCACTATCAAAATACAAAAATATTCTAGAGCATTATTGATTGAAAAAAATAAATCTATATTATTCAAGAAAAAATTATAAAATATATTGATAGTAGAGTTTTTAAATTTCACAATTGAAATTAGTAATGTAACACATACCCTTTAAGCTTCAGAGTATATTAAAAAAGACTAATTGAAAAAAATAAGTGAGTGATATTAAAAAAACAAACCTAATTAAAAAAATAAGTGAGTGATGTGTTAATTTTTTAACCTACTTATGAAATTAAAAAAAAACTCAACTAACATTATATCAAATAATTTCTCTTCTTTAAGATTAATGTTTCTTAACAGTATTGACTATGATTTCATAAAAATATCTTAAATAAAAAATATTTGAAATTAAAAATAAAAGAATAAGGATTGACTGAAATTAATTTGGATGTAATATAGAATCAATCTATAGAAGACAAAATAAACTCTAAGTTTAGTTACAATTCACATATACAAGAGATTTTGTTCATAAAGTAAATATTCATTTAGTCATTGTAACGTTAAGACGTGATTGCATAAAATGATTAGAAATATTATAGTAAAATAAATCAACCTTTGCAATCATTACACATATAAATGTATATTTATCATAAAAAAATAAAAAAATTCAAATATACAAACTTACCGCAATACATGTACTACTCTTTCTCAATGATATTTTGATAATTTAATTAATAATTTTGTATGAACTTTAATTTTAATTGATCTAAATTAAATAAATAAAAAATAAATATATTTAAGGACTCATGATATGTACTATTAAAGAAGATAAAGAGTAAATTAGGTTGTATCTTGAAAAAAAATATTATATGTTTTACTTAAAATTAAATGTTTTTGGGGGCATAAACGTTGTAATATAATAATTTAGACTAAAATAATGACTTATTAAGCAATAGAGGAAAGATTTTATCTATGTTTTGTTCAATATCAATGACTCATAGTATGCCATCGCCCATAGGATGAGAAATATGTTTTATATGAATTTAATTGAATTATTACTTATTAAATTAAACAAAAAAATCTTACAAAAAAAAAAGATAAGAGTAAATTTGAGTTAATTTTCGACAACACATCCACCATATCCCACAAATAAATTTTTAATGTAGTTTAATTTGATATAAATTCTATTCATAAAATTTTAATTGATTTAAATTTAAATAACTAACAAATAAAATGTTTATATATTTAATGGCAAATAATCTTTATTAAATAAATAAATAAATGCTAGAAATTTAAAGGTAAATTTGTTATTTTTTAAAATTTATAATGATATTTATGCTATTCACTTTAGCACTTTTGGATTAATTTAAATAATTAACTAATAAATTATATATATTTAATGGAAAATAATCTTTAATACATAAATAAAAAATGCTAAAAATTTAAAGGTAAATTAGTTTTTTCTTAAAATTTGTAAGGATATTTATATCGTTCACTTTTAATAATTTTAAAGTTTACACTTTTATATATAGATGATATAAATATATATATATATATATATATATATATTCATATACACACTGAGGTTATTTGCAGGAATTACAAGTTGATCAAGCAGCCAACATCATCCTCACAAATTCCTCATAGTTAACTTGACCATCTCCATCCAAATCAGCCTCTCTAATCATCTGCTTTAATTCTTCATCTGTTGGTTTCTCTCCTATGTTGGTCATCACTTGCCTCAACTGCAATTGCATTATTATTCCAAACAAATTAATTACTAGCATATAAGAAAAAACCCCCAACAAAATGAGATATAAATGCCTTTTCATTTTTGTTTTTTTTGTTTTTATTAATTTGTGTCTATTTTGAGGGTTATAAGTAGAAGAGTTGATCAACCTCGTTAGGAGATATGTAGCCATCTTGATCCTTGTCAAATACCCTGAAAGCTTCTTTTAGTTCCTCTTCAGCATCTGCTTCCTATTATTGATTCACATAATAATCACTTTTTTTTTACCGAGAAAGTCGCAACATGAAGATAGAGGAAGAAGTTATAAAAACTGGGATTTGAATACCGGACTATAGTATATCCAATAGCTATATGAATTAATTGAGTTAAATTCAGGCTGCAATAATTAGTCTTTCTTAGTGATAAAATGGACTATAGTATCAAGCTGATAACCCAAATATACATAATTACCTTCATTTTTCTTGCCATGAGATTCAAGAATTCCCCAAATTCGATTGTTCCATTACCATCAGTATCAACTTCATTGATCATGTTTTGCAGCTCCTCTTCTGTTGGATTCTGATCCAGTGACTTGATAGCGATAGCAAGTTCTTCCATGGTTATGCAGCCTATAACGCATTTAACAATGATCAGTCCATATGTAAACAAATTAACATGAGGATGTTATTTTCACGGTCTAATTGTTTTAAGTTTCTACTTCTAAAACACCGTTGATGGGCAGTTGTAGCTATAATTTGTTCAGGAAATTAACACTTAAGAGAAGAAACTTTACCATCACCATCTTTGTCAAAGAGAGAGAAAGCTTCTTGGAACTCAGCAACCTGTTCTTCATACAGGACTTCCCCCATGTTTGTTAATTAAAGTGAAAAACTCCAGCAGAAATTAGGAGGTAAAAAAAACAGCACCCTCAATCTTCACAGCTAGTACTTTTTGGTGAAAGTTGTCCCTGGTTCAAGTTAGAAAAACAAAGCATTTTATAGTATAAAATATGCTGATGATCAGAAGGAATTGTAATAAGTGAAAGTTGATGGGTTTTAATTTCAAAGTCCAAAATTTCTTCAAAACGTATTGTTATTGATTTTGAGGTCGAATTCAAAGGCGTTTTCCATGAGATGTTTCTTTGGGATTCTGGCATTACAGCTGCCTACTGATAATGACTTATAAATATTTTCCCACTAATAAACATTTGACTGTAGACTTTGGACAGTATGAATTGAACTTTCCAGGGTAAGATTTAATGTAGATTCATGCTATGCATGTGTTGAAAAACTTAAAATGAATTTAACTTGATTTTGATATTCAAATTAGTACTGAAATAATTCTATAATAGAGAGGATTTCAACTCTGAAAAATGTAGCTCAATCAAAATATAGAAAAAATTTTTTTTAATTTTTTTGGTTAAATGAGTTCAGCAAAACTGTACTAGCACCCAATTGGGCAAGTGGCAGATATAGACAGACTTCTTACATTACTTCCCCCTTTAAATGTTGTAATTTGCCCTTTTTGAATTTTGACGTTCACCAAAATCCCAATTTAAAATTCTTATTTAGATCGATGAACTGCTGATTTATTGGTATTTGTATCAACTTCAAAATTGAAAATTTCAAGTTCAAACTTCAATCATAACTCAAAAAATAAAAAGTAAAATAAAATTTAGCTTTATCTATAAATATCAACATTTTCGAAATTGTTATACTAATATTTGTAGGAGGAGAGGAAAAAAAGATTCATTTCATAATCCCGGAGGATATTAATCAGCTAGCTTCATGTTTAACAAGTAAAGAAAAATACCCATAAATTAAACCTCAAATTCGGAGTCAAAATCACGTAAAAATACAAAAAGATTAGTGCAAATTAAAAGATTTGTAGATCCATTTCTTAAGAAACTTTTGCACCAAAAGTTAATTCATTGAATTTGAATCGTTAAACACGTTTTATATATTATTATATTGGATGCCTTTTTCAACACTTTAAACATTGAATCTTCCATGGGAAAAATATGTTATCAAACATGTTGTATTCAGCACGGACTGTCACACGAATGGGTTAAAAACTTTGTGAATGGTGTTAATGTCTCTTGTGATTTGTCTTCCTTGTTTGCTACACATGGTTTTGATTCGTTTTTCATCTGTTTGTTCATGCAAGAAACTTCAACATGCAAATAAATGAAGGGACAGTGGTTGAAGAACTGACTAATTCAAACAGAAAGAAGGCTGGAACTTTGCAATAATGGAATGTCAAATAATCAGCAAACCGGACTGAGACTATGGACCAAGCCAATGAGCAACATGTTCTTTAAACCGTACAATTTCAAAAGAGAGAAGGTGGACTTTAGACTTTTTTTTTTTTTTTTTTACAAAAAGGTTCAAATAGTAAATGGATTGCAAATATTGATATTTAAATTTATTAAATATTAGGTCTTTAAAATAATTATATGAATCAATTAAATTAAATTTCGAATTTGATCTTCGATAATTTTTCTTTTCCAAAATCAAATAAATTAGCATGTTATACTTTTCACTTTTTTCATGCAAATAAAATTTGAACAAATATTTCTACAATTCATACCAAAACAATTAGAATATGAATACAAAGTGATGACCTTCCACATTGGTATTTTCTTTTTTATGTTTGCTGATAGATTTTAATTAGTAGATTACAAATTTACACTATCAATACCAGATTTTCAAAATGAGACAATTTTGAATATAAACATTTATCAACATCATGATTCACATATGACATATTTGATTATTTTAAGACCATAAAGGGCCAGATTGGCTAAAGTTTTATTTTTACCATTCTAAGCTTTCCAGAAACTATTCCCATGTGCTTCGACATGATTGAAGGCCTGTTTGACATTTATCTTTGTTTTTGGTCATTCTCTTACAGGTTTTTGAATTAACCGATATTCTAATCCTAGTTGTAAGCAATTGCATCTTATATTAGAAACTGGTGGAGAAATGAATCAGGCCTCAGTTGCAGGGCCTAGCCAAGAAAGTCTAAATGTTTGCCCTGCCTTGCCGGGCCAAACCGGCACTGCAAAGAAAGGACAAAAGGGTCACATCAACTCCTGTATAACGTCAAGCAGAAATCATGAAATCTGATTTTCAGATTATGACCCTCGTCCAGAATAAAGACAAGATTCGGTGTTTGTGATCACACAAACGAAAGGCAATGCCTCCTACAAAAAAGGAGATGCACTCCTCGTGTGGGCAAGGATGATTGTATTTTCTTTAATAGGAATCTTATCAATATTAAATAAATTGACAGAAAAAATGCCCATGAGTAGCTAATCTAATTTGTAAAACCTCTAACTAATTCTATGCTTTTTACATCCAACATTTTGATGGCTTTTCATGATTGGCTGTTTCCAGAATTTTGGGAATTGGATATTCCCTAATCACTGTCAAATTTCAGCAGGTAGCTGAAGAAAATTCAAAGATCAAGCCAACTTGCCTGCGTGGCCGGCCTTAGGGCCTAATATCAGTACAAGAAAATAATATAAACACATCCAGGCAAATTCATACGAAAGGGTTATACAATCACTAATTTATTCTCAATTTAGACTTCTAATTAATCAACTTTATACTTGATATTTGCATAGACAAAGTTCATATCAAGAAATTTTCATTTCCTCATTTGTTGATTCCATGGCGCTGCCTTCCAACCTTTTACCTGATGAGGCCAGCCCTGAGTGGATGAACAAGGGTGACAATGCATGGCAGCTAACAGCAGCAACCCTGGTGGGCCTCCAGAGCATCCCCGGCCTTGTGATCCTCTATGGAAGCATGGTAAAAAAGAAATGGGCTATAAACTCTGCTTTCATGGCGCTTTATGCCTTTGCAATGGTTCTTGTATGTTGGGTAGCGTGGGGTTTCCGCATGTCATTCGGTGACAAACTTGTGTTTTTCCTAGGAAAACCAGCTGTTGCATTAGACGAAAAATTCTTGCTGGGACGGGCGTTTCTGGGGTACTTTCCTACTGCGACAATGGTGTTTTTTCAGTCAGTGTTTGCAGCAATCACATTGGTTTTGATAGCCGGAGCACTTTTGGGGAGAATGAATTTTCGTGCATGGATACTGTTTGTGCCATTATGGTTTACATTGTCATACACAATTGCAGCTTTTAGCATATGGAGTCCAGAAGGGTGGTTGGCAAAGTTGGGGGTTATAGATTTCGCCGGTGGATTTGTTATTCACCTTTCATCAGGGGTTGCCGGTTTCACTGCAGCATTTTGGGTAAGCACCAATGTAACAATCTGTGAAAAGTCCACTAAATCCGATACCGTTTAAGGAGAAATTTGCCTCAAAATTAACAAATTCAGTGTTAAATACTAAATTTTAGCTTATAACGAGCTGGCGATTTCTTTCAGGTTGGCCCCAGAACAGAGAAGGACAGGCACAATTTCCCTCCAAACAATATAATTCTAATGCTTGCAGGAGCAGGATTGCTCTGGATGGGATGGAGTGGGTTCAATGGCGGAGCTCCATTTGCGGCCAGCACTATTTCGGCTCTGGCCGTCCTTAACACTCACATTTGCACGGCTACCAGCCTGTTGACATGGCTCCTCCTTGACAACTTTTTCTTTGGGAAGCCTTCTGTACTTGGTGCCATACAAGGGATGATCACTGGCCTGGTTTGCATCACTCCAGCTGCAGGTATAAATACCTGATCAATATCTTTGCTCAATGAAGATTAAAAAAAAATAGTATTAACAATAAATTATTTTTCACTTACATAACTATGTGACATTTTAACAGGTGTAGTCCAGTGCTGGGCAGCTATCATAATGGGTATAATCTCAGGAAGTGTTCCATGGTACACAATGATGGTGCTCCATAACAAGGTTAAGCTGTTGAAGTTGGTTGATGACCCCATGGCCATATTCCACACTCATGCTATTGCCGGCGCCCTAGGAGGCATTCTTACAGGCTTCTTCGCGGTCCCAAAATTGTGTCGTCTTTTCTACATGGTGTCGGACTGGGAAAAATACCTTGGCCTAGCATACGGTCTAGAGTATGGTCGAACTTCTGCTGGATTTAAACAAATGGGAATCCAACTAGCCGCCATGCTATTTGTGATTATCTTAAATATTGTTATGACTAGCATTATTTGTTGGTTAATCGGGTTGATAGTTCCACTAAGATTATCAGATGAAGAACTGGAGCTTGGTGATGATGCAGTCCATGGTGAGCAAGCCTTTGCTTTATGCCATGATAGAGAGAAATTTGTCACTTCTAAACATAATAAAGTGTATGATACAGATGATTTCTCGTATGTAGCATCTAAATCTATAGGTGACATTCAAATGGTATGATAGTTATATACAAAGAATTTAAACAGCAAGAGGGATTATTGCGGAATTTTGACAAATTGCTGTTTGAATTCAACTTTTTTTTTTTCTTTTGTTGCTGTTGTTGGAGAGGAAAGAGGAGAGGGGAGGGCATTTATTGTTGTATACCTCAAAATTGGAACAACTTGTAGAATATTTTGCAAGCAAGATGGTCTGTTCTTCAATTTTACCATGAAATCTTGATCTAAACTTCGTAACGCAGGAAGGAAATGATTGTGCAATATTATTAAAATTTAAAGCATACTTGCAATCATCAGGAAAAGAAAATTTTGGAAAAGGACTTAAATACATGCCTTTGCATTACAAATATCAAAACATTGCTGATGCTAAAACATATATAAGAACCTGGAAAAGTAACCCTTGTTTGACCAAACTAAATCAATAAAAAGATGGCAGCCTTGTTCCATAAAGAGGGACTAAACTTTCAATAAATGTAGTTGGCATAAACAGGCCTCCTGTTCCATATGTCAAAGAACTGAAGCTCTGGCACTTTTGATCATACAAGTACAACTTATCCTTCCATCCACAAGCCAAAAGAACTGTTCCATCCTTGTGCTCCGCAATTGAAAATCTCAAAGACATTCCAAAGTCCAATAAGAAAAGATTAGAGATTCCAAATTCCATTAAGAAAAGATTGATGGAATACAGCTTTTCCCTAATTACTGTGCTTTCATCGATCGATATATAGATTTCTTCCATTATCCATATATTTAGCTGAGAATCATATGTTTGTTCTGCCACACACACACAGCCTCTCAAACTCACCAAATCCGTTCGACTGCGCTGTTTAAAAGGATCTAAGCAGCAACATTTTGGATGTGCAATTGCTTTGAATTTTTCATTATGCAAGTCAAACATGGCAATGACTTCAGACTCATGGTAATTTTCATCGGTGAACAAATAAATGGCTCCATTAACATAGACAGGCCTTTGCCATATAGCAAGTTTATAAGGTCCTAAACCAATCCATTTCCACGAAGCACTTGGATCTGAACTCAAGTTGAATATCTCACACTCATCAAAATCCAGAGAATCATAACATATTGCACTAAATATCCTTAAGATTTTGTATTCTTTTGTAACTAGATCACGACTAAATCCTACTAGTTTATTTGCACTGCAATGTTGTCCTGCGTCATTGATTTGTACAATTCAAAGTCAATTATTTGTTAAGATTTTAACCTCAAATGTTCTAAAATCTATTGAAAGCAACCGAAAATTATAAGTGAAAATAATTGAGTTTTTAATCAATAAAATTAAAGGCGTTGGATGCCAATTTTCTCTTCCTCAAATAAGATAAAATAAGAACAAATCAAGTAAAAAAAATATATCAACAAATACATACCCTTGTACATCGGGTAATAAAGTGAATGAGTGTTCCCTAGAGGCAGAGTTCGCAATTCTCCAGTGCTAGGGGTTGTGGACATGAATGTAAAAGTATCAATAGATACAAAGAACGCCATTGCACGAACGCGACATGAAATAGTAATCTTATATGCATAATGTAAAGAGCTCAATCATTTATAAAGATATAAGGGAAGAATAGTTTAAATTCCAAAAGCCATATACGAGTAAATTTACCACTCTATTTTAGTTTAACATTAATTTTAACACTCTAATTTAATTCAAATTTTTCATTAAGAAATTTAGTTTTTTTATTGAATTTTGTCATTAATGAAATTTTAATTTTAGATAATTTTAGAACAAATTTTGATAAAAATATTTTTTCAAAATTTTTATAACTTTTCACTACACTCATTACATTATTTATACGAATAAAACTCAGCTTATGAATTGTAAAATTCATACTTATAAATGATAATTAAAATTGTATTAAAAAAATAATATATAAAAATAATGAAAGGAGACTAAACTGGTCTCTGCTCATTATTTGTCCAACTCCAAAATTTATTTAAAAAATCCCAATCAAATTTATTAGAAATTCCAAAATCAAAAAAGAGAGATCCACCACCCAATAAAAATGAAATTACTATTAATACTAAAAATAACATATCTTTAGTATTATAACTTGATCAATACACCAGTGGCTCTCCATACAAAGGAACTAAACTTTCAAAAAATGCAGAGGGCTGAACCAACCTTTCATGTCCTAAAAGTGCTTCACTAAAACTTTTGCTCTCTGGATAATATATTTGCAGGTTACCCGTACAATGGTAAACAAAAAAGGTTCCATCCTTGAGTTCTGCTATTGGAAATGGCAATGGATTTTTATAATTCATCGATTCCCAATCAACACAAAAGAGCTTCTCCCAAATTCCATTGCTTTGATTCATTATCCATATATTCAGCTGCAACATTGGTTCTGGTTCTACTAGGCATAGAGAGTTTCTCAAATGCAATAATCCCATTAACTGTCGTTTATATTGATCTAAGGAGTTTTCAGAGTAACAACTTGGGTGTGATATTGCTTGGAATTTCTCAGTATGGAGATCAAAGCAGACAATCAACTCAGAAGGGTTAGCATGTCTACCATCAAGTATCCAGTGAAGTGTTCCATTGACATAGACAGGTCTTTGTGCTAGCCTAATGAAGTATGCAACTTTACCAATACCTCTCCATGAAGACCCAGCACCTGAACTTAATGTAAAAACCTCACACTCATGAATTTGATCTTCGAATTCTCCTTTAGGTCTAAACAATCGTATAATTTTGCGTTCTTTAGTAACTTGATCACGACCAAACCCAACTAAGTGATACCTAGAGAATAATTGTCCTGAAAATATGATATCAAAATAAGATATTATATCAATATAGTCAAGTTCTAAAAGAGTAGGAAAGTCACTCCAACTTAGATATCAAATCTCAAAATTCTTTGAAAAGATACCAATAATTGTTGTATCAAAGTGATTTTTTTTAAAGGTAAAACAAATTATTTAAATAAAAATATGAGACAAAGATAATAAAGATACATGCTAAAACAAAACAAAGCAGGAAACACCAAAGAAACAGAGCACTTCAAAAACTCTTAACAGCCATAAAACCCTTAACCCTGCACACCTCTTGCAAATCCTTTGTCTCTAAAATTCAAGACAGATTATCCCCTGTAGAACAAAAAACATGTTCTCATTGGATTATGAAGCTAATTTAGGTGACACAACTTTTGTACATTGAATTTTCCTTGATGATATCCAACTGTATTTGGGAAGCTGAAAGTTCAAGCAAATGGTTACAACAAGAGCTTTTTAACTAGGATATTAAGAAAATTGTTGCCAAAGGAAGTGTTTCTTGTTAAAATCAACTCAACCTAAAAGTTCATTCAATGAATAGAGTAAAAGCAAGATTCACTTGATCAGAGAGGCTCAAATACCATCTTGAAAACCATCTTTTCAAATCATAGTGAATTCTATCTTCCAATGCAGAATCTAAACCAATTCATAGTGAATTCTTTCTTCCAATGCAGAATCTAATGAACACCCTTTTTTAATTCTATCTAAACAAAAAAAAAAAGGGGGGGGGGGGGGGGGAATTACTTACCAAAGCAATCAAAAGGGTAGGAAGTAACAAGGAAAGATCCCTCACTTCCAATCTGAAGAATCCGAAACTCTCTAGTTCCAGGATTGTAAACAAAGACGTTAGTTTTCCCAAAGAAACAAAGAATTCCATCACAAGAATTAGACATGTGGTAAACATCAGTTGGAAGATGACAGATATTCAAAGAAGTTCGTTTGAAACCTTTCCTGGTTTTTGCTCCGTCGACTTCTCTAACTTCAACATCGACGATCGCCACAGATTCTAAAACTAGGTCGGTTTTAGATTCTGTAGAGGCAAATATAAGTTGAGGGTACTCTTTCTTCTGCTGGTTTTCAAGGTGTTGTTCGATGAAATCAGGGTTGGTGATCAGTGATCGCCAGTGTTTGGATGCCGATTTGAATCGGAACAAAGACTTGGCAGGAAGGGTAGCTAAGATTGAAAGGAGGAGATCTTGAGGCCAATTATCCTTCGTCCTTTCCAGGCGTTTTCCACCGCGGCCTGCCATTATTTCTCTGTTTTCTTTTCTATCTGAAATTCTCCCTATAGTCAATAGAGGCGGCGATGAACCTATAGCATAAATCAGATTATTTTACTTCTTTTGCGGTAATACCAAGGATGGGATTTTTCTTTTTTTCTTTTCAATTAGATTGGACGAGGAACAGAAAAGCATCTATACTTTATATTAACAGGGAAGATTTGTAAAAAGTTTCGTAAATAAGTTTTTAAATTTTTATTAAAAATTAATAAGTTAAAATTGATAAATTAAAAAATTTCACCCATTAAGCGTATAAAATTTTTTAAAAAAATTAATAAATTTTAATATATAAATTTATTAAATACAAATTTTTAATAAAAAATATTATATAAATATCAATTAAATTTATATTATAAATAGTATTTAATAATTTTTTTTACATATCATTAATTTTTTTCATTTAATTTTATTAATCTATCAATTTAAAATTTTTATTATTTATTTTTAATAAACAATTTTATAAATTTCACCTACACAAATTTTATCTATATTAATAAGATTCCCCGAAGATAAGGAATGACATGTGTACATTTTTTAGTGGCCTGTGAGTTTGTTGTAATTTTTATGAGTCAAAAGTCTTGAATGATTGATTTTTTTATTACTGTTAATGATATATGTTAAGGCGCATATTGTGTGTGTTTTTTTTTCTTTGGTATTTATGGTGTTGGAATTTTTTCTTTTTTCAATTTTAAATCTACATATGCAATAGATTAACACTTTATAATTTTTGGCTGAATTTTGAAGGACCCTAATGAAATGAATGATTAAATATTGGATGCTTTTTTAAGCAAACAAAATAATTAATTTAATTGGGACATATAATTGTTGTTAGCATTAACAATAAATTATAATACTTAATACTAATATGAATTTTGTATACTTATAATGAAAATAAAAATTATTTTTTATTTTAGAAATAATCATTTTCGATATTATATTTTAAATGATGATTTTATTTGATAATTACATTATTATTGTTAAAAAAATTTGATAACATGAGATTTGATATATTTTGAATAACATCACTAAAAATAGGCATCAAATTATACCATAAAATATAAATATTTTAAAATATATAAAACTTGTATTAGGAAATACATTTATATTATGTAATTTATAATAATTAATTTGCATAATTCATGAAATATAATTATATTAAGTTAATGTTTATTAAAACATATATAACAATAATACACTAAACATCTCATATTCTAAAATCGATTGCATGAAAAATGAGTAAGAGAATCAAATTAGATTATAATTTTAATTTTTTTGTGCCACTCATTTCTATCAATAATCACTTTTTTTAGCGACAACCCAACTAAAATTATTGTTTTGGCTTTTCATTATGGTTTGATTATATTTTATATTGATCATCAATCTATCGTAACCTTTTTTTTTTATTCGGGTTTAAGACTGGCAATGTGACAACACACAAACAAAATTATATTAAAATATATAAAAAAATATTTTTTAAATAAATAATTATTATTTAATATGATTTAATTTCTAAAAATAAATACATTTAATTTTAAAAATAATTTTTTATAAATTATCCTTGTATAATTTACTATAATATATAACATACAATATATTAAATATAAATTTTTAGTAAAAAATTAAGTGATACTATATTTTTGAATGCTTAAAAATTCACTTTTTAATATGATTTTAATATAAATTAAACGCATGTTCAAATATCTTAAAAGTGTTTATCCTTTTTTATTTTCTCTTTTTATTATTATTATTGCTTTTGGTAAGCAAGAACTTAAAAAACGGAAGTGGACTTTACACCAATATGGATGATGGGCCCAATGATAATCAAACTCTCATCAGAAAATCAATGTCTGAAACCGCGTAAACCCTTGGTGTATCCTCACCAAAGCCCATTCCCCACGTTTATCCATGCCCCCTTTATTTCTTTTAACTTTTTTTCCTTTGTAAATTACATTACAACAATCTAAATATATTTTCACATAAGATTTTACTTTTTTTTTGTGAAGAACAAATAAGATTGATAAAATATGGAATATATATATATTTATATATATATATATGTTAAGAAAAAATAATAGATATTTTATCTAATAAATTAATATCATCTCTCATATGTCGGATGATAAATAGAATAAAAAGATAATTATCATATATTATGTTTAGTTTGTATTAAAAAGATAGGATTACAAGATTGTTATATTCTTGGTATAAAATGATTCAATCATAAAAAAATTGAGAGGATTATTTTTAATCTATATTAAACTTATATATTTTATTATATTTTTAAAAATAATATCAATAATTTAAAATTATATAAACTTTGAGGAGTGATAATTTTGATCAATAAATAAATTATATTATCTTAATCCTTACAGACATCAATCATGTTTGATTCATAGAATACTAATCATCATATATCATGTTTTATTTGTATTTAAAGATAAGGATGGAGATTGCAAGAAGGATTAATATCTTCTTAGTATATGATTATTCAATTTATCCAATGAAGAGAATTATTTTTAATCTATAGAATTAAACTTACATATCTATTTATACTTTTAAAAATTATATCAATAATTTAAATTATATAAATTTTAAGAAATAATAAATTTGATAAATAAATAAATTATCATATTCTAATCATTGCATACATCAAATATAAAATATGATAATATTATTTAATCTAAACATATTTATAATATTATCTTACCATATTTTATCATAATCTTATATATCAAATATAACCATTAAGCATAAAATAGAATAACATTATTTAATATAATAATATTCATAATATATCTTATTATAATATTATGTATCAAACACATCCTAAATATACCTCCAAAACTATATATATTATCTAATAAATTTAAGTGTATATTTGGTATATAAAATTAAAATAAAATAAAATAAGATGATATTATAAATTAAATTAAATTAAATAATTATATTTTATCTTGCATTTGATATGAATAAAGATTAAAATTAAAATAAAATAAAATAATTTTATTTAGTATTCAAAATTATTTTTTCTCAAAATTTGTATAATATAAATTATTAATGAATTTTTAATTATATAATAAGATTCAATTCAATTGATTAATTTTTTTATTTTTTAAGTATTAAATCATTTTTTGTAAAAAATAAATTAATTTTTTTATAATTATATATATTTATATAAATCAAATATAATATAAGATCCATCATCCCATGTATCAATCATGTCTTAAATATATAAAAAATTCGCATTTGACCATTTGTGATATATATTTTTAGCAAAATCAGTCCCAAACCCAAAACGAGCAAAAACACCGATACCAAGATAGTTTAAACAGAATCTGATTATCTCTCACCTTGTCTGAAACAGAAGCTTTCCAAACTTTCTCTCTCTCTTACAATGGCTGAGGGACGTCTAACGGTGCTCGACGGAACGCGTCTACGGTCACTCAATCTCTCTTTACCTGAACTTAACGGCACCGTCACGGGAGCTCAACTCCTTGAAATCGCTGACTCCAAAGCCTCTAGCTCTCTCTTTGGCCTTTCTTTGCCTCAAAACCTTAAAGCTTCCGCTCTTTCTCGTGTCATCGCCGGAGCCGGTGATGATGAAGTCACCTTCCGGCAAATGGAGCTCGACAGAGAAAAGGCGTTTAAGATTCTCTCTGACTACATCTCTGCCATTGCTGATGAGTTGAAAGGTTAAGTACCATTAAGTCTGCTTTGATTACTTGATGATTAAGGTTGTCAAGAAAAGTTAAACTTTTTAACAATTTTAATCTTTTGGGTGATTCTATGATCTGGGTTTTCTTTTCTTTTGGGTTTTTTGACTTTTATGTGTTTAGTTTTTCTTGATTTTTTTGTATTATTATCAAAAAGCTAAACTTTTTGGCATTTTTTAAATTATATGATGGATTTCTGATTTTTTTTTTTGCCTTGGGTTATTTTGATTTAAATTATTGACTTTTTTTTGTTGATATATGGTTTAGATGATCCACTAGTGGTGTCAATATTGGATGGGAATACTTTGAAGATGTTTTTGGAGGATGAAGATGATTATGCTATGTTGGCAGAGGATTTGTTTACTGATTTGGATATAGAAGATAAAGGAAAGATTTGCAAGAGTGAGATAAGGAATGCACTTGTTCATATGGGAGTTGAAATGGGGATTCCTCCTTTTTCAGGTTTTTCCCTCCATTTCCATCTTTTTTATGTAGTTTTAATGTATAGAATTGTCTTTTGAACTTTGATATGTGATCGAATTGAATGCAACTGGTGAAAGTCATTTCTGGATCAAACATCGCATGTTTTAGCAATATTTTTCTGATAAGAGATGTATTAAGAGAATAAGGCCTTTGATCTCTTCCTTGCATCCACTTGTGCCCATCACCCATTTTAAAGGGCGTGTTTGACACCATAATTTAAACCCCGAAATGGCATGCTGTGTGGGAAATGGACTTCTTAGAAAATGTGAAGTGTTAAGATGTGACTAAAAGTTAAGATGTGACTAAAAGTTAAAATGTGAGAGCTTCTTGTTGTCCTTCTCTCTCATTGCTTTGGAAGCTTTTGCCTCTGCAATTAGGCAACAAAATTTTATAGTGCACTTCCCTGCTCTGTGGCTGGCTCTCCTAGTATTGGAATCTAATTTATGTCTTTACCATTAAAGAAACAACAGAAATCAAGAGACTAAGCATATTGGGAGATAATCAATAGTGTTGGAATATTAATTCATTATTGGAGAAGTATCTGAGCTAAGTGCCCAGAATGGCTTCGTACAATAATCATATGCTTTGGTTAAATTCAGTTGTTTCCTTTACAAAATTGGAGTTCTTTTTTTTTTTCCTTTTTTTATTAGAGTTTCAAATCAAGATCACAGTACATTGTCCATAACAGATCACATTGTGCAAACTACTGTAATCAAGTGTCTATGGAAACTCTATTGATGATTCTTGCATGGATGCATTATGACATCTCCCTTTACTTTTGTAGCATTGATTAGTCTCTGAGAAACGCTATAAAAAACCATCGTACGAACTGGAATGAATGATAAGTGATTGCTAATTGTTATGTAAATCAGTGGCAAGCATGCATCCATTTTGGAGCTGCCAAATGAATCAGTGATACCCGGAAGCACATCAGAGGTGCTTTTAATCACTTAGCTTGTTCACCATAATCGAGTGTTTTTAGAAACTCTCTTAATGATTCTTGCATGGATGCATTATGATGTTTCCCTTTACTTTTTGCATCGTTGATTAGTCTTAGTGAAACACTATAAAAAAAACCATCATCCTAAAGGGAAAGAATGATAAATGCTTGTATATTGCTATGTAAATCAATGGCAAGCATGGTTCCTTCCCAGAGCTGCCGAATGAATCAGTGATACCTGACAGCATGCCAGAGATACTTGTAGTCACTTAGCTTGCTCCCCAGCGAAAGGAGTTTTAATTTCATTTTTTCTGCGGAGTTTTGTGGTTTCCATGCTGAAACAGATAGTATAATTCATGGAGATTTTGGATGGAAAAGTAAACATGTTATATTAAACTCTGAAGCAAGAATAGGATTCTGTTCAGCATCACATTTACATACTTCTTAATCCAGTGTTTAAAGATATATTGTTGATTGTCAATGTCCAATATTCTAACCTTTGTGTTCATTCCCGAGAAAAAATTGATATATATATATATATATATATATATGAAATATTGTTTGAACAGAATTTTCTCTGCTAAATGACATCTTAAAAAAGCATGGGGCTGAGGGGGAAGAAGAATTGGGCCAAGCACAATTTGCTGAATTACTTCAGCCAATTCTGGAGGAAACGGCTGATGCATTGACTGAAAAACATGTTGTTATCATCCAGAACATCAAGGTTGTCAATGCTTCTAAGCTAAGAAAGGTAGATTATGAACTTAAAGCTTTTCCTTCTTCTATTATAGTAATATGAAGAGCATCGCATTTTGAATTTCAACATGTAATTGCTACTTAACACTTTTAACCATTTCCAGTTGGAAAAAGAAGGGGGGTGTTTTTCATCCAGAAGACTTCACCACTATCTCTGGTGACAAAACTCCTTTCTTAAGGGACTAGGCTATCAGTAGAAAAACTTGGATATAATTTTGGAAATCTTAGAATGTGAAAAATTAATATAGCTGATCCCATGTAGTAGGAGAATTGTTACTTCATTCTTGTTGTTGTTGAGAATTATCAAGTTTTCAGGCACAAGGGTGAATTCTGATGGCTTTCAGTTTAAACATTGCAGCTTTTGGCAGATGAGAAGCAATTCAACCATGTAATACAGAGGGCTTTGCAGGAAAAGAAGAGTGGAAAAGATGAGCTAGGGAAGACAAAGCTAATCAGGAGTTTCCTTGAGAAACATGGAAAAGATTTGGGCTTGCCACCAGCAGAATCCAATGAAGCTGTGATTCTTCTATATGATGTGGTATTTTCTGAAGTACAGAGTAAGAAGAGTGCTGCACAAATGGATGATGAATTTAGGGAATATGTGAAAGACATCCTCGAGAAGTTTGCAGAGCAGCTTGAAGCCAATCCCATCTTTTGTGACCTTGACAATTAAGGGAGTGGCTGCACTAACTATCTGGCTTTTCGGTTGACAGAGCCTGTCCATATTTACCAGGCGTTTGCTTCTCTGCACAGGGGTTGTTATATTTTTATTTATCTGCCTATTACACATTGTATACATGGTGATCGGGCCTTTGTCATATCTTTGATTCACACACTATTATAACGATTGTTACTGTCCAAATCCCCTCACTTCTAAGCCACATCACAGCAATACATATAATGATCTTATGGCTATGCATACTGGCTATTGTCACTGTAATGATTACTAGATACTTGTGCTTTAGCATGCCTATTTATGTAAAGAGAATGCCTAGGAGTGGCATATTGCATTCTAGGGATACAAATATCAAGCCTTCAAGAAAAAGATACTGAAGATGAAATTCTATGGAGCAGAATTCTACATTGAAAAGAGTTATGAATTACTCAATAGATCTCAGGATTTATCTGCTTGCCAACATCTTTACCAGTTGGCCAACATCCCTTCATCATTTGGTGCCATAACTGATTACAGTGTTCCTACTGATACTGATCAGCCATTTACTCATCATACTAAAATGTTTTCAATTGGCAGGGTGAAACAATGTAAGAAACTTGTGCAAATAACTGCCAAAGTATTACAGCTGATAAGTGGTGGTGAGTTACTATGGCAGCAAAGGAAAAAGATTTACAGCACTACTTATCCACAGACAAAAGGACTATTAGAAGCATCACCCCAAGCCGGTTTGCTTTTTGTCCCCACAAATGGTGGGGCTCAAGCCAATTCCTGAATATTCTGTCGTTTTCTGCCTTTCATTGAAAAGCACTTGAAAACAATATGACAACACGTAAACAAGCTGGCCTCCCGATTTTTTGTTGTGTCCCTTCCAATTTAGCCACGTCAGATATTATCCTCAGCAATGTTTGAACTACGGATTCTGATGACATGAGAAGCTATCATGGTTACCTATCATGGTCACCACATAGACATGACACACTAAATTTCAGGCCCAGATATGAACCAAAAGCTAGAAAAAGTACCTAAAATACTTTCTTAAATGACAATAAAGGTAGCAATCTAAAGCTGTCACCAGGTTACTCTAAAATTTGAAATTTAGTTATGTAGTTGATATAATTATTAGTGTTTAATAAATGTGAGATCAAATTGCAGTCAAGAACAGAAAAAATAACAAAAAAAAGAAAAGAAGAAGAAACATCTTGTATTTATGGTGCTTTAGAATATTATAAGGGTGTATCCGTCACGTGAATACGATGTTTTAGTTTCCAAAATGCATGCAAATCAGTGTTAATATATAGGAATTACTACAATCCATAGACATTCAGGGGACCACCAGTGAAGCCGAGGTGGGCAATAATCCACCAGTTTCGATGAAAAAAAAAACCTCTGTTCGTCTTGATTTGAATACAGCTGCTTGCACTGCATTTAGATAACTAACGAATTCAAACAACCATGAAAATAGCTACAGAAACAAGGGTTTTCAACCGTTGGCTAGTTGACTGCTTCAGACTTACAGCAAGTTCATATAATATCAATGAAGCATAAAGTTCTTAACCATCACATGTCGATTAACGCATGAATGACTAAATGAAAAATTATATTATTTAAAGGCTATTAAACCTAGCATATCATCTTACAACAACAGGATATCATGGAAAGCCACTTTGAATACAGTGAGAGCATAAAAGCTTCACCTAGTACAGAAACTAGATGCCAAAAATAAAGAGTCAACCTGACATTGGTCGAGCTATAACATAATAAAACTTGGCTTTAAAGCAACTACACAAGCTTTACTACTTCATTCTTTGCCATCAGCAGCACGAAGTGAGCCCTGCTGAACCGGTGATAGAGTTCCCACGACGTTAGATGACCCATAGATGGGTCAATGCCTTGAGCCTTCTCTTCTCAATTTGTTCCTTGATCCTGAAGTATGTAATTATCAGCCCATCCTACAAAACAGTATAAACAGATGCTGCGTAAGAGATAGATGGGCCCAATTCAATATTTGTCCACAAAAAGAGCCGCCGCTTCTCAAGGCGGAGGCTTTCCTTTTGGAATTCTATGTACAGATTCTTCCATTTGCTTCTGTCACGTGACCATTACCATTAGTATTTATATCTCTCCTCGATTTTCAATAAAATTTTTTAAAAATAAATAATACCCATTTTTTTCTTTTAAAATTATAGCAAAATGTGTTTCAATTAGTTAATTCATTAATAAATCTTCGTCGATGTTATTCCAAAAATATATTTTTTTATAAAATAAATACATGGATATAAAAATGATATATGGACAACTATTCTACTTTGCTTCAGTTTTTAATCCAAAAATTAAACAAAATTATATTTATTGATTTCTTCTCATTAGGTTTTTGTTCGTGTATAAGTTACTTATATGTAGATCTGATTATTAAAAATATAATATTATAATATAATATAAATATGATATAATATTATGATATAAAAATAATACGATTTAAAATTATAATAATAAATTTATATATTTAACAAAATTAAAAATATATATTTATATTTTCATATCAACATAAATTATCACATATAATTTTTATATAAAATATATTATAAATATATAAATTTTAATATTTTTTATAATATAATTACATAAATTATCAAATTTACTTATAAATTTTCATAATTTAATTAATATCATCTAAAAAAATTAATAAAATATTTGTATTAGTCAATTTGATAAAAATATTTAATTGAAGCATTTCATTATAAAGAAATATTGAATCAGAAGATATTTTCAAAAAGCGAGAATTTTGGTGGATGATAAGGTTACCTTTATCGCCTTTGTTGACTGATTTTGCAAATTGCCAAAATGCAGCAGCCAATCATGCAAAATTATGATTTTTATCCTAAGCAATCAAATTGAATCAAGCCAATTCCATATCGAATTTGATTTAATTTAGAAGGTTAAGATCTGGAAATTTATTCTGTTTTAATAAAATTTTATTTTTTACATTTAAATTTATTTCATAGTTTACTCAAATAGTTTGATAAGCTGTAATAAAATTATAAATATAAATATTAAATATTTTAAAAATAATAATTTAATTAAACTCAAATAAATTTAAAAAATATATTAAAATATTTTTAACTGATTACTCACAAATAAGATATTGTTTGTAACGCTTTGAGTGTGATTATTCTTATTTCAAAAACTAAAATTAAAAAAAAAAAAAGAAAAAACTAATCCAAATAATGGTTGCACTAAAATAATTCTACAAACAAGAACACCAAATTTCCTCACCTTATCCATTTGGGAAATTTCAATGGGGCCCACATTTCAACATACCAAATAAAAAATTAAATAAATAAATGAGAAAATTCTAAATCCAAATCCTTATGACTCGCGTCTGAATCAGCAGACCCAACCAAACACAATGGATAGAGTTTTATCGGTCGAAGAAATCTCTGACCACTTCTGGTCCTCATCCTCCGCCGTCACCACCGCCTCTGCCGCCGCCGGTGGCCATAACAAACCCGGTTTTAAAATGAACCGTAGTGCTTCTGAGTGGGCTTTTCAGCAGTTTCTTAGAGAAGAAGTTGATAAGAAAGGTGCAGATAAAGAGGAAGAAGAAGAAGAAGAGGAGGAGGAGGAGGAGGAGCTGAAAAAGAAGAAGAATGGGATGGCATCGTCGTTTATTGGGTGTTTAGAGAATAATAATAATAATGTTCCTATGGATTTAGAGGAATACCAGGCCTTTCTTAAGAACAAGCTTGACTTGGCTTGTGCTGCTGTTGCCATGTCAAGGGTAAGTCTTTTCCTTTTTTTTTTTTTTTGTGTGTGTTTGGATGATGAGAAAAAGGTGGGTTGAATCAAGGGTAAGGAAGGAAAAGTTTGGATCCCTCATGGTATTTCTTCTTTTTTGAAAAAAAAAAAATTTCTTTTCTGGGTTATGTTTTGGTCGCTGAGAAAAGTTAAATGGAAGTTAGGATGTCTGAGAAATCAAAGTTTTCTTTTGTTTGTTGTTTGGCTTTCTGGGAAATGGAAAGGTTGACATGATTTACAAATTAGTTTAGTTAAGTTGGTGATTTGTATTGTTGGCCTCTTTGTATCAGAGATTATCAGTAAATCATGACAAGCATATTTTTTGTGTTAGTAATAGTTTTTTTCTTTTTTTTTTTGGATTATGTAGTGGATATTATTTCTCCCTTGATTTTGGAATTTGGAATAATTTGGTTAGGATTTTTTTTTAATGATTTTTAGGGTATTTTATTATATAAGAAAAGTGTCTTTTTCCTTAAAAGAAGTAAAAATCCTAATAGGACAAAGAAAGAGCTGGAGACTAGTTAGGAATGGCTGTATAAAACAATTTTGTTTTTTGAGATTTGACCAAAAAAAAAAAAGGAACCAAAAATCCTACAAAGGATTGTGCTTCCAAAAATAGGAAACAGTGAATAACAGTAGATTAAAACATTGTCTGTTGAACGAAAGTACTGTTGAACAGAAAGTAAGGGCTGAAAGGTCTATTTTTAGAATGGAAGATCTTCTAAGCGCTTTTGGTGGAAATATATTTTAGAAAGAAAAACTTTAGGAAATAGAAATTCGTAGATCATCTTATGGGCCTCTAATACTCTCATTGTTCTCATTGGATGATTGGCTTTTAACAACATAGAAACATAATATATATGCATAGTGTCATATTTTGGGGCCTAAAAGCAAACAGTGGTGAAAGGTAGGCGTTTAAATAGCTCTCTCACCCCTCATGATATAAGCTCTTGACTCTATAACTAGCTGGAAATGATTCTGGGTTGTGAACCAATTTTTGAACTTCTGTTGACTTCTTTTATCTTATAGGTTTTTATTTGATTCATCAAAAGCAGATATATGCATGACATGGTTATTTTTTTCCTATTATCCAGAAAGCGTTTTGATGTCACTCTTTTCCCAACTCAAAGTCAACCAAGCTCATGATTCTATTTTTTAGTCTTTTATGCTTCCGTTCTTATAATCTAAACTCTAGAATCTTTCATATTGTTTTGTCCTTAGTTAAAAGGTTCTGTGAATCCCTTTGGCTCTTGAAACTGTGGACTGAGTATGTTTTATATATGTCAAACAGGCATCTTTTGTAAATCCCCAAGATTCTGCTGCTGGAGCCGACGTTGGATCCCACGCATCCAATACTCCACAATTGGGATCTAAAACTGCTCCTCAAGGTTTAAAATCATCACTGAAGTTTCTTATGTACAGTTGTTCTTTCTGTTTCCCTGTACAGTTTTTATAGTGTCATGTGCATCTGAGTATCATGAGTACTGCAATTTTAACTATTATGTTCCTGTTTTACTGGATATATAGGAGGTGGTAACAAGGATGATAATGCAGTGGTTGGAATTCCTTCTTTGCCCAATGGACAGAAGAAACCTGGAGCCAAGTTGAGGCCAAGCACAAGTGGATCATCAAGAGAACTGTCAGAAGAGGATGAAGTTGAAGGAGAAAATAAAACGATGGAGAACATGGATCCTACTGATGCAAAACGTGTAAGGAGGTAACTATTGCTTTCTTTAACATTTCTGATATTACTGGTCATGGCGTATGTTAAATTGGTATGGTGAGTATTGTGGTAGGTTCACATCCAATGCTTTTTATAATTGCATATTTTATGATGCATTTGACGCTCAAAAATTTCCATTTAACTTCTAGAAAATATTTGCTCTGTTCATGAATGGGGCAAATTCATGCTTCAGATACTTACTTTGTTTGTTGAGTTCTATTCCCACCAATTGATTCATACGGTGGTTCAGGATGCTTTCCAATAGGGAGTCAGCTAGGCGCTCTAGAAGAAGAAAGCAGGCCCATTTGACAGAACTTGAGACACAGGTGTGGTGCTTTTCTCCGCCCTTTGTTTTTGGGCATCCTTTTCCTCCTCTTATTTCCATTCCCCTTTTAGTTATAAATATACTAATCCATTGTTTAATGTAGGTTTCTCAACTAAGAGTTGAAAATGCAAACTTATCAAAGCGTTTTACTGACATTAGCCAAAAGTACAATGAAGCATTCGTTGACAACAGAGTTTTAAAAGCTGATGTTGAAACATTGAAAGCAAAGGTAAGTGATTCATTGATATATTGGTCTTTAAATTGAGTGTCTTGCCGGATGGGAATTTTTCAGAGACCATTATAGCTTGCCGTTTAGATCTTGCAAGGCTCACACCTGGTTGAAAATTTAAAACCTGAGAGTTATCACTGATTGATACAATGTGCACACAGTTTCTTTCTGCAACAAAAATTTTTTAAAGATGTTTGTATGCTAGATGTAGTAGAAATCAGTACTTAACACTCTTCCTATCGGTGAATTTTTTTTTTCTAGGTAAAAATGGCTGAAGAGACAGTCAAAAGAATCACCGGTTTGAACCCTGTGTTCCATGCCTCACCTGAGATATCTACGACGGGCGTGTCATCATTTGATGGAAGTGCCTCTGATACATCAACAGATGCCGCTGTTCCTGCGCAAGATGGTCCAAAGCATACCTTTTATCAGGCTGCTACAAACAATCCTATATTCCCTCATGACCTGAGAATCAACAATGTACTCACAGATATTTCTTCAGTTGAAAACATACCACCAAATTCTGTGGGATCAGCACCAACGGGAAACAAAATTGGACGGACAGCTTCTTTGCAGCGAGTGGCTAGCTTGGAGCATCTGCAAAAGCGGATCCGTGAGGGCATAAGCCCCTGTAGACCCCAGTCTAACGGGGAGCAATAGTAGCAAGGCACACTAGCAGAGTATGAAGAGAGTTTTACTAAGAATGTCTTAGAATGACCAAACTTTATTTCTGGTTTCAGAGGTGAAAACAATGCTATTCTTTATGTTAACTATGTAGTAATGGAATCTGCTAGATTAAACCTTTGAATCAATCACGTGATATCTTCTGGAAAGACTGGCTAATCAACACAGTGGTCGATTTACCATGCCATTTCCATAGCATGTGGACCTTACCCTGTATCATGTTAGCATTTCTTTTTTTTCCGTCCTCGTTATCTGCTAGGAAGCCTGTTTTTGCATCTCTCAAAGGGCTAACAGAAAATCCTGTATGCTATAGTTAATCGGGCGCTGTCAGGTATGAACCCGATACCAGGGAAGGGAAACAAGTTTGTCTACGTCACTGGGTTATTATTAGCTATACCAAACACATGTACATGTCACGTGCTCATTACCTTCTCTTTTTCCGGCAAAATACGCTTTTTAAGACGTGCAATGCTCGTGTTTATATATTTCAAAGCTTTTTTTTTTCTTATTAGATATGAAATTGAATCATCTTGTTTATTCTATTTTATTCATTATTTTAGAGCGGTTGAATCATCTTATCTATCTTGTTAAAAAGCTTTAAGATTCTTTTTCATATGGTATCATGATGTTTTTGTCAGAATTAATCCATCTTATTTGTTCTGGTGGAACAGTTACCTAATCTACTTACTTTATTATAACGGTTAGCGTTATCACAATTACTGAGTATAATGGAGTTGAATTAAATTAATATAATAAAAAATTTAAATTTAATTTAAAATTTATTATTCAAAATTTAATCAAAATTTAATTTTTAAATTTAAATTTAATTCAAGATAAAAATTAAATTATTCGATATTATTTGATTAAATTAATTTAATAAAAAATAAATTTAATTTTTATATTTAATTATATATTTGAATTCAAATTTAAATTAATATATATAAATAAAATAATAATTTTTAATAAAAATAATAAAAAATATATTAAAATTTTAAAATTCACTCATAAATTATTCAAATATAGTATTAAAATATTTAAACTTAATTCATTTGATAAATTAAATTGCTCAAACTTAAATTTAACTTAATATTAATTAAATCAAATTTAAATTTTATTTAAATTAAATTTAAATAATTTACAAATGTTAATATATTATTTACGTTTCTACTCATAACTCATCCATTTTATCTAACCCACTGAAATAATCAACTTAACCATTAATTTGCCCGACGTGAAGTCAGACAGTCCTAACTCTGATATTATTTATCACCTGATTATTACACTCTTATGCAAAATCTGTTTATTAGGAAGTGCAGAGTGGAAACTCAGAACAATACAACTTTTAGCCCCAAAGTCCCAAGCCTTACCCTGTATATTATCTTTTCATCCTGATCTTTGTACTTGTGCTACCCTTAATCTCACCTACACACAAACATATGAAGGTCTCTCACTTGAAAACAGATCCAAAACGGTTTAACTCGAAGTTCTTGACAGAGTTAAAACACCATGGAGATTTCTTCTATAACCCTCTGTCTCTCAAGGCCCCAACCGCTTCCACTTCCTTTTTCTTCTTATCATTCCAATTTTATCGTCAGCAATAACACCATTTTTTTGTTGAAGAAAAACAAGTCTGAAAACAAATCTGTTTTCGTCGTTGGTCAACCACGAAGGAGAACAAGAGCTAAACCTGCTAAAAAGGGTCTTATTTGCAATGCTTTGTTTGGTCTTGGTGTGCCTGAACTTGTTGTTATTGCTGGAGTGGCTGCTCTTGTATTTGGACCAAAGAAGTTGCCTGAAGTTGGGAGGAGTATTGGGAAAACTGTCAAGAGTTTGTCCGTAACTGGGTTTTGCTTGATGGAAAATGATCCCAGAGGTTGAAACAATGTTTCTTTTGTTATTTGCTTTGTTCTAAAATGGAGGCTTTGCCATAGTCAAATGAAAGGGAGAGAAATTTTCACTTTGCTCTGCTGTTTAATTAGGTGACTAATTAGATGACTTTGTTGTGCTGTTTTCATTGGGATTCAAATCTCCGATTGTATCTTAAATGTCCAATGTTTTGAGAGTTATAAAATTAATAGGATCGTCTTGGTGCATTTCATTCATGGTTGCTAAAGTAGCTCTACAGGCTTTGTTTCCATGGAATCTAGAAGGGGGAAGGAGATTACTCAAAATACATTACAATGAAATTTCTTTAAACCGAAAGTCAGTTCATATCTTGGTTAATTCAAACCTGTAGACCAATAGTAATGATTCTTGACATTAATTTTAGATTCTTGGCAGAAATATTCATTAACTGTAATCCACCTTGAATACTTTGGGGAACTATTGACCTTGTATATTAAGAGTTTTCTAGAGAATTTCATATTTCTTTTAATTGGTCGTTCATGGTACACACCTTGTGTATAGGGAACTTTATCCGAATAAGTAGCACATGGTATGGTAGATATTAGTTAAACCGTGTTGCACTTGTTCTAGGAAATAGGATTGGAGGATTGGATTTACCAGTTTTCATGGGTGAGAATTGGAGTAGTTTCTTATCGTTGAAACCTAGGATTTTACTATTTATCAGTCCCCAGTACTGTGTCTCCTCCTCTCTGACAGCAGCCCTCTCTTCTAGCAGGTGTGTTTTCTCTGAGTTGCTATAAAAGTTCCTAGCATAGTGGGTTTGCACATTATCGGTTAATTCTTTATTTCAAACCCACAGGGAACATATAGCAAGAATGAAATCAACAATTACACCGGAAGAGCAAATTTATTTTACCAAAACAAGCTACAATACCAATGAAACAAAAAACAGGATAATTCTGCACCTTTTTTTTTTTTTTGTGTTTTTCAAAAACTGTAGGAAAACCAAGTGGAAGATAAAATCTCAGTCTGAGTTTTATTTGTTAGACCTAATAAAACAACCTGCCACTAAGTTGAACATATATCAGCCTAAAATCCAATTCTTTTGTTCAACTGATTTGAGTAACACGTAAAGGGTTAACAACAGCTGAAATGATGATCTCTTCTAAGACATGATCTTTTCTTGCGATGCCAGCTTTTTAAGTCCTGGAGAAAATACATCCCCCAGTCTTAATTCAAACAGAGATTATCTAGTTTTCCCAGAAGGATTATACTCACCGCTTCCTGTTTGTGAACTTTTTATTCTTGTAATAGAACTATATTCTTTTGGTAGACTCAGTTGGTGCCATTCTCAAACCTCATCATGCCTATCTTTTTGCATTCCAGTTGCTAAAGAATATAAGCATTAGTTCGGGCGAATTAATCTTGCAAGCGCCTGTCTTGTTATCATCTTAACTTCAACAGTATCATACCTTTTCTTTGCTTCCAAATTCCAACTGCTAAAGGGTATCATTCTTTGTTTGGTTGAGTTAAGGTGCCAGCTGACTCTCTTCGTACTGCACCTTTTTTATTCCAAAGTTTTAGGTTTAGCAGGCAAAATGTGAAGAAATATGCAACTAAATGACTCGAAATTGGAATTAAGTATGGCTTATTTTACAATTTTCCAATTTCAGAGAGCTTCCTTTTCATTTTCTCAGTGAAAAGGAATGCCATGTCTTTCTCCAGTAAATGATATGAGTTAGAGATTGGTGATACCACGGTGTCTTGATATCCTGAGAATCCTTTCCTTTTAGACTGAATTTCAAGGACATTCTTGTGTGGCTCATGTTGAGCATTATGGTTTGTGGAAAAACAATTACTGAAAGGTTTTTTCTTATATATTGCCAAGGCAAAGATGTTCCCAAGTTATATTTCTAATTAGATTTAGCCTTGCTTACACTCTACATGGTCGATAAGATTAAATTTGATAGTCTCTAAATTTTGCAGGCTGTGAAGTAGTTTGAGTCTGAGCTCAAAACGGATCCTGAGTCTCTAACAGAACAATCTGAGGAGAATCCTATAACAGTTAGTGAAGAGAAGAAACCAGACCTTGAGGTCTCCAGCTCCAAGGAGAGTGTATGAGTTTATAAAACCATAATCTAGTTGGTACAATTTCTCAATTCATAACTGTTGTATCAATGAGCTTAGAACATATAATTTTGAAGGTAGATCAGTTTCCTTAGCGATTATTTGTGTTCGATAATTGATTCATTGTTTCTAGTGCACGTTTAAGAACTGAGATTTTAGTATCCAGTGACTGAACTACCAAGTTCAAGCCCTCAAAATTTTTGTCCTGCAAGAGAGCTTTAACTCAGATTGAAGTTGTCAAGCTCTCTTGATGCATAAAGCAAGAAAGGGAAAAAGAAAAAAAAAATCTGATTATATGTTTTAGCTAAAGGAGGGCGAGACTTGGGGTAATGGTAAGGTTGCTTTTTTTTGTGATTAGAAAGTCACAGGTTCGAGTTTAGAAACAGCCTCTCCACAAAAAATGCAGAACAAAGACTGTGTACTATAAATCCTCATCCCAGCTCTCGCAAAGCGGAGAGCTTTGTGCACCAGGGTTTCTCTATTTGTTTTAGCTGAAGGAGGTCGGTCTTAAGAAGTGCTGCTTGTCGAGTTCTATGAATTGTGTCCAAGAACAAGAATCATTAGCTAGCTTTTGTAATTATTGATCAATAATCTGTACTTTAGCCAGAGCCCCAATTTCCTTTGTTTGCCTTGGGTGGGTAGTCTGAGCCCACTCAAATTGACTTAACTTTTCTCTTACTCTAAATTATTCATTGGTGAGCCAAAATTCATTGTTTCTTCTTAAAATGGGCCCTATCTAAAGCACGTGAGAGAGATTTTCGTCGTGATATTATTTTATGATTGAATTTAAATCTTGACGAGGAAATTTTTCATTATGCCGACAAATACACCCTTAATTAGGTTGGTAATCACATATTGACATGTTAAGAAACCAGATAAAAATCCAAAGAAAATACATTGAAAATATTTTAGCCTTTTGAATTATGAGCTTACCAAAGAACAAAAACAGTAATTCCCTCCATTTTGGGACTAGGGGTGCATTAAACTTTGATTAGACAAAAAATTGAGTATTATTGGTTAATTAATCACACTGACCTAGACCCCAATTGCCTACCTTATAAAATTTCAATCATCCAATTATAGCTTAGAAAAGGGTTGCAATAGGGGGCAGAAAGTAGGTGAGGGAGATTAAAAAAAAAAAAAATATAACAACACCTAAATTAATAGCAAAATTGTGATATATCAATATCATTTCTTCGAATTTTGTAATTTATATATAACACACGCCTTAAAAGGTACTTGTTTTGATTTGGATTATAATGTATCATTTAGCACAAATTACATAGAAAGACAATAAAAATAATAAAAAAAAGAAAAACATATTGCTTCAATTCTCCCATTTTCCTTTTGTCTTTTGATGATGAAAACACCCACTTTTAACTATTAAAAAAAATAATTCGGTTAAGCATTTTTGTAGAGTTCGAAAAAAAATATATTATAAGTAATTTTTTTTTATATTTTTATAAGAAATTATTTTCTTAATTCAAATTCGTAATCATAAATTCACATAGTAATAATTTAATAGATTGTGTCAAGGCTTAATAAAATTTATTAATTAATTCTTCAATACTAAACTTTCTTATCCGTCTTATAAATAATCACCATTGTTAATCACAATAAAAATTTTTGAATATCATTAAAAAATTAACATGTATTTATTAAAATATATTCTATTAGGATAGTTATCAATTCTTGAATTTTGTTAATAAAATCTAAAAATCAACCATCAATACTTTTTTATTATTAATTATTATAAAAATAAATATTTATAAATTTGTTATTTCTTATCTCCGTGCTATTTGTAAATATTGTGTTACACATATGTACTAAAATCATTTGTGTTACACATGTTATCAATTTATCAGATATTATTATTACATGCAACACAAAATGGAGTTCATCAAACTCGAATCATCACCCTCACTTGATTTTTTTCCATCCTTTGATTGTTTGTTTACCACGCTCTTCCATGCGAGTTGTCCTAAAACGCAACTATTCTTTTATTTATTTATTTTTTTTAAAGGAAACTCCCATTTCTCCCCCTTTAAAATGATAACTCACAACACTAACCAAAGCTCTCTCTCAAAGTACAAGAGACTCAAAAGCCGAAACACAACAACAACAACAAAAGAACTAGTCTCTCATCAGTTTCTCTTCTCAAACACCCTCTTCTTCTTTTCATGGTTACTTGTTAAAACGCCTTAGCTTTCTATGAACCCACGAAGAAAAATAAAAAGAGAAAAACCCAATGTTTAGAATATCCTTTCACTGTCTAAAACGTTGAGAAACACTTCTTCTATATATAGAAAGCTCAAAGTTAAAGTCTTTCATATAAATATATAGAGTTAACAGAGGAAGCAGTTGCTTTGCTTAAGGGTTAAGCATGGCAGGTAATCAACAGGAAGGGTTAGGTGACGATTTCTTTGAGCAGATCCTGGCAGTGCCTCCAGGCTATGGTGGCGGTGCTGGTGGTGGAGGTGGTGATGAAGTGGGCGGTGCCACCTTGCCTATGGGGTTACAGTTAGGGTCAAGTGGTGGTTTACCTGGTGGCAGTGGTGGTGGAGGGTTTAGAGGGATGGGAATTGGTATAGGTATGGGAATGATGCCTTTAGGGTTGAATTTGGAACATGGATTCTTAAGACATGAAGATAGAGTTGTAGTTGACAACAACAACAACAACACCAACAATAACAACAATAATGCTTCTGGTTCAGCTGCTTCTGCTGTTTCTGGAATCAGTGTATGAAATTCAACCCATCTCTCTTTCCATCTATGCATTTTTATTGTTTGTTTTTGGTATTTTTTTTTACTGACCCTTTTCCGTTCAAAGTTGGGTACAGAAAACGGGCTACTAGTATTGAATTATTTCAGGATTGGCAGTTTTGGGATATGCTTTATCTATTATTTTTTAATTCCTTTATGTGCTTTTCACTTGTATGGAGAAGAATGAATACAAAAAGATTTCTTTCAAAAAGGGGTTGGATTATTGAATGACATGTGTAATTATGGTAGAATCTAAGCAAAATTTTCTTTTTCAAGATTTGTACAGGATATTAGCGATAGGCGCCTGTACAGGCTATTATTTTCAAGGGATGCTGAATTTCAGCTGCTTTCATAATTCATATTGAAAAACAGTTCAAACCTGAAATTTTTGTACCTATTTTTCATTTCGAAGTCAGCTTTTTCAACTGGGAATTTCTTTTAACTTGGGTTGGACTGACTCCTTTGAACAAGAAGAAAAAGGGTTTTTTTTTTTTTTTTTATGGTATCTGTAGAAGGTTATATGCTTAAAATGTAGAAAATTTGAAGGGTAATTCAGTCATAACAATCTTTTGTAACTTTGCTTTGAGGCAGGAGAGGGATTCTATGCATATGACAAGTTTGTTTCCATCTTTTGGACAAATGCAAACTCAGCAAATCCGTCCTTCACCACCTCGTCCTCGGCCTCCACTCCCGCTGCACCAGGTAAACTTTTTTTTTGGACAAAAATGCCCTTGATATTTCTATCTCCTTGTTTTTAATTTTTTATTTTGAGTTAATTTTTTTATTAAATCTAAAATTTAATTCAATTAATTTATAAAAAAATAAAATTGTAAGTCTCATTCCCACAATTTTTTTCCCTATCCCTATTGGAGCCTGTTATTGTAGCATTATTTCTTAGCATATAAAAAAAATAAAAAAATCAGATAGAAGTACCTTTTTGTTCTCTATTCTGTCGAGGTTGTTCTGTAAATTTTGCCCTTTTTGTACGATCACATGATTTGGGTCAGGGGTATATTTGATATTTTGGGAAAATATAGGGGTTTAATGATTATGGTTTAATATCATTTAAAGCAGAGGGAGAGGGTTGAAAGGGTACTAATAATTTCTGACACAAGAGAATGTGTAGTGCACGTGTGACTTTTTCCACACGAGCGGAGAACTATTCAAACAGCAAATATCATCTCATCTGATACTAGACTACTAGTAGGGACTTGATTGGTCTTTTTCAGCATTTGTAGTGACGGTCTTTGTCAGGAAATGGAGGATTTCCACACGCTTTCAGTGTTGATAACAAGCGCGTGAGCGCCTCAAAAGTTGAATATGGGTTTCCATTTACTTTTAAGATTTGGCTCTGGTCAAAATCTTCGACTTGTGTGGATGAACGCAGTGGATGGTTGGTTAAGCCATTTCTTATGTCTTTGTGTTATTTTCAATTTGCAGAATTTTGGCAAGATTTTGGGGAGCTAAATTTCTTAGTTTTTTAGATTTCCTAAGTTATTTGGGGGGTTTTTCATTGACTTGGAAAATTTAAGGTAAATGTTTTGATTATTTTAGTGTGGCATTATGCTAACTTATGCAAGTACTTGCTAGATTTGTATAATCACGTCCTAAATTTTTTTGTTAGAGAAGTCGATGCATAGTTCAGGTGGTTAGTTACTCTTAAAAAGTGACATCCATAGGTTTACAATTTAAATTTCAGCATTTGTAATTTTTTTTTCTCGAGTTGCAACCTCTTTTTGGATCCAAAATTTTTTTTGTTTGACTTGGAGCTCAAGAAAGTGAGTGATTCGTTAAGTACATAAGAAAATATATTAGTACCCTTGATTTGATTTGCATTGTTTTGAGTCTTGATCAACTTTAGGAAGCTAGATGCTGAAATTTAATCCCCCATGAATCCTGAATGAAATTGTATGGAAGTAATTTATCACGCATCCATTTGTCGTGTCATGTTTCTGATGTTGAGAACTATTAGTTTATATGTGCTCTGTGTGCTTTTGCTTTCCCGAATCCAGCTCTTCAGATCTTCTTAGACTTAGAAGATATGGTACAATGAAATACGCAAGTGAGCCATTTGTACAAAATGATTAGAAGTTCAATAATTTATTTATGAAGATTAATATGTCATGCACATTGTGGGTTGTGATTCTGACAAATTTTTAATCTTTTATTTCTTTGAATTTATCTGTGCAAATTCTCAAGATGCTGCCAAATGGGGATCATTATCATCAAGCTCATTGCTTGTTTAATTAAAGGAATGAGCATTCTCTTGTCTTTGAATATCTTTGTCTTTTGATTTGTTAGGAAGCTGATTTTTTTTTCTTTTTTTATGTTGTCCTTTTACATAACTTTAGAAAATTTTGATTGAATAATGTATTGCATCCTGATGCAGCCGATTCATAGCCAGCCAGCATCAAGTCCAGTTGCTGCTGCACCACACCCACCTGCCATCCGTCCAAGGGTGCGAGCTAGGCGAGGACAGGCTACGGATCCCCACAGTATCGCTGAGCGGGTAAACTTGATTTCTGTTTCATAAAACTTGGAATGATGTATCATACTGCATTTGTTATGTCAGAGCACAAGTTCTTTTATGAGCCGCTGCTTAGTTCCTCTTTGTTCAAGATACTTAGAATGCTCTTTATATGATGTGTTTTTTCCTTTCTTCTATTCTTTTTGCACATATTCCCTCTTTGCTTACAAGCTTTTGCACCTTTCCCTCCCCTACATGCCCGTCATGAATGCAGTTACGTAGAGAAAGAATCGCTGAAAGAATGAAAGCTTTGCAGGAGTTGGTTCCTAGCTGCAACAAGGTTTCCATCTACTTGCCATCATAAGTATTTTATGTGTACTTGTTTGCTGCTTCATTTTGATTCTTCTTCCTATTTATGAATAGTAGAATAAACCAACTTGTTTCTGTCCAACTGATTGCTGTGTTTCTGCATTAGATTCGAATGTTTTTATTGTTTGTTTACTGACACTAGCCAAAGGCTAGGCCTCCGTTGCTTTTGGTCTGAGTTTTATCACGTTTGCTGTTTGCTTGAATTGTATATGCGTTGCATGATGAGATCATGGAAACATTTCCATTTTTTATGAAATCCAGGGAGTTAATGCGCCTATACGATTATGAAATGATAGAGAATCTGTTTGTGACATCAAATTTCCATATTTGCTGATGCATTACTAAATCTTCTGCAGACGGATAGGGCAGCCATGCTTGATGAAATTGTAGATTATGTGAAGTTTCTAAGGCTTCAAGTCAAGGTATTAACATTTAAGATCTCAATTTAAACACTTACTGAATTCATCATTGCTGCTTTTGCAATAGCATTTTCTTTAATCCTAAGAAAATTAAAAAAAATAAGAAGAAGAAAAAAAAACACCTCATCCATCGCTATCTGAAAGTGATCTTTAACCAATTTGAATTACGTTTTCTGATAATGTCTTCCAACACCCTTTAGCAAGTTCTTATCTAAGGTAGGACCCTCCTGTTGAATTCTAGACATCTAGGAAGACCTTACGGCATTCCTTTATGTGTAGTAGTTAGAATGTCAGACTAAATTGACTGTTGTCTGGTATCGGAATCTCAACTCTACAAATAAATCATTATCGAATAGTAAAGAATGTGAACTGCATTACTGTTACTGTTTTTGTCCAACAGCAAATTTCTGTTATCAATAATTTTCGCTACATGATCATCAATTTCGTTCGAATATTTTAACAGGTTCTGAGCATGAGCAGACTTGGTGCAGCAGGTGCCGTGGCTCAGCTTGTAGCCGATGTACCCCTATCGTCTCTTGAGGTAATGCATATGGAATAATCATAGTTCTGAATCTTGCCTTACGAAATATGTGGAATGTGGTACTGATGAGCATGCAAATTTCCATGATTAGGCAATAAACTATCGAGTATGCATGAAAACATAAGGACTATGTAATAACTTGTACATTTATCTCCTATTAATTGTTGTATGCTAGGACGTACATGTACATTTGACAGGTCGTTTTCTAGGAATCTATTAACTGGATCGAGTAGATGACTGTCTTTTTCAAAGTTTCGTGTTTTCTAAGTTTTATTTTCCTTGATTTCACTTTCATTTTTCTGTGAATAGGGAGATGGTGTAGAAGGTGGAAGCCAGCCTGCTTGGGAGAAATGGTCAAATGATGGCACTGAACAGCGAGTGGCTGAGCTGATGGAAGAAGACATTGGAGCTGCCATGCAGTTTCTTCAGTCCAAGGCACTTTGCATCATGCCAATATCACTGGCCTCCGCGATCTTCCGAACACGCCAACCTGATGCACCACCAACAGTTAAACCCGAATCAAACACCCCTTCGTAGACCAAAACAACAACATGCATTTAAATGGCTATTTAGTGCTTCAGTCCAATCTCTAACTCTCATCGGCAACATCAATCAAGTCAGTGTAACTTTTCCACCCTCTCCTTTTTTCAGTTTTGTTCCGAAAAGCAAAGAAAAACAAAAGAAAAAAGAGTGACTGCCAATGGCCAATGCTAGAAAAACTTGGACAGGCATATTGATGTTACTCAAATGGTCAGTCAAAAGGAAAAAATTTTCCAAAGGTCCATTGAAGTTTTCCTCTTATTACATCCATAATTGGGTGAGGACGACCAAAAAATCCTGGTGGTGGCAACTCGCTTTCTTTCTGCTTTTTCTTTCTTTTTCTTTTTCTTGGATAGTGGGAGGTGGGACCATTGAAAAGGGGTAGATAGGTATGTGTGATGTATTTGCAGAAAACTTTAATGCAACTTGAAACTTATAATGGACTGTTGGTTTATTTTATATAATATATATATATATATATATATAAAGCTTTGTTGGAATTTTCTGGTTCTCATCAACAAGTTAGAAAGAAAATGTATTGCTAACTTTGTTTATAAGGTGAGTTTGTTGTTTCTACAAAAGTTGAGCCTGAATGGATGAGTTATTGGAGTGAGAAAGAGGCAGAAAAGCTGTATTTTTATACGTCTACTAAAAGAAGCATAAAGCTATTGACCCTTTTATTATCTAGAATACTACCAAAGAACTTAGATGGATATAATTTATGGTGATGATTGCTATAAAGAATAGATTAAAAATTTGAGTGTCAACTGTCAATATATAATTTATGGATATTTATTTTATTGTTTACAAAAGAAATCATAAATTGAGATAAAAGAGGAGGTTAAAGTTTTCGTATTTAAATTTAAGATTTGCTGGATAATATTATTTTTTTTGATAATTATATAAATTAATTAAATTAAATCTTGATTTTTGGGTCGGTATTTATTTTGCTTGAAGGTAGGGGGAAAAAAAAAGGCAAATTTTATGTGCGTTTGAGCTTTTGGTTCAACAAGCCTAATGATCTCACAATCTCAAGTCCTAAATAATTGGGGTTCCTGTATCGATTCCCACTGATCGACGGTTGTTTCACTCGTCCAAATACGTCTGAGTGGATGAGCTCTAGTGGTTCCTTAGCCCTGAACTTGGACTCTTCATACGGAAGTTGATGTGCCTTACCGTACTGGCACCCAGCACAGACTGTATCTCCTCGAATCTCAAGCTGTGGGAGCTTCTTTCTCAATTGATTGCAAAACTCGTGTTCTCGCATTTGTTCTTTTTTCTCTTTCCTCTTCGTCCATGTTGGAAGGCAGTTGCTTCTTCCAAGAGTGCTTATTCCGCAACAACAGGGGTAAGCCCGATGGATAAGGCGTTTGATGGAAGCACGAGGTGAGCTTCAATGCTTTCTTCTCTTCCTTAGCGTTAAGCCTTTGGTGAGAGAGTGACTTTAACGCCTGAAGTGTTTTAAGGGTTTTGAGCGCCCGCCTGGGTTGAGGAGTTGAAAACCTGGTCAAACATAAAAGAAAAGCTGACTAATCTCGACGGATTGGCAAGCCCCTTACGCCATAATTGATTGAGGTTGATCCCGAAGTTGCGGCCTATCCCGTAGCAGTAGTCTCTATTTATTCACCCCAAGAATGAACTATCCTTTCGGATGGATTTCATTAACACGGATAGACCAGAAATGGTCCTGTAATAGTGAGTGTTATATTTTTGGACATTGGCTTGGTTTTATTGAATCCCATTACATTATCAAACCATGTATGATCTTAGTAGGAAGCAAATCAATTGGTTTTTAAATACACAATGAGTTATAATTTTGGACATTTTGAAAAAGATAGATATGGTAACGTTTCCATGTGCAATCCTCTACTTTAAATTTATACAATGACACTTTTAAGAGTCATTGCATAAATTAAATTAAATTTCGGATTTTACGAACAAAATCTTTGATTACAATGAAATTATTCATTTTCTTAGAGAAATAAAAAGTTGTTTAAAAGCTTGCTAGTTTTGTAATATTACCACTAATCAAATTTACACTGAAATGCTAATAAATCATTTTCTTAGACAATTAAGACTTATCTTAAACGTGTAGTTACATGATACTACCAAAATGGTTCTGGGACATTGTAAATCCATCTTTGCCACCATCTCTCAATCCTTGAAGGCAGAAATGAGTGTTCTTTGTACTTGGTCTGCAACTGTTCTTAACCTTCCTTGAGTGGCATCTCCAGCTGAACACCCACTAACCTCCACCGTTCGAGCCACCCTCTGCTTGCATTTCTCCCAGTCATCAACAAGTAACCAGCATGCACGTCCTCCATGGCTTCCTTCCATGCCAAGAAAGGACACCTTAGGGTTTTCACCAAATGAATATCTTAATCTCACTGAGACACAATAGGGCAGCCAAGCAGCACCACCAGCTGCGTTTGTATAGGGTATGTGGGCGGGATCAAGTACAACGGTCAGTGCAAATTCCACGGAGTTATGAGGCCGATCATAGTGGATATTGCTTTTAGTTTTAGACAAACTTTCAGAACTATCATCAACATTTACCCCAGTATGATTTTCAAGACATAACTCGATTCGGGGTTTCTGTGCAGGTGCTGTATCTCCACCTTGTGTCTGGGCTATCCCTTTTTTCCATGCTATTAATTTCAGGAATTCCCTTAAAACTGATATGGGTAACGTGAGAAGAGTAATGAATGAAGCAACACGTGAGGCATCATAGGGTTCGGATGCAACACGGCGACTGAAGTAGTCACATATCTCGCTTATTTCGGATTGAGTTAATTCCTCTTGAGCATTAGCATTGTTTTGTTGCTGCTGTTGTTGCTGCTGCTGCTGCTGCTGCTGCTGCTGATGGAAGCGCTTCACACTAATAACCTGAAGAAGAAGTTGAACTCTGTGGACACTTACGGCAAACACATAAAGTCTGCAGAAAGACATGCAATCAGATGACTATCCAAACAACACAGGATTCCTCCATATAAAATACCAAAAGATTAGCCCAAAAAGAAAAGGGCATCCCAACGGATATCAAACAAACAACAATGCTAGGCTATTCTCCCAAATGTTTTATTGTCTCATTATCTAACCAAGGTAATGAGCCAAATGAATCCTAATAAATTATATTATACTTATCCATCTCTATCTTCATCCTATAATTTTGTTTGGTTAGCCATGCTCACGAAAATCTTTCTAATTTTTAAAATGACAAAAACTAATAGTCATGCATGGAAAGAAAACAATGTGGTCAGTTAGGATGTCAAATCCCAAACTACAATTTCAAGCAGTGAACACTACTATCTAAAAGCTGTTCCCCTCCAGCACACGACATAATGTAAGACTTTGCAGAATGTGTTTCGCATTCCCGTCTCTATTACTGAATTGATTGTCTATCAGGAATTAAATTGCAAGAGACAATGAAGTCAGCCAAAATCTCAGATGGTCCAACCACACCTAGCCACGTGAATAAACAAGACTTTTTGTGAGGTTGACGCATTGAATTCCAGGTATCAAATGACCCTATATCTTTATATTGTCACTGTTGGAAGTTATCCTAATTATCATATATCGTACATCCATTAGTATCCATCAATTTGTTCTAAGTACAATTGATGCAATTAATCATGATTTTTTAACATAAAGCCAGCAAATTCGTCATGATAAAGAGAAAACAAGAACTAAAGATACAAGTTTCCCGCATGTGGAAAAGATAAATGCAGAGAAACAAATTGCAACTGTAAATTTATAACTTTTACTGTCTTACCCCACAAAGAAACGCAAGGCAGGCTGTTCCCGGTCCAAGTTCAAAAGTGCACCTTCATTTTCCTTCAAGATTGATCCAAGGATACTTTCCAAAAGATCTGGTAACTGAGCAAATAACCATAGAACTCCAAGGTACTTGAGAATACCCCTGAGAACCTTCTTAAGAGCAACAACAGGAACCCATCCACCTCCATACCCTCCATCATCACCAAGACCGATAATGGCTGTATTCAGTTCCCCCCTTACATGTGCAGGAACACCACTACCAGGTGATCGACGTATTGGCAATCCCGAGCTCACAACAGCCAAATTTGGTGATCCTAGAAGGGCATTTCCCACACGGTTTAAACCAGCTACTGGGTTTGCTGCCCTAGACATCGCTGCAGAAGTAGGGAGGGTAACTCTATTTCCATTTGCTGAAAGCTGTGGACCTGAATTCGAGTTCAGATTGTTTGAATTTGCCAGGCCAACTGTTTGTTGACCACCAGTGAAACCAGAATCTAATCCATTTAATTCTTGGGCAACATGCTCCATAATGAAAGGTCTGAACTGTGGACAAGGAAAGGACCCTCCAACAGAAGATCCCCCTGTGGCTGGTGTTGCAGGCGGTGTTGCTGGTTGCAGCCAAACCTGATCTCCAGCAAAGCATCGCATATCAACTGCAAAATGTTTGCGATATATTATGCGTATCCAATATGGACCACGTAATACAACAGAAACATCAATGGGCAAAAGTGAGCTGGGGACAATGCCAGGGCCACCTCTCCCTGCAGCAGCTAACATTGCAACCCCATGGAGGCCATGATTCCCCACAGAGCTTGCAGAAGCAGATGCAACAGGATTTCCTGCTGGACCCAAAGCAGCCAGATTAACATTCATAGTTGAACTGCTTGGCAAAAGTCCCTGCAATGGTATATTTCCTGACTGTTTTGGCATAGAAGAAATAGCTGCAGATACCCCAGGGACTCCTGGAGCAGGACTAGCTCGAGCAGGCCGAGTTGCAGCAGCAAGAGCATGCAAAGGTCCTGCAGTGAGCCGAATGCAGTCCAAGAGGGATGCAACTTCAGCTCCATCTATGAAATCTTCCAAAAACTGTACAAAGTACCCAGAGAAATTAGTGTATTTATGATACATAAAGAAAACTGGAACTAGGTAAGATTAGACTAGAACCAAAGACAAGTTTCTGTACTATCCAGAGAATTCAAACTAATTTAGGTTATATTCCAAAGTTGAAAAATATAATGTGTTTAAGATGAAGAAAAACTTTCCTTGGTCCTTATCTGAGATTAGCTTATTTCATATTTATTGAGCCAAATCTCATAAGTGATCACAGGCTGCTACAACATGGTTCAAGGGAAATTTTCATGGAAACCTACTTAAACACATTCATCTAAATTACTGGTTTACTGATCAGTTGAGGAGACTCCGTATGCAGTTACACCCATAAATGATCATCCTTTATCTCAGTACAGTTCAACCACATGATGCAATAACTTTAAGCTAACAACCATTTGCCCAAAAGCTAGCAAATGAAAAGGTATTGAAGCTTTCATCCAAGCATCACAGTCAACCACCGTGGCACCAGTAATCTTTCATTCAGTGTAATTTTTAAAATTCAGAAAAGAAATGACACCATACCAAGCACCAAAGTTAACCACCATGGCATCTCTATAATTCTGAAAAAACTCAGGAAAAAGAGGCACCATCCTAAGCCTATCTAACATTCTTAGTCAAGTTCTTAAGGGAAAAAAACATGAAAGATGGGCCATGATATTTTGTAATATTACATAAGAAAAGAAATGTGAAATAAACCAAAGTGGCTGAAAAATGATACCAATAAACATAAAATCATGGTAAAATAAATGAGAAAAAAAGAACTAGAGGAGGAAGATTTTTCATTTAAAAAGAAATAACGAAAGAAAGGGGCAAAGAGGAAAACAAACAAACAAACAAACCTTGGTATGAGGCCAAAGTTGGTCCGGGGAAACGTGCATTGTGCAACCTTCTCTACCTGATTCCCACTCCACAACAAAGCGAGCTAAGACACCTGATCCAAAGCAAAACCACAAACTCAATAATCCTACTGCCTCAATTCTGAAAGACCTCCTCATCTGTTCTGATAACTTATCAACAGCCTCAACAGCACCTTTGCCTCCAACAGGTGCTTTAGCATCAGGGTTTGCACTGCCTTCTTCAGGTTTGTCATCTGCTCTAACCCCAAGCAATTTCCGCATCCCAAGGGCAAACATTCTAGCATTAGAAAGCCTCCGTATATCTGCCACCAACTTCTTAATACTATCTGCCTCAACAGATTGATAACTCAGAACAACACCATCTGGATCATAACGAATATGGGAATCCACATCAGATGTATTGGCTATGCGTATGCCAGAGCCCCAAGGTGTACTATTAGTTCCCTTCTGAAGTTCCCACAAATCTTTGAAGTGTTGATCATTTATTTTGACATCCCAGTGCATGCTTCCAGGCCTGCCAAGTCGCAAGCATATATGTCGCCATGAATCACCTCGGGAAGATGGAAGTCGAAACCATATATTTGAGGATGCATTTCTTAGACCTACTTCTTCAACATATGGAATGTCCAGTTCTTCCATCTGACTAGTGAGTCTGGCATGTTTAATACAAAGTGACGAATGCCTGACCACATGAAGAAGGGCAGAAACATAGATGCTAGAAGGTGCATTTCCTTTATTTGCTTCAGCTATAAGATTCCCGTAACTGTACGCTTCAGTTTTCGATATCATTTCTGAAGATATAAGCACCTGTGACAACGGATGCTGAGTGTAACTCACATCAGAGGTTTTCCTTCTCTTAGAAAATCCCGCATCAGCCTCTATACCTTGGAGAGATGGAATCAAACCCAAGATATCTGAAACTCTACGCTTTCGTGGATTTTTATCACATTTGGAAACATCATGAGAAGTAGAAGTATCATGACAAATTGTTGTTTCTGCTGCATGGGCTGCAAAAGGTGCACTTTGCTAGTCAAATATGCCTAATCATAATACATATTTAAACAGATAGATCCAGTGAAAAGATGAACTAAGAGAAGGTATCTTACATTCAGGAGGTGAAGCCAAAGGGCTTGATCCAGCAAACCTAACAGCTGCAGTTAGATTTCCAGATGAAGGGCCTCTAGGTCCATTAGGCTTTGCACTTAGTGCAGAGACTCGAGGAACAGTCGGTCTGGGTGGAGATAATAGTCGAGATGACCTACTTGCTGACACTGCATCCTTTGAAGTATCATTTAGCAATCTCATCTGATCTTCATCCAATGCACCAATATCAACTGAATGAGGAGATCTAAGAGAAGCCAGATCCTGCTCAGATATTGAAGCTGATAGCTTCTTTGCAGCTGTGCTTCTTCCGGTGGCAGAAGATAATGACCCAAAAGAAGTAGACTGAAGTGAGCCCTTTGGACCATTAGATGGATACAATGAACCACGATAATGAATAGCTGGACTCGATACTTTTGCAACATTATTAAGCTGTGAGACCTGCAAACTCACTTCCCACTTTGGAGAGGGTGTTCCAGCTTTGACACTATGAAGATTCATTGGGACAGAAGCAGGAGATGAACTGAATGAAGAAAAATTCTGAGAAGGAAAAGTAGTTGCAGATGTCCCCTTTTCAATTTCAAAAACTTCATCGACAATAGATGAAAAGCTTGATGAAGGATCCCCAGCAATCTGCATAGAACCATCAAGGTTGAATTCAGAAAGAAGGCCATGTTCAGACGTCTGATTCAGACCCCCAGCATTAGGCAAAAACGAAAGTAATTTCCCCCAGTCAAGTATGCTCAAATTTGTTTCATCTTCAAGCATCTGCATCTGGCTAATGTCAATTTTCTTGATGCGCAATACATTATTTAAGTCATTAAATGAATGACCCTTCCCTGATGGATCTGGCTGTGTCTCTAGCAGTTTAAACAGAGGCTTGAAATCCTTATCAAGTTCCATCAAGAGAAAATAAGAACTCTCACAGTCTGGAAACCCCATTACTAATACAGCAGAACCGTTCACAAGGTTCTTGGGCACTTTCACTGCAGCAAAACCATGTTCATAGACCTACAAGAATCAAATAGACAGATTCATTTATTAATAGCAAATAGATAAATGAAACACAAAAGCAGTTAAATAGCATTTGGTAACAGGAAAAGAAAAGGTGGATAGTTGGTTACTTCAAGGCCCAAGAATCTGCCAATAGCAGCAAATAGATGTAAAATACTTTTGCTTCGCAGGCTTGTAAAAACATCAGCTGCTGTCATTGTTCCTTGATTTAAACCTTCTTCACAATCTAACAATGCTGAAGGTGCAAGAATACTATGGGATGACTGGAGAAGAAAGCGGCCATTTCTGTAATCCAAAACAAAGTTTCAAAAACCCTAAATGAGGTATTAAATGTTCAACACAACTACATACTACATACAAGTGTAAAGATGATGCTTCAAAAACCTTCAAATAGAGAAAGATTAACAAGGTGAAGAAGCATCCACACAAGTCAGCAAGTACAATTGAAAATGCCTCATTAGTATATTGTGTGTGTGTGCGTGTGTGTGTGTGTGAGAGAGAGAGAGAGAGAGAGAGAGATGTGAAGAGCATTCTGAAAAGTTAGGTAAGAATAATATTGAAGTGGTAAAAGCAGAAATAATAAATTTGGTAACCTAGATATCAAAACTTCTTGCTAGGTTTGATCCTAGTTAAGCCAACTCTTGCAACCCTTCATATAACATTATTTCTCCTAATTCAAAAACATTTTGAAAGCCATGAACATAGCTTTAAAACATAAATTTTAAAAAAAAAAACTTCCTGCTAAACCAAATATGAACATTCCCTGGCCAAGTTTTTGATTAAGGAATATTGCAGCTGTTTAGTTTTCTGATAAAACATAAGATACTATTCAATCTAGAATAGGCCCAACTCATGAAGAACGGTACATTTAAGTAAAGAATGAAATCCCTGTACTGAAAGATGGCAAAGTAAAGGATCCACTAGCCCAGTGAAAATGAAGAACCAAGTTAACTGATTCTTGTGCCAGTGAAGGCCAGAATTGACACTCATCAAAGTGCCCAGCAAATATTGCAGCCCGAATTGGTAGACAAACCAAACTCACATCAAAGGCAGAACAGAAAGTTTCAAGCACAGAAGTACTCTTAAAATCTGCTTACATGAACCTTTTTCCCACCAAACCACACAGTCGAAAACAAGGACCACTGAAACCGTTTTAGGACCAAATCCACCCATAGTTAAACTAGCATGCATGCAGCTTTTCACATGCAACTAATCACCTAGATTTTAAATTGCTTATGAACACAAGGAATTTCATTTTCAATGCTACATTCTATATCAACTAGATTACAGAATTGAATGGGTTCCTAGTGTTGAGAATGTATAATTATGGGCAAGTGCACAAATGTGGTAGAAAAGAGCAAATGGAAAATTAAACATAGAGGAAGTCAAGGCGTAAAGATAGAACCTTATGTTTATTCCAAGGGCAAAAAGTGATGAGCCATAAGCACGGACACATAAAACTTCCTGCCCCTCATGTTCCTTATTGTCAATCTTAGCATCCTTCTGCAGCATAAAATGGAGAAAAGCAAATTTACCACCAGTGATACCATAATCACAAACTCCAGCAACAGAATACAGTGGTGAAAGCAGGCTTAAAAGAGAAAGGAATGAAACAACAAGACTATAGTTTTTGCCTATATTTTCTATCTCCTGATATATGGTTGTGTTGGTGGAGAAACAAATAGCAAAAAATCTGTTAAAAGGCCAATTTGCAAGCAGCTTCATAAGGAAATCCATCAATTTCTCATGTAAGTGACGGTTACTAAAAAATAGAAAGAGATAAGTCCTTTTAGACACAACTTATATACATACTTAGAATATTTGAAAAATAACCAAGTTCAAATGGTCAATTCTTTTTTCCCCATTGATGGTAGGATTGAGATAGAAAACTACAGTTAAATTGAGAGTTAGATTGTAAAGGGAAAATTTTGTTCTTAGGCTCCAGCCCTATTCAAGCATGACAAGATCCTTTACTGCGACATTCCAGAGTAAGTTGCCAGCAAATAAACCAGCAATGTAAGAGAAACAACCTTTTTAGTCTCACTATCAGGTTCATCAGCCTGTGAGTGGAGAAAAACATCACTAGCAGCTCGGCAGATCTGCACATTTTTCACCAGCTCTTTCTGAATTTCCAGAAGACGAGTATATCTATTGCATGATATAGCTCTTAATAGCAGCTTTTCCACATCAATGCAACTTTGGTCAAGGAAGAACCTTGCCTCCTTACCAGTTAATGGGTCTATAACAAATGTGCTATGTTGACACCTAATCTGCAGGTCTGGTCCAGGTTCAATTTTTATGTATGGGCAAGATCCTGAGTCTGAAACACCTGAGTTTTTATCAAAATCTAGCCAATAGACAAGTTTTAATCCTGGAGTTCGTAGACCAGCTAAATCAGATTCACTATCTTGATTAAGCTGTGAGGAACCACCACTTCCTCCATCAGATATCATCTCAAAGCGAACAGCATCTTTCCATCTCCCTTGCCGAAGTGCCTGTACTTGCCTTATCACAGTGTCCATAACTAGTGCAACACAGAGCTCATGCAGAACTGAGTATAAGGTAATGAATGGATTCTCTGCTGCAGACATTCTGCGTTCTATGTCATCTCCAAGAGCATGCCTTCTCATCTCCTCTAGTTTCACAAGCCCACTTCTCTCACCAACAAGTAATTCTAAATGCAAAATCCTCCACATTGACAGATGTCCTCGATAACCAAGAGTAACTAACACCTTAAATTCTCCATCTACACGAATTATAGCTGTACCATTGGAAACTTTCACTTCAGAAATTTCTTTGGGCAGTGAAACTTCAAGTAATTTAGAGCATACAAGTGTATCCAGCTTTTTCAAAGCTGGTTTCTGCTGATCTTCAGTTAATGAGCTCTGCGTACCCACATCTTCTACACATTTTGGTAAACGTTCATATGATCCTGTGAGTAGGACTTCAACAGCAGAAGGAACATCATAGACAGGGGCACGAGCTTGCTGTAGCCCCTCATGCATGAAGAATAATGAGTCTGCAGCCTGGGTGAAACATGTATCATGACTTGATAAAGTAGATGCCAATTGCTGGCAATACTGTATCAGTGGAACCTGCACATCACAAGAATAAGGCTAAATTTGAGCATATATATAGCTAGTACATCAATCAATTCCCATGTGGAAAGGACTCTATGGAATTTTATAAGGGAATCAGAGCTTCATATCTACATTCATCACAATTTAGTGGTAGCACATCACAATAGTTTAACTCAACTGAGTCAGATAGAAATTTTTTTTTTCCAACATGAATAAAATGATCTAATATGTTAATCTATACTACGAAAGCCCGCAAAATGTTAAGGGGCAGTCTTATATGATATTCAACTTCCACAGAGTCTGACTCATGTCAAAAGATAAGACCAGTGAAACTGATAGCCAGACTGAGTTCAACTACTATAATGGCATGATCTAATGGGTTGGCAACTTGGCTAGAACATTGAAGTCACAAAAGGCATTGCAAGCTGATAACACAGTTAATGGAAATAAACAAGTGGGAATATCCATGATAACCCAGCAACAATCAGGTCAACTTTTACACGTTTATCCTCTCACAAGTAATCTATTTGAGCACATTACTACTTTTCTGAATAAGAATTGGACATTATGACAACCATAACGGAATCTTGGTTAAATTTTCACCGAATTTATTTGTCAAGCATTTTTGGTTCTTCCTCCTCCTAACGACTATCAATACCAAGCTGGAATTCCATAATAATGCCTCAGATTCTACTCTTCAAGAGGTTCGAATTGACTAAAATTAGAAATATTATACGGCCAGATACAAAAGGACATGTGCCACATATCAAATTCTTGATTTCAAAAAACTCTTGATTTCACCCCATTTACACTTAAAATTCCAAAAAATAAAATAAAATCTTTAATTCCAATTTCAGTAGCTACTCAAAGCTAATTAATGAACTAAAAACAAATCTTTGACAGTTTAACTGAGTCACTGATTTAAAACTCAAAACCAACAAATCTTTTACCAAAAAAAGCTTAAAACTTTTGATAAAAACCCATAGTTTCTCCCAATCAACAAAAATCTCACAAATCTTTTACCAAGGAAAAAGGTGAAACTGAGTTAGCTAAGTGAACTCGAGGGTTCTGGCCAAAAAAAAAACTCGAGGGTAACACAAGCGAGTCGACTCACCTGCTGACACCACTTAGCCAGAACATTGAGCCTAAGCATCCGTTGTTGGGTCTTGACTATATACTTAAGGAGATTAATCTTCTTCTCCGTATCCGATTGGTCGCTTGATTTAGATTTCTCCACGAGTTCCTTCAATGAGATAAACGATTCCTCGGCGGTTCGACTCACTAAAGTCGAGAACTCGACCGTTTGTTGCCCTAACTCAGCCATTGAAAACAAAAAAAAAAAAAAAAGGAATTCCCCCAAAAAGTTTAAAATTTTATGTTAATTATGGATTCCAGGGCTTGGAATTGGATCTGGGTTTCATTTAAAATGCATGAAAATCAGGGCTTTTGAAGATCCTTCTCAATCTTTCTCTCTCCTGTAAGAGAAAGCTTTCTTCTTTAGGTTCTCCGGGTTTGGGAGAGAAAGAGAGAAGGAAAAAGAAAATTTTGGATTTAAAGAAAAAAAAAGTTTGATATAAATGACAAAAAAAAAAAAAAATTAGCACCTTTTTTTTTTTTTTTTTTTTGCAGATTAAGATAAGTGGAGAAATTTTTGGTTTTTATCCTTGGCTAATAATACCCTATCCACTATTTTTTTATTCTTTATGTGTAAATCAAAATTAAATTTTATTAAATTTGAAAATTACATACTTGATTTGACTTTATTAAATCACAAGGTTTAAGCTTTTCATCTATATAAATTCATTATTAATTATTATTGATTAAGTTAAGTAGTTTAAATAATTTAATTAGTTCAAAATCTATGAGCTATTTTTCTATTTTTTATTAGGTACTTTTTATATTAAAAATTATTAAATAAATAATATGGTAGAGGAGGATTTTAAAAAAATACATTTATCTTCTATTATTTGCTTAAAGTTTGATTTCAATTAAATATTTTTATTTAAATTTGATAATTTAAAATACTATATAATTATATAATAAAAAATAAAAATAATATAATTTAAATTTTTAATAATAATTATATATAATTGTAACAAAATAAAAAATTTTATATTTTTATATAAATATAAATTATAACATATAATTTTATATAAATTTAATATTTTATACAATATAAATATATAAATTATCATATCTATCTCCATTGAATATAAAACCTCCATCAAAATCCTAGTTAACTTTCAAATATGATTATATGTACTATGGTATCATTGATGTTCAACTATCAAATTGATAGCATTCTACAAATATATATATATATATATATATGTTTTTATTATTATTTTTTTTTTGAGAAGACAAAAGAGGAAGAGTTAGCCAATATATTTAGGTTAAGTGGTAACAGTAAAAAAAAGTAAGCCCAACATGGAAACTGCTCTGAATGAAGAATTGGACTTAATCTGTGACTTGAGGCCCAAATTTGACTGTTGGTTTTTTATTTTATATGGAGGAAATATAAAAGGAAACCTATTCTTGAGGCTGGCATTTTAATTTTAGTCCTTATCCAGAAAGGCATTTGCTTTAACATTTGAAGCCCATCAGAAGAGCCCAAAGGGCCAGACTTCATTTTCATCATTTTGTTTTTGCTGCTTTGGTTTAATTCTCATAAAAAATTTTACTCATGGCATGAATTTTAACAAGCTAATTTGCATATTGAAAAAAGAATTGTATGAAACAAGCATTAGTATATATTTCTTTCATCATTTAAATCATGTCACGTAATTTTATTTTTTAAACATAATTATTTATTTTATATATATATATACACCATTTATCATTGGCCGACAAAGAATCATAATTAATTTGACTTTGTTGAGCAAATCAATTGTTTCACACTTTCATGTGACGTATCTTAGAACTATTGAAAATTGATATTAGTGTTTAATCTCATTTCTTCTTTTCCTAGCCTTTCTCTTTTTGAAAATTACCTCTTCTATGGTTAAGTTTTCCACTTCTTTTGTCTTTCAAGATTGACCATAGATAGAATGGATAAAAAGCAATGTGAAAGAAGAATTACAAAGGGGAGATTTGATTTATCCTTCACTCAATAAGATAATTTCCCTTGTTACATAATACATGGGAAAAAGAAAAAAAAAAAAAAAGGAAAACCATTCCTTTGTGCAAAATCCATAAGGACTAACATGCCAAACTATACATATAAATGTTTATTTGTATTTCCCAGACAAAGTCCTAGTATTAAGATCTTCTTTGTTGCCCAGAAAAAAAAGAAAAATTTTTGGATCTTATAACCCAAGCCGAAGGGTTTCTTATGTCTTCATGAGAGCAATGGATTTCATTCTCCATCATTATGGGTTATTTTCATACAACACAACCCAGGCCTCTTGCTTCTGATCCTTTCATGATCCTCAGCCTTTTGCAGGAATTGATGAACATTCTGTAGTGAGAAAATACAAAAATCTTTAACCATTTTTTCATTTTTTTGGTTGAAAATTTAATGAATTCTAATTTGAATGGAGAAAAGAACTTACTCCCATGGTACATCTCCTACCAACATCCAGTCACCATCTTTATCTTCATAGGTAGGAACAAATTCTGACCCATTATATCCTTCTCTCTCTGAATATTCACCTGATAATGATTAAAAACAAAAAAATAATAATTACATTCATTTGCAAAAATTATTTACATAATTTTGAAAAAAAAAATGAATGGTGCTTACCAACTTTGAACTTGAACATGTCTTCCAGGGCCTTAAGCAATTCTGGGTACCTCTTGTACACCTTCAAATCTATCTTTCTAAGATAAGGAGCTCCATCCATACTTACTTTGACATAGATTCCTGCAGTTTCAGCCTCAGTTTTCTTTGACTGGAGGCAGTTTTTTCTGTAAGATCGGATGGGTGGCCACCCTACAACTTGTGCCCTGCAATTTAACATGTCCACCAGGAGTATTAGTAACATTTAATCAATAAAATGAAACTAGAAAACATGAAATTTTCCATTTCTGATTGAAAAAAAGATTGCTTACTTTGTGGGTGGAGCAGTTTCTTGGTCACAATTTTTAGCAGCTGCTGCCACATTAGAATTGTGATCACGAGACATAGATTCTTCATTCACGTCAGGCAAGGCTCTTTTGTTACTCGGAGATGCTAGCTTCTCAGCTGACTGATCGGAGGTGCCCGGTAGGCCTAACCGGAGTTCGGTAGCTTCAAGGTTAAGATCTTGCTCAAATGCCATAGCTTAATTCCTCTGTCTGTTGTTCAGTCACTCTTGCTTGCAATATCAAATGATCTGCTTGAACTTAATAGCCGATGGACTGATCAATCACACGTTTCCTACAAAGATTTGAAAGGAATCGAACTCTTCTATATATAATTCAAGGAAGGCTAGCTGATGATCAGTTCTTATGGTTGAAGGAACATATGCATGTGTCATGGATGGGGAATATATGGTGATAAATGCAAAGGACATTGTCTAGAAAATTAAAATCAAGCAACAAAAATAGCGCGTCCGTTACACGTTACTTGTTCACAATAAATAATAATTAAAGTTTTTTTTTTTTTCTAATTTCAATCATGATTAAATTAAGATCATTAGATAACATTGACAGAGAGAGTGGGGTTTAAGAGCCCTAAAGAGAGAGTGATGAAAGAGGGAACTTTTTAGGGCAATGGTATCTTTAATACATAAATTTGAACATGGGCAGCTAAGTTGTTTGTCACATGAACAGCACAATTGAGGCAGTTGTCTTACAATTACGGAGACAAGGTTGGGACAAAGCTTAACCGCCCATTTATACTGAAGTCTGTGAGATCAGAAAAGATCAAATGGTTTGAGATGAATCGATCAGTTCCAAGAGAAAAAATCTTGAGCATTGGATGTAATGACTGGTGGGTAGATTCCAAGTTACTTGCGTTGGGTCTACATGGGATTTTTTTTTTTTTTTGTATTGTTTGAACTTGAACTCAACCTTTATAACATGTCACAATTAATCTTTCTTTAATTATTAGGCCAAGAATTTGTTGGCAAATGGGCTGTTCGTGATGGGCAAGACATGGTCAAATTTAGGTTTAATTTGATCTATGGTTACGGGTAATGTTACATGTGGACACGGTCACCCTCATGAAACCATTGCCTCATATCAAGGACATTGCCCAACATGATCATATAAGAAAATCCTTTTTTGCCATATTAGACACCAACCATAGAGTTTAAAAACTCGAAAAACTATTAAAACGACACATGATGAGTAATTAGATTGATTTTTTAAGTTTTTAAATTTCATTAATAATGTATGAAATAATAATCTTATAAACCTTTTTATGACGCCAAAATCCTTCTCAAATCTCATATAAAAAGGTTGTTAGTCTCAAAATTGAACTCTAGAATTAAAAGGACCCTAACACTTCTATTTGAAGTAATATCCATGGCCCTCCATTCTATCCCTTTCTTGATTAAAAATGAGATGGAAAAGAAATATGGCTCTTCGTCGGGTGAAAAGGAGGAAACATGAATTATGATGCTAATCTCAAATAATTATGATATGACATGTGATTTATATGTTACAACTAACGATTAAGAATTTTGTTTGTGTTGAGAAATCGACAGACAAACAACAGACCTGTATAATCAAGAAAATTATAATGATATACACTTTCAGTAAAGTCAATTAATGATGAATTCAATAATTTTAATTGATTAAACTAAAAATTTAATCAATTGAATCATATAATAATTCTTAAAATATGGTACAATTAATAAGTTTGAATTTCACATTTTAATATATATAATCACTTCATTTATTTTTAAATTATGATTTCTTTTATATAAAAATATAATTTTGATTGATTCATTTGCGTTTTAACAAATGGGAACTCTAAAGGATAAACTTTTTTTTTTTTTCTGATAACTTAAAGAGTAAGCTTTGAGTATAAAATTAGTTCTATTTTAAAACTAGATGGCTAGCTAGGTGGTCAAAATAAATAAATAAATGAATCGCATCGAAAATTCATCAAAAAGAGGAAACATCCTTCTCAATTACTCTATCTCTGCTTCCTCTTTAGATATGGTCGAAGAAAGCTAGAAACATTAGACAAACATAAAAAAATCTAGTTGATTCTTATTTATAAGTTATGCCAGTAACCATTAAACATTTACTCTAGGATATATATATATATATATATATATATATTCATCATCCATGGCCATACTTTTGACACACATTAGACATTTTACTTTAGCTAAGATAGATGCATGCAGCTATACATATATATTTTTTGATGCTGTGAGGTTGGGACGAGGAAGTTTTGAATCGAAATCAAAATTTTATATCGTTTTAAATATTTTAAATCGTGATAAAGATTGACACGGCACTGATGATTGATCTCGATTTGTTTGTTATAATTGTTCAATCTGAATCATACATATAATACATACGCGTTGCATTCATGCATGCACACGAGTGTGTCAATGCACAAAAAGACTTTGAATAGTCCTGACAGTCGACATTAGCAAGTTTTTTTTTTTTTTTTTCCTCTACAAGTTAGAGCTTTTAAGCTTGAAAAAAGGGTTTGCTAAAGCTCATCCTTTGGTGATTTATGGCAATACATTATGTGCTTTTCTTTCCTGCTGTCTGTCTTGGGTCTTTCCTCCAGTTCTTGCCAGCCAATCAAGAGTCCCACTCCCCCCAAAAAAATCCCATCTCTCTTTGTTCATAGACCGACGCGGGTCCCATGATAACCACCCTCAGCTAATTTTCAATATCATTTGCATAATTGCTTTTTTTATTATTATTATTAATATTCTCTTTTGGAAACATCTCTATATTTTTCTTGTTTAATTTCCTTTGTTCCCCAACAAGAAAACATAACTTAAGTAATTATGCTTCTATTTTTTAAATTCCTCGTAAATTAAGATTGAAGCATCTTCTTAATATTTTACATTTCTATTCATTTCAAACTATGATCATGGCCCCTCGACTATATTTGTGTATTTTGATTGTGGTATCGCATAAAGAACATTCACTCTACTAATACAATCATTGTCATTAAAAAGGATTAATGTTTCGGCACTGGATGGTTGTCTAAGTTCGAGTCATAATCCCCTCCCTATCAAGATAAGTTTCTGTAGTTAGTAGGGTCGGATGCGGTCCACGGTAAGTTAGAGAAAAATAGGAACTACAAAAAAAGGTTTAAATTGAAGTACAATTATTTTATACAATCAATTTTAAAATGTAGTATCTAGCAAGTTTAAAGTTCAAATCTCTACGCTTATAATTTTTTTATTGACCGTCGGGTAGGGGTAAGAAAATAAAAAAAAAAACCGAAAACTGATTTAAAATCGTAGTATTTGGTTTGGTTCGTTTTTTTTTTATTCAATTCGAATCATATTCAGATATTAAATATATACATATATTATGTTCAGATTAAGAGATAAAAAATTAAAAAAAAAAAAGGAACATAACCGAATTATATATTTTTCTTAATTTTTATATATATTTTAAATTTTTATAAAGTAAAAATAATAATTTTATATCAAAATCTATTTAAATTATTAAATTTTTATATTAAAATAATATATAAAAATTTAAATTTAAAAATTTAAAAACTGATAAATCAAACCGAATCAAATTGATAAAATTTGGTTCTATTCGAATCGAATGAAGGTTCGGTTCAGATTCGTATTAAATTTTAAAATTTTTATAATATTATGCAATATCTGAAAAAACTGAACCAAATTCAATTCGACCCAATCTAAACCGTTAGCACCTTTACTCTCAAGTTACGATCTCATTTATATATATAAAAAAAAACTAAATTTAGTTTAATTTAACCTAGGGTAGAAAATGCATTGAACGTTGATGACTTTAACTTTGAATATTAACATTGTACTTTATTGTAAATTATAATAGACACCCGAACCATCATGGAAAGGAATGAACGAAATCATCTATGATTCATTGCACCTAAAAATTTTCAATCCCTTTCTCAGTAAAATCTTGGTAGGGTATGAGGGCGACAATTCACTTGTGAGCTTTAATATAGCCACGTTTAGATCTTAATTGCCAGGCTGTGCATAGGATTTGATGATAGGAACATGATAGGAGATATGACTAATGAATGTGATTGCCACAATACTGATAAGCATCTAAAAAAAAGTTACATATAAGCTAAATTCCAAGCCAAAATTATGAGTTTTGGGTTTTTGACAGTAATGGAAGCATAGTGTTACATTTAAATTAAACATTTGATATAAGTATTTATTTAGGAATAACCAATCGAATTTATTTTTAAAAAAATAATACGAATTTGATTTAACGATCGGTATCTCTTTTTTTAAGAATGTTAAAATCAAAATTTTCAATCTTATCTCTCTTTATGACTTTGATTCTCCCAATAGAAAAAAAAAATACAATTAGTTTTGTTATATATATGGAAGTTTTTTATGGTCTAAATTTCCCCAATTAGTAATCATCAATATGGCTATTTGAATAGTGGTCTTGTTCAAGTTCTTAATCATGAATTATGAGTACATCTAAATAACTTCAAGAAATGCATTCAAGAATTATGAAGAATTCATAAAGTTTTAATAGAGAGATAATGATACTTTCTCGCTCCTTTAACTGTGGTTCTATCATATATTTAAGCTCTAAAATCAAGTCTCTATCCTCTTCACTCTTGGAAGCAAAAATTATTTTTTTTAATTACAAGTACTAAAAAATTTACAATCAAGTATTACATTTATATAAAAAAAATTATTAAATAATCAATTAATAAATTAAAATATAATTAAACAAATTTAATATAAAAATACAACTAATTCCACATATAACAAAACTTGAATTTAAGCATCAGGGTTTTAAGGTCCTTATTGCCACTAAACCAAGATCTTATTGACAAAAGCAAAAGTTTTCTATATATATGAAGTGGTTATAAATATTGACTTTTCTATTTTATCATCCCAAATAATACAAGGTCTTTGTAGAAAATTTATTAAATATAAATTCGAGATTTAATTTAATTAATTTATATAATTATTTTTTAAAAATAATATTCAATTAATTTAAAAAGCAAACTTTAACAATTATAATTTTTTTATTTTTAAATTCTGATTTCTTTTATAAAAAAATTTATTAGCATCTCCATGCCTAAATCTTAGAGTCAAAACAATAATTTCTTTGAAAAAATGTAAATTATTTGATGGCTAGATTATTCATGAGAAAATAAATATTAATAAATTTGTTAATTTATGTATTATTTTCGTATACAAACATAAAAAAAAAAAAGAAGATGAAACAATAACTTTCGGGCATTTGGCTTTTAGAGCAGATGGAATGGAACAAGGACAGCCAAGCTTCTTCCCATTAAGGATTGGAATCTACGTGAAATGTACAATAGATTATTAAATGGCCACACGTGTATGCGGCTCCATTTGCATACTAGATAGGAATGCACACGTGTTGGGTCTAAGGGAGGGTGACAGTGGGCTTTTGTGGGCCAGACAGGCCACACGAGGGAACATTGCTGAATGTACATTGGTTGGCAATTGGCCTTTTTTTCTTTTGTTTTGGAGCTCAAGGATAGCCCTTATCACCCCGTGCTTTTTGTGATTTGTCAGCTTTTTGGGGCAAGTCATTTCGAATCTTGCTTCATGTAGGGCATGCTAAGGGACGACAATAATTTGGATTAAACTTGGTTTGATTTTTTAGATGATATATAATATTATAAATTTTTTAAATTTAATTTAAATTTAAGTAAATTTTTAATTAATTTGATTTGAATAGAATTTAGTTTGTTCAATTTGATTAATTAATTTTTAAATTTTAAATATTTTTGCTTTTTATGTATTAATTTAATAAAAATTTTAATATATTTTTATATAAAATAATTATTTTTATTTTATAAAATTTTAAAAATATATAAAAATTAATAAAAATATAAAATTTGATTTCGATTTAATTTTTTAATTTAATTTTTTAATTTAAAATCTAATCTAAACTTAATATATACATTTAGTATCCAATTTTAATTTAAATTGAATAAAAAAATTAATTAGAACCAAACATTATTATTTTGAATTAATTTTAATTTTTTTGATTTTTTCTCAACTCTATCATGTACATCTTGACCATAGCATCATCACTCTCTCTAACCCAAAAATAGAATTGTTTACTTTATGCTTATAAATTTTTTATTCATTTGAAATTCGACAAATAAATCATTCAATTTTTTAGATAAAAATATTTTAATTGATAAGAATCGGATCTTCAAAATTATTGTCATTGAAGAATTAAAAATATGCAAAAAGATCATTTTAATTAATGTTTTGTAGTTATGAAATAATCAATGATTCAATACTAAAATTAAACTCTTATAAACTAAATACTATGTCTCTATGATAAGCCCTTTTCATCACTTAATCTAGCCGTACTGTCACATTACATAAAAGGGTGTGCATCGGTGAAGTCAAAAGATCAAATTTGAAAGTCAAAAGACCAACTTTCACGTGCATTATTTAATGTACGAAAAGAACATTACAGTCAAAGAAATGTTTTGACCAAAGGCAAATATTACCGTCCGTAAAGTGGTCCAACAACTACAATTTTCAAAGTGAAATATAAGAACTTAGGGAGACAAAAATATAAGATTCTAAATCAAATATTTTTCAAATTCAAATCTTAAATTAAAAAGATTTAAGTTTAATGATAGAAAAAATTTATTTTTATTATATAAATTAAAATTACATGTATATATAAAAAAAATCAATGTCTTTTAGATAGTTATGTACACACTTCATGTTATAATAAAAGAAAATTGATACTCAAATTGGGAATTTTCTTAAGAAATATATTGCATGTATATACATGTTAATTATATTATATTTATATTTTTTTATTTGAAAAAAAAAAAAAAAAAAGAGATTATCTTATCTCCAAATACAAGGTAAGCTACAGACTTTAAACTTTAACTATTTGCATCAACTTTTATTATCATATCATATATATATATGAAATTATATTACATGCTTGTGAAATTTGGGTGAAACAAGGCACATGGGTGGCTAAGGTGAAGAAATGCCAAGCTGTCCAACCTCTGAAGAGCAAGAAAACCAAGTGGGTGCGGAATGGGCCCCAAATAAATGCCCTCTCACCCAATCAAGAGAATGAATCTTAATTCTCGGGCGCATGCCACATGGGTTTTGCTGACTTTTCTGTGGGCTCTACTGTCCACCTGTCTTTTGTTGATTCCATATGCTTCTTCAAAATAAATAAAAAATTTCCTTAATTAATTTCACATATAAACATGGTATTTCAAAAGAATTTATATGGGTAAAAATTGATAATTCTTTTTTTTTTTTTAAGAAAGTTCTAAGCATTTGTTGTGATAATCAATGCAAAATCATTATCTTTTATATTTTTTATTTTTAACAAATATAAGTTAAAAGGTAATAAGTTTATCTAAAAAATTATATCGAAACAATTTATGCACGTATTAATTATATATAAATTAACAATTAGCCTAATTAATATTTATAATTATCCTTTTGTTCAAAGATTAATATCTAAAATTTATAAAGTAGCCATCTCTTCCTCCAATCCATCAACATCTACATTCTGATCGATCACTACCCACACATTCAATATTTTGGGAGCTTAAAACTTACAATTATTGTTATAAAATTAATAAATTTCAATTCAGAATTAAGTGAAATATATCAAAATTTTATATTAAACTCATATTTATAAATAGTGAGTTTACATTAATTTTTATTTTGATTAAATAATTGTAATATTATAACAAAAAATTATAAATGATATATTTTTTATTTTAAAAAATTGACGAATATAAAAAAAAAATGAGATCTCCACCTTCTCCTTGACCATGCTATTTTCAAATTTTGCTGGTGCATCATAATCTATAAACCATAAAAAAAAATCAAAAGGTTGACAAAGGTTAAGGAATGCTGGGTGTTTTAATTTTTTGAATTTTCAATCAGAGAAGATTAATGGAATTTGAGAAATTTTTAATGAGATAAAATGCAAACGATTATATTGAAAACAAAGATGACGTGGTAGTATTATAAACGTGGATTTTTTCTTAACCGAGGCATGATCAAGACCATCAACTGAATCTCTCTTAAACCCTAAAAAAAGAAAAAAACCTAAAATGTGTTATTGAATATATAACACAATTAAATTGAATAATTAATGTCTCCATAAAACTAAAAATAGTAAGACTAATTAAATTTCTTATTTTTGGCATATGGCATCGTTACTTTGGCGGAGCCAAGGAAGGAAACAAAGGAAGGCGGACTCACCCCCGATTATCCTAAATATGACGTCATCCATGACATCACCTTCCCTAATACGTGTGGACGGTCTGACACTATATTCCACGTGGCATCATCATCGCCGTTGAAAATCCCATAAAATGACATTCCAAGACCATATATTATGTTTGCACGTAGCCATATTTTGGCCTTCTTCCCAACATTTCATAGATTCCCCTCCGCCCACTTCACAAATGCACTTCCTCTAGTAAACACACTAGCAAGAGAGACGAAGGAAAAAAAAAATCAAGGGAAGTTTGGATCGTATTCGAGTTTTTTACAATCAACTTTTTTTCTTAAATTTTGGTGTGCAGATATCATAATGACTAGCATTACGAGTGCGGAGAGTGACAAGTATAGCATGATTAATTTCGAAGAGACGGAGCTACGTCTAGGGTTGCCCGGAGGCAATGGAAATGACGGTGAAACCACCAAAAATAATGGGAAAAGAGGGTACTCGGAGACGGTTGATTTGAAACTTAACCTTTCAACAACAAATGAGGCATTGGTGGACGAACCTGAGAAGTTGAAGGAGAGGAGCACAGTCGCCACTCGCTCTAATGACCCTGCAAAGTAAGATTTTTCCTTCTTTTGGTGATTTTTGTGTTTTTCATTTCTTTTTTTTTTTTTTAATTAAAGTAACGTAGATGGTAATGAAAATTAATTGCATCAAGAATTGGAATTAAGAGATGCATTTATCACGCCAAATGCTCCAAGAGGAAGTAAATAGGGTACTTCAATCCCACATCGAACGTAAAAGAAGAGGTTCCTGAGGTATAAAAGGATTCAAACCACTTCTTTCTTATAAGAAGCTTTTTGTGGGATAAAATCGTGAGGATGAAAGTGCATGCTCGAATTCTGAAGTAGCACGAATCTAGAGGTTGAATCTCGAAAGAGGTAAATAGGATGGTTAGCCTTCATGACGAGAGCGTCACGAGATTGGGTGGAGAAGAATGTCATGCCAAGCCCTCCAAAAAAGAGTAAGCAGGATATGAGATATATTCGAAGGGTCTAGAGTGCACAATATCTCATAAAAATATGAACTATGATAATTAAACTGATTTGAAATATCGAATCAGTGTATGCCCAAGTTTTGAAGTTGCATGAGTTCGAAGGTTGAGTCTCAACCTGCGACATATGCAAGAGTATATTTTTCAATGAAATTAATTAATTTCTTGATTTTAGAGTTTTTTTTATCAGATGATTTTAAAATTTTCTTCCATTGTTGAATATTCATTTGGACTTGAAGAAGATGAGTCTTCAATGATTTGAAATATCGAATCAGTGTATGCCCAAGTTTTGAAGTTGCATGAGTTCGAAGGTTGAGTCTCAACCTGCGACATATGCAAGAGTATATTTTTCAATGAAATTAATTAATTTCTTGATTTTAGAGTTTTTTTTTTCAGATGATTTTAAAATTTTCTTCCATTGTTGAATATTCATTTGGACTTGAAGAAGATGAGTCTTCAATGAATCTAGGTCTTCTAAAGTGGAAAAACAGTTTAATTTGGGATATTTGATGGCTTGATTGTTTGTCGGGAAAAAGAGGGAAAAAAACAAAACATTTGGAATCTTTAGTACTTTTCCCAACACCCGAACAATAATTCAATGGTTTAACAGGAAAGTGGATGAGATAGTCCACAGCAAAGCTACCAAACTTTCGTAAAATGCAAATAGTAATTTATTTTTTTTAACAGAAAAGAGAAAAAAATGGAAAACTAGAATGTTATTTCCTTGTTTTGACCAATATGATTAATGTTCCTGGTAAAAAAAATGAAATTATCTAGTTACTTAAAATTGAGGGCACATTTGATTTCAGAGCACAAGTGGTGGGATGGCCACCAGTCAGATCCTACAGGAAGAACATCATGGCAGTCCACAAGAACAGCTCCAACGAGGGCGAGAAGGCCGGATGCAGCACAGCCACCGCCACCACTGCAGCGTTCGTTAAGGTCTGCATGGATGGTGCACCATATCTACGCAAGGTGGACTTGAAATTATACAAGAGTTACCAAGAACTCTCTGATGCCTTGGGCAAAATGTTCAGCTCTTTCACTATTGGTAATCAATAAGCCCACAACCAATATTGATTTAGGTGAATTAATGTTGAGAACTGAACTAATTATGATTATTTTCGGGTTAATGTTTAATTATTAGGTAATTGTGGGTCACAAGGAATGAAAAATTTTATGAATGAGAGCAAATTGATAGACCTCTTGAATGGTTCTAAGTATGTTCCAACTTACGAGGACAAAGATGGAGATTGGATGCTTGTTGGTGATGTGCCATGGGAGTAAGTTTTTCAACTTGAAGATATTAATTTTATGATTTTTTTTTTTTTGGATTAGACTTCTGTATTATTGAACTAATAGCCCATCAATGATAAGTTTTTATGAGTGAAATGATATTCCTGTTTGTATCAAGATAGTTTTACTGGAAATAAATCAAAACTCGCTAATTAATTTCTTTGCTAAATTTATAGGATGTTTGTTGAATCATGCAAACGCTTACGAATCATGGAAGGATCTGAAGCAATCGGACTTGGTTAGTAACTGTTATTTTTTTTATAACATGTCATGAACTCATGACTGTTCAATCTTAAGTCATTTTAAGCAAAAATTTATCATCTGCTTACTGTTTTTTTCATGGTGTTGCAGCTCCAAGAGCAGTAGAGAAGTGCAAGAACAGAAGATGAAATAGTGTTACAGACAACAATCTCAATTGAAGATCATAAGAAACCAGCAAGACCAGGGAGTTTGAATGTGCTCATCAACATGAAGAAAACAAAATCATTATAAGACTTTGCTTTTGTCCAGTGCAACTTTGTTTTATTGTCAATGGCTTGTTTTATAAATCTTAAAAATTATTAATGTTTTTAGTTGTCATGAGTGTTTTTTGTTTATTACATTTTGTAATATATATTTTTGCATGTATTTTTTTAATATAACGTTTTATTTTGATAAATTATTTTATAATGTTTTTGTAATTGGTTGAGGAAACAAAGAAACAAGATCCAAGAACAAGGAGACAAGGCCATGTGCAAATTTTGCTGGGAACATGTAAGAATCAATTATTCATACATTTTTTTATTAATTTTCATTGCTGGTATGGTATATTTTTATTGCAAGTTGTAGACAGGTGTGGACCCTAAAATTATTTTTGTAATTATTTTTGCTCACACCAAATACTCAATCTTTTAGAAAAAAAAAAAAAAAAAACAATAGTAAATAATTGTAGCTCTTCTCAGGCACATTTTCTTATCAGACAACCAAGAGAGAGTGTAGTTCAAATCTATCTATAAAGAAAATAACTATTGAGTAGGATTTCAAAAGATACAAATCATAAATATAGAACTTTTTTTCACTCTTAAATTACATAATAAGATGTATTCGAAATTTAATTAAATTTATTCGTATAATTATTTTTAAGAGATAATATTTAATAAATTTATAATTTAAATTTCATTTTTACAATCATTCTTTTATCATCAAATAATGATTTTTTAAAAAATTACACAATAAAGTTTTTTTTTTTGATAAACCGAGCCCTATTTTTTTAATTAAGATTCATTAATAAAGCGAATGAATGAGTTTTGTAACCAAATTTGACTGCCATTTTGGTGCAGCCCAAGCCAAAGGCCATAAATGTATTCTTTGGCAGGCTTCTTAATTTAAAAAAATAAAATGTTAAGCAACCAATAGCTATGAAATTATAGGCTTTAATTAACTGAAATGGAGGATTTGGTTGGAAAAGCATCAGTCTTTAAGATCTCCCCCAACATGAGACTTGGGATTTGTGAAATTTGTTTTTGTCGTTTCCATTTTTCAAAGATTCCTTCTTTTTTTGAGGTAAGTGGAAGGAATATCTCAATCTTTATTCTTTGAGGCTTAGCATAAATGTGAGGATTTGTAAAATTTGCCTCTCTTACCTCTTTTCAATGATTCTTCATCACAATTTTAATTAATTCGACTTATTCTTGAATTTATCATTTAATCAAAGGTTGACATATTTAATTTTATAAGAAAATAATAAATAATAAAATAAAATTAAAATTTTTAAATTTCATACTTCACAATTAGAACCCTTTTCGAAGTAGAATGATAATGAATTTTCGAATCTTTAAATTTATCTTTATATTTGCTGCTGCTTAAATTTCAATCTTCTGTTTTAACTTGGATCTATTGGTCCAATACGATGTCGCTGGAACAGATACAAACAACCAAGTGACTGGGCTGGACAATTGATTTTTTGGACCAAAACTGTTGAATTGGATCAAGAACATGTGGGTTGCCTACAACATTGTATTCGATCTCAAACAAAATAAAGCTTCATTGTTGGTTTTATTTTTGAATAATTGGCCCAATCCAATTATCTTTTATTTACGTTTCTACTTTTTTTTAAAATATAAAATTATCCCATCATCGTAATAAAATTTTTTAATATCAATGAAGTTTTTAAATTCTACCAACATACAATTTTTAAAGTCTATTAAAAAGTAAAAATTAATACAATAAAAAAATAAATTTTAATTTATTTGTGAAATTTAAAAATTGATGTATATATAAAAAGTAAACTCATAAACAATAATACCAAATTAAAACAAGAGGAAAAAAAATACACACATTAAGAAAGAAATAAGTAGATTGAATTTGAAATTTAATTTAATTATTTTATGTAATTATTTTTAAAAAATAATATCCAATTAGTAATAAATATTTTGTATATCTTGCTACAACATAAGTCGGATAGGCACAGCAAGAAAAGGGTAGGACAGACTATATTTCAAATACAAAAATACAAAAACTTTGGTGAACGAAAAGAAAAAAAAAAGGGAACCAACTTTGAAATAGACAAGCACTATACCAAACTAGATAAGCTCATCCTCGAAGTCAAGAATTCAAGAAATCAGGCGGCTAATCTCTAAATTTGGCCTTATCTTCTTAATGAATATTTATTTGCAGCCGCCTCTCATTGACAAACACATAAAACAATTAGCCGCCTCACACCATCATTTTGAGCACGCATTCACATTAATTCTCCACCTTCCGATCATCTTTTACAATCTCACTAGACAAGTGTTTGATTAACAACCAACGGCCCATGATGTTAGTTTAAAATATCATACGCAGTATGCTAATCTAATTAACTTGAACCCAAACTTTCTATAAAACCTTAGCAAATCAAATGCAACATTGTTCATAACAAATTCCAACATTTTGCAAAGAAAAAAACAATGGATAAAGTTAAGGTTTCCTTGTTGTTTGGGTTTTTGGTTAGCTTAATGGGAGCAACAGTTGCTGAGCAATGTGGGAGGCAAGCAGGTGGCATAACCTGCCCTGGCAACTTATGTTGCAGCCAATATGGGTGGTGTGGGAGCACCGATGACTATTGTTTGCCTGAAAATAATTGCCAGAGTAATTGCAAAAGTGGCCCTGGAGGAGAAACTGCGATTGTGAGATCTACTTACCATTTCTACAATCCAGAGCAACATGGATGGGATTTGATGGCAGTGAGTGCCTATTGCTCTACATGGGATGCTAGCAAGCCATATTCATGGAGGAGTAAGTATGGTTGGACTGCCTTTTGTGGCCCTGCCGGTCCTTCTTTCCCAGCTGCTTGTGGCAGGTGCTTGAGGGTAAGATCAAACAAGAAAATTGGATCTTCCTTTTAACCTTTTTAATTCAAGATGAAAAGTTTATTGCCTTCTATGTTGCTTTTACAGGTTACAAATACTAGGACTAGTGCTCAAGAAATAGTGCGGATTGTGGACCAATGCAGCAATGGTGGGTTAGATTTAGATGTGGGTGTCTTCAACCGATTGGACACTGATGGAGTCGGATACGCTCAAGGCCACCTTACAGTTAAATATGAATTTGTTAATTGTGGCGATGGCTTCAACCCTCTACTTTCTTCCATTGTTGATAGTTGAATATAGCAGTAAATAAAAAAAAGTTTGCTGCTTTATTAATTATGTGCTAGAAAAACCAAATAATGTGATGAGGGAATATGCTGTTGTTTTGATCCGGTTGATATTTTTGCTTTAAGCCATATAATGTGATGAGGGAATATGCTGTTGTTTTGATCCCGTTGATTTTGTCATATCTCACGTAAGGATTCGGCATTGATTTTATCCAAGAACTGACTTGGCCTGACTCCAGTGGATGAGCCACACTTATTGACCAAACGACAAATGACTGCCCCCTTGTTGAGTCTCTATCATATGTTTAAAGTATTCATCACGTGTGATTTATTACATCCAGAAATGAAGCTAAGAAATCAGAACCATATATGTTCCGTGCCAGCTGGTATCAGATATGATGGTGATGTAGCATCTCTATGAATTGAGAACCTGAAAATCATATGCTCTTAACAAGGTTAAGGTTTAACCTTGAACATTATAAGGTTATCAGTAAGTCTGTCAGGGACGTTTTTCCGTATAAATTTGAGCACCCTGGAAATGAATTTAAGCTACAAATTGAATTGACAAAAAAAAATGGAGAGACTGGTTAGCATAAGCGTTGTGTTCTTGGCCTGTCTGGTGGCTTCTGCCACAGCCCAAAGTGCTTCTAATGTGAGAGCCACCTACCATTACTACTACCCTGAGCAGAATAACTGGGACTTGACTGCTGTCAGTGCTTTCTGCTCCACATGGTATGCTGATAAGCCCCTGGAATGGCGCAGCAAGTATGGATGGACCGCCTTCTGTGCACCGGAAGGTCCTCAAGGGGAAGAGGCCTGTGGAAAGTGCTTAAAGGTAAGCAACTTATAATTCAAGCTCTTAGTTTTTCTCTCCTTATTGAATATAACTGAATGTTGAAGGCAATTAAATTCAGATACCTGGTGCGTTCATTAAAATTATGTTCTATAAACTTATTTTAGTCTCATATTGCATACCTGTAGGTGACCAACACCGGCACTGGAGCTCAGGCAACTGTGAGAATCGTTGATAAATGTGGCAATGGAGGCTTAGATTTGGACTGGAATGTGTTTCAACAGATTGACACTGATGGAAAAGGCTATGCTCAAGGCTACCTTGTCGTGAACTATGAGTTTGTGGATTGTGGTGACAGTACCCTTGTCAGTTCCCATTAATTTTTACCTCACAAAATGTCATGAATAATCTGTAAGAACCGCCATCTAATAAAGTGTTATTGGAATAAAATGTTTGCTGTTGGTAAGATCATATATAGAAAAGTGGGATTGACTGTATAATAAATCCTTCCATTGATTTATGTAACATTATTAATCATGTTAAGAGTTGGGGGTAACCCTTTGCAATTCACCCAATGATAAAGATCATTGGTTTTAATTTTATGCAAAAATGATTAGTAAAAAGAGAATGAAGCTCTACCTAAAATAATATCAAAATTGGATCTAATAATAAGCAATATTAATTTTTTTTTCAAAGTAATATAGTGAGTAAACTAAAAGAGTGAGCACTTGTTGACAAAATTCTAGTAAAAAAATTTTTTTTTAATAAAAAGTATTTTTTGCTGATGAAGCTGAGTAAGCTTAATTTGAAGGTATGTTCTGGTTAGTCAATTCTAAATTCTCACCTTATGAGAATATTAATGACATTGTATTATCTATGATATTCTTAAATTTTTTGACTGAGTTGATGTCATGAGTCAAATAACACCAACTCAGTTGGTGAAATTATTTAAAGATCAAAATAAAATAAAAATAATAAAAAATGTAGTAGAGATATTTATGTCTTCTGAATTTTTTATTTCATATATATTTAAAAAAATTACTCACTCGACTCATCAAATAACTTCTTTTTATCATATGCAATTTTTTAAAACTATTTCGTAAATTTCTTTCTTAAATATCATCTTAATCAATGCCTAGACACTAATTAACACTTTTAAGTTAATAGCAAAAATGAAATCCTGCAGTGATATAAAGAGAAAAATAAAATCTTATGATTTATTGAAAAATAAATTGCATTTAAAAGTCTGTTATATACAGTAGTGAAAATTTTAAATCCGATTTTAAAAGAATATTACCACATATCATATTATTTTTATATGAAATTATTTTTTTAAAATAATTTTAATCATACATATGATAATCCTCTAATTGTGTTAGTGAAATTTTAAATTTCATTGATAATAGATGAAATCATAGAGAAAAAAAATATTCTCAAGATGTTTGATAGGACAGAATAATTAATTCATGTCATTCGATTTACATGAATTTCACATAGGCGGCTTAATTAGAAAAGTTAATCACATGGCCAGCAATTATAATTCATCAACTTTCAAATCAATATCAATTCATTTTGTGTGACCTATTAAGCTTGCTTGACAAATTTTTTTTTTTAATTTTTAAATTTTAATATTAAAAATCTTTCTTAAACTACTATAATATTTTAGTATTCATTTAAGAATATTTTTTTTATTTTAGGAATATTCAAAATATTTATTGATACTAAAATCTTACTGTCATAATATATTGGTCCAAAAATTCGATTGCTAAACGTAAATATCAGAGAGTCATTATCAATCTTTTTAGGTGTAATTGATCGCCAATCTTATCTTTAAATAAATTCTAAAATTAATTAAGATTTATTTTTAAAAAATCTTTTTGCTTTGCGAATTAAAGTTGTGTTTGAAGTATGGTTATGTATGAAGAAGGTTATAACATTTTCATAAAATTTGTTCAAAAATGATATCAATTGATTTTGTGTTATCCATTAAATTTGACAAAATTTTCTTAAAAATAATTTCTAAAGAATTTAATATTAGAAATTATTTTTAAATTACTCTAATATTTTATCATCAATTCAAGAATATTTTATTATCTCAAAAATATTTAAGATATTTATTGATACTTTTGAAAGGCCTTTGTCGTAAGATTGAAATATATATATTTATTTATTATTATTTTTATTAAAATATTTGATATTAGATAATTTTCTGAATACTCTAATATTTTAGCAATATTTAGAAAATAATACCTCTATTGGAAATTTATGTAAAAATTGCTATTGTAATTTTTTAGTAATTCCACTATTGTTGGAAGACTTGATAATTTTATTTTTTTCATTTTTTAGAAAAAAAATTTCAATTTTTTTCTAACATTGTTTTAAAATTATTATAAGGAAAAGTTCATTTTAACTTTTTCCTTAATTTATTTTATTTATTTATTTATTCATAAGGAATTTTAGGAAAAATTGATATTTCAATTTTTTAAAAATATTTTTCAAAATTTCAATCCAAGAAAATTTTATTCAATTTTTTCTTAGTTTATTTTTATCCTTAAACAATTTTAAAAAAATTGATATTTTAACTTTTTCGTTAGCCTTTTTTAGAAAATAAAATATTTTATTTTTTCATTTTTTCTTTCACAAAATATTTTAGGAACTTTACTAAATATTTTCAAATTTTTGTTATAAGAAAAAATTAATTTTTCAACTTTTTCCTTAACATTTTTTGCAAACTTATTTTATTTTCCTAAAAAAATACATAAAAATATATTAAAAAAAGTTGAGACAAATATGAAAAAATAAAAAATTACAAAAAAATATTGAAAATGCCCTTGGTCAACATAGTCAATGGCTCAATCAATGGTCAAACAACTTGATCAATTAGCTTAAGTTCAAAGTCAACAACTTAATCAGCTTGGCTCTACTAGGTGGCTTAGCTCGATTCCTAGCTCGACTTAATGGCTTGGTTACAATTTTAATCAAAACGACGTCATTTTAGTCATGTTATAAATAGTCCCAAAAACCCAAAATTTTTCATTTTCTTCTTTATCCTCCTTTCTTCTTTCTTTCTCCTTATCCTAAAACTCTCCTTCACTCTCTAAAGAAATTTTGGCTGTAAAAATTATAATTGGTGCTGCCTGCTAGTCACTAATTTTAGAAAATTTTTTAAAAAATACCAAAATGCTTTTTTTCACCTCATTTTTTGATCTAACGGTTTAGATTTTCCCAAAAAGTTCTTTTTTCCCACAAAAATTGAGAAAATCCAAAACTAAAAAACTTATTTCTACTATTGATGACAACCAAATTTTTATTGAACCTTCTTCTCACCTTTTATTTAGACTTTCACTGTTGGGATTTCCTAAAAACCCTCTAGAGAATTCTAGATTTAAATTTTGACCTTAAACTTTAGGCCACCAAAAAATTACCTTGTTGCCATCCAATGGGCTTGAAATTTTAGTATGTTGTTCTCTTTCCCTTAACCTTCATACTGTCCATAAATTAGCTCTAAAATATTTCAGAACACCCTAAATTTTAAAAAAGAGAAAATTTACTATCTATTTTTTTATTTTCTATTTTTTTTTTTGGTTTTTTGGTTGTTTCTCTATTCGTTCTAGTTGTGAATATGATTTTCGGGTAGGCAAAATGGCATTGGGCTTTTTTGTTAAAAAATTTTTGTCCTTTCCCTCATCTATGTTATTTTTAAAAAGGGTTTATAAGGTTGAACAGCAACCAAATCTAAAAAAATCTGGGATTCAGAAATGTTTTCTTAAAGTTACTGAGAGTTTTTTGCAAAGTTTGATTTTCTGCAAATTTTGATTATGGCTGGTGGAGGTAGAATTCGGTGCCTCAAAAGCACATAAAATTTGGAGGAAAAAAAAAAACTTTTTGGCAGCTTGATTTCAATTGCCAAAGTTAAAAAAATTTGACATTTTCTTTTTTTTTTCTTTTTAAAATAATTAATCAAAAATATATACAATAATTAGATTTAATAAACATAACTAAAATGTCCGAATCGATTTAAATTGAACGCATTAAAAATTATAGATTTATTTTAATTAATCTGGACAAAATAAATGTCTACACTTACAATTCATTAAAAAAATTGCATTTAAAAGTCCGTTATATACCGTCAATGAAATTTTTAAATCCAATATTAATAGAATCCCATATCATATTATTTTTTTATGAATTTATTTTTTTAAAATAATTTTAATCATATGATAATCCTTTAATTGTGTTAGTGAAATTTTTAAATTTCATTGGTAATAGATGAGATAAATTTTTATATACTTAATTATAATTTTTTTTTTAAAAATATTTTTTTTATTGGTATATGTCATAATTATTTTTTGTCTGTGGGAGACTCAATTGCTAGACTTGGATGAAAATTTTTGGAGTCTCCACTAATTTTTTTCTTATAGGGTGTGATTCGTCATCCAAAAATGTCATCTTTTAATAAAAATCTTAAAATTAATTAAGATTTGCTAAAAGAAATTTAGGTCTGTAAAATCAGGGTTAGATATGAGAATACGATTACGAGTGAGGAAGGTATTAGTACTCTTACGTCATCTGTTCAAAGAGTGATACCAATTAAACATATGTAATCCTTTCATCTTAATGATATGGTCTTTTTTCTATATTTAAATTTAATTTCCCTAAACTTATTTAAAAAAACATTTCTTTGTTGTGAAATTAATATTATTATTATTATTATTATTATTATTATTATTATTATTATTATTATTTCATATTCTATAAGTTCTCCGATGCTTCATTCATAAAATTCTTGAAATCTCATCATAAGATATTTTATTTATTTAATAAAATGACTTTAGGGACATTCAAACTCTTCGGTGAGTTCCCAAAATTTATTAAACAAAATTTAAGATTATTCTGACTCTTTGGTAAAATCTTAAAAATTTTGAATAAGTTTTAGGATTATCCAAACTTTTTGACGAGATCATAAATAAAAATAATTTTTTATGATAATTAAGGGATTAAATAATTAATTAATTTTTATTGTGATTATTGTTATTTTTTTGTTATTATTTACAATTTATTATTATTATTTTTTATTATTTATAAAAATTTAGATTATTCCGACTCACTGATGAAATCGAAAAATACTAATCCTTTATTTGTAATAAAAAAATCAAACTCTTTCAATTTTTTTTAAAAAAATTATATATTTTTTTAAAAATATTTATTCAAAATATCAATTATTATTATTTTTATCATTTTTATTACTCTTTTTATATTGTTTAAATAAATCTTTATTCTAGTAAAAATAATTTTGGATTATTCCAACTCTATGGTGAAATTTGAAAAATTATTTTTACTTGCAATAATTAAAGGAAACTAAAGTCTTTCAGTTTTTTTTTTAAGTTACATTTAAAAGATTTATTTAAATAATTTATTATTTATTATTTTATTTATCTTTTTTATAATTTTATAATTATTTTTTTACCAAAAATTATTTTTTAAATTATCCCAACACTTTAGTGAAATTTAAATAACATTTTTTACTTGTAATAAAATTTTATTTTTTTTAAATAGTTATTATTATTATTATTTGCATATTATATTTTTGGGTCTATATTTTATTTTAGTTCTACTTTTCATTTTATTTATTTATTTTTAAAAGAATTATTACTAGTAATAATATAAAATAACCATGATAATAATAACAATAATATCATAAAAAAATAAACATAAAAAATAACATAAAAATCAACACTAAAATAAATAAAATCAAAATCAAAATAAAAAAAAAAGAAAAAAAAAGGGAAATCTTATCGAACGGGTTGGGTCAACGAGGGGTTTATGTGTGGATCCTGTGCGGGTTGAGCTAGGGTCAAACTTCCAAAATAACGTCATTTTAGTATGCTTATAAAAGGCATATTTCTGTTTCTTTTTTATTTTTTCCTTTCCCCTCTCTCTAGCACTAGAGCTTTTTTCTTTAAAAACCCAACTTCTCTATTTGACTGTCATAATTACCCAATTTTTAGCTCATCACCGCCATGCCGTTGCCAAAAACTTCAAACAGTGCTTGTAAATTCAAACAATTTCTAGATTCTGGCCATTTTCTCAAATTTCAACTGTTGAAAACTTCAAAGATCGTTGAAAAATTCAAAGCTTTTCAGAATCTGGTGACCTAAAAATTTTTTAAAAATTTTCAAAAAATCTCAAATTAATCTTTTTTTTTAAACACTCTCTCAAAATCAAAATTTTCAAAAAATACTCAAACCTCATAGATTGAAAATTTTATTCTCAGGGGGTTTTTTTTAAATTTTTTTTGTTTGTTGTTGGTTCATTTATCAAAGAAGACTGCGATTGTTGTTTGTTTTTTTTACTTGTGAGTGTTTTTTATCTTTTTTTTTTTTGCAGAACACCTAGGCTTCCCTCTATGTTTCTTTTTTTTTTTAGCTCTCCCTATTTCTTTTGACTGTATTCTCTTTTTTTTTCCTTCATGTTTTGCAAAAATTAACTATATTTATAGAGCTTCTGAGATTCAAATCCTAGATGTCATAAGATCCTTATATGAAAAATTTTGGAACAAAATTTCATGCTGCCAAGTTAGGTAGTGTCATGGGAGAAAAAAACCACTATGACAGGTTGATTTCAGCTGCCAAAATTGAAACAAAATTTTTTTTTGACTTTTTTTAAAGATTAATTAATTAATAATAATAATAATAATATAAACAAAATTGGTGCCTATAATTGCCTCTCTTTGCTTATTTCTAAGAATCAGAAATAAAGTAAAGATAAAAAGTTATCAATTTTGTTTGGGCAAACACATATAAAAGGCGAAACATTAACATAAAGCTTTTTTTTTTTTGAAAAAAAATTTGAAAGGTTCTTCTAAACAGAGGCTATGAAACTTTAAATGTTAAAAGGCTCTTCTGACCAGAGGTAATGAACTTTAAATTCAATATGCTTCTCTAACCAGAGGCAACGAAACTTTAAATTCATAAAGCTCCTTTAACTAGAGGTAATGAAAATTTAAATGTTGAAAGGCTCCTCTGACTAGAGGCAATGAACTTTATATTCAAAAAGCTCCTCTAACCAGAGGCAACGAAACTTTAAATTTATAAAGCTCCTTTAACCAAAGGCAACGAAACTTTAAATGTTGAAAAGCTCGTCTGACCAGAGACAACAAAATTTAAATTTAAAAGGCTCCTCTAACCAGAGGCAATAAAACTTTAAATTCAAAAGGTTCCTCTAATCAGAGGCAATAAACTTTAAATTCAAAAGGTTCCTCTAATCAGAGGCAATAAACTTTAAATGGCTCATCTGACCAGAAGCAACAAAATTTTAAATTAAAAATCTAAGAATACTTATAAATTATGCCTTTTGGTCTTACAAATCATGCCTAATTTTGATAAAGTCTTCTAACTAGAGGTTCTTAATATTAAAAAGCTTCTCTAACTAGAGGCAACAAAACTTTAAATGGCTCTTTTGACCAAAGACAATGAAACTTTAAATTAAAAAGACTTATTTGACCAGAGATAACAAAACTTTAAATTCAAAAAGCTCATCTGACCAAAGGCATCGAAACTTTAAAAGACTTATTTGACCAAAGGTAATGAAACTTTAAATTTAAAAATCTGAGAGGCAATAGTATTTGAAAGATTTCCCTAAACGAAGGGTTCACATTTTTTCTGCTTTTGACTTTTTCTTTTATTGGTTTTGGATTGTCTTAGATTCATATATCTATTGTATCACATGCATGCATGAATGACATTTTCATGTTTTTGCAATGTCATGCAATGAATGATGATCATAATACAAATGCATTTTTGATGCAAATGAAGAGATAATTTTTTTATTTTTTGATTTTCTTTTAATCCTCAAATTTTTTCAATGTTTGTTTCATTTCTTCTTCTCTTGATCCCCATGCATTCCGATAACTGATTAAGTTTAAATAAAAAGATTTCTCTTCACATTTTTTATACTTAATGTCTACCACTTTTATGACTTATAGGCTTATCTTCTCATTGACTTTTGATCCTAACTATTTTGTTGATCATTTTAAATCTCTCTTAAAATAATGTGTATATCTTTCATGATTGTTGTCATTCCTTCATCATCTTTTGAATTTCATGACAATACATTGTAAATTTTCCTTTTAATGAGAAAGATAAAAAAGGGATAAACAAAAGGGTATTTTATTTCAGTAAAAAGGGAAAATGTTTCATGCATTATCTAAAAAGATATAACACAGAAAATAAATAGTCACATAATGAACATTCAAATCATCATGAACTAATTCATCATGGATTCTTTTTTGAAAACTCTTGATTGGTGCCCTTGACTTTATGAAAATGCAACATACCAAGTTCGCCCAAAACCAATAAGATCTTCTAGCACATATTAAGAATTGGCTCACTCTAGTCAATGCTTTTTTTTTATCTAAGTCATTCTTTTAGGTTTTCAACTCAGATATCTTTTCAGTTCATTTTATCTTTTCATCTTTTTTTAAGCATAGTATTTTTTTACTGCATCGATATTGATTGGATTTGATAAATCATCCCCATCCAAGATTAGTGTCCCACCAGAAAAAGCTTTTTTTTTTTTATCATATATGGGCCTTTTTAATTACGAGTCTATTTTCTTCGATGATCTTATTGGTTAGAAAAAATCTTTTTCAATATTAATTCCTCCTCTCAAAATTATCGTGGGTGAACTTTCTTGTCATAAGCTCGCATCATTTTTCTTTGATATGGTTGACTATGGTAAAGTGTAGCTAATCTCTTTTCTTCAATGAGATTCAATTATTCACATCGAGCATGAACCCACTCAGCTTCTTCCAACTCAACATTCATAAGAACACGTAAGAAAAAAATTTTAACTTTAATAGGTAACATTGCTTCCATCTCATATACCAATAAAAATGATGTAGCTCTTGTAAATGTATGAATCAAAGTTCGATAAGCATGTAATACCAATGGTAGCTTTTTATGCCAATCTTTATACATATCTGTCATTTTTTTAACAATAATCTTTATGTTCTTATTAGTCACTTCAACTGCCTCATTCAATTTTGGATGATAAGGCATTGATTTGTGGTGTTTATTTTAAACTGAGCACAGACCTCAGTCATCATTTTATTATTCAAATTAAGAGCATTATCTAAAATGATCCTTTCTAAAAATTCATATCGATATATGATCTCTTTCTTGATGAACTTGTAAACCACCATTCTTGTCATATTAGCATATGAAGCTGCCTTTATCCACTTTGTGAAATAGTCAACTACCATTAAGATGAATTGATGTCCATTTGAAGCTTTTGGTGTAATAGACCCTATCACGTCCATTCCTCATATAGAGAAAGGCTAAGGTGTTGACATAACATGTAAAAACGTTGAAAAAACTTGCATCTTGTTTACATAAATTTGACATTTCTGGTATTTTCTAGCATAATCGATGTAATCTTTTTTTATTGTCAACTAATAGTATTCTGCTCCCATGATTTACTTAATCATCATGTTACCGTCTGTATGAGTTTCACAAACACCTCTATGAATTTTTTCTAGCAATTTTTTGGCTTTAGCAGTATTCATACATCTTAATAGTGTTTGGTCTCGACTTCTCTTACATAAAATTTTTTCATCCAGAAAGAAATCCATTACCAATCTTCTCAAAGTTCTTTTATCACTCTCTGATATGCGCTTTAGGTATTGCTGATACTTAACATATTGTAATATGTCAAAATACTATGATTTTCTATCAATTTTTTCCTTAATATTTGAACAGTGAGCTGGTTTCTCTCGTAAATTTAACTTGATGGGTTGGATTTCAGCATTTTCATTTAACTTGAACATTACTACCAATATAGCCAAAGCATCAGCCATCTGATTCTCTTCTCGAGGTAAATGATGAAACCAAATATTCTTAAATTTTTTGATCAATTTTAATATGTACTTTTGGTATAGAACCAACTTTGAATCTCTAGTTTTTCATTTTCCTCGCAATTGGTATATAATCAAGGCAGAGTCTCCATAAACTTTTAATGTATAGACCTTCTTTTTAAGAACAGCTTGAAGAATCATAGCACATACTTAATATTTTACCACATTATTGGTGTAATCAAAACTTAATTTTACAGTGATCGGGTAGTAATCTCCTTTTTGAGATATCAAAACTACTCATATTTCATTCTTCAAAGCATTCGATGTACCATTAAAATACATCTTTCATATATCTTCATTATGCTTTTCTTTATCTATGTGCAGTACAAACATTAAGTCTTTATATAAAAATTTGAATGTCACAAGCACATAATCTTTATGAGCACGTTTTGTAAGAAATTCAATAATAGCACTTTCTTTGATTGCCTTTTGAGACACGTATATAATGTCATATTTAGAAAATAATATTTGTCATTTTGCTATTCTTTTCGACAATGAAAGCTCTTTAAAGATGTACTTGATTGGATCCAGTTTCACAATGAGCTAAGTGGTATGATACAACATGTACTGTCTGAGCCGACGAGCCATCCAAGCTAGTGCACAACACATATTTTTCAATAATGAATAATTGCACTCATAATCAGTGAACTTTTTTCTCAGGTAGTAAATGGCTTATTCTTTCTTTTTGTTTCATTATGTTGCCTCGAAACACATCATATTGATTTTTTGTTCACCATTAAATATAAGATTAAAAGTCTTCTAGGGACAGACAACATTAATATTGGTGGGTTTGATAAGTATTCTTCAATTTTTTTTCAAATGTCATTTGACAATCTTTATCCCATTCTCCTGACCTGTGTTTTCGAAGAATCTTGAATATGGGGTCACATTTGGCTGTAAGTTAGAAAATAAAATGAGCAATATAATTCAATCTTTCTAAAATCTTTTTTTTTTTTTGTGTACATGGAGATGGTATCTCTTGGATGGCATGTATTTTATCTGGATCCACCTCAATTCTTTTTTTATTAACGATAAATCCCAATAATTTTTTTGAGGTTGCACCAAAAATGCATTTAATCGGATTGAGGTTGAGCTGAAACTTTCGTAATCTCTTAAATCATTTTTTGAGATTAGTCACGTGATTTCTTTCTTTATAGGATTTTGTAATCATGTCATCGACATACGCTTCTATTTTTTTATGTGTCATATCATGGAATAGAGTTACCATTGCTCTTTGGTAAGTTGCCATAACATTTTTTAAATCGAATGGTATGACTTCATAGCAAAATATTCCCCATAATGTCACAAAAGTAGTCTTTTCCATAACTTTTTATGCCATCTTAATTTGATTATAGCCTGAAAACCTATCCATGAATGTAAACAGAGTGTGCATAGCAGTATTGTCCACTAAAGTGCAATGTAAGGCGATGAAAAATTATCTTTTAGACTTGTTTTATTCAGATCTCAATAATCAACACACATTTTCATTTTGCCATCTTTATTGGGTAACGAGACTATATTCGTCACCCATTCGGGATATTTGACCACTTCTAAAAATCTTAGTTCAAATTACTTTTTTATTTTTTCTTTTATTTTTAACAACATTTCAGGTTTCATCCTTATCAAGTTCTGTTTAATTGGTTTGCATCTAGGCTTCAAAGGTAGCTTATGCATTATAATTTTAGTATCCAGCCTTGGCATATCTTGATATGACCAAGCAAATACATCACATATTCATGTGGTAACTTTATCATTTTCTACTTTATTAGCGATAACATCAAAGTACCAATCATAACCTTTTTTTTAGTTTCTTCATCCCCCAAATTGACAATTTCAGTGGCTTCTTAATGAGGCATGATTTGCATTTTTTCTTGTTCCATTAATCTCAATAATTTTGAGGATATTGCATGGTCTTCTAGATTCTTTTTATCATCGAGTTCACTAATATAAATAGAATTTTCAAAATCAAATTTCAAATATTGTCATGATGTTCTTCACATTCATTATTTGATACCTAAAAGTAAGTGAAATGGACGAAATGTAGAGAGATGTATAGTAATGCGAGGAATTGAAATGAAATAGGCAAAAAACAAGGATAAATGTGCTATGCTTATCATTTATTCAATTAAAAATGAGGAAACAAACACATATAAGATATTTAATGCTTTTAACAAAAGCATCTAGATTAGGTTCAACACGTTACTTTGGAAAAAATTTAAAAATAATAGGTAACTCTTCAACATGTCAATTCTTCAGTTTTGCACCAGGAAGAGTAAGATATATCCATGGATAACTTGGATCTTCGTTCTCCTTTTTTTTCACCCATCATTTGTATTAAAAATTCAGTGAAAATATCTTTTAATAATGGTATAAGCCCCTTTTTCTATGTTTCTTGCTACATCTGGATAGATATAGCCAACTAGGATGAAAGTTTCATAGAGGGGAGAAGAAGATAGGCTTTTAGTTTCTACCTCTTGCCCTAGAAAATAGCCTAACCTTTTTTTTTTCTTTTCTCTTATATGAACTTTATTCTTCTTTTTTGCTTTGGTTTGTAACCAAACCAAACCTATCATCTTTCTTTGGCATTATCCATGGTCATTGCATCATCTACAAGTCAACCCACACCTATTGTCTTTTTTTTGCCACTTATTTAAGTGCCATCTTGGAAGCTTTGGATAGACATAGAATAGGCACTTTTGATCCTTCACCCACATAGGTTGCATTAATGAATTCAAAAGATCTAAAATAACATTTTAAGACTTCCTCTGCTGCTTCAACATATAATACAGTAAAATGTTTAGTCACCAATAAATCTTCACCAACAGCAATGACCACCTTTTTATCAATTATGAATTTCACATTCTGATGCAGAGTGGAAGGAATAGCTCATACCATGTGAATCCATGCCTTCTAAAATATAGCAATAGAAAAAAGCAATAGCTATAACCTGGAAGACTATATCAAAAGTACATGGGCTGATTTGAAATGGTAGCTTGATATCACCTATCATTTCATTGCAAATCCCATCAAAAGCCCTTACTATAATGTGACTCGTTTTATGTAAGAAGATCTTAAAATTAATTAAGATTTACTAAAAAAAATTTAGGTATGCGAAATCTAGGTTGGGTTCGAGAGTACAGTTACGAATGATGAATGTATTAGTACCCTCACATCACATATTCAAATAACGGTACCAATTAAATATGTGTAATCCTTTAGTCTTGATGATATGGTCTTTTTTTTATATATTTAAATTTAATTTTCTTAAACTTATTTAAAAAACATTTTTTTGTTGTGAAATTAATATTTTTATTATTATTTCGTATTCTATAAGTTCTCTAATGCTTTGGTGAAATTTATAAAAAATATTTTGAAAAAATTGATCATTCACAAAATTATCGAAATCTTGTAATAAGATATTTTATTTATTTAATAAAATGACTTTAGGGATATCCCGACTCTTTGGTGAGTTTTCAAAATTTATTAAATAAAATTTAAGATTATTCCAACTCTTCGACGAAATCTTAAAAATTTTGAATAAGTTTTAGGATCATTTCAACTTTTTGACAATATCCTATATAAAAGTAATTTTTTATGATAATTAAGGGATTAATTAATTAATTAATTATTTTTTATTGTGATTATTGTTATTTTTTGTTATTATTTGTTTGTTTATTATTATTTAAAAAATTTTAGATTATTCTGACTTACTGACAAAATTTAAAAATATTAATCATTTATTTGTATTAAAGAAAATCGAACTCTTTCGATTTTCTTTAAAAAAATTACATTTTTTAAATATTTATTCAAAATATCAATTATTATTATTTTTATTTTTTTTATTTCTCTTTTTATATTATTTAAATAAACATTTATTCTAATAAAAATAATTTTGGATTATTCCAATTCTATGGTGAAATCCGAAAAATTATTTTTACTTGCAATAATTAAAGAAAACCAAAGTCTTTTAGTTTTCTCTAAAAATTACATTTAAAAGATTCATTTAAACAATTTATCATTTTTTATTTTATTTATCTTTTTTATAATTTTATCATTATTTTTTTAGCAAAAAATATTTTTTAAATTATTCCAACACTTTGGTGAAATTTAAATAACATTTTTGCTTGTAATAAAATTTTATTTTCCTTAAATAGTTATTATTATTATTATTATTATTATTATTATTATTATTTTGCATATTATATTTTTAGGTCTATATTTTATTCTAATTCTGTTTTTCATTTTATTTATTTATTTCTAAAAGAATTATGACTAGTAATAATATAAAATAACAATGATAACAATAATAATAATATCATAAAAAATAAAAAAATAAACATAAAAAATAACATAGAAATCAACACCAAAATAATAAGATCAAAATCAAAATAGAAAAAAAAAAGAAAAAGAAAAAAAAAACATGCCAAACAGGTCGGGTAGGTGCGTGGGTTGATGCGCAAATCCTGCATGGGTTGGGCTAGGGTCAAACTCCCAAAACGTCATTGTTTTGATGTGTCTATAAAAGGCCTATTTCTGCTTGTTTTCTCCTATCTCTCTTCGCCCAAAGCCTTTCTCTCTAAAAATTTAGCTCCTCTCATCGACAGCTGTAGTTACCCAGTTTTCAGTCGATCACCTCCATGCCGTTGCCGAAAACTTCAAATGACATTGGTAAATTCAAACAATTTTCAGATTCCGATCATTTTCCTAGATTTTGGTTGTTGGAAACTTCAAATGTCGTTTAAAAATTAAAAGTTTTTCAGAATCTAATGACCCAAAAAATTTTCAAATTTCTTAAAAAATTTCAAATTGATCTTTGTTGTTTTCTAAATACTCTGGCAAAACCAGATTTTTCAAAAAAAAAAAAAAAATCTCAAACCTCATAAATTGAGAATTTCATTCTTGGGGGTTTTTTATTTTAAATTTTTTTGTTTGCTCCTGGTTCCTCTATTAAAGAGGACTATAATTGTTGTTTTTTTTTGTTGCTTGTGTGTGTTTCCTGTCTCTTTGTTTTTTGCAGAACACCTAGGCTTCCTTCTGTGTTCCTCTTCTTTTTTTTTGACAATATTCCTCTCTTTTTTTTCTTCATGTTTCGTAGAAATTAGTTTTATTTATAGAGTTTCTGAAATTCAAATATCAGACCTTATGGGATCTTTATGTAAAGAATTTTGGATCCTATCTAATGACTTTTGGTCACGAAATTTCATGCTGTTAAGTTAAACAATGTTAGGGAAGAAAAAAAAATCTCTATGGCAGTTTGATTTCAACTGCTAAATTTGAAATCAAAACAATATTTTTTTTGACTTTTTTTTAATAATAATAATAATAATAATAATAATAATAATAAACAAAATTATAATAGAATCAAACAAAATTGGTGCCTACGGTACAGATTAACTTTTTCCCAAGAAAAGAAAATTTTACTCGATATCTTATAGAAAAATTATTCTCTACATGTTGGATGGCACAAGAAATAATTAATTTATGCTATTCGATATACATGAATTTCACATGGCCGGCTTAATTAGAAAAGGGAAAAGTTTTAATCACGAGAGTAATATTCCTGCAAGTCTATCAGAGAAACTTTCCCTATAAATCTGAGCAGCCTGGAAACGATTTCAAGCAACAAACTGAAATTGTATCATTCACAGCAAAAATGGAGAGATCAGAAATTGGCATAAGCATTGTGCTGTTGGCCTGTCTGGTGGCTTCTGCCGCTGCCCAGAGTGCTAGTAATGTGACAGCTTATTGGACTGACTACTTTGCTGAGCAGCATGACTGGAACTTGACTGCTGAACACGTTTACTGCGCCACATGGTATGCCGGTATGTCTTATGAATGGCGCAGCAAATATAATTGGACCGCCTTCTGTGGGCCGGTTGGTCCTCAAGGGGAATGTGCTTGTGGCAAGTGCTTAAATGTAAGGACCATTTATTATTTTATTTATTTTCAAGCACCGTAATTTTTCATCTCTATTTTTTTTTCACAAAAAAAGCTTGATGATAGAAGAAAGGCCTATAATTTGAACTTGTACTTATTGAGTGTGATTTTTTACGAATAATTGTATGAATTAATCAAGTTAAACCTTGAATTCTCTTTTTATTTTTACTTTGAGTATAAATGAAATAAAAGTTGAATGAACTCAGATATTTGATTCGGTGATATGTACTGCATGTATATCCATGTGCAATGAATCGAATTTAAAAATCCGAAATTTAGTTAAATCAATTTGTATAATCATTTTTAAAGAATAATATTTAATAAATTTGAAATTCGATTTTTAATATTTATAATTTTTTCTTTTATCTCTAAATTATAACCTCCATTGTGAAAAAATCGGATTCAAATATCTGGTTTTCCAAACTTGAGTAATTTCGCTTGAAGAAATAAATTCTAATTAGTTACTATAACTTGAATTATTCTCATGCATGAGTTTATATATATGTGGTTCATGCAGGTAACGAACACTGCTACTTCAGCTGTGGTAACGGTGAGAATCGTTGATACATGCCGCAACGAAAGCCTAGATTTGGATAAACCTGCGTTTGATCAGATTGACACTGATGGGCAAGGCAATATAATAGGGCATCTTCTTGTGAACTATACATTTGTGGACTGTGGTGACGCTACAATTCGTCTCTATTCCCAGTAGTCTCTTATGATCAGAATTCCCCACTTTTTTAATGAGTAATTAATAAATAAATCAGCTAGAACCAATATCCGATGTGGTACTGAGAAAAGTGGTATTCATCAGTACTTTTCAACTTTTAAACCAATATCCTATATGTATGCGTGTTTGAGGTATGAATAAAATTTCTAATTAAGCATCGAGTTAATGAAGAAAAAAAAATTTTGGATCACTACAATTGCCTCAAAATGTGGCTGTAACAAGCGAAACAATTGAGCATGTTTTTCACGAGTGTCTGGACATTGGTGCGCTTGGATTGGACATTGGTGTCTGGACTTGATTGGAAGGTTGTTTTCTCCTTGGCTGTTTGTCCTTACTGCCGGGACCAGACAAATAATTTGATTTCAGAGTGGGAAGAGAATCAATCCACCATTGTTAATTTTCTTTTAGCAAGATTTGTCGCGACTAAATTATGTTGAACTTTTATGATTTCTGTGCAATAAAGTCTCAACATTGATTGAATCGTTAAATTCAAAACATTTTAAAAAGGTTGTAAGTACAAAAAATTAAGAGAGTAAAATAGAAAGAAAATAAAAGAAAATAAGATAATTAAATAATATGTGAATGATTTTATTTATAAATAAATAATAAAATATTTATAAAATAAATTAATGACATGATCAAATTAATATAATATTATATATGATAAATCAATTTAAAAATAAAAAATATCTCTAACGAAAAAAAATTATTTCACTTTTTAAATCTAAAAATACCTTTAACAGTACCGAGAGCACCAATAAATTGCTATCACTAGTCAATGCCCAGCGGAGGGGGGGGGGGGGGGGGTTTCACTTGCTCTTATCCTGTCTGGGTAAGAGATTTGAAGGTCGATAAAGAGTTGCCAAGCGCATTGGCTTTAGTTCTCCCCCATCGGTCTTGATGTTGGTGGTCCATTCTTCCCCGTGCCTCAATAGGCGGGAGTGGAAGGGGCGGAACATCACCTACAGACTTTATAAATCGTACTTTAAATTATTTACAGTAATTTATTGAATTATAACAATAAATTACTCGTAAATCTACAATAACATATGAAATTCTAATATATATATATATTATAGTTTTTGTCCTAATTTGCAAATCCGAAATTCATAAAGAGCTTTTTTACCTTTGATAAATGAGAATCAATTCAAAAAAAATTTAAAAATATTATATAATAAAAGTACAAATCAATCTTTCAATGATCGTAGTAATCAAAATAAATATATATTCTATAAAATTAATCGTGATCAAATATTTTTTGAATCATATTAAATTTTGTAATTTATTTTTATCTGAAAAATATATTAAAATTTTTTATGTATGAAAGATTATTTACTTATTATTAATATAATCTAATCTTTACTCTTATTTAGATCTCTTGTTTCATTTAAAAAAAATTATGAATGTATGATGCATTTTATTTAATTGTCGTTTTTTCAAAGAATATAAAGTGATCCAAAAATAAAAAATTGTCAATCTAGTGGCCGCGACGCAACGATTATTATGACAAAGATATCTATACGCTGAGTCACATTACTTAATGACAAAAACGACAAAAAAAAAAGCATATATAAAAAATAATTTTTTTTAAAAAATGCTTAATCTATCAATGAACCTATTTACTATAATATTTTATTTTATCAGAAAAAGATGTTATATGCATAAATTTTTTTTAAATTCGTAATATGAAATCATTAATTTTAATAAAATATTAACTGATTTAAAAATTAATCGGATTTTTTTCTGCTGAAAATGATTTCATATCAAACAAATTGGAATAATAGGATTTACAGGAAAAATGGAGAGATCATCTAGCCATTAGCATAGTTGTTAGCCTGTGTGGCGGTGATGGAGACCACCATTCACGTAATTTCTTAAGTTTTACAGATAGATCATATGTTAAAGATCAGAGCAATCCCTCACTAATCAAATCTGCTAGGACCACTATTAGATAAAGTGGTACACTGGATTAATATATAGAAAAAGGCTATTCTTTCGTTCATGATAATTGCCCCAAAGCTTTGTGGCTGTAACAAGCGAAACATATTAGATTTGATAATTTATATATTTATATTATATAAAATATTAAAAATTTATATATTTTTATTATATTTTATATAAAAATTATGTATTATAATTTATGTAAATATTAAAATATTAAAATATAAAATATAAAATATAAAATTTATTAAATTTATTTATATTTTTTATTAAAAATTTAAATTATATTATTTTTATATTTTACCGTCATGCCGTATTTGAAATTATGATAGTGATGGAAAACTGAAAAGCCTCTGACAAAGTTGTCGATCCTCTCGTTCCACTTTATTTTCTTAAAATTGAATGAGGAAGAACTACAACAAAGGTGATCGATCGGGATTGGGATGTTGTTTTCTCCTAGCTGTGTCTCCCCACCGCTCTGAATTTTCTTTTAGCATTTTCGTTTGGTAATTGGATTAAAAAAAGTGGTCCAAAGATGAACAAAAATAATCATTATTGTGGTCTCCAATGCTACAATAATATCCCAAATGGGTAATTAAAACTTATGACTTCATCTTGAACTTCTTATGTTCAATTCTTAAAATTGATATATTAAAAAAATAAAAAATTTAAGTTTTTTTAAATAAAATAAATCATCAAAAATTCAGATTAAAAATTGAAACCTACAAATTGACATGTCTTATTTCTATGTGAAAGCCTCCACGAATTTTCTCACATCACAATGATTTTTTATACACCAATTTTAATACCAATTTTACTGAGAATATACCAATTTTTTATTATTAAATAAATTTTATATATTCAAAAAAAATTAAAAATCGTTACATCAAAATTGTTCTAACCAATAATACCAAAATACAAATATCAAACATCAAAAGTAGAGCCGTTTAGACTCCAAGCCATTTACTATAACTTTATTCATATATATATATATATTTGTCAAAATGACAAAAAAACAATCATGAATTAAAATCACGTGCTGCTCTATGTAATTTTCATAGAATTTAATTAAGGGCAAACCCACGGCTTATGAAGATCAGTAAAGGGCAAAAAAAAAATTAAATGATTTTTTAAATTTTATATGAAATTTTAAAGGATATGCTTGATTTGTTTTTGGACGGTGACTTGTCCTAGAGTCACATCCTACTTATTGACAAAATGACAAAAAAAAAAAAAGAAAAAAAATCACAATCACGTGCTGCTATAAGATCTCCAATATTTTTGCATCGAATTTCGTTAAGGTCAAGCCCACGGCTTACATTTAACATAATCTTGCATTGAACTTGTTTTCTACTTTTCTGTCTGAAGCCTTACTTGGGACTTGAAAAATAAATATGGTTTCAGAGGAGAAAGAGAATCATATTGATCTCGAGATTATTTAGAAAAAAAAAAAAAAAATGCACACACAAGGATGTGAAAATTCGATAATTGTGCCTGGACCACAAAAGGTGTTTTATTCGTTTTTCTTGAAACGAGGTGCAAAGATAAAAAAAATTTTAATTTAATGCTAGAATAATACAATAATAATAATAATAATTATTTAAATATTTAATTTTTATGTTTTTATAGAAAAATAAATAAAATATTAAATTGGGAATGAAAATTGAGCCCTATAAATTGACAAGTCCTATGTGGTCCGATCTGAAAGGTACTTTAACCATTTTTTACATTAAAATGAAAATAAATACATAAATAAATAAAGAAATGTAATTAAGATATCTATTATGTAGGACAAATTTTTAATAGAAATATGCAAATTTCAACACTCATCCCTATCATGCAGCTTAGCAAATCGAAACAACAAAATTATTTCTCTTCTTTCGGACTCAAATATGATAGTGATGAGTGTTGAAATTTGCATTGTTTTATTAAATAAAGTTACGATTTAAACTTTACAACGTAATTAATTAAAACTTGTTATATGTCATTTTCAGAAAAGGGATATCACTTATAATACTTATACTATAATTATAATTATAATTATGTAGGATCAATTTATTAAAATATTATATGAAATTTATTTTTATAAGTGTTGAATTTTTATATAATTTTTTATTATAATTAAGTAATCGTAGCACTGCAATAAAAAAATTATAATTGAAATAATCCCTCTGAACAAAGACGAAGAGACCATCTTGCTAGGCATCTTACTACTTCAGAGTGAATTATTTGCAGTCATTTAAAGAGTATATAATTGATAATATGAAATTATCGCGTTTGATTTGTAATTCGAATATTCTTGGAGTAAATTTCATAAAATTTGAAATATACCTTTATAATAAAATTATCACTTTAAATTTAAAATTTAATTTAATTAATTTAATAATTACATTTAAGAGATATTATTTAATAAATCTAAAATTAAAATCTTAGTAATTATAATTTTTTTCATTATTCTTATATTACAGTCTCTTTAATACCAAAAAAATTCACCCCTTCATTTAACTAACCACTCATTGAATTAAGCCTTGATAAAGACTTAACTTGGTAGTACATTACGGGTTTTTTTTCCTCCTGGATCATTAATCAAAACTGATCTTATATATTTTTGGATCTGGTTAATTAATGTCAATAAGCATCGATTAAGGTAGTTAAAATTTTCTTTTAAGATATTTTATAGTTACTCTATTGTTTTTATTCAAAATAAGATATGCATTAATTGCAAATTATTTTCTTTAAATATCAAGTTAACTAATGTCTAATGGCATTTGTTAGCATTTCTTTTTATTAATATATACCTACAAGAACCGGTGCAACTGTTGGGAACTGATGACTTGGCCTTGAGTCACAATTATTGACAAAATGACCCCCAAAATAAAAAGCATGAAAATCACTAAATCTCAATTTAAGGTCATGGGCTATGTAAATTTTTTTTTTGGTAAATAGCTTATGTATGAAATGAACTTTAGTTAGGGAAAAAGAGCAATGATTGCAAAAAAACGTTTATTCTGTATTAAATTTTAAAGAAAAGCATACTTTGAAGTTTGCCTCCACTGAGTAAATATTCCTGAATCGACCTTGGCATATTCCTTATCGACCTTGGATACATCAAATTAATTATTAAGAACATGAAAATCACATTTCACATGGTCTTAAAGAAAGTCAGGGTTTAATCTTTACACGATTAAGGGTTATCCAATAATTTTATCAGGGAACCTTTCCCTATAAATTTGAGCACCCTGGAAACGATTTGAAGCAAACAAGTTGAAGTATTCACAGAAAAAAAAATGAAGAGAATAAGCATTAGCATTGTGTTGTTGGCCTGTCTGGTGGCATCTGCCGCTGCACAGAGTGCTTCTGGCGTGATAGCTTATTGGACTAACTACAATGTTACAAACAACAACTGGGACTATAATGCCGCACATGTTTTCTGCGCCGCTGTGGATGGCGATAAGCCCTTGGAGTGGCGCAGCAAATATGGATGGACCGGTTACTGTGCATCAGTTGGTCCGCAAGGTGAAGAGGCTTGCGGCTTGTGCTTGAGTGTAAGGAACATTTCCTAGTTCTTAATTAGTATTTTTTTTCTCTTTATATGTATTGAATGTAAAATGAAATGAAATTTCTGAGTTATAATATAAAAACAATCGCTTAATTCTCATCATGTCATGCATGCATACATGATGTGCAGGTGACCAACACTGAAACTGGAGATAAAGAAACGGTGAGAATTGTTGATGCATGCGGCAGTGGTGGCCTAGTGTTGGACCTGGAGACAGCTTTTAGACCGATCGACAGCAATGGGAATGGCTATGCACAAGGGCACCTTGTTGTGGACTTGGAGTTTGTGGATTGTGATGCCGCACCACCACCACCGGCAGGTCCAAGTGAGTCTAACGTCACAGCTTATTGGACTGACTACAATGTTACGAACAACAACTGGGACTATCATGCCGCAAAAGTTTCCTGTGCTGCGGTGGATGGCGATAAGCCCTTGGAGTGGCGCAGCAAGTATGGATGGACCGGCTTCTGTGGAAGCGTTGGTCCTCAAGGGGAAGACGCTTGTGGCTTGTGCTTAAAGGTAAGGGATACATTTTCTCTAGCTCTTACTGATTAATCTCTCCCCGTATTGAATATATAAATTGAATGCTTTGAAAGAAAATTAAGGCCATAATATAAAATATACATATATTAAAATTCTGGGTTTTTTATTCATAAAAAAAGGGGGATTTATATATTAATTAATTTATGCATATATAGTTTAATTAATCTTGGCTCTGTCACTGTACATGCAGGTAACCAACACAGCCACGAATGCTGAGGAAATAGTGAGAATCGTTGATGCATGCGGCAGTGGAGGCCTGGTGTTGGACCTCGAAACCGCGTTTAGGCCAATTGACACCAATGGAAACGGCTATGCACAAGGGCATCTTACTGTGGACTATGAATTTGTGGATTGTGGCGATTCCAGCCAAGTTCTTGTCTATTCCCAGTAACTTCTCGAGTTACAGAAGATTGATTCCCACTTAACTAATTTGCCATGAATAAATCTGTCGGAACCATGTTTTATGTAATAAACGTGTTAGTGGGATGAAAGTCTTGGCTGTTTGTAAGATCAAATGATCAAATAAAGTTATCAAATTATTATATATTTAATTTAATTTTTTTTATTTTATCAATTTTTCACTCTAATTTTGATATTTTACAATCAACTTTTAATTTGAATATCACAGACGTAAATAACACCTTATACTTTTGCTCTTAACCGCTCTTTTTTTTCTATCGTGACTTCAAGAGTTTGACCCTCAGCTCCAAAATCGGCACCAACAATAAGTACACATTTTGCTGAAGCCTCAAGGCTGAAGCTATTTATCATATTTTTCTGCCGCTAATGGGGAAAGAGCAAATCGGTGACTGAAAAATTAGGTAATGAAGAGTCAAATTTCACTAGGGGCGGCAAATATCAATCAAAAACTTAGAAAATACCTCCAACAGCAGTCTTAATTTCTACTTTGCGTGAATGATTCTACGATTCTTCGCATCCCAACAACAAAAACAAATGAAAAGATTGTTACGCAAATGAAACTTAGACTAAATTTACTCTATATTTGTTTAGTGGAAAACGAACTAGAACAAAAAGTTAAAGACCATGGTCTATGGATGAAATTTACTCAATTAATTGCGGTCTTGTTAATTATATTATTTTGATTTTTCAGCTCTCAAGAATTGTTTCATATGAAAATTCTCTGTAATCAAATTAAAGTTTCAAATTTTAAAAAATTTTCTTTCAGAAAATGGTGATCATCTAGAATCTATATTATTCAACTGAAAAGATAAAAGGAAAAATCAATATGGAATTGGAATTATCAAGTTTCAGTCTTGAAACGACAAGGGTAATCCTGTAAACATATGAGGGAAAATTTTCCTATAAATTCAGGCACCCAGGACTCATTTTTAGGCAACAAAAACTAGAGAAAAGAAAAATATGGAGAAATTGAGCCTATGCACTCTGTTGTTCGCTTGTGTGGTGGCTTCTGCTGCTGCTCAAAGTGCTTCCAATGTGAGAGCTACTTACCATCTTTACAATCCTGAACAGAATAACTGGGACTTGACTGCTGTAAGTGCTTTCTGCGCTACATGGGATGCCAATAGGCCTTTGGAATGGCGCCGGAGATATGGATGGACCGCCTTCTGTGGTCCAGTTGGTCCTCAAGGACAGGCTGCTTGTGGCAGGTGCTTAAGGGTAAGCAACTGCTTGAAGATTAATTATTTTTTATTTATTAGAAACGAAATATTCAAAGAAAATTGGAGAATTCACTTCAAGGCAGTGACCACGCAAGTTCATTATACTTTCCTATGATAAAATTAATTTTGTTTTTCTTGTTTGTGTAGGTGACCAACACTGAGACTGGGACTTCGGCAACAGTGAGAATCGTCGATCAATGCAGCAACGGAGGTCTAGATTTGGACATCAATGTGTTTAGACAACTCGACACTAATGGGAATGGCTATGCACGAGGGCATCTTATTGTGAACTATGCCTTTGTGGATTGTGGTGACTAAACCACTTGCCCTATTCCCATTCATTTTTAAGTTGTTACAGAAGATCAGTTTCCACTGGCTCACGAATAAATGATCTGTAAGAAAATCACCCCTACATAAATCGATATTGGAATAATCAGAGTACGTAGGTAGGATACTTGCTGCTTGTAAACTCACTACCAAATAAGCACCAGCTTCCTTCTGGTCTACATGTATGTTTCTTCTTATCCTATACTTTGAATCCCAAACACTGAATCTAAGTCACTGTCTAGGTGAAGATCAGTTTATGAATCAGCCAATGAAATAAAATGTCAAAAACTTTGTGATAATTTTGCAAGAGTAATTAATTATATGTTGTGATTAACTTATTGGCATTTGTAAAATACACAAGGGAATCATGACAGCAACGCTGTAGTCCATCTGCTAACTGATAATGGCAAATCATAATTCACTTAAGCCAAAAGAAGGCCACCTGAAAACTTATGAAATTAGCTATAAACACCACAGGAGATGCCATAGTCATGGAGGAAATTTTTTTGCAAATTGGCATATTGCTTTTGACCAATTTGTTCGGCATGAATGCCTGAAAAGATGATCAATTTCGCATTTGAAAAATTTTGTGGTGGAATCCTGACAGCATTAATGTGAATCATATGGCTTGATAATTGACATTGTCAAATTCTGACCAGCATATAAATTGACCAATTGCCTAAGCAGTCGCTATGGTTGGTTTAAAAACAAAGAAGGAAAAGCTTTTCCTGATCCATTTAATTAGGCTGAACCACTTATTTTCTACATTAGATGAAGCCAAACAACGACAGTAGTTTAATTCTTCAGCATTTCCTTTCACGGTAACTTTTTATTGTTAGTCTCTTAATTCCATGTGCTTTGCATTAATGCTTCTTACATGATCATGGGATCGATACCTTCAATCGACCGAATGAACTTTTAAGTCAATCACCAAAACATGTTTATACCTGTTAATGAGGTGAGCTAATTATTTATCTGTTTAAACAATGACGATCAATCTTACTGTAAATAAATTTGATAATTGCACAATTTTAATCATATCAATTGTTTTATTATAAAAATATCGTAACTTTAAATAAAAAAAGAATTATGAATGTTAAAATTTAAATTTTAAAATTATTTGATATTTGTATTTTTTTTAAGAGTGATTATATAAATTATTTGAATTAAATTTTAAAATTTTAATTATACTATTCATTCATGTGGAATTCATAATTTAGATTTATATGAAAGTTAAAAGATTCGATAATTTCATACTGGCCTTTCTAAACTTCCTCATTCATCCAAAAGACTTGGAATTGTCGTTTGGGTCCAAGGCCCTAATTATCGGCCAGACTTTATGACCATAAAGGCAGTAACTGACACATTTTCAGCAGCTCATTTTGACTCTCTTCCATCCATCATGCTTATCTATAAATGCCTGTAAAAGGACAAATGTAAAAACGCCGTTCGGCAACCGCTTCCTATAAATTCGAGCACCCATCAGCTGCCTTGTGCAATGAAAATCAGTTTCTAAAATTATCGGTGGGAAGATGATAAATTTGGGATTTGTGCCTGTGCATTTGATGATAATGTTGTATTCATACAAGAGAAAATAAATTGATCTTTTTTTACTTATTTTGTATATGTAAAATTAGATGTAATTTTATTATCTTTAATTATTATTTTAAAAAGAGGTACAATAACGATATCAATATATCTCATTAAATCACTACATAATAAGCAACTGCTAGAAGATTAATTATTTTTTATTTATTAGAAACGAAATATTCAAAGAATATTGGAGAATTCACTTCAAGGCAGTGACCACGCAAGTTCATTATACTTTCCTATGATAAAATTAATTTTGTTTTTCTTGTTTGTGTAGGTGACCAACACTGAGACTGGAACTTCGGCAACAGTGAGAATCGTCGATCAATGCAGCAACGGAGGTCTAGATTTGGACATCAATGTGTTTAGACAACTCGACACTAATGGGAATGGCTAAGCACGAGGGCATCTTATTGTGAACTATGCCTTTGTGGATTGTGGTGACTAAACCACTTGCCCTATTCCCATTCATTTTTAAGTTGTTACAGAAGATCAGTTTCCACTGGCTCACGAATAAATGATCTGTAAGAAAATCACCCCTAAATAAATTGATACTGGAATAATCAGAGTATGTACGTAGGTTACTTGCTGCGTGTAAGCTCACTACCAAGTAAGCATCAGCTTCCTTCTGGTCTACATATACGTTTCTTATTATCCTATGTTTTGAATCCCAAACACTGAATCTAAGTCACTGTCTAGGTGAAGATCAGTTTATGAATCAGCCAATGAAATAAAAAGTCAAAAACTTTGTGATAATTTTGCAAGAGTAATTAATTATATGTTGTGATTAACGTATTGGCATTTGTAAAATACACGAGGGATTCCTGACAGCAACGCTGTAGTCCATCCGCAAACTGATAATGGCAAATCATAATCACTTAAGCCAAAAGAAGGCCACATGAAAACTTATGAAATTAGCTATAAACACCACAGTAGATGCCATAGTCATGGAGGAAATTTTAGTGCAAATTGGCTTATTGCTTTTGACCAATTTGTTTTTGTTCGGAATGAATGCGTTAAAAGATTATCAATTTCGCATTTGAAAAATTCTGGCAGAATCCTGACAGCATTAATGCGAATCATGGGTTGGTAATTGACATTGTCAAATTCTGACCAGAATATAAATTGACCAATTGCATAAGAAGTCTTATGGTAGGTTTAAAAACAGTAATGAAAAGCTTTTCCTGATCCATTAATTAGGCTGAACCACTTTATTTTCTACATTAGATGAAGCCAAACAACAACAGTAGTTTAATTCTTCAGCATTTCCTTTCACGGCAACTTTTTGTTGTTAGTCTCTTATTTCCATGTGCTTTGCACTAACGCTTTTTTTATGATCTTGGGATCGATACCTTCAATCAATCGAATGAATTTTAATTCAATCATCAAAATAGGTTGTAGACATGTTTAAGTTCGAATTAATTGAGCTTATTCCAAATAGATAGGTCCAATTTTACTAATATTTTATATTTTATATTATTTTTATTTTTATTTTTATTTTGTATTATATATATTCCTTTGTATCTTATGTATTTATTATTTATTTATTTATTATTATTATTTATTAATATATATATTTTTATTATTTTTTTCTTTTCTTTTTCTTTCTTTTCTATTAATATTTATATATATTTTTTATTTATCTAGTTATATATTTATATTATTTATCTATTTATATATTATAATTTATCTATTATTATTTTTAATTTATCTGTTAATTTTTTAGTTTATCTGATTATTTTTATTTAATTATCTATTAATATTTTTTATTTTATTTTTTATTTTTTTTGATTTTTTTTTCGTCTGAAGATTGGATTGGTTTTGGAGGAATCCCACCGTAAATTGGGATTCAATCAGAGTCCATATTGGATTCAATGATTGAATCCCAATCCAAAGAGGAGTTGTGATTGATCAAAAACTCTTCTGATCAATTCCTATAAAAGGACCCACGGATCAAAGGAAAAACACACAAAAAAGAGTTACTGGCTGAGAGAAAAGGCAGACACAGAGAAGATTTAAAAGCTAAAAAGGTTTTGGTGCATTTAGAACAGCTCTAGAAATTGGTAGGAATTTTTGGAGAATTTTTTTTGAATTTTTTTCTGGAAATTTTTGAAAAATTTTTAGATTTCAGTTGAATTTTTCGGCTACTATTCCGGCCGAGTTTGAATTTTTTGGTCAACTTTCTAGTTTTCGGCAATCATTTTCAGAAACTGATCAGTTTTTCGACGAACTTCCGACAAAAAACTCAGATTCCAACGAAAATTTTCAGAATTCGACAGGCATTCAACTGGAGTTCTTCGAATTTTTAGAGAGAAGAGAGAGAAAAAAAAGGAAAAGAGAGAGAGGGAAAGAGGGTTTTGCTAAAAAAACGAATGAATCAGCCTTATATACCTTCCCCAAACGACGTCATTTCTACGTTAAGTAACCCAGAGGATCCGCATGTTTTACCAAGATCCGACTCGACCCGTACGTCAACCCGCTTTCGACCCGCGTCTCCCCCTGAGCCAAGTCGAGCCGACGCCCCCTGAGCTGCTTTTTCAAGCCGTTTTCCTTCCTCGAGCTGAGTCAAGCTGAATCGTTAGCCGAGCCATTTCCAATTTTTTTTAATATATATTTATTATTATTGTTATTATTATTTACTTATTTATTTATTAGAATAGATCTATTTAATTTTTTTTTATTTTTTTCCTTTATTTTTATTTTATTTTATTTCATTATTTTATTTTCTTTAAATAAATTTCTAAAAAAATATATTTTTGAGGAAAAGTTGAAAGTATCAATTTTTTTTGAAAATAAGCTTTCTAAAAAATATTTTGAGGAAAAGTTGAAAGTATCAATTTTTTCTGCACAAAAAGCAATCATTTTTTTCTTCTTTTCTCTTTCCTTTTTATTTTCTTGAATTTCTTTAAATGTTAAATAATCCGACGATGGAGCCTTTGTAAGTGAAACAGTAGTTTTCTTGCATACCCTTGAAGTGAGGGGATTTTCTTAATTTTTTGCTAAAAGTATTAGAGTCAATTGAGAATAATTTTCAATAATTAATTACTTGGTAAAATTTTAAAACTTATTGGATAACACAAAATTAAGTTGGTACCATCTTTCGATGGGCGTTGTGAGGGTGCTATAATCTTTCTCACACGTAACCAAACTCCCGAACCCTATTCTGGTTAGTAGACCTGAACCTATTCTTTCAGGGACCTTTAAACTTAGGTGTTCCTTGAAAGAATAGATTCTTTAGGTGGCCAATCGCACTTAGATAAAAAAGATTGGAGGCGACTCCCTTCAAGTCAATGTCTAGCGATAGATTATCGGATCTAGACGTTATGACAGCTTGGCGACTCCATTGGGGACACTGAGAGTCAGGCCAGCAAATAAATTTATGTTATCCAAAAGCCTAATAAATATGATGTCATCCATGACATCACCTTTCCCAGTACGTGTGGACGGTCTGACACTATATTCCACGTGGCATCATCATCGCCGTTGAAAATCCCATAAAATGACATTCCAAGACCATAAATTATGTTTGCACGTAGCCATATTTTGCCCTTCTTCCCAACATTTCACATATTCCCCTCCGCCCACTTCACAAATGCACTTCCTCTGGCAAACACACTAGCAAGAGAGACGAAGGAAAAAAAAAATTCAAAGGAAGTTCGGATCGTATTCGAGTTTTTTATAATCAATTTTTTTTCGTAAATTTTGGTGTGCAGATATCATAATGACTAGCATTACGAGTGCGGAGAGTGACAAGTATAGCGTGATTAATTTCGAAGAGACGGAGGTACGTCTAGGGTTGCCCGGAGGCAATGGAAATGACGGTGAAACCACCAAAAATAATGGGAAAAGAGGGTTCTCGGAGACGGTTGATTTGAAACTTAACCTTTCAACAACAAAGGAGGCATTGGTGGACGAACCTGAGAAGTTGAAGGAGAGGAGCACTGTCGCCACTCGCTCTAATGACCCTGCAAAGTAAGATTTTTCCTTCTTTTGGTGATTTTTGTGTTTTTCATTTCATTCTTTTTTTAAATTAAAGTAACGTAGATGGTAATGAAAATTAATTGCATCAAGAATTGGAATTAAGAGCATGCATTTATCACGCCAAACGCTCCAAGAGGAAGTAAATAGGGTATTTCAATCTCATATCGAACCTGAAAGTAGAGGTTATCAGGATATAAAAAGATTCACATCACTTTTTTTTTATAAAAAATTTTTTGTAGGATAAAATCGTGAGCTCAAAGAGGAGCTAGAGAAGACAATACCTAATAAGAATGTAAACCATAACAGTTATGTTAATTGGAGACGTCAGATGAGTGTATGTCCGGGTCCTAAAGTCATACAGAGAGTATCATGAAATTGAGTGGGGGAAAATGTCATGCCAAGCCCTCCAAAAAGGAATAGACAGGATACTCCAATCCCACGTCAAACATGAAAAAAAAGTTTAGAGTGCATAATATCTCATAAGAATATGAATCATTACAATTAAACTGATATGAAATATCGGATTAATGCATGTCTGAGTTTAAAAATCGAGTCTCAACCTGCAACACATTAACTTGATATTTAAAGAAAATAATTTGCAATTAATGCATATCTTATTTTGAATAAAAACAATAGAGTAACTATAAAATATCTTAAAAAAAAATTTTTAACTACCTTAATCGATGCTTATTGACATTGGTTAACCAGATCCAAAAATATATAAGATCGGTTTTGATTAAGGATCCAAGAGGAAAAAAAACCCGTAATGTATTAATTTATATTAATATAAGTGTTATATATTTTTATTAATTTTGATTCAAATTTAATTTTTCATTCGGATTTTATTATATTTTTAATATAATTCGATTAAATTTATTGTACTACTAATTGAATCTAAATACTAATTTTAATGAGATTAAATAAATATAAAATTTTTATTATAATTTTTTTCAATTATAATAATAATAATAATTTTTTTTCAATCATACTTAAAATAATTTTTGTTATTATTTTTAATCTCATTATAATCAATTTTATTGTCTATCTAAATAGAGTTTAAATCTATAAAACTTGTCTTTAGTATTTTGCTTTAAAGGTGTAAAAAATGAACGAGCCTAGTTTACCCATTAATTTCCTTTGAATGTTTGGTTTTCATAGGGACTTTGACTTTATAGTGAGTAAGTAATGGGTATTAATGCTGATCTACCCAACTATTTTATCTTCTCATCGGATTACTTTCAACCAATTATCACTTCATGTGGAAGAATATGATGAACTAGTTATGATTGTTTTGCTTGGTTTATGGAAATTTTTTTAGCTTTATAAGCGAATTCAAAAGATTAACACATATATTTAAAAAATTCAATTATTTAATTATTGTCAAAATTTTTACTATGTTCAATGTACTCAATCTTATGATAAGATGCATGCATCTTATATTAGAAAATTAAAGCTTGTGGAAAGAAAAAAAAGGCATAGAATTATTGCCTTTTATTATTATTATTATTTTTGGCTAAGTAAGATAGGTGTTTAGGACTCCATTTTTGCACTGGCCAACAATTCTTACCTTACCAATGGATGCAGGGGGTTTGGCTGTTTCTGTTTAGAAATTGAAAAATCGTAATTGAATCAATTGACTATTTTACTATTCATTTCAAACAATAAATTAACAATTAATATTTTGCATCTAATATGATTATGATTTTTTTTATCATTAATTTCAAATAATAAATGTCCATGTTACTGCATCTATTAAGATAAAATTAATGATATTAATATCGAATGAGTGACATTTTAGAATGCTTGCTTTTATGCTTGTATTTGCATATAAAAATATCTAGTGTTAAGCCTTCTTTGATATTCAAATTACGATTTTTTTATAAGGAAAAAGCTAAATTTAATACTAGCCAAAATCACCATTTTGATGCAATTATTCACACTAAGATTGATTTGGGAGATGTTGATTTGGCATTCCACAATTCTTTATTTTTTTCCCTCATCCAATAAGAACATCTATTGATTTATTTCTTGACTTAAGTTGCTTGATTTATGAGAGCAAATTCTCTTATTATTACATCATAGAATATGCTTGGAGTACTTCAATCTTAACAGTTGACAAACTGGTAATCCACCATAAGGTGGCCTTGCGCGTTGCCTCTTCCATCAGTGTCAATCTGCCGGAACACGGCTGCATCTAAATCTAGGCCTCCATTGCTGCACTGATCTACAATTCTCACTGTTGCTTGAGCTCTTGTAGCTCTATTTGTCACCTGCTCATCACGACCAAAATATAGCTTTAGTATCCAAACTGCTAAGCCTTTATCAAGCTCTTCAAAAAATTCTTTTCCCCTACATAGTTGTTCCTAATTTCAACAAGAAAATGTAATTCAGCTGATGAAAGTAAAAATCGAAACCTACCCTTAAGCATCTTCCACAAGATGCTTGGCCACGAGGTCCAACTGGTCCACAGAAGGCGGTCCATCCATACTTCTGGCGCCATTCCAATGGCTTGTTTGCATCCCATGTTGAGCAATAAGCACTTACAGCATTTAGGTCCCATCCATGTTGTGAGGGGTTGTAGAAATGGTAAGTAGCTCTAACATTGGAGGCACTTTCACCACCACCACCACCACTAGGCCAACAGTTACTTTGACAACTTTTAGAAGGTGAACAATAATCATCTGTATTACCGCAGTAACCATACTGGCTGCAACAAAGGTTGTTGGCACAAGTCCGGCCACCGGCTTGCCGCCCACATTGTTGGGCAGCCGCACTAGATAATAAGCAAAGCAAGAAAATTAGGCAAAGGCTTAGGTTACCCATTTTTTGTGTAATTTTTCATTGCATAATGCAGCTCAAGGGTGCTTGAATTTATAGGAAGCGGTTGCCAAATGGCATTTATTACATTTGTCCTTGGGTGGAGATTGATTCAAGCTATCTTGGCTCAAAGATTTTTTAGATCAGACCTTGAAAAAAAGAGTTTATATGCGTGTGCGTAACATTACAGGTTTTCCTCAAATGTATAGATAAGCATAATGGATAAAAGAGAGTCAAAATGGGCTGCTGAAAATGTGTCATCATACCACATTTTCTGCCTTTATGGTCATAAAGTCTGGCCGATTGTTAGGGCCTTGGACATAAACGACAGTTCTAAATCTTTTGGATGAACGAGAAAGTTTAGAAAGGTCATTATGAAATTATCAAATCTTTACCTTTCATGTAATTTTAAATTATGAATTCCACGTGAATGAATATTGTAATTGAAAATATAGAGTATAATTTAATTAATTTATTTAATCATTTTTTTTAAAAAAATTAAATAATTTTAAATTTTAACACTTAAAATTTTTTTATCTCAAGTTACAATCTCTTTTGTATTAAAAAAAAAAAAACAAAAATTATGCAATTATCAAATTTACGTGTATTAAGATTAATTTTCATTATTTAAACAAGTAAATAATTATCTCAACTCATTAACAGGTATAAACCTATTTTGATAATTGAATTAAAGTTCATTCGATCGATTGAAGGTATCGATTTCAGAATCATATAAGAAGCGTTAGTGCAAAGCACATGAAAATAAGACACTAACAATAAAAAGTTACCGTGAAAGGAAATGCTGAAGAATTAAACTACTGTTATTGTTTGGCTTCATCTAACGTAGAAAATAAAGTGGTTCAGCCTAATTAATGGATCAGGAAAAGCTTTTCATTACTGTTTTTAAACCTACCATAGAGACTTCTTATGCAATTGGTCAATTTATATTCTGGTCAGAATTTGACAATGTCAATTACCAAGCCATGATACACATTAATGATGTCAGGATTCTGCCAGAATTTTTCAAATGCGAAATTGATAATCTTTTAATGCATTCATGCCGAACGAGAACATATTGGTCAAAAGCAATATGCCAATTTACACTAAAATTTCCTCCATGACTATGGCATCTACTGTGGTGTTTATAGCTAATTTCATAAGTTTTCATGTGGCCTTCTTTTGGCTTAAGTGATTATGATTTGCCATTATCAGTTTGCAGATGGACTACAGCGTTGCCGTCAGGATTCCCTTGTGTATTTTACAAATGCCAATAAGTTAATCATAACATATAATTAATTACTCTTGCAAAATTATCACAAAGTTTTTGACATTTTATTTCATTGGCTAATTCATAAACTGATCTTCACCTAGACAGTGACTTAGATTCAGTGTTTGGGATTCAAAACATAGGATAATAAGAAACGTATACGTAGACCAGAAGGAAGCTGATGCTTACTTGGTAGTGAGCTTACACGCCGCAAGTAACCTACGTACATACTCTGATTATTCCAGTATCAATTTATTGAGGGGTGATTTTCTTACAGATCATTTATTCGTGAGCCAGTGGAAACTGATCTTCTGTAACAGCTTAAAAATGAATGGGAATAGGGCAAGTGGTTTAGTCACCACAATCCACAAAGGCATAGTTCACAATAAGATGCCCTCGTGCATAGCCATTCCCATTAGTGTCGAGTTGTCTAAACACATTGATGTCCAAATCTAGACCTCCGTTGCTGCATTGATGGACGATTCTCACTGTTGCCGAAGTTCCAGTCTCAGTGTTGGTCACCTACACAAACAAGAAACACAAAATTAATTTAATCATAGGAAAGTATAATGACCTTGCGTGGTCACTGCCTTGAAGTGAATTCTCCAATTTTCTTTGAATATTTCGTTTCTAATAAATAAAAAATAATTAATCTTCAAGCAATTGCTTACCCTTAAGCACCTGCCACAAGCAGCTTGCCCTTGAGGACCAACTGGACCACAGAAGGCGGTCCATCCATATCTCCGGCGCCATTCCAAAGGCCTATTGGCATCCCATGTAGCGCAGAAAGCACTTACCGCAGTCAAGTCCCAGTTATTCTGTTCGAGATTGTAAAGATGGTAAGTAGCTCTCACATTGGAAGCACTTTGAGCAGCAGCAGAAGCCACCACACAAGCTAACAACAGAATGCATGGGCTCAATTTCTCCATATTTTTCTTTTCTGCAGTTTTTGTTGCCAAAAAACGAGTCCTGGGTTGATAGAACAAATGACTAAGACTCAAGAAGAAACTCAATTTGATAAGAAAAAGCTCAATTTGATATACATGAGCAAATTATTAGGTCTCAACAAGAGTTGATAGAACAAATGACTAAGACTCAAGAAGAAACTCAAAAAGAAATGGTTGCAATGATGGACATGATGAAGAAAATGACCAAGGAAAAATGGGTTGCTGAAGAAGTAACTACTGAGAAAGATCCTCAAGCCCAAGAAAATACCAATGACAGGGAAGATCCATTGTATCCACTAGGGTTTACTCCACCCTATGCTCAAACCTCTTATCAAATGTATCCACAAATGACACAACCTAAAAGACAGCCACATGCTCAGTTTAATTTACCTCCTTTCACAGTTCAACCATGTGGTCAAGGACATGGTGGTTTAAATATTGGAGCAAGTCATGTTGAGACCATTATGGTCCTAGATTTAGATGACCCAAAAGAACAAGAAAACCTAAAGAAAGGCACATTTGAGCAATCTGAGAATACAAAGGCACAGCAGAAGTTAGATCTCTTAGAAGAAAGGCTACGAGCTGTTGAAGGTATAAATATTTTTGGCACAATTGATGCTAGTGAACTCATTCTGGTTCCAGATTTGGTAATCCCACCAAAGTTCAAAGTACTAAAATTTGAAAAATATGATGGAACCAAATGCCCTTAAACACATATCACTATGTTCTGTCAAAAAATGACTGGGCATACAAACAATGACGAGTTACTTATCCATTGTTTTCAGAATAGTCTTACTGGATCAGCTGTCAAATGATATATTCAATTAGACAGGAGTTGTATTCAGTTATAAAAATATCTAGCAAAAGAAGTTATTACTCAATATAAGCATGTCACAGACATGGCTCCAGATAGATTGTCATTGCAAAACATAAAAAAGAAAGCTAATGAAAATTTTAAAGAATATGCCCAAAGATGGCGATATGTTGCTGCTCAAGTTCAACCTTCTCTTATTGAGAAAGAAACAATCATTTTATTCATCAATACCCTTCAAGCATCGTACTATGATAGGCTTATCGGTCATGCCATAAAAAATTTTATTGATATGGTGATTATGGGAGAGATAATAACATATGCCATTAAAAATGGAAAGATTGATGGAGGTGATATTTTTGGATCAAAAAAAGAAAGACCATCCAAAAGGAAAAAAGCAGAAGTGCAAGTTGTCACCACTGAAAAACCCAAACTGAGACCTTTATCCCATATCCTATATACCAACCTTCTTACCCAACCATTTCTAACATTTTCCAAAACCCATACCATTTTCAACCAGTGTAAACCCAGACACCTACTTTTCAAGCCAATGTTCATCTTCGAGTACCTTTACCACGACCTTCTCTTTGTCAAATACCATGAACTTTAATAAGAGGGAATCTCAAAATAATCGAGAGCAACAATGATTTGATCCAATTTTTATGACATACATGAAATTGTTTCCTCTGTTGCTCCAGAAACACTTGGTGGCTCGACAACTCATAGAGCCTTTGAAACCTCCATATCCAAAGTGGTATGATCCTGAAACTTCCTGTGACTATCATTATGAAATTCAAGGCCATTCTCTGAAAAATTGTATAGCTTTCAAATGAAGGGTCCAAAGCCTGATTGATAATAAAATTTTAAATTTCACAACCAAGGTTGGACCAAGTGTGAAGGCCAATCCGTTACCTAATCATGGTAGAGGATCAAGAAATGCTTTAAATAGTGAGACAACCCAGAATATTAGAAGAGAAGTAAGCGAGATCAGAACCGTTATGAATGAAATATTTACTGCTCTTATGAAAGCAAATATGATTCATCCAATACCTGAAAATTCAAATAATGGAAATTTCATATATAATTCAGATCACACTTATGAATTTTATATAAGGATGGTTGGTCATTCACTTCAAGACTGTAAAGCATTTCAACAAGATTTGTAGAGAATGATGAATTCTTTCTTAGTTGAATTTTATGAAGAACATGAAGAAAGTTTAGTGGATGTTGTGACAAGAGACTCATCCAAAAGTAGGCCTTACCGAATGAATTTTGAGCCTGTTACCATCTTCTATGAAGACAAACCGAATATTAAAGTTAATAAGTCAATTTTGAGCCTGTCACAATCTTTTATGATGACAAATTGAGTGCACAAATTAGTGAACCAGTTTGTACAACTATGCCAAAAGTGACAATCGAGGTCCTTAACCCATTTCCGTACAAATCGAATAAGGCAGTCCCTTAAAAATATGATTGTAATATCATATCACAAGATTTGGATAGTAGATCTATTCAATATGGCTCATGTGATACAAGCACAGCAAACATAACTGACGTAGCAGGCATAACTCGAAGTGAGCGGTGCTATACTCCTAAAGCACTTGAGAGAGCATGAAAAAAAAAAGTACAATAAAGGGAAATAAGTTTAGAAAAAGAAGATAAATAGCCCAAAGATCAAGAGACTCACCCAACCCCAATCTTAGATCGAGAATGTAAATATTCAATTACAAAAAAAGAGGCTTGTGAGTTTTTGAAGCTTATTAAGCACAATGAATATAGTGTGGTAAAGCAACTAAATCGTTTACCAACTCAGATTTTTATACTCTCGCTATTATTAAATTTTGAGCCTTATAGAAATGCTTTGCTCAAAGTACTCAACAAGGCTTATGTAGCGCATAATATATCTATGAAGAAACTTGATCGCATAGTAAAAAATTATATATCATTTAGTGATGATGAAATTTCATCTGGTGGTAGAGGTGATATTAAAGCCTTACATATCTCCACAAAATATAAGGATCATACATTGGTAAAGATGCTCATTGATAATGGATCTTTTTTGAATGTCATGCCTATGACTACGCTATCTAGATTATCAATTGACATGTCTTACATAAAGATGAGTCATATGATAGTGAGAGCTTTTGATGGGACTCGTCGTGAAGTGATAGGTGATATCGAGCTACCAATCCAAATTGGACCATGTACTTTTGATATAGTTTTTCAAGTCATGGATATCGCTCCTTCCTATAGCTGTCTTTTAGGACGACCATGGATTCATATGGCAGGAGCTATTCTTTCCACTTTACATCAAAAAGTAAAATTCATAATTAATAAAAATATGGTCATTGTTGTTGGTGAAAAAGATCTATTAGTGACTAAACCCTCTACTGTATTATATGTTAAAGCAGCTGAAAAAGCTCCAGAATGTTCTTTCAGATCTTTTGAATTCGTTAATGCAACCTATGTGAGTGAAAGATCAAAAGTGCCTGTTTCATATCTATCCAAAGCTTCTAAAATGGCACTTAAAGAAGTGGTAGGAAAAGGACATAAAATGTAGGTTGACTTACAAAGGATACAACGACCATGAATGATGCCTAAGAAAGATGATAGGTTTAGGCTAGGGTATAAGCCAACTCGAAAAGGAAGAATAAAGTTCATAGAGGAAAAAAAAGAAAAAAGGTTGGCTCATTTTTTGGGACAAGTAGAAACTGAAAGCTTATCTTTTTTTCCTTTTTACGAGACTTTCATTTTAGTTGGTTATATCTATCCAGATGTGACAGGCAATGTAAGAAAAAAGTTTACACCATTCTTGAAAAATATCTTCGCTAAATTTTTGATACAAATGATGGGTGAAGAAAAGAAAAATAAAGATTCAGGCTATCCATGGGTTTATCTCACTCCTCTTGGTGCAGAACTGAAAAATTGGCATGTTGATGAGCTACTTGTTGTTTTTAAATTTTCTCCACAGTAATGTGTTGAACATAATCTAAATGCTTTTGTTAAAAGCATTAAATATCTTATGTGTGTTTGTTTCCTTATTTCCAATTGAATAAATGACAAATGCAACACATTTGTCCATTTCTTTTGCCTCTTTCATTTCATTTCCTTGCATTACTATACATCCTTCTACATTTCATCCATTTCACTTATTTTCAGGTATCTGAATAATGAATATAAAGATCATTATGACAATATTCTAGAATTTAATTTTGAAAATTCTGTTTATATTGGTGAACTTGATGATAAAGAGAATATGAAAGACCATGCCATATCTTTAAAATTATTGAGATTAGTGGAACAAAAAGAGAAGTAAATCATGCCTCATCAAAAAGCCACGAAGTTGTTAACTTGGGGGGATGAAGAAACTAAAAAGAAAGTTAAGATTAGTACTTCTATGTCATCACCAATAAAGCAAGAGTTGATAAAGTTACTTCATGAATATGTAGATGTATTTGCTTGATCATATCAAGATATGTAAGGACTGGATACTAAAATTGTAATGCATAAGTTACCTCTGAAACCTGAGTGCAAACCAATTAAACAGAAGTTGAAAAGAATGAAACTTGAAATATTGTTGAAAATAAAGGGAGAAGTGAAAAAGTAATTTGATGCGAGATTCTTAGAAGTGGCCAAATATCTCGAATGGGTGACAAATATAGTCCCAGTACCCAAGAAAGATGGCAAAGTGAGAATGTGTGTTAATTACCGAAATCTGAATAAAGCAAGTCTAAAAGATAATTTTTCATTGCCCCACATTGACACTCCAGTGGATAATACCGCTAGGCATTCTCTGTTTTCATTCATGGATGGATTTTTAGACTACAATCAAATTAAAATGGCATAAGAAGTTATGGAAAAGACTACTTTTGTGACATTATGAGGAACATTTTGCTACAAAGTAATGCCTTTTGGTTTGAAAAATGTTAGGACAACTTATCAAAGAGCCATGGTAACTTTATTCCATGATATGATACATAAAAAAATAGAAGTGTATGTGGATAACATGATTGCCAAATCTCGTGAAGAAGAAAATCATGTAACTAATCTCAAAAAGCTATTTGAGATATTAAAAAAGTTTCAGCTCAAGCTTAATCTAGCTAAATGCACTTTCGGTGTAACCTTAAAAAAATTATTGAGATTCATTATCAGTAAGAAAGGAATAGAGGTAGATCCAGATAAGATACATGCCATCCAATAGCTACCACCTCCACGCACTCAAAAAGAAGTAAAGAGATTTTTAGGGAGATTGAATTATATTGCTCGTTTCATTTTCCAACTTATAGCCAAATGTAATCTCATATTTACGATTTTTCGAAAACACGAGTCAGAAGAATGAGATAAAGATTGTCAAATGACGTTTGAAAAAGTTAAAGAATACTTATCAAACCCACCAGTATTAATGCTGCATGTCTTTGAAAGATTTTTTATCCTATATTTGACAGTGCATGAAAAGTCAATGAGATGTGTTTTACGGCAATATGATGAAACAAGAAAGCAAAAATAGGCTATTTATTACTTGAGTAAAAAGTTTACTGATTACGAGTTAAAGTATTCACCATTGAAAAAGATGTTTTATGCATTAGCTTGGATGGCTTGTCGATTCAGATAATCCATGTTGTATCATACCACTTTGCTCATTGCAAAATTAGATTCAATCAAGTACGTCTTTGAAAAGCCTTCATTGTCGAAAAGAATAACAAGATGGCAAGTGTTATTTTCTGAATATGACATTGTATATGTGTCCCAAAAGGTAATCAAAGGAAGTGATATTGTTGAATTTCTTGCAAAACGCGCTCATAAAGATTATGTGCCTGTGACATTTAATTTTTTAGATGAAGACTTAATGTCTATACTACACATAGATAAAGAAAAGCATAATGAAGACATATGGAATATGTATTTTGATGGTGAATCAAATGCTTTAAGGCATGGTATATGAGTAGTTTTGATATCTCTAGAAAGGGATTACTGGATCACTGTAAAACAAAATTTTGATTGCACCAATAATGTGACAGAATATGAAGCATGTGTTCTGCGTCTTCAAGCTGCTCTTGAAAGGAAAGCCTATGCATTGAAAATTTATAAAGACTCTGCCTTAGTCATATACCAATTGCAAGGAAAATGAGAAATCAGAGACTCAAAGTTGACTTTATACTAAAAGTATATATCAAATTTGATCAAAGAATTTGAGAGTATTTGGTTTTATTATTTACCCCGAGAAGAGAATCAAATGACTGATACTTTGGCTACATTGGCAGCAATGTTTAAATTAAATAAAAATGCTGAAATCTAACCCATCAAATTGAGCTTGCAAGAGAAACCAGCTCACTGCTCAAATGTTGACGGAGTTCACGGAAAACCATGGTATTTTGACATATTACAATATGTTAAGTATCAATAATACCCAGAGTATATATCAGAGAATGATAAGAGAACTTTGAGAAGATTGGCAATGGGTTTCTTTCTAGAGGGAGAAATTTTATATAAGAGAAGTCGAGACCAAACACTATTGAGATGTGTGAATGCTGCTGAAGCCAAAAAGTTACTAGAAAAAATTCATGGAGATGTTTGTAAAACTCATGCAAATGGTCACATGATGACTAAATAAATAATGAAAGTAGGATACTATTGGTTATCAATGGAAAAATATTACATTGACTATGCTAAAAAATACCATAAATATCAAATTTATGTAGACAAGATTCAAGTTCTTTTAACATCCTTGCATGTTCTATCAACACCTTGGCCTTTCTCTATGTGAAAAATGGATGTGATAGGGCCTATTACACCAAAAGCCTCAAATGGATATCGATTCATTTTAGTGGTGATTGATTACTTCACAAAATGGGTAGAGACAACTTCGTATGTTAATGTGACAAGAATGGTGGTTTGCAAATTCATCAAGAAAGAGATCATATGTCTATATGGCCTTTAAAAAAAGATCATTCGGATAATTTTTTTAATTTGAATAATAAAATGATGACTGAGTTTGTGCTCAGTTTAAGATCAAACACCATAAATTAGTGCCTTATCGTCCAAAGATTAATAAGGCAGTTGAAGCGGCCAATAAAAACATAAAAAAAATTATTAAAAAGATGACATGTGTATATAAATATTCGCATAAAAAGCTACAATTTGCATTACATGCCTATCGAACTTCGATTCGCACATCTACATAAGCTATACCATTTTCATTGGTATATGGAATGGAGGTAGTGTTGCCCATTGAAGTTAAAATTCCCTCATTGCATGTTCTTATGGAAGTTTAGTTAGAAGAAGTTGAATGGGTTTGCGCTCAATATAAATAATTAAATCTCATTGAGAAAAAGAGATTAGTTGCATTTTGCCATGGTCAACTATATCAAAAAAGAATCATACGAGCTCATGATAAGAAAGTTCACCCACGATAATTTCAAGAAGGAAAATTAGTATTGAAGAATATTCTTCCTAACGAACAGGATTCTCGAGAAAAATGGACTCATAATTGGAAAGGACCATATATGGTGAAAAAAGCCTTTTCTGGTGGGACACTGATTTTGGCAAGAATGGATGGAGATGATCTGTCAAATCCAGTCAATACTGATATAGTAAAAAAGTATTATGCTTAAAAAAAATAAAAAAAGTAAAATAAGTTGAAAAGATATCTGAATTGAAAATCTGAAAGGGTAGCTTAGATAAAAATAAAAGGGATAGTGAATGGAGTGGCTCAATTCTCAATATGTGCTAGAAGATCTTATTGATTTTGGGCTTGCTTTGTTTATTGCATTTTTGAAAAAGTCAAGGGCACCAATCAGGAGTGTTTAGAAGAGAATCCATGATGAATTAGTTCATGATGATCTAAATATTTGTTATATGATTACTTGTTGTCCTTGTTCTATCTTTTTAATAATGCATGAAACACTTCTACTTTTTACCAAAATAAAATACCATTTTGTTTATCCTTCTTTTTGTCCCTCTCATTAAAAAAAGAGAAATGTGCAATGTGTTATAATTGTTTGAAATTCAAAAGATGATAAAGGAACAACAATGACCATAAAATATACAAACATTATTTTAAAAGAGAGTTAAAATGATGAGAGAAATAGCAAGGAACAAAGGTCAATGAGAAAAGTGGCCTACAAGTCATAAAGAGGTTGACATGGAATATGGGATATGAAGGAAATATTTTTCGTTGAAACTTAATCAACTACGGAATGCATGGGATTCAAGAGAAGAAGAAAAGAAACAAACCTTGAGAAATTTTGAGGATTAAAGAAAAATGAAAACGAAAAAAGAAAGAAAAAAAGATGATATTTTCATTTGCATAATAAGTGCATTTGCATCATGATCATCATTTGCTGCATGACATTGCAAAAACATGAAAATGTCATTCACACATTCATGTGACAAGATAGATGTATGGCTCTAGGACAATTTAAGACCAACAAAAAAAAAGTCAAAAACAGAAAAGATATGAACTCTCTATTTAGATAAATCTTTCAAATACCATTACCTCTCAGCATTTTTGGATTTAAAGTTTGTTGCCTCTGGTCAGAGGAGCCTTTCAATATCTAAAGTTTGTCACCTTTGGTTAAAGGAGCTTTTTGAATTTAAAGTTCGTTACCTTTGGTCAGAGGAGCCTTTCAATATTTAAAGTTTATCGTCTTTGGTTAAATGAGCTTTTTGAATTTAAAGTTAGTTGCCTCTAGTCAGAGGAGCCTTTCAATATTTAAAGTTTGTTGCCTTTGGTTAAAGGAGCTTTTTGAATTTAAAGTTAGTTGCTTTTGGTTAAAGGAGCCTTTTAATATTTAAAGTTTGTCGCCTTTGGTTAAAAAAGCTTTTTGGATTTAAAGTTTGTTACCTCTAGTCATAGAAGCCTTTCAACATTTAAAGTTTATTGCCTTTAGTTAAAGGAGCTTTTTGAATTTAAAGTTATTGAGTCTCTGTTGAGATGAGCTTTTTTCAGATAAATTTTTAAAGTTATTGAGCCTCTGCTGAGAGAAGTTTTTTCAAGATAAAATTGTAAAGTTGTTGAGCCTCTGCAGAGATAAGCTTTTCCAAATGAGATTTTTAAAGTTGTTGAGCCTCTGCTGAGATGAGCATTTTTCAAGATAAAATTTTAAAGTTGTTGAGTCACTACTAAGAGGAGCTTTTTCAAGATAAAATTTTAAAGTTGTTGAGCATCTACTGAGAGGAGCTTTTCCAAATGAGATTTTTAAAGTTGTTAAGCTTCTGCTGAGAGAAGCTTTCCAAATGAGATTTTAAAGTTGTTGAGCCTCTACTGAGAGGAGCATTTTTTAAGATAAAAATTTTAAAGTTGTGGAGCCTCTATTGTGAGGAGCTTTTTCAAGATAAAATTTTAAAGTTATTGAGCTTCTGTTGAGAGAAACTTTTTCAAATGAGATTTTTAAAGCTGTCGAGCCTCTGCTGAGAAGATCATTTTTCAAGATAAAATTTTAAAGTTGTTGAGCATCTACTGAGATAAGCTTTTTCAAGATAAAATTTTAAAATTGTTGAGTCTCTACTGAGAGGAGCCTTTTTCAGATTTTAAATTTTCAATAGTTATCGAGCCTCGAGTGAGAAGAGCATTTTTGTTTTGATGAGAAAAACTCTCTTAGTAGTTTAGGTTCAAAAAAAAAAATCCTTTGGATTCCAAGCAAAATTATTATATTTGTTTTTGCCCTATTCCTGATCTTCAGTAATGTGCAAAGAAGGACAACTGTAGACACCAAATTTGTCTATATTTTAATTAAGTCTTGGTTACCGAATTTTAATTCTCGGGCTATCGGGTCAAGATCTGATTTTAATTCAATTGGGCTTCAGGCTTGATTTCAATTTGACTGGACCTAAAGTCTGATTTTGATTGGGCCCAAAGCCCATTTTATTTTTTTAAGCCTAGCATGCCTTGTATTATTTTTTTATTAAATTAAACAAAAATACAAAATACAAAAAATAAAAAATAAAAAATACCAAAGCTACAAAATACAAAAAAATACCAAAATACAAAATACTATAAAAAATACAAAATAAAAAATAAAAAAAAAAACAAAAAAAAGGGAAGGCACCACTGCCACCATGCCTTACCCACCACAACCTATCCCTCTCCCATACCTTACAAATTTTTATCCTAGCTGCAATGTGCCCTACTACACAATAAGACAAGAAAAAATTAAAGGGGTGCGGAGCTCGTGCTCGCACCCCATGCCGAGCCTTTTGTCACCTATTCAGGCATAGGATACGGTCGGAGCTTTATAAATAGAGCTCCTAGTCGAACCTAACAAAAGAGATAATGAGATCCTGCCAAAAAAAAAAAAACTTTCAACTAAAAAAAATTAAAAAAATCAAACATAGTCCTCCCCGCAGGGAAGAACCTAGCGCCAAGAGCTCACTGCAAACAAAAAAGAGGAAAAGTTAGTAAAAAAATCAAAAGTCAAAAATAATAAAAAAAAAGTTTGACCGAAGCTTTGAAAGCTGATATAGATCATTTGGGACACTTTCATGTGAAACCAAGCTCAGATTCGACAAGAGAGAGTTGAGGGAAACATTTTGGTGTTTTTAGATATTTTTTGATGACTGGTCGATGACCACCGACGGTGGCCGGAATGGTGGCGACGGCGGCTTGACCAGTTGATCGATTGGCTAGAAAGAGAGGCTATGAAAGTGTAAAGAGAAAGGGAGAAGAGAAAATGAGGGAAATTTTTTTTTTTTTACTTTTATAAAAAACGCCAGAGCCAAAATGTCGTTTTATTAAAGGGTCAAAACGACAACGTTTTAAGCCCAGAGGATCTGCGCATCAACCCGTGACCCGACTCGAGATACATGCACCCTACCCGTTGACCCGCGTTTCCATCAACCTTTAGCCAGTTCAACTGAACCAGAATCGAATCGCTGAACCCGATCCGGACTGGAATCTTACCGCTAAACGTGATCGAACTGCATAATGGAACCGCTAAATGCGATCGAATAGTCAGACCGAATCGCACGTTAATCGAAACGTTGACTGATTCAGTTTAGGTAAAAAAAAAATTTTTTAGATTTTTTTTTATTTTTTAAAAATATTATTTTTGTTATTTTAAATTTTTCGTAATATTTATACATGTTAAAATGATTAAATTTACCAGAATAATTTTTTGTTATTTTATAATAATAATTAATAAAATATATATAATAAAATATATAGTAAAAATTTACGATAATTTTATTTTTTATTTAAAATAAAATCTTATAAAATAATAAAAATAAAAAAATTGATATTTTGAATATTTTATATATATATATATATATATAGAAAATTGGATGAGTTCAATTTTCTTTAATACAATCAAAATATAAATATTTAGATTTCTTTGTAAGTCGGGATAATCTAAATTTTTTTTATAATAAAATAATTAATAAATAATAAAAAGTTTTTTTAAATAATCATAATAAAAAATAAATTCCTTTAATTAAAAAAATGATTTTATTTAAGATCTTGTCAAAAAGTTGATATGATTCTAAAACTTGCTCAAAATTTTTTAAGATTTCACCGAAAAGTCGAAATAATTGTAAAATTTGTTTAATAAATTTTGAGAACTCACCAAAAAGTCAAGATATTCCTAATTTTTTTAAAACAAATAAATAAAATATCTTATGAGGAGATTTCGAGAATTTTGTAAATGGTTAATTTTTTTAAAATATTTTTCTAAATATATATATTTTAATTTCTGTCAAAATGTTGAAGAATTTATAAAATATAAAAAAATAAAAAAAATAATTTTACTAAAAATATTTTTAAATAAATTTCAAGAAATTAAATTTAAATAAAAAAAAGATCGTATTATTAAAATTACAAAATTACACATCTTCTTCACTTGTAATCGTACTTTTGAATTTAACTATGATTTCGTAGATCTAAATTTCTTTTAGTAATTTTAATTAATTTTAAAATTTTTATTAAAATATGATATTTTTGGTGACTAATCACATCCTATAATAACACTTTATAAAAAGATTGATGACGATTTTAGAAATTCTTACCTAAGTCCAATAATATGAGTCCCGGACGAAAAAAATCGTTGAGACAATACCATTACCACTTGAATATCCTAAATACTTTCATCTTAATAATAATTTTTTTTATCACAACATTGATTGAGACTTAAGCACAGTACACAATCCTACTTAAGCATTTGATCTTACAAACAGCAAAGACTTTCATCCCACTAACCTGTTTATTACATAAAACATGGTTCCTACAGATTTATTCATGGCAAATTAGTTAAGTGGGAATCAATCTTCTGTAACTCGAGAAGTTACTGGGAATAGACAAGAACTTGGCTGGAATCGCCACAATCCACAAATTCATAGTCCACAGTAAGATGCCCTTGTGGATGGCCTTTTCCATCGGTGTCAATTGGCTTAAACGCAGTTTCGAGGTCCAACTCCAGGCCTCCACTGCCGCATGCATCAACGATTCTCACTATTTCCTCAGCATTCGTGGCTGTGTTGGTTACCTGCAAGTACAGTGACAGAGCCAAGATTAATTAAACTATATATGCATGAAATTAATTAATATATAAATCCCCCATTTTTTGATGAATAAAAAACCCAGAATTTTAATATATATGTATATATTATATTATGGCCTCAATTTTCTTTCAAAGCATTAATTTATATATTCAATATGGAGAGAGATTAATCAGTAAGAGCTAGAGAAAATGTATTCCTTACCTTTAAGCACAAGCCACAAGCGTCTTCCCCTTGAGGACCAACGTTTCCACAGAAGCCGGTCCATCCATACTTGCTGCGCCACTCCAAGGGCTTATCTCCATCCACCGCAGCACAGGAAACGTTTGTAGCATGATAGTCCCAGTTGTTGTTCGTAACATTGTAGTCAGTCCAATAAGCTGTGACGTTAGACTCACTTGGACCTGCCGGTGGTGGTGGTACGGCATCACAATCCACAAACTCGAGGTCCACAACAAGGTGCCCTTGTGCCTTGCCGTTCTCATTGCTGTCGATCGGTCTAAAAGCTGTCTCCAGGTCCAACTCTAGGCCACCACTGCCGCATGCATCAACAATTCTCACCGTTTCTTTATCTCCAGTTTCAGTGTTGGTCACCTGCACATCATGTATGCATGCATGACATGATGAGAATTAAGCGATTGTTTTTTTATTATAACTCAGAAATTTCATTTCATTTTACATTCAATATATATGGAGCGAAAAAAATACTAATTAAGAACTAGGAAATGTTCCTTACACTCAAGCACAAGCCGCAAGCCTCTTCACCTTGCGGACCGACTGATGCACAGTAACCGGTCCATCCATATTTGCTGCGCCACTCCAAGGGCTTATCGCCATCCACAGCGGCGCAGGAAACATTTGCGGCATTATAGTCCCAGTTATTGTTTGTAACATTGTAGTCGGTCCAATAAGCTATCACGCCAGAAGCACTCTGTGCAGCGGCAGATGCCACCAGACAGGCCAACAGCACAATGCTAATGCTTATTCTCTTCATTTTTTTTTTCTGTGAATACTTCAACTTGTTTGCTTCAAATCGTTTCCAAGGTGCTCAAATTTATAGGGAAAGGTTCCCTGATAAAATTATTGGATAACCCTTAATCGTGTAAAGATTAAACCCTGACTTTCTTTAAGACCATGTGAAATGTGATTTTCATGTTCTTAATAATTAATTTGATGTATCCAAGGTCGATTCAGGAATATTTACTCAGTGGCGGCAAACTTCAAAGTATGCTTTTCTTTAAAATTTAATACAAAATAAACGTTTTTTTGCAATCATTGCTCTTTTTCCCTAATTAAAGTTCATTTCATACATAAGCTATTTACCAAAAAAAAAATTTAAATAGCCCATGACCTTAAATTGAGATTTAGTGATTTTCATGCTTTTTTTTTTGGGGGTCATTTTGTCAATAATTGTGACTCAAGGCCAAGTCATCAGTTCCTAACAGTTGCACCCGTTCTTGTAGGTATATATTAATAAAAAGAAATGCTAACAAATGCCATTAGACATTGAGTATATTTTTCAATGAAATTAATTAATTTCTTGATTTTAGAGTTTTTTTTAAGATGATTTTAAATTTTTCTTCCATTGTTGAATATTCATTTGGACTTGAAGAAGATGAGTCTTCAATGAAATCTAGGCCTTCTAAAGTGGAAAAATAGTTTAATTTGGGATATTTGATGGCTCGATTGTTTGTCAGGAAAAAGAGGGAAAAAAACAAAACATTTGGAATCTTTAGTACTTTTCTCAACACCCAAACAATAATTCAATGGTTTAACCGGAAAGTGGATGCGATAGTCCACAGCAAAGCTACCAAAGTTTCGTAAAATGCAAATAGCAATTTATTTTTTTAACAGAAAAGAGAAAAAAATGGAAAATTAGAATGTTATTTCCTTGTTTTGACCAATATGATTAATGTTCCTGGTAAAAAAATGAAATTATATAGTTACTTAAAATTGAGGGCACATTTGATTTCAGAGCACAAGTGGTGGGATGGCCACCAGTCAGATCCTACAGGAAGAACATCATGGCAGTCCAGAAGAACAGCTCCAACGAGGGCGAGAAGGCCGGCAGCAGCACAGCCACCGCCGCCACTGCAGCGTTCGTTAAGGTCTGCATGGATGTTGTTTTGATCCGGTTGATATTTTTGCTTTAAGCCATATAATGTGATGAGGGAATATGCTGTTGTTTTGATCCCGTTGATATTTTTGCTCTACCATATTATAAATAAAGTAATGTTTTGATTTTGTCATATCTCACGTAAGGATTCGGCATTGTGTTTATCCAAGAAATGACTTGGCCTGACTCCAGTGGATGAGCCACACTTATTGACCAAACGACAAATGACTGCCCCCTTGTTGAGTCTCTATAATATGTTTAAAGTATTCATCACGTGTGATTTGTTACATCCAGAAATGAAGCTAAGAAATCAGAACCATATATCTTCCGTGCCAGCTGGTATCAGATATGATGGTGATGTAGCATCTCTATGAATTGAGAGCCTCAAAATCATATGCTCTTAACAAGGTTAAGGTTTAACTTTGAACATTATAAGGTTATCAGTAAGTCTGTCAGGGGACGTTTTTCCGTATAAATTTGAGCACCCTGCAAATGAATTTAAGCTACAAATTGAATTGACAAAAAAAAAATGGAGAGACTGGTTAGCATAAGCGTTGTGTTCTTGGCCTGTCTGGTGGCTTCTGCCACAGCCCAAAGTGCTTCTAATGTGAGAGCCACCTACCATTACTACTACCCTGAGCAGAATAACTGGGACTTGACTGCTGTCAGTGCTTTCTGCTCCACATGGTATGCTGATAAGCCCTTGGAATGGCGCAGCAAGTATGGATGGACCGCCTTCTGTGCACCGGAAGGTCCTCAAGGGGAAGAGGCCTGTGGAAAGTGCTTAAAGGTAAGCAACTTATAATTCAAGCTCTTAGTTTTTCTCTCCTTATTGAATATAACTGAATGTTGAAGGCAATTAAATTCAGATACCTGGTGCGTTCATTAAAATTATGTTCTATAAACTTATTTTAGTCTCATATTGCATACCTGCAGGTGACCAACACCGGCACTGGAGCTCAGGCAACTGTAAGAATCGTTGATAAATGTGGCAATGGAGGCTTAGATTTGGACTGGAATGTGTTTCAACAGATTGACACTGATGGAAAAGGCTATGCTCAAGGCTACCTTATCGTGAACTATGAGTTTGTGGATTGTGGTGACAGTACCCTTGTCAGTTCCCATTAATTTTTACCTCACAAAATGTCATGAATAATCTGTAAGAACCGCCATCTAATATAGTGTTATTGGAATAAAATGTTTGCTGTTGGTAAGATCATATATAGAAAAGTGGGCTTGACTGTATAATAATTCCTTCCATTGATTTATGTAACATTATTAATCATGTTAAGAGTTGGGGGTAACCCTTTGCAATTCACCCAATGATAAAGATCATTGTTTTTAATTTTATGCAAAAATGATTAGTAAAAAGAGAATGAAGCTCTACCTAAAATAATATCAAAATTGGATCTAATAATAAGCAATATTAATTTTTCTTTTCAAAGTAATATAGTGAGTAAACTAAAAGAGTGAGCACTCGTTGACAAAATTCTAGTAAAAAAAATTTTTTTTAATAAAAAGTATTTTTTGCTGATGAAGCTGAGTAAGCTTAATTTGAAGGTATGTTCTGGTTAGTCAATTCTAAATTCTCACCTTATGAGAATATTAATGAAATTGTATTATCTATGATATTCTTTTTTTTATTTTTTCCTTTCCCCTCTCTCTAGCCCTAGAGCTTTTTTCTTTAAAAACCCAACTTCTCTATTTGACCATCATAATTACCCAATTTTTAGCTCATCACCACCATGCCGTTGCCAAAAACTTCAAACGGTGCTTGTAAATTCAAACAATTTTTAGATTCTGGCCATTTTCTCAAATTTCAGCTAATGGAAACTTCAAAGATCGTCAAAAAATTCAAAGCTTTTTAGAATCTGGTGACCTAAAAATTTTTAAAAAATTTTCAAAAAATCCCAGATTAATCTTTTTTTTTCTAAACACTCTCTCAAAATCAAAATTTTCAAAATATACTCAAACTTCATAGATTGAAAATTTTATTCTCGGGGGGTTTTTTTAAAAATTTTTTTGTTTGCTGTTGGTTCATTTGTCAAAGAGGACTGCGATTATTTTTTTTTTTTTTTTTTGCTTGTGAGTGTTTTTTTTTTTTTTTGCAGAACACCTAGGCTTCCCTCTATGTTTCTTTTTTTTCTTAGCTCTCCCTATTTCTTTTGACTGTATTCTCTTTTTTTTCCTTCATGTTTTGCAAAAATTAACTATATTTATAGAGCTTTTGAGATTCAAATCCTAGATGTCATAAGATCCTTATATGAAAAATTTTGGAACAAAATTTCATGCTGCCAAGTTAGGCAGTGTCATGGGAAAAAAAACCACTATGGCAGGTTGATTTCAGCTGCCAAAATTGAAACAAAAAATTTTTTTGACTTTTTTTAAAGATTAATTAATTAATTAATAATAACAATATAAACAAAATTGGTGCCTACAGTTGCCTCTCTTTGCTTATTTCTAAGAATCAAAAATAAAGTAAAGATAAAAAGTTATCAATTTTGTTTGGGCAAACACATATAAAAGGCGAAACATTAACATAAAGCTTTTTTTTTTAAAGAAAATTTGAAAGGTTCTTCTAAACAGAGGCTATGAAACTTTAAATGTTAAAAGGCTCTTCTGACCAGAGGTAATGAACTTTAAATTCAATATGCTTCTCTAACCAGGGGCAACGAAACTTTAAATTCATAAAGCTCCTTTAACTAGAGGTAATGAAAATTTAAATGTTAAAAGGCTCCTCTGACTAGAGGCAATGAACTTTATATTCAAAAGGCTCATTTAACCAGAGGCAACGAAACTTTAAATTTATAAAGCTCCTTTAACCAGAGGCAATGAAACTTTAAATGTTGAAAAGCTCGTCTAACCAGAGGCAACAAAATTTAAATTTAAAAGGCTCCTCTAACCAGAGGCAATAAAACATTAAATTCAAAAGGTTCCTCTAATCAGAGGCAATAAACTTTAAATGGCTCATCTGACCAGAAGCAACAAAATTTTAAATTAAAAACTTGAGAGTACTTATAAATTATGCCTTTTGGTCTTCCAAATCATGCCTAATTTTGATAAAGTCTTCTAACCAGAGGCTCTTAATATTAAAAAGCTTCTCTAACCAGAGGCAACGAAACTTTAAATGGCTCTTTTGATCAAAGACAATGAAACTTTAAATTAAAAAGACTTATTTGACCAAAGGTAACGAAACTTTACATTCAAAAAGCTCATCTGACCAAAGGCAGTGAAACTTTAAACGACTTATTTGACCAAAGGCAATGAAACTTTAAATTTAAAAATCTGAAAGGCAATAGTATTTGAAAGATTTCTCTAAATAAAGGGTTCACATTTTTTCTGCTTTTAACTTTTTCTTTTGTTGGTTTTGGATTGTCTTAGACTCATATATCTATTGTATCACATTCATGCATGAATGACATTTTCATGTTTTTGCAATGTCATGCAATGAATGATGACCATGATACAAATGCACTTTTGATGCAAATGAAGAGATAATTTTTTTATTTTTTGATTTTCTTTTAATCCTCAAATTTTTTCAATGTTTGTTTCATTTCTTCTTCTCTTGATCCCCATGTATTCCGATAACTGATTAAGTTTAAATAAAAAGATTTCTCTTCACATTTTTTATACTCAATGTCTACCACTTTTATGACTTATAGGCCTATCTTCTCATTGACTTTTGATCCTAACTATTTTGTTGATCATTTTAAATCTCTCTCAAAATAATATGTGTATCTTTCATGATCGTTGTCATTCCTTCATCATCTTTTGAATTTCATGACAATACATTGTAAATTTTCCTTTTAATGAGAAAGATAAAAAATGGATAAACAAAGGGGTATTTTATTTCAGTAAAAAAAGAAAATGTTTCATGCATTATCTAAAAAGATATAACACAGAAAATAAATAGTCACATAATGAACATTCAAATCATCATGAACTAATTCATCATGGATTCTTTTTTGAAAACTCTTGATTGGTGCCCTTGACTTTCTGAAAATGCAACATACCAAGCTAGCCCAAAACCAATAAGATCTTCTAGCACATATTAAGAATTGGCTCACTCTACTCAATGCTTTTTTTTTATCTAAGTCATTCTTTTAGGTTTTCAACTCAGATATCTTTTCGTTTTATTTTACCTTTTCATCTTTTTTTAAGCATAGTATTTTTTTACTGCATCGATATTGATTGGATTTAGTAAATCATCCCCATCCAAGATTAGTGTCCCGTCAGAAAAAGCTTTTTTTATCATATATGGGCTTTTTTAATTATGAGTCTATTTTTTTCGATGATCTTATTGGTTAGGAAAAATCTTTTTCAATATTAATTCTTCCTTTCAAAATTATCGTGGGTAAACTTTCTTGTCATAAGCTCGCATCATTTTTCTTTGATATAGTTGACTATGGTAAAGTATAGCTAATCTCTTTTCTTCAATGAGATTCAATTATTCACATCGAGCATGAACCCACTCAGCTTCTTCCAACTCAACATTCATGAGAACACGTAAGAAAAAAATTTTAACTTCAATAGGTAACATTGCTTCCATCTCATATACCAATAAAAATGGTGTAGCTCTTGTAGATGTATGAATCAAAGTTCGATAAGCATGTAATACCAATGGTAGCTTTTCATGCCAATCTTTATACACATCTGTCATTTTTTTAACAATAATCTTTATATTCTTATTAGTCACTTCAACTGCCTCATTCAACTTTGGATGATAAGGCACTGATTTGTGGTGTTTATTTTAAACTGAGCACAGATCTCAGTCATCATTTTATTATTCAAATTAAGAGCATTATTTGAAATGATCCTTTCTAAAAAGTCATATCGATATATGATCTCTTTCTTAATGAACTTGTAAACCACCATTCTTGTCATATTAGCATATGAAGCTGCCTTTACCCACTTTGTGAAATAGTTAACTACCATTAAGATGAATTGGTGTCCATTTGAAGCTTTTGGTGTAATAGACCCTATCACGTCCATTCCTTACATAGAGAAAGGTTAAGGTGTTGACATAACATGTAAAAACGTTGAAAAAACTTGCATCTTGTTTACATAAATTTGACATTTATGGTATTTTCTAGCATAATCGATGTAATCTTTTTCTATTGTCAACCAATAGTATTCTGCTCCCATTATTTACTTAGTCATCATGTTACCGTCTGTATGAGTTTCACAAACACCTCTATGAATTTCTTCTAGCAACTTTTTGGCTTTAGCAGTATTCATACATCTTAATAGTGTTTGGTTTCGACTTCTCTTATATAAAATTTTTTCATCCAGAAAGAAACCCATTACCAATCTTCTCAAAGTTCTCTTATCACTCTCTGATATGCGTTTTAGGTATTGCTGATACTTAACATATTGTAATATGTCAAAATACTATGATTTTCTATCAATTTTTTCCTTAATATTTGAACAGTGAGTTGGTTTCTCTCGTAAATTTAACTTGATGGGTTGGATTTTAGCATTTTCATTTAACTTGAACATTGCTACCAATATAGCCAAAGCATCAGCCATCTGATTCTCTTCTCGAGGCAAATGATGAAACCAAATATTCTTAAATTTTTTGATCAATTTTAATATGTACTTTTGGTATAGAACCAACTTTGAATCTTTAGTTTTTTATTTTCCTCGCAATTGGTATATAACCAAGGCAGAGTCTCCATAAACTTTTAATGTATAGACCTTCCTTTCAAGAACAGCTTGAAGAATCATAACACATACTTAATATTTTACCACATTATTGGTGTAATCAAAACTTAATTTTATAGTGGTTGGGTAGTAATCTCCTTTTTGAGATATTAAAACTACTCATATTTCATTCTTCAAAGCATTCGATGTACCATTAAAATACATCTTTCATATATCTTCATTATGCTTTTCTTTATCTATGTGCAGTACAAACATTAAGTCTTCATATAAAAAATTGAATGTCACAAGCACATAATCTTTATGAGCGCGTTTTGTAAGAAATTCAACAATAACACTTTCTTTGATTGCCTTTTGAGACACGTATATAATGTCATATTTAGAAAATAACATTTGCCATTTTGCTATTCTTTTCGACAATGAAAGCTCTTTAAAGATGTACTTGATTGGATCCAATTTCACAATGAGCTAAATGGTATGATACAACATGTACTGTCTGAGCCGACGAGCCATCCAAGCTAGTGCACAACACATATTTTTCAATAATGAATAATTGCACTCATAATTAGTGAACTTTTTTCTCAGATAGTAAATGGCTTATTCTTTCCTTTCGTTTCATTATATTGCCTCAAAACACATCCTATTGATTTTTCGTTCACCATTAAATATAAGATAAGAAGTCTTCTAGGGACAGACAACATTAATATTGGTGGGTTTGATAAGTATTCTTCAATTTTTTTCAAATGTCATTTGACAATCTTTATCCCATTCTCCTGACCTATGTTTTCAAAAAATCTTGAATATGGGGTCACATTTGGCTGTAAGTTGGAAAATAAAATGAGCAATATAATTCAATCTTTTTAAAAATCTTTTTTTTGTGTACATGGAGATAGTATCTCTTGGATGGCATGTATCTTATCTGGTTCCACCTCAATTCTTTTTTTATTAACGATAAATCCCAATAATTTTTTTGAGGTTGCACCAAAAATGCATTTAACTGGATTGAGCTTGAACTGAAACTTTCGTAATCTTTTAAATCATTTTCTGAGATTAGTCACGTGATTTCTTTCTTCATAGGATTTCGTAATGATGTCATTCACATACGCCTCTATTTTTTTGTGTGTCATATCATGGAATAGAGTTACCATTGCTCTTTGGTAAATTGCCATAACATTTTTCAAACCGAATGGTATGACTTCATAGAAAAATATTCCCCATAATATCACAAAAGTAGTCTTTTCCATAACTTCTTATGCCATCTTAATTTGATTGTAGCCTGAAAACCTATCCATGAATGTAAACAGAGTGTGCATAGCAGTATTGTCCACTAAAGTGCAATGTAAGGTGATGAAAAATTATCTTTTAGACTTGTTTTATTCAGATCTCATAATCAACACATATTTTCATTTTGCCATCTTTATTGGGTAACGAGATTATATTCGTCACCCATTCGGGATATTTGATCGCTTCTAAAAATCTTAGTTCAAATTACTTTTTCATTTTTTATTTTATTTTTAACAACATTTCAGGTTTCATTCTTATCAAGTTCTATGTAATTGGTTTGCATCTAGGCTTCAAAGGTAGCTTATGCATTACAATTTTAGTATCTAGCCTTGGCATATCTTGATATGACCAAGCAAATACATCACATATTCATGTGGTAACTTTATCATTTTCTACTTTATTAGTGATGACATCAAAGTACCAATCATAACCTTTTTTTTAGTTTCTTCATCCCCCAAATTGACAATTTCAGTGGCTTCTTAATGAGGCATGATTTGCTTTTTTTCTTGTTCCATTAGTTTCAATAATTTTGAGGATATTGCATGGTCTTCTAGATTCTTTTTATCATCGAGTTCACCAATATATATAGAATTTTCAAAATCAAATTTCAAAATATTGTCATGATGTTCTTCACATTCATTATTTGATACCTAAAAGTAAGTGAAATGAACGAAATGTAGAGAGATGTATAGTAATGCGAGGAATTGAAATGAAATAGGCAAAAAAAATGGATAAATGTGCTATGCTTATCATTTATTCAATTAAAAATGAGGAAACAAACACATATAAGATATTTAATGCTTTTAACAAAAGCATCTAGATTAGGTTCAACACGTTACTTTGGAAAAAATTTAAAAATAATAGGTAACTCTTCAACATGTCAATTCTTCAGTTTTGCACCAGGAGGAGTAAGATATATCCATGGATAACCTGGATCTTCGTTCCTCCTTTTTTTCACCCATCATTTGTATTAAAAATTCAATGAAAATATCTTTTAATAATGGTGTAAGCCTTTTTTTCTATGTTTCTTGCTACATATGGATAGATATAGCCAACTAAGATGAAAGTCTCATAGAGGGGAGAAAAAGATAGGCTTTTAGTTTCTACCTCTTGCCCTAGAAAATAGGCTAACATTTTTTTTTTCTTTTCTCTTATATGAACTTTATTCTTCTTTTTTGCTTTGGTTTGTAACCAAACCAAACCTATCATCTTTCTTTGGCATTATCCATGGTCATTGCATCCTTTACAAGTCAACCCACACCTATTGTCCTTTTTTTACAGCTTATTTAAGTGCCATCTTAGAAGCTTTGGATAGACATGGAATAGGCACTTTTGATCCTTCACCCACATAGGTTGCATTAATAAATTCAAAAGATCTAAAAGAACATTTTAAGACTTCCTCTGCTGCTTCAACATATAATACAGTAAAATGGTTAGTCACCAATAAATCTTCACCAGCAACAATGACCGCCTTTTTATCAATTATGAATTTCACATTCTGATGCAGAGTGGAAGGAATAGCTCCTACCATGTGAATCCATGCCTTCTAAAATATAGCAATAGGAAGAAGCAATAGCTATAACCTGGAAGACTATATCAAAAGTACATGGGCTGATTTGAAATGGTAGCTTGATATCACCTATCACTTCATTGCAAATCCCATCAAAAGCTCTTACTATAATGTGACTCGTTTTATGTAAGAAGATCTTAAAATTAATTAAGATTTACTAAAAAAAATTTAAGTATGCAAAATCTAGGTTAGGTTCGAGAGTACAGTTACGAATGATGAATGTATTAGTACCCTCACATCACATATTCAAATAACGGTACCAATTAAATATGTGTAATCCTTTAGTCTTAATGATATGGTCTTTTTTTTATATTTAAATTTAATTTTCTTAAACTTATTTAAAAAACATTTCTTTGTTGTGAAATTAATATTTTTATTATTATTTCGTATTCTATAAGTTCTCTAATGCTTTGGTGAAATTTATAAAAAAATTTTGAAAGAATTGATCATTCACAAAATTATCGAAATCTTGTAATAAGATATTTTATTTATTTAATAAAATGACTTTAGGGACATCCCGACTCTTTGGTGAGTTTTCAAAATTTATTAAATAAAATTTAAGATTATTCCAACTCTTCGACGAAATCTTAAAAATTTTGAATAAGTTTTAGGATCATTTCAACTTTTTGACAATATCCTATATAAAAGTAATTTTTTATGATAATTAAGGGATTAATTGATTAATTAATTATTTTTTATTGTGATTATTGTTATTTTTTGTTATTATTTTTTGTTTATTATTGTTTAAAAAATTTTAGATTATTCTGACTTACTGACAAAATTTAAAAATATTAATCATTTATTTGTATTAAAGAAAATTGAACTCTTTTGATTTTCTTTAAAAAATTACATTTTTTAAATATTTATTCAAAATATCAATTATTATTATTTTTATTTTTTATTGCTCTTTTTATATTATTTAAATAAACATTTATTCTAATAAAAATAATTTTGGATTATTCCAATTCTATGGTGAAATCCAAAAAATTATTTTTACTTGCAATAATTAAAGAAAACCAAAGTCTTTTAGTTTTCTCTAAAAATTACATTTAAAAGATTCATTTAAACAATTTATCATTTTTTATTTTATTTATCTTTTTTATAATTTTGTCATTATTTTTTTAGCAAAAAATATTTTTTAAATTATTCCAACACTTTGGTGAAATTTAAATAACATTTTTGCTTGTAATAAAATTTTATTTTTCTTAAATAGTTGTTGTTATTATTATTATTATTATTATTATTATTATTATTATTATTATTATTATTATTATTTTGCATATTATATTTTTAGGTCTATATTTTATTTTAATTTTGTTTTTCATTTTATTTATTTATTTCTAAAAGAATTATGACTAGTAATAATGTAAAATAACAATGATAACAATAATAATAATATCATTAAAAAAAAATAAACATAAAAAATAACATAAAAATCAACACCAAAATAATAAGATCAAAATCAAAATAGAAAATAAAAAGAAAAAGAAAAGAGAAAACATGCCAAACAGGTCGGGTCGGTGCGTGGGTTGATGCGCAAATCCTGCATGGGTTAGGCTAGGGTCAAACTCCCAAAACGTCATTGTTTTGGTGTGTCTATAAAAGGCCTATTTCTGTTTTTTTTTTTCTCCTATCTCTCTTCGCCCAAAGCCTCTCTCTCTAAAAATTTAGCTCCTCTCATCGACAGCTGTAGTTACCCAATTTTCAGTCGATCACCTCCATGCCGTTGCCGAAAACTTCAAATGGCATTGGTAAATTCAAACAATTTTCAGATTCCGATCATTTTCCTAGATTTTGGTTGTTGGAAACTTCAAAGGTCGTTTAAAAATTAAAAGTTTTCCAGAATCTAATGACCCAAAAAATTTTCAAAATTTCTTAAAAAATTTCAAATTGATCTTTGTTGTTTTCTAAATACTCTGGCAAAACCAGATTTTTCAAAAAAAAAAAAATCTCAAACCTCATAAATTGAGAATTTCATTCTTGAGGGTTTTTTTTAAAAATTTTTTTTGTTTGCTCCTGGTTCCTCTATTAAAGAGGACTATAATTATTGTTTTTTTTGTTGCTTGTGTGTGTTTCCTGTCTCTTTGTTTTTTGCAGAACACCTAGGCTTCCTTCTGTGTTCCTTTTCTTTTTTTTTTTCAGCTCTCCTTTTTTTTTGACAATATTCCTCTCTTTTTTTCCTTCATGTTTCGCAGAAATTAGTTTTATTTATAGAGTTTCTGAAATTCAAATATCAGACCTTATGGGATCTTTATGTAAGAATTTTGGATCCTATCTAATGACTTGTGGTCACAAAATTTCATGCTGTTAAGTTAAACAATGTTAGGGAAGAAAAAAAAATCTCTATGGCAGTTTGATTTCAATTGCTAAATTTGAAATCAAAACAATATTTTTTTTGACTTTTTTTTAATAATAATAATAATAATAATAATAATAATAAACAAAATTATAATAGAATCAAACAAAATTGGTGCCTACGGTACAGATTAACTTTTTCCCAAGAAAAGAAAATTTTACTCGATATCTTATAGAAAATTTATTCTCTACATGTTGGATGGCACAAGAAATAATTAATTCATGCTATTCGATTTACATGAATTTCACATGGCCGGCTTAATTAGAAAAGGGAAAAGTTTTAATCACGAGAGTAATATTCCTGCAAGTCTATCAGAGAAACTTTCCCTATAAATCTGAGCAGCCTGGAAACGATTTCAAGCAACAAACTGAAATTGTATCATTCACAGCAAAAATGGAGAGATCAGAAATTGGCATAAGCATTGTGCTGTTGGCCTGTCTGGTGGCTTCTGCCGCTGCCCAGAGTGCTAGTAATGTGACAGCTTATTGGACTGACTACTTTGCTGAGCAGCATGACTGGAACTTGACTGCTGAACACGTTTACTGCGCCACATGGTATGCCGGTATGTCTTATGAATGGCGCAGCAAATATAATTGGACCGCCTTCTGTGGGCCGGTTGGTCCTCAAGGGGAATGTGCTTGTGGCAAGTGCTTAAATGTAAGGACCATTTATTATTTTATTTATTTTCTAGCACCGTAATTTTTCATCTCTATTTTTTTTTCACAAAAAAAGCTTGATGATAGAAGAAAGGCCTATAATTTGAACTTGTACTTATTGAGTGTGATTTTTTACGAATAATTGTATGAATTAATCAAGTTAAACCTTGAATTCTCTTTTTTTTTTTTACTTTGAGTATAAATGAAATAAAAGTTGAATGAACTCAGATATTTGATTCGGTGATATGTACTGCATGTATATCCATGTGCAATGAATCGAATTTAAAAATCCGAAATTTAGTTAAATCAATTTGTATAATCATTTTTAAAGAATAATATTTAATAAATTTGAAATTCGATTTTTAATATTTATAATTTTTTCTTTTATCTCTAAATTATAACCTCCATTGTGAAAAAATCGGATTCAAATATCTGGTTTTCCAAACTTGAGTAATTTCGCTTGAAGAAATAAATTCTAATTAGTTACTATAACTTGAATTATTCTCATGCATGAGTTTATATATATGTGGTTCATGCAGGTAACGAACACTGCTACTTCAGCTGTGGTAACGGTGAGAATCGTTGATACATGCCGCAACGAAAGCCTAGATTTGGATAAACCTGCGTTTGATCAGATTGACACTGATGGGCAAGGCAATATAATAGGGCATCTTCTTGTGAACTATACATTTGTGGATTGTGGTGACACTACAATTCGTCTCTATTCCCAGTAGTCTCTTATGATCAGAATTCCCCACTTTTTTAATGAGTAATTAATAAATAAATCAGCTAGAACCAATATCCGATGTGGTACTGAGAAAAGTGGTATTCATCAGTACTTTTCAACTTTTAAACCAATATCCTATATGTATGCCTGTTTGAGGTATGAATAAAATTTCTAATTAAGCATCGAGTTAATGAAGAAAAAAAAAATTTGGATCACTACAATTGCCTCAAAATGTGGCTGTAACAAGCGAAACAATTGAGCATGTTTTTCACGAGTGTCCGGACATTGGTGCGCTTGGATTGGATACTGCCCTATGACTCCATCAACCCGTGACCACTTGATTGGAAGGTTGTTTTCTCCTTGGCTGTTTGTCCTTACTGCCGGGACCAGACAAATAATTTGATTTCAGAGGGGGAAGAGAATCAATCCACCATTGTTAATTTTCTTTTAGCAAGATTTGTCGCGACTAAATTATGTTGTACTTTTATGATTTCTGTGCAATATTTTATTTTCGTTCATAATTCTTAAAACTCAATTTTTTATTCATAATTCATTTATTTCATTAATCCTCATTAAGATTTTATCAAATTTATTACCTCAAAGTCTCAACATTGATTGAATCGTTAAATTCAAAACACTTTTAAAAGGTTGTAAGTACAAAAAATTAAGAGAGTAAAATAGAAAGAAAATAAGATAATTAAATAATATGTGAATGATTTTATTTATAAATAAATAATAAAAGATTTATAAAATAAATTAATGACATGATCAAATTAATATAATATTATATATGATAAATCAATTTAAAAATAAAAAATATCTCTAACGAAAAAAAATTACTTCACTTTTTAAATCTAAAAATACTTTTAACAGTACCGAGAGCACCAATAAATCGCTATCACTGGTCAATGCCCAGCGGAGGGGGGGGCTTCACTTGCTCTTATCCTGTCTTATCCAGTCTGGATAAGAGATTTGAAGGTCGATAAAGAGTTGCCAAGCGCATTGGCTTTAGTTCTCCCCCATCGGTCTTGATGTTGGTGGTCCATTCTTCCCAGTGCCTCAATAGGCGGGAGTAGAAGGAGCGGGAACATCACCTACAGACTGTATGATGCGTACTTTAAATTATTTACAGTAATTTATTGAATTATAACAATAAATTACTCGTAAATCTACAATAACATATGAAATTCTAATATATATATATATATATTATAGTTTCTGTCCTAATTTTCAAATCTGAAATTCATAAAGAGCTTTTTCACCTTTGATAAATGAGAATCAATTCAATAAAAATAAAAATAAAAATATTATACAAGAAGAGTACAAATCAATCTTTCAATGATCGTAATAATCGAAATAAACATATATTGTATAAAATTAATTGTGATCAAACGTTTTTTGAATCATATTAAATTTTGTAATTCATTTTTATCTGAAAAATATATCAAAATTTTTTACGTGTGAAAGATTATTTACTTATTATTAATATAATTTAATCTTTACCCTTATTTAGATCTCTTGTTACATTTAAAAAAAATTATGAATGTATGATGCATTTTATTTAATTGTCGTTTTTTCAAAGAATATAAAGTGATCCAAAAATAAAACATTTTCAATCTAGTTGCCGCGACGCAACGATTATTATGACAAAGATATCTATACGCTGAGTCACATTACTTAATGAAAAAAACGACAAAAAATAAAGCATATATAACAAATAGATTTTTTTTAAAAAATGCTTAATCTATCAATGAACCTATTTACTCTAATATTTTATTTTATAAAAAAAAATTATATACATAAATTTTTTTAAATTCGTAGTCTGAAATCATTAATTTTGATAAAATATTGACTGATTTAAAAATTAATCGGATTTTTTTCTGCTGAAAATGATTTCATAGCAAACAAATTGGAATAATAGGATTCACAGGAAAAATGGAGAGATCATCTAGCAATTAGCATAGTGTTGTTAGCCTGTGTGGCGGTGGTGGAGACCACCATTCACGTAATTTCTTAAGTTTTACAGATAGATCATATATTAAAGATCAGAGCAATCCCTCACTAATCAAATCTGCCAGGACCACTATCAGATAAAGTGGTACAGTAGATTAATATATACAAAAAGGATATTCTTTGGTTCATGATAATTGCCCCAAAGCTGTGTGGCTGTAACAAGCGAAACAGATAAGGTTTGATAATTTATATATTTATATTATATAAAATATTTAAAATTTATATAAAAATTATGTATTATAATTTATATAGATATCAAAATATAAAATATATTTTTTTAATTTTATTAAATTTATTTATATTTTTATTAAAATTTTAAATTATATTATTTTTATAATTTTTATTTATATTATTTTTATATTTTACCGTCATGCCGTATTTGAAATTATGATAGTGATGGAAAATTGAAAAGCCTCTGACAAAGTTGTCGATCCTTTCGTTCCACTTTATTTTCTTAAAATTGAATGAGGAAGAACGACCACAAAGGTGATCGATTGGGATTGGGATGTTGTTTTCTCCTAGCTGTGTGTCTCCCCACCGCTCTGAATTTTCTTTTAGCATTTTCGTTTGGTAATTGCATTAAAAAAAGTGGTCCCAAGATGAACAAAAATAATTATTATTGTGGTCTCCAATGCAACAATAATGTCCCAAATGGGTAATTAAAACTTATGACTTCATCTTGAACTTCTTATGTTCAATTCCTAAAATAGATATATTAAAAAAATAAAAAAATTAATTTTTTTTAAATAAAATAAATCATCAAAAATTCAGACTAAAAATTGAAACCTACAAATTGACATGTCTTATTTCTATGTGAAAGCCTCCACGAATCTTCTCACATCACAATGATTTTTTATATATCAATTTTAATACCAATTTCACTCAGAATATACCAATTTTTTATTATTAAATGAATTTTATATATTCAAAGAAAATTGAAAATCGTTACATCAAAATTCTAACCAATAATACCAAAATACAAATATCAAACATAAAAAATAGAGCCGTTTAGACTCCAAGCCATTTACTATAACTTTATTTATATATATATATATATATTTGTCAAAATGACAAAAAAACAATCATTAATTAAAATCACGTGCTGCTCTATGTAATTTTCATCCAATTTAATTAAGGGCAAACCCACGGCCTATGAAGATCAGTAAAGGGCAAAAAAAAAAAAAAAGATTTTCTTAATTTTATATTAAGTTTTAAAGGATATGCTTGATTCGTTTTTGGACGGTGACTTGTCCTAGAGTCACATCCTACTTATTGACAAAATGACAAAAAAAAAAAAGAATAAAAATCACAATCACGTACTGCTATAAGATCTCTAATAGTTTTGCATCATATTTCGTTAAGGTCAAGCCCACGGCTTACGTTTAACATAATCTTGCATTGAACTTGTTTCTACTTTTCTGTCTGAACCCCTACTTGGGACTTGAAAAATAAATTTGGTTTCAGACGAGAAAGAGAATCATATTGATCTCGAGATTATTAAAAAAAAAAAAAGGACACACACAAGGATGTGAAAATTCGATAATTGCGCATGGATCACACTAGGGTTTTATTCGTTTTTCTTGAAAAATGGTGCAAAGATAAAAAAAATTTTAATTTAATTATAGAATAATACAATATTAATAATAATAATTATTTAAATAATTAATTTTTTTATGTTTTTATAGAAAAATAAATAAAAAATTAAATTGGGAATGAAAATTGAGCCCTATAAATTGACAAGTCCTATGTGGTCCGATATGAAAGGTACTTTAACCATTTTTGACATTAAAATGAAAACAAATATATAAATAAATAAAGAAATGTAATCAATATATCTATTATGTAGGACAAATATTTAATAAAACATTGCAAATTTCAACACTCACCGCTATCATATTTGAGTCTGAAAAATGCAGCTTAATGAACCGAAACAACAAAATTATCTCTCTTCTTTCGGATTCAAATATAATAGCGATGAGTGTTAAAATTTGCATTATCTTATTAAATAAAGTTACGATTTAAACTTTACAACCTAATTAATTAAAAGGTTGTTATATATCATTTTTAGAAAAGGGATATCTCACTTACAATAATTATACTATAATTATAATTATGCAGGATCAATTTATTAAAATATTATATGATATTCATTTTTATAAGGAATGAAGTTTTACATAATTTTTTATTATAATTAAATAATCGTAGCACTGCAATAAAAAAATTATAATTGAAATAATCCCTCTGAAAAAAGACGAAGAGACCATCTTGCTAGGCATCTTACTACTTCAGAGTGAATTATTTGTAGTCATTTAAAGAGTATATAATTGATAATATGAAATTATCGCAATTGATTTGTAATTCGAATATTCTTGGGGTAAATTTCATAAAATTTGAAATATACTTTTATAATAAAATTATCACTTTAAATTTAAATTTTAATTTAATTAATTTAATAATTACATTTAAGAGATATTATTTAATAAATCTAAAATTAAAATCTTAGTAATTATAATTTTTTTCATTATTCTTATATTACAGTCTCTTTAATATCAAAAAAATTCACCCCTTCATTTAAGTAACCACTAACTGAATTAAGCCTTGACAAAGACTTAACTTGGTAGTACATTACGGGTTTTTTTTTCCTCTTGGATCCTTAATCAAAACCAATCTTATATATTTTTGGATCTGGTTAACCAATGTCAATAAGCATCGATTAAGGTAGATAAAATTTTCTTTTAAGATATTTTATAGTTACTCTATTGTTTTTATTCAAAATAAGATATGCATTAATTGCAAATTATTTTCTTTAAATATTAAGTTAACTAATGTCTAATGGCATTTGTTAGCATTTCTTTTTATTAATATATACCTACAAGAACCGGTGCAACTGTTAGGAACTGATGACTTGGCCTTGAGTCACAATTATTGACAAAATGACCCCAAAAAAAAAAAAAGCATGAAAATCACTAAATCTCAATTTAAGGTCATGGGCTATGTAAATTTTTTTTTTGGTAAATAGCTTATGTATGAAATGAACTTTAGTTAGGTAAAAAGAGCAATGATTGCAAAAAAACCGTTTATTTTGTATTAAATTTTAAAGAAAAGCATACTTTGAAGTTTGCCTCCACTGAGTAAATATTCCTGAATCGACCTTGGCATATTCCTTATCGACCTTGGATACATCAAATTAATTATTAAGAACATGAAAATCACATTTCACATGGTCTTAAAGAAAGTCAGGGTTTAATCTTTACACGATTAAGGGTTATCCAATAATTTTATCAGGGAACCTTTCCCTATAAATTTGAGCACCCTGGAAACGATTTGAAGCAAACAAGTTGAAGTATTCACAGAAAAAAAAAAAATGAAGAGAATAAGCATTAGCATTGTGTTGTTGGCCTGCCTGGTGGCATCTGCTGCTGCACAGAGTGCTTCTGGCGTGACAGCTTATTGGACTGACTACGATGTTAAAACCAATAACTGGGACTATAAGGCCGCACATGTTTACTGCGCCGCTGTGGATGGCGATAAGCCCTTGGAGTGGCGCAGCAAATATGGATGGACCGGTTACTGTGCATCAGTTGGTCCTCATGGTGAAGAGGCTTGCGGCTTGTGCTTGAGTGTAAGGAACATTTCCTAGTTCTTAATTAGTATTTTTTTTTCTCTCCATATATATTGAATGTAAAATGAAATTAAATTTCTGAGTTATAATATAAAAACAATTGCTTAATTCTCATCATGTCATGCATGCATACATGATGTGCAGGTGACCAACACTGAAACTGGAGAAAAAGAAACGGTAAGAATTGTTGATAGATGCGGCAGTGGTGGCCTAGAGTTGGACCTGGAGACAGCTTTTAGACCGATCGACAGCAGTGGGAACGGCGAGGCACAAGGGCACCTTGTTGTGGACTTCGAGTTTGTGGATTGTGATGCCGTACCAGTACCACCACCACCGGCAGGTCCAAGTGAGTCTAACGTCACAGCTTATTGGACTGACTACAATGTTAAGAACAACAACTGGGACTATCATGCTGCAAAAGTTTCCTGTGCTGCGGTGAATGGAGATAAGCCCTTGGAGTGGCGCAGCAAGTATGGATGGACCGGCTTCTGTGGAAACGTTGGTCCTCAAGGGAAAGATGCTTGTGGCTTGTGCTTAAAGGTAAGGAATACATTTTCTCTAGCTCTTACTCATTAATCTCTCCCCATATTGAATATATAAATTGAATGCTTTGAAAGAAAATTGAGGCCATAATATAATATATACATATATATTAAAATTCTGGGTTTTTTATTCATAAAAAAATGGGGGATTTATATATTAATTAATTTCATGCATATATAGTTTAATTAATCTTGGCTCTGTCACTGTACTTGCAGGTAACCAACACAGCCACGAATGCTGAGGAAATAGTGAGAATCGTTGATGCATGCGGCAGTGGAGGCCTGGAGTTGGACCTCGAAACTGCGTTTAGGCCAATTGACACCGATGGAAAAGGCTATCCACAAGGGCATCTTACTGTGGACTATGAATTTGTGGATTGTGGCGATTCCAGCCAAGTTCTTGTCTATTCCCAGTAACTTCTCGAGTTACAGAAGATTGATTCCCACTTACATAATTTGCCATGAATAAATCTGTAGGAACCATGTTTTATGTAATAAACATGTTAGTGGGATGAAAGTCTTTGCTGTTTGTAAGATCAAATGCTCAAGTAGGATTGTGTACTGTGCTTAAGTCTCAATCAATGTTGTGATAAAAAAATTATTATTAAGATGAAAGTATTTAGGATATTCAAGTGGTAAGGGTATTGTCTCAACGATTTTTTTCGTCGGGGACTCAGATAATTGGATTTGGTAAAAATTTTTAGACTCGTCATTAATTTTTTTATAAAATGTGGTCACCCAAAATATTATATTTTAATAAAAATCTTAAAATAATTAAGAATTATTAAAAGAAGTTTAGATTTACAAAATCAGAATTAAGTTTGTGCGTACGGTTACGAGTGAAGAAGATATTAATACTTTTACGTCGTTCGTTCTAAGAACGGTACCAATTAAACATATATAATTTTTTAATTTTAATAATAAGATCTTTTTTTATTTAAATTTAATTTCTTGAAATTTATTTAAAAATATTTTTAGTAAAATTAATATTATTATTTTATTATTTTTTTATATTCTATAAATTCTTCAACGTTTTGGTAGAAATTAAAAATATATATATTTAAAAAAATATTTTGAGAAAATTGACAATTTACAAAATCCTCGAAATCTCCTCATAAGAGATTTTATTTATTTGTTTTAAAAAAATTAGGAGCATCTTGACTTTTTGATGAGTGCTCAAAATTTATTAAACAAATTTTACGATTATCCCGACTCTTCGATGAAATCCTAAAAAATTTTGAGCAAATTTTAGGATCGTCTCAACTTTTTGACAAGATCCTAAACAAAATCATTTTTTTTAATTAAAGGAATTTATTTTTTTATTATAATTATTTTAAAAAACTTTTTATTATTTATTAATTATTTTATTATAAAAAAAATTTAGATTATCCCGACTTACTGGAGAAATCTAAATATTTATATTTTGATTGTATTAAGAAAAATTGAACTCTTCCAATTTTCTATATATATTTTTTTAAAAATTCAAAATATCAATTTTTTTCATTTTTATTATTTTATAAGATTTTATTTTAAATAAAAAAAACAAAATTATCACAAATTTTTACTATATATTTTATTATATATTTTTTATTAATTATTATTATAAAATAACAAAAATTTATTCTGATAAATTTAATCATTTTAACATGTATAAATATTACAAAAAATTTAAAATAACAAAAATAATATTTTAAAAAAAATAAAAAAATCCAAAAAAATTTTTTTTTTACTTGAACCGAATCGGTCAACGTTTCGGTTAACACGCGATTCGGTTTAACGATTTGGTCGTATTTAACGGTTCGATTATGCAGTTTGATCGCGTTCAGCGGTTCGTTTCTAGTCCAGATCGAGTTCAACGATTCGATTCTGGTTCAGTCGAACTGGTTAGAGGTTGATGAAAACACAAGTCAACGAGTAGGGTACGCGAATCCCGGATTGATGCACAGATCCTCTGGGCTTAAAACGGTGTCGTTTTGACCCTTTAATAAAACGACGTTGTTTTGGCTCTGGCATTTTCTATAAAAGTAAAAAAAAAAATTATTTTGTCATTTTCTCTTCTCCCTCTCTCTACACTTTCAGAGCCTCTCTCTAGCCGATCAACCAACTAGTCAAGTCGCTGTCGCCACCACTTCGACCACTGTCGGTGGTCGTCGATCGGTCGTTGAAAAATACCTAAAAACACCAAAATATTTCCCTCAACTCTCTCTTGTCGGATTTGAGCTTGGTTTCACCTGAAAGTGTTTCAAATGGCCTAGATCGGCTTTCAAAGCTTCAGTCAAACCTTTTTTTTTTATTATTTCTGACTTTTGATTTTTTTTTCTAACTTTTCCTCTTTTTGGTTTACGGGGAGCTCTCGGTGCTAGGTTCTTCCCTGCGGGGAGGACTGTGTTGACTAATTTTTTTTGGTCAAAAGCTTTTTTTTTTGGCAGGGTCTCCTTATCTCTTTTGTTAGGTTGACTAGGAGCTCTATTTATAGAGCTCCGACCGTGCCCTGTGCCTGAGTAGGTGGCACAGGGCTCGGCATGAGGTGCGAGCACGAGCTCTGCACCACTTTAATTTTTTCTTGTCTTATTGTGTAGTAGGGCACACTGTAGCTAGGATAAAAATTTATAGGGTATGAAAGAGGGATAGGTTATGGTGGGTAGGGCATGGTGGCAGTGGTGCCGAGGAAGGCACCACTGCCATCCCTTTTTTTTTGTTCTTTTTTTGTATTTTGTATTTTTTATGGTATTTTGTATTTTGATATTTTTTTTATTTTGTATTTTTGGTATTATGTATTTTTGTTTAATTTAATAAAAAAATATAAAAGGCATGCTAGGCTTAAAAAAACAAAATGGGCTTTGAGCCCAATCAAAATCAGACTTTGGGCCTAGTCGAATTGAAATCAGGCTTGAAGCCCAATTGAATTAAAATCGGGTCTTGACCCGATAGCTCGAGAATTAAAATTTGGTAACTAAGACTTAATTAAAATCTAGACAAATTTGATGTCTACAGCTGTCCCTCTTTGCACATTACTGAAGATCAAGAATAGGGCAAAAATAAAGATAATAATTTTGTTTGGAATCCAAAGGAATTTTTTTTTTGAACCTAAACTACTCAGAAAGTTTTTCTCATCAAAACGAAAATGCTCCTCTCACTCGAGGCTCGACAACTATTGAAAATTTAAAATCTAAAAAAAGCTCCTCTCAGTAGAGACTCAACAACTTAAAAATTTTATCTTGAAAAAGCTCATCTCAGTAGATGCTCAATAACTTTAAAATTTTATCTTGAAAAATGCTCCTTTCAGCAGAGCCTTAACAGCTTTAAAAACTCATTTGAAAAAGCTCCTCTCAGCAGAGATTCAATAACTTTAAAATTTTATCTTGAAAAATGCACCGATCAGCAGAGGCTCAACAACTTTAAAATTTTATCTTGAAAAATGCACCGATCAGCAGAGGCTCAACAACTTTAAAATTTTATCTTGAAAAAGCTCCTCTCAGCAAATGCTCAACAACTTTAAAAATCTCATTTGAAAAAGCTCCTCTCAGCAGAGGCTCAATAACTTTAAAATTTTATCTTGAAAAAAGCTCTTCTCAGCAGAGGCTTAACAACTTTAAAAATTTATCTAAAAAAAGTTTCTCTCAGCAGAGGCTCAACAACTTTAAATTCAAAAAGCTCCTTTAACTAAAGGCAACAAACTTTAAATGTTGAAAGGCTCCTCTGACCAGAGGCAACAAACTTTAAATCCAAAAAGCTCTTTTAACCAAAGGTGAAAAACTTTAAATATTGAAAGGCTCCTCTGACCAGAGGTAACTAACTTTAAATTCAAAAAGCTCATTTAACCAAAGGCGATAAACTTTAAATATTGAAAGGCTCTTCTGACCAGAGGTAACAAACTTTAAATTTAAAAAGCTCCTTTAACCAAAGGCGGCAAACTTTAAATATTGAAAAGCTCCTCTGACTAGAGGCAACGAACTTTAAATCCAAAAATGCTGAGAGGCAATGGTATTTGAAAGATTTATCTAAATAGAGAGTTCATATCTTTTCTGCTTTTGACATTTTCTTTTGTTAGTCTTAAATTGTCCTAGACCCATACATTCCTCTTGTCACATGAATGTGTGAATGACATTTTCATGTTTTTGCAATGCCATGTAACAAATGATGATCATGATGCAAATGCACTTATTATGCAAATGAAAAGATCATATTTTTTTCTTTCTTTTTTCGTTGTCATTTTTTTTTAATCCTCAAAATTTCTCAAAGTTTGTTTCTTTCTTCTTCTCTTGAATCCCATGCATTCCGCAACTGATTAAGTTTCGATGAAAAATATTTCTCTTCATATCCTATTTTTCATGTCAACCACTTTATGACCTATAGGCCACTTTTCTCGTTGACCTTTGTTCCTTGCTATTTCTCTCATCATTTTAAATCTCCTTCAAAATAATGTGTGTATTTTTTATGGTCATTGCTATTCCTTCATCATCTTTTGAATTTCAAACAATTATAACATATCGCACATTTCTCTTTTTTTAATGAGAGGGACAAAAGGAAGGATAAACAAAATAGTATTTTATTTTGGTAAAAATGAGAAGTGTTTCATGCATTAGTAAATGGATAGAACAAGGACAACAAGTAATCATATAACAAATATTTAAATCATCATGAACTAATTCATCATGGATTCTTTTCTAAACACTCCCGATTGGTGCCCTTGAATTTTTCAAAAATGCAATAAACCAAGCAAGCCCAAAACCAATGAGATCTTCTAGCACATATTGAGAATTGAGCCATTCCATTGACTATCCCTTTTATTTTTATCTAAGCTACCCTTTCAGATTTTCAATTCAGATATCTTTTCAACTCATTTTACTTTTTTTTATTTTTTTTAAGCATAATACTTTTTTACTACATCAGCATTGACTAGATTTGGTAAATCATCTCTATCCATTCTTGTCAAAATCAATGTCCCACCAGAAAAGGTTTTTTTCACCATATATGGTCTTTTCTAATTAGGAGTCCATTTTTCTCTAAGATCCTGTTGGTTAGGAAGAATATTCTTCAATACTAATTCTCCTTCTTGAAATTGTCGTAGGTAAACTTTCTTGTCATAAGCTCGTATAATTTTTCTTTGATACAGTTGGCTATGACAAAATGCAGCTAATATCTTTTTTTCAATGAGATTCAATTGTTCATATCGAGCGTAAACCCATTTAGCTTCTTCTAACTCAACTTTCATAAGAACGCGCAAGGAAAGAATTTCAACTTCAATGGGCAACACTGCCTCTATTTTATATACCAATGAAAATGGTGTAGCTCCTGTAGATGTACGAATCGAAGTTCGATAGGCATGTAATGCAAATGGTAGCTTTTCATGCCAATCTTTATATACATATGTCATCTTTTTAATAATTTTTTTATGTTTTTATAGGCCGCTTCAACTGTCCTATTCATTTTTGGACGATAAGGCACTGATTTATGGTGTTTGATTTTAAACTGAACACAGATCTCAGTCATCATTTTATTATTCAAATTAAAAGTATTATCCGAAATGATCCTTTTTGGAAGGCCATATCAACATATGATCTATTTCTTGATGAATTTGCAAACCACCATTCTTGTCACATTAACATACGAAGTTGCCTCTACCCACTTTGTGAAGTAATCAATCACCACTAAAATGAATCGATGTCCATTTGAGGCTTTTGGTGTAATGGGCCCTATCACATCCATTCTTCACATAGAGAAAGGCCAAAGTGTTGATAGAACATGCAAAGATATTAGAGGAACTTGAATCTTATCTACATAAATTTGATATTTGTGGTATTTTCTAGCACAGTCAATGCAATATTTTTTCATTGATAACCAATAGCATCCTGCTTTCATTATTTGTTTAGTCATCATGTAACCATTTGCATGAGTTCCACAAACACCTCCATGAATTTTTTCTAGTAACTTTTTGGCTTTAGCAACATTCACACATCTCAATAGTGTTTGGTCTTGACTTCTCTTATATAAAATTTTTTTCTTTAGAAAGAAACCCATTGCCAATCTTTTCAAAGCTCTCTTATCATTCTCTGATATATGCTCTGGGTATTATTGATACTTAACATATTGTAATATGTCAAAATACCATGGTTTTCCATTAACTCTTTTTTCAACATTTGAGCAGTGAGCTGGTTTCTCTTGCAAGCTCAATTTGATGGGTTGGATTTCAGCATTTTCATTTAATTTAAACATTACTGCCAATGTAGCCAAAGTATTGACCATATGATTCTCTTCTCGAGGTAAATGATAAAACCAAATACTCTCAAATTATTTGATCAAATTTGATATATACTTTTGGTATAAAGTCAACTTTGAGTCTCTAATTTCTCATTCTTTTCGTAATTGGTATATGACTAAGGCAAAGTCTCCATAAACTTTGAATGCATGGGCTGTCCTTTCAATAGCAGCTTGAAGACCCATAACACATGCTTCATATTCTGTCACATTATTGGTGCAATCAAAATTTAGTTTTACAGTGATTGGGTAGTAATCCCCTTCTGGAGATATCAAAACTACTCATATACCGTGCCCCAAAGCATTTGATGTACCATCAAAATACATATTTCATATGTCTTCATTATGCTCTTCTTTATTTATGTGTAGTATAGACATTAAGTCTTCATCTGAAAAATCAAATGTCATAAGCACATAATCTTTATGAGCACATTCTGTAAGAAATTTAGCAATAACACTTCTTTTGATTGCCTTTTGGGACACATATACAATGTCATATTCAGAAATTAACACTTACCATCTTGCTATTCTTTTCGACAATGAAGGCTTTTCAAAGACGTACTTGATTGGATCTAATTTGCAATGAGCCAAGTGGTATGATACAACATGTAATATCTGAACCGACGAGCCATCCAAGCTAATGCATAACACATCTTTTTCAATGGTGAATACTTTAACTCGTAATCAGTAAACTTTTTACTCAAGTAATAAATAGCCTGTTCTTTTCTTGTTTCATCATATTACCCTAAAACACATCATATTGACTTTTCATGCACTATCAAATACAGGATAAAAAGTCTTTCAAGGACATACGGCATTAATACTGATGGGTTTGATAAGTATTCTTTAACTTTCTTAAACGCCATTTGACAATCTTCATCCCATTCTTCTGACTCGTGTTTTCAAATAATCTTAAATATGGGATTACATTTGGTTGTAAGTTGGAAAATGAAATAAGCAATATAATTCAATCTCCCTAAAAATCCCTTTACTTCTTTTTACGTACATGGAGGTGGTAGCTCTTGGATGACAAGTATTTTATCTGGATCTACCTCTATTCTTTTCTTACTGACAATGAATCTCAATAATTTTCCTGAGGTTGCACCAAAAGTGCATTTAGCTGGATTGAGCTTGAGCTGAAACTTTTTTAATCTCTCAAATAGCTTTATGAGATTAGTTACATGATTTTTTTTCTTCACAAGATTTGGCAATCATGTTATCCACATACACTTCTATTTCTTTGTACATCATATCATAGAATAAAGTTACCATGGCTCTTTCATAAGTTGCCTCAATATTTTTCAAACCAAAAGGTATTACTTTGTAGTAAAATATTCCCCATAATGTTACAAAAGTAGTCTTTTCCATATCTTCTTGTGCCATTTTAATTTGATTATAGCCTAAAAATTCATTCATAAATGAAAATAGAGAATGCCTAGCGGTATTATCCACTAGAGTGTCAATATGGGGCAATAAAAAATTATCTTTTGGACTTGCTTTATTCAGATCCCGATAATTAACACACATTCTCACTTTGTCATCTTTTTTGGGTACTAAGACTATATTTGTCACCCATTCAGGATATTTGACCACTTCTAAGAATCCCGCATCAAATTACTTTTTCACTTCTCCCATTATTTTCAACAACATTTCAAGTTTCATTTTTTTTAACTTCTGTTTAATTGGTTTGCACTCAGGTTTCAGAGGTAACTTATACACTACAATTTTAGTATCCAACCCTGATATATCTTGATATGACCAAGCAAATACATCTACATATTCATGTAGTAACTTTATCAACTCTTACTTTATTGGTGATGACATAGAAGTACCAATCTTAACTTCTTTTTTAGTTTCTTCATCCCCAAAATTAACAACTTCGTGGTTTCTTGATGAGGCATGATTTACTTCTCTTCTTGTTCCACTAATCTCAATAATTTTGAAGATATGGCATGGTCTTCCACATTCTCTTCATCATCGAGTTCACTAATATAAACAGAATTTTCAAAATCAAATCCTGGAATATTGTCGTGATGATCTTTATATTCATTATTCAGATACTTGAAAATAAGTGAAATGAACGAAATGTAGAAAGATGTATAGTAATGCAAGGTATTGAAATGAAAAAGGCAAAAGAAATGGACAAATGTGCTACACTTGTCATTTATTCAATTGAAAATAAGGAAACAAACACACATAAGACATTTAATGCTTTTAACAAAAGCATTTAGATTAGGTTCAACACATTACATTAGAGAAAATTTAAAAACAATAGGTAGCTCATCAACATGCCAATTTTTCAGTTCTATATCAGGAAGAGTGAGATAAACCCATAGATAGCCTAAATCTTTATTCTTCTTTTCTTCACCCACTATTTGTATAAAAAATTTAGCAAAGATATTTTTCAACGATGGTGTTAACTTTTTTCCTACATTGCCTGCCATATATGGATAGATATAACCGACTGAGATGAAAGTCTCGTAAAATGAAGGAAAAGATAGGCTTTTAGTTTCTACTTTTTGTCCTAAAAAATAAGCCAACCTTTTTTTTTTCCTTTATTAACTTCATTTTTCCTTTTCGAGTTGGCTTGTACCCCAGCCTAAACCTATCATCTTTCTTAGGCATCATCCATGGTCATTGTATCCCTTGTAAGTCAGCCCACACTTGATGTCTTTTCCCTACCACTTCTTTAAATGCCATTTTAGAAGCTTTGGATAAACATGAAACAGGTACTCTTGATCATTCACTCACATAGATTGTATTAATGAATTCAAAGGATCTGAAAGAACATTTTAAAGCTTCTTCAGCTGCTTTAACATATAATGCAGTAGAGGGTTTAGTCACAAAATAGATCTTCTTCACCAGTAACAATGACCATATTTTCATTAATTATGAATTTTACTTTTTGATGTAAAGTGAAAAGAATAACTCCTGCCATATGAATCCATGGTCATCCTAAAAGATAGTTATAAGAAGGAGCGATATCATGACTTGAAAGACTATATCAAAAGTACATGGTCCAATTTGGATTGGTAGCTCGATATCGCCTATCACTTCACGAAGAGTCCCATCAAAAGCTTTCACTACCATATAACTCATCTTCATGTAAGACATGTTAATTAGTAATCTAGATAGTGTAGTAATAGGCATGGCATTAAAAAAAGATCCATTATCAATTAGCACATTTGCCAATGTATGATCTTTGATTTTGTGAAGATATGTAAGGCTTTAACATCACCTCTACCACCAGATGAAATTTCATCATCACTAAATGATATATAATTTCCCACTGTGATATTTTTTACTATGCAATCAAGTTTCTCCATAGATATATTGTGAGCTACATAAGCCTCGTTGAGTACTTTGAGCAAAGTATTTTTATAAGGCTCAAAATTTAATAACAACGAGAGTATAAAAATTTGAGCTGGTAAGCGATTTAATTGCTCTACCATACTATATTCATTATGCTTAATAAGCTTCAAAAACTCACAAGCCTCTCTTTCTGTAATTGAATTTTTACATTCTCGATCTAAGATTGGGGTTGGGTGAGTCTCTTGATCATTGGGTAATTTATCTTCTTTTTCTAAACTCGTTTCCCTTTTATTTACTTTTTCTTTTTGGGCTTTCTCAAGTGCTTCAGGAGCATAGCACCGCCCACTTCGAGTTATGCCTACTACACCAATTATATTTACTGTGCCTACATCACATGAGCCATATTAAAGAGATCTACTATCCAAACCTTGTGATATGATATTACAATCATATTTTTAAGGGATTGCCTTATTCGATTTGTACGAGAATGGGTTAAGGACCTCAATTGTCACTTTTGGCATAGTTGTACAAATTGGTTCACCAATTTGTGCACTCAATTTTTCATCATAAAAGATTGTGACAGGTTCAAAATTCATATGAACTAGCTTATTAACCTTAATACTCAGTTTGTCTTCATAGAATATGCTAACAGGCTCAAAATTCATTCGGTAAGGCCTACTTTTGGATGAGTCTCTCGTCACAACATTCACTGAATTTTTTTCACATTCTTCATAAAATTCAACTAAGAAAGAATTTATCATTCTCTATAACTCCTGTTGAAATGCTTTACAATCTTAAAGTGAATGACCAACCATCTCTATATGGAATTCATAAGTGTGATCTGAATTATATATGAAATTTCCATTATTTAAATTTTTAAGTATTGGATGAATCATATTTGCTTTCATAAGAGCAGCAAATATTTCATTCATAGGGGTTCTGATCTCGCTTACTTCTCTTCTAATATTCTGGGTTGTCTCACTATTTAAAGCATTTATTGATCCTCTACTATGATTAGGTAACGGATTGGCCTCCACACTTGGTCTGACCTTGGTTGTGAAATTTAAAATTCTGTTATCAATCAAGCTTTGGACCCTTCATTTGAAAGCTATACAATTTTTTAAAGAATGGCCTTGAATTTCATAATGATAGTCATAGGAAGCTTCAGGATCATACCACTTTGGATATGGAAGTTTCAAAGGCTCTATGGGTTGTCGAGCCATCAAGTGTTTCTGGAACAACTGAGGGAACAATTTCGTGTATGTCATAGAAATTGGATCAAATCATTGTTGCTCTCGATTATTTCAAGATTTTCTCCGATTAAAGTCTATGGTATTTGACAAAGGGAAGGTCGTGGTAAAGGTGCTCGAGGACGAACATTGGCTTGAAAAGTAGGTGTCTGGGTTTGCATTGGTTGGTAATGGTATGGGTTTAGAAAAGGTTAGAAATGGTTAGGTAAGAAGGTTGGTATGCAGGATATGGGATAAAAGGTATCAGTTTGAGTTTTTTAGTGGTGATAGCTTGCATTTTTACTTTTTTCCTTTTGGATGGTCCTCCTGTTTTTTATCCCAAAACATCACCTCCATCAATCTTTCCATTTTTAATGGCATTTTTTATTATCTCTCATGTAATCACCATATTAGTAAAATTTTTTATGGCATGATCGATGAGCCTATCATAGTATGGTGCTCGAAAGGTATTCATAAATAAAATGGTTGTTTCTTTCTTAGTAAGAGAAGGTTAAACCTGAGCAGCAACATATCACCATCTTTGGGTATATTCTTTAAAATTTTCATTAGCTTTCTTTTTCATGTTTTGCAATGACTGTCTATCTGGAGCCATGTCTGTGACATGCTTATATTAAGCAATAAATTCTTTGGACGGATCTTTTCATAACTGAATATGACTCCTGTCTAATTGAATATATCATCTGGCAGCTGATCCAGTAAGACTATCCTGAAAATAATGGATAAGTAACCTGTCATTGTTTGTATGCCCAGTCAATTTTTGATAGAACATAGTGATATGTGTTTGAGGGCATTTGGTTTTGTCATAACGTCTAGATCCAGGCATCTATCGCTAGACATTAACTTAAAAGAGTCGTTACCAATCTTTTTTATCTATGTGCAATTGACCACCTAAGGAATCATTTCTTACAGGGAACACCTAAGTTTAAAGGTCCCTAAAAGAATAGGTTTAGGTCTACTAACCAAAATAAGATTCGGGAGTTCGGTTACGCCTGAGGAAGGTTATAACACCCTCACAACGTCATCAAAAGATGGTACCAGCTTAATTTTATGTTATCCAATAAGCCTTAAAAATTTACCAGTTAATTAATTATTAAAAATTATTCTCAATTAACTTTAATATTTTTATCAAAAAATTAAAAAAATCCCCTCACCTCAAAAGTATGTAAGAAAACTACTGTTTCACTTGCGAAGGCTCTATCGTCGGATTATTTAACATTAAAAAAATAAAAAAAAAAGAAAAAAATGATTGTTTTTGTGCAGGAAAAATTAATACTTTCAACTTTTTTCTCAAAAATATTCTTTTGAAACTTTAATTTTGAGGAAAATTGATACTTTCAACTTTTCCTCAAAAATTCATTTTTGAAAACTTATTTTTAAGGAAAATTGATACTTTCAACTTTTCCCCAAAAATAGTTTTTTTTTTTAAAACTTTAATTTCGAGAAAAATTGATACTTTCAATTTTTCCTCAAAAATCTTTTTTTTTGAAAATTTATCTTTAAGAAAAAAATGATTGTTTTTGTGCAGGAAAAATTAATACTTTCAACTTTTTCTCAAAAATATTCTTTTGAAACTTTAATTTTGAGGAAAATTGATACTTTCAACTTTTCCTCAAAAATTTATTTTTGAAAACTTATTTTTAAGGAAAATTGATACTTTCAACTTTTCCCCAAAAATAGTTTTTTTTTTTAAAACTTTAATTTCGAGAAAAATTGATACTTTCAATTTTTCCTCAAAAATCTTTTTTTTTGAAAATTTATCTTTAAGAAAAATTGATACTTTCAACTTTTCTCCAAAAATATTTTTTGAAAACTTTAATTTCGAGAAAAATTGATACTTTCAACTTTTCCTCAAAACCTTTTTTTTTAAAATTTATTTTTAAGGAAAATTGATAGTTTCAACTTTTTCCCAAAAATATTTTTTGAAAACTTTTAATTTCGAGAAAAATTGATACTTTCAACTTTTCTTCAAAACCTTTTTTTGAAAATTTATTTTTAAGGAAAATTGATACTTTCAACTTTTCCTCAAAAATATTTTTTTTTAATTTTATTTAAAAAAATAAAATAAATAAAATAAATAAAATAAATAAAAAATAAAAATAAAAATATTAAACAATTCATATAATAATAATAATAATAAATAAATAAATAAATAAAAAATAAAAATATTAGAGACGCGGGACGCACACGGGTCGACGTTCGGGTCGGGTCGGATCTTGGCAAAACGCACGAATCCTCTGGATTACTTACGTAGAAACGACGTTATTTTGGGAGGATATATAAGGCTGATTCCTTTGTTTTTCAGCAAAACCCTATTTCCCTCTCTCTTTCTTCCTTTATCTTATCTCTCTTCTCTCTAAAAATCCGAAGAACTCTAGTTGAATGCCCACCGGATTCTAAAAATTTTCACCGGAATCTGGGTATTTTGTCAGAAGTTCACCAAAAAACTGATCGGTTTCCGAAAATAGTTGTCAAAAACTGGGAAGTTGATCGAAAAATTCAAACTTGGCCCGAATAGTCGCCCGAAAATTCAATCTTCGTCAAAAAATTCTATCGGAATCTAAAAATTTTCTAAAAATTTCTAGAAAAAAAATTTTAAAAAAATTCTTCAAAAATTCCTATCGATTCCTAGAGCTGTTCTAAACGCACCAAAACCTTTTTAGCTTTTAAATCTTCTCTGTTTCTGCCTTTTCTCTCAGCCAGTAACTCTTTTTTTATGTCTTTTTCCTTTAATCCGTGGGTCCTTTTATAGGGATTGATCAGAATACTTTCTGATCAATCCCAACTCCTCTTTGGATTGGGATTCAATCATTGAATCCAATATGGACTCTGATTGAATCCCAATTCACGGTGGGATTCCTCCAAAACCAATCCAATCTTTAGCCAAAAAAAAATCAAATAAATAAAAAATCAAATAAAAAATATTAATAGATAATTAAATGAAAATAATCAGATAAACCAAAAAATTAACAGATAAATTATAATATATAAATAGATAAATAATAATAAATATATAACTAGATAAATAGCTATATATATAAATATTAACAAAAAAGAAAGAAAAAGAAAAGAAAAAATAATAATAAAGAAATATATATATTAATAAATAGTAATAATAAATACATAAGATGCAAAGGAAAATATATATATAATATAAAATATAAATATAAATATAAAATACAAAATAAAAGCAAAATTAGGCCTACCCATTTGGACCAGGCCCAATTGATCTGGGTCTGGACCAAATTTGGTGTCTACAGCTGCTCCTCTTTACACATTTTCTGTAAAACAGAAATTGCGCAAAGACGTAGATACCCATTCAAGACTCAACTCTACCCTTTTTTTTTTCTTTTTTTTTGTGTTAAAGATTTGATCAAAACTCCTCTAAGCAAAGGCTCAACGACTTTGAAAATGAATACAGGCTCCTCTAATCAGATGCTCAATGACTTTGGAAAATAAATAAAGGCTCATCTAATCAGAGGCTTAACGACTTCAAAAAATAAATAAAGCTCTTCTAATAAGAGGCTCAACGACTTTGGAAAAATAAATGGCTCCTCTAATCAGAGGTTCAACGACTTTTGAAAAAGTAAATGGCTCCTCTAATCAGAGGCTTAACGACTTTGAAAAAATAAATGGCTCCTCTAATCAGAGGCTCAACGACTTTGAAAAAATAAATGGCACATCTAATTAGAGGCTCAACGACTTTGAAAATGAAAAAATAAATGACTCCTCTAATCAGAGGCTCAACGACTTTGAAAAAATAAATGGCTTCTCTAATCAGAGGCTCAACGACTTTAAAAAGTAAATGGCTCCTTGACAATCATGTCTGAAGGAGTTACAAAATTGTGTTTGAAGGAATTTCAGGGGATTATGCCTAAAGGTCTTATAAATCAACCCTGATACCAAGAGACATCCTATTTCAAGGATTAGAAACTTACCTGACAAGTTTTTTCTTAAATTTGAAAATGTCTTCACATCTGTCTTCTCTAGGTGAGATTTTGGAATACTCCTGCTTCTTGAATTTATGTAGTATATGCTATGCAATGCATATGAAATTCAATGCATGTTATGTAAATGTTGGCTAATTAACTCCTATTTAATTGTGGTACTTAAGTTTCTCAAGCTCTTTTCCTGGGCATCAAACCTTTTGATTCTTCAAAAATTAGATTACGTTACTCTTTTAAGATCAAGCCAGTGTAGCTCTTAATTGTCTCTTCCACTCACATTCTTTTTGTAAAAAATCTCTTTCCAAATTCAATGTCCTTATCGGGAACTGAACATCTCGATTCTGCCTTTATCACTCTTGACTTATTCAATGTAATGTAAAAATCTTTCATGCCGTTATTCATTCATCAATAATTATTTCAAACTCAAAAAGTAAGAATGTATTTACACATTTCTTCCATTGTAGGGTATCAGGAAGAAAAGAATATGAATGGTTGAGAAACAATCACCAGAATAGGGACACAAAGAGTGAAATAAAATATTTTTTTTATTAACAAAATATCGATGAACTTTGGCCAAGGAAGAATTACAAGGATAGGTATGGGGGACAAAACCCAAATATGAATAATCAGATAATCATGATAACACATCTCAAGGTTTTCTGAAAATCCAACCATCTGATGTATTTAACAACTTGGAGCTCTTCCGAATTTGCTAGTCTCCATGCCAACAGATTTTCAAATTCGATGCTGTATTCTCTTTATCTAAGCTGTTTTTTCAGGTTTTCAACTTAGAAAAATCCCCTATGACTCAAACCACCCTTTTAGAGTTTTCGCCTCGAGTCCTCCTTTTTCATCCACTTTTTTTCTTTTTTCTTTTCATCATTTTTTTTTCATTTTCATTTTTTCTCTTTTTTTATTTCAAGCATAGTATTTCTTCATAGCATCAAAATTTATATGATGGGGTAAGTCATTTTCATCTATCTCAGTCAGTATCAGCGCTTCACCCGAAAAAGTTCATCTTACCACATATGGTCCTTTCCAATTCGAAGTTCATTTTTTCTACTATCGTGTTGGATTGAGATGATTCTCTTCAAGACCAACTCTTCTTTTCGAAAGCAACGGGATCAAATCTTTTTATCATGAGCCCTCATTTTTTTTTATATAACTGACCATGGCACAGTGCAATCAATCTCTTTTCCTCTATGAAATTTAACTGTTCATAACGTTCTCGAATCCATTCAACTTTTTTCAACTCAACTTCTTTTAGAACCCTCAAGGATGGGATCTTCACCTTCACTGATAGTACAGCTTTCATCTCATAAACCAAAGAAAATGGGGTTACCTTAGTAGAGGTGCGCACTGATGTTTGATATGCATGCAGTGCAAATGGAAACTTTTCATGCCAATCTTTATAAGTCTCGATCATCTTCTTCAGAATCTTTTTTATGTTCTTGTTGGCTGCCTCAATTGCCCCATTCATTTTCGAATGGTATGGTACCGAATTATGATGCTTGATCTTGTATTGAGCACATATTTTTTATATCATTTTACTATTTAGATTCTTATCATTGTCTGAAATAATTCTCTCTGAAAGTTCATATCTATAAATGATCTCTCTCTTTATGAACTTGCAAACCACAGATCGTGTTACGCTTGCTTATGATGCTATCTCTACTCATTTTGTAAAGCAATCTATCATTATAAAAATGAATCTATGCCCATTAGAAGCCTTTGAGGTGATAGGACCAATGACATCCATGCCCCACATTGAGAATGGCCAAGCTGGTGCCATAACATGTAAAGCAGATGGCGGAGCATGGATCTTATCAGCATATATCTAGCATTTATGGCATTTATGAGCATAATCAATGCAATCACTCTCCATTGTCAACCAGTAATATCCTGCTCTCATGATCTGTCTTGTCATCATATGTCTACTGATATGTGCCTTACATATTCCATTATACATCTCTTCAATGATTTTTTTTGCTTCAGCCTTACTTACACACTTTAGTAATACTTGATCCCTACTTCTTTTTTACAGAACGTCCCCATACAAGAAAAAGCTCATAGCCAATCTTCGAATAACCCTTTTATCATTTTTTGTTACTTGATCTGGGTACTGTTGATCTTTAATAAACTATAAGATATCATAATACCAAGGCTTCCCATCTTTTTTCTCTTCTACATTGGAGCAATGAGTTGGCATAGCTTTAACATCTAGCTTGATGAGCTGAATATCAGTATTATCATTAATTCGAATCATTATAGCCAGAGTAGCCAATGCATCAGCAATCAGATTCTCTTCTCGAGGTAAGTGATCAAACTGGATATCTTCAAATTATTTCGTCAACTTTAGAATATACTTATGATATGAAACGAGTTTTGAATCTCTCGTCTCCCATTCTCCTTTTAACTGATATATAACTAGAGCTGAGTCTTCGAACACTTTTAATGTTTTCACTCTTCAATCTATAGTAGCTTGTAGGCCCATGATACATGCCTTATATTCAATGATGTTATTTGTGTAATTGAAATTTAACCTTGCTATTACAGGGTAATATTGCTATTCTGGAGAAATCAAAATTGCCCCAATTCCATGCCTCAAGGCCTTGGCAGCTCCATCAAAGTACATTCTTCAACATTTTTCTCTATTCTCCCCTTTCTCCAGTTGGGAAATAGTCATTAGGTCTTCATCAGGGAATTCTAACTTTATTAGCTCATACTCTTCAGTAGCACGATCTGCAAGAAATTCCACTATAGCACCTCATTTTATTGCTTTTTGGCTCACGTATATAATATCATATTCCAAGAGCATTACTTGCCATCTAGTAATTTTTTCAGACAAAAAAAGGCTTCTCGAAGATATATTTAATTGGATCCAATTTTGCTATGAGTCATGTGGTATGATAAAGCATATACTGTCTGAGTCTTTTAGCAGTCCACGCTAATGTACAACATATTTTCTCCAATGAGGAATACTTGAATTCATATTCTGTGAACTTTTTACTCAGATAGTAAATAGCTTTCTCTTTTCGACTAGACTCATCTTGCTACCCCAGCACACATCCCATTGAATTTTCACATACAATTAAGTATAAAATTAAAAGTTTCCCTGAAACAGGTAGCACCAACACTGGAGGGTTTGACAAGTATTGCTTAATTTTATCAAATGCCTCTTGACATTCCTCATTCTATTTTTCAGGATTATTCTTGTGAAAAAGCTTAAATATGGGATCACATTTGTAAGTAAGTTGGAAGATAAACTGAGAAATGTAGTTCAATCTCCTCAGAAAATTTTAAACTTTTTTTTGTGTGCTGAAAGGTGACAAATTCTGAATGACCTGTATCTTATCTGGATCGACTTCAATTCCTCTTTCACTGACCACAAAGCCTAGCAACTTCCCTGACTTTACCCCAAAGATGCACTTGGCTGGGTTTAATTTGAGCTGGAATCTTTTTAACCTCTTAAATAATTTGCTGAGGCTGGTGACATGATCTTCATCCTCACAAGGCTTTTTAATCATATCGTCTACATACATCTCGATCTTTTTGTGCATCATGTCATGGAAGAGTGTTACTATGGCCCTTTGATATGTTGTCCCAGTATTCTTTAACCCAAAAGGCATAACCTTGTAGCAAAAGGTTCCCTACATAGTCACGAAAGTAGTCTTTTTCATATCATCCGTAGCCATTTTTATCTAATTATACCCTGAGAAACCATTCATAAAGGAGAAAATTGAATGCCTAGCCGTGTTATCTACTAGTGTGTCGATATGAGGCAAAGGAAAGATATCATTTGGACTAGCTTTATTCAAATCACGATAGTCTGCACATATTCGTATTTTTTCATCTTTCTTAGGAACTGGTACTATATTGGCTACCCACTCTGGATACTTAGCCACTTGTAAAAAACCTGCATCAAATTGTTTCTTCACCTCTTATTTGATCTTTAGTTGCATTTCAAGCTTCATTCGTTTCAGTTTCTGTTGAACTGGCTTACATTCTGGCTTTAGAGGTAATCTGTGCTTTATTATCCCCGTGCTCAGCCTTGGCATATCCTAGTAAGACCAAACAAATACATCTATGAATTCTCGAAGAAGGTTTACAAAACGTTATCTATCTTCTGATGAAAGTGAAGTGTCAATTCTGACATCCTTCTTATTCTTTTTATCTCTCAGATTCACTAAATCAACTATCTCCTTATGAGACTCAATTGGCTTGTTTTCTTATTCAATCAATCTCATTAGGTCTGGAGGCATAACATATTCCTCAGAGTTCTCTTCATTGTCAAGTTTATCGGTGTTAATTGAATTTGCAAAACTAACCTCTTGATTGTTATCATAATTATTTTCATGTTCATTTAAAGACCTGAAATTGAATGAAATGGGATATGTTGGCAAAATGTGTTTGGAAAGATGAAAATAATAAAGACACAAGAAGAAATGAATGAAAATGCATTTTTTCTATTTTTTATTAAAAATAATAAAAGATAAATGGCCCAAATAAGAAAGATCACCCCAATGTTTTGGGCAATAGCTATTGGGATGTTATAATTACATTGTATTAGTTTCAAAAGTCACAGGCATCTCGATGGCACTCCAATTATTCAGCTCATAATCTGGCGGACAAAGGCGAACCCACCCCTCTTGATTAATTTCTCTTTCATTTTCAATAGCATCAATGGTTAACTGGGCAAAAATATTTTTTACACTTTTTTCTGTATCTGGATACATGAATCCTTCAGGTCTGAAAGTCTCATGCAGGTGTGGGATAACCATTAGTCTTGCTGTCTTTCTTACTAGCCTTCTCTTAATTTCTCATTCTGCCATCTCATAGCCTAGGCCTAACCTATCGTTATTGTCTATCACCGTCGGGGGTTTTTTATTCCCTGCAAGTTCTTGCCCAGCCCTAGTCCTGGATACCAGCCCTTGTTGATGACTTGGCTCATCACTATCCTTGAAAAAGGTTGATTTTGAAATCCTCACCTACAGAATTAACCAATTCAAAAGATCGATAGGAGCATTCTAATGCTTCATCGGTAGCCTCTACATATAGAGTATTCAATGATTGGGTCACTAGCGTGTCTTCCTCCCTAACTACCACTACTAGTTGACCTTTTACATTAAACTTGATCTTTTGGTATAAGGTAGAGGGCACAGCTCTTGTCATGTAAATCTATGGCCTTTCCAATAGACAGCTGTAGGATGGAGAGATATCTATCACTTAAAATTTCACATTAAAAGTGTATGACCCAATTTGTAAAGGCATCTCAATATCCCTCAGGACTTTTCTTTTGGTCTCATCAAAAGCTCTCACAATCATCTGATTGTCCTTCATATGAGAATAATCAATGGGTAGCCTCACCAAAGTTGACATAGGCATGACATTGATGGCAGAGCCATTATCAATAAGGACCTTGGCTATGATATGGTTCTTGCACTTGACCGTGATATGCAAAGCCTTAGCATTTCTTTTTCCCTCCAAGGGAATCTCATCATCATTGAATGAAATATGGTTCGGCATCAATAGATTTCTAGTCAAGTGATTCACATACTCAACAGATACATTATGTACCATGTATGCCTGATTTAACACTTTCAGTAGGGTGTTTTAATGTGGCTCTGAATTTAACAGCAGTGATAGTAATGAGATTCGAGCTGACATTTTATTCAACTGTTCAACAATTGAATACTCACTATGTTTTACCAGCTTCAGGAATTCACAAACCTCTTTTTCTGACATCGACTTTGGGCGATCTTCTTCATGTTCTATTTCAGGGTTTTCTATCTTTCTCTTTCTTTAGCCTTTTCTTTTCTAGCCTTCTCCAATATTTCTGGAGTGTAACACCTTCTACTTTGAGTAATACCTCTTACACCAGTTATATTGGAAGCATTAGCTTTATAGACATTCCCTTCTTACCCCTGAACTACTGTGTCACAACCATATCTCCAAGGTACAGCTTTATCATCCTTATATGGGAAAAGAGTCAAGACTTTAAAAGTTATAGGCCTGGGGATAAGTTTGTCTATGATTGATTTCGCCTTGTTCCCATAATGAATTGTCACTGGCTTTGGAAATAGCTTTGTAAGCTTATCAGTCATGGACACCTCAATACTTTCTAAGTCTTTTCTTTTTTCATAAACTTTCATCTGGTATGAATATAAGATTTTTGCACCTCTTGGTGAAACTACTCACAAGTTTCGATAGAATAGCCCATTGCTCCATTATGATATTTACAACTAGTGTCGGCTATAAATACTTCATGATAATTATGCGGACTCACCAGTTGTATCATGTTAGCCTTCCATAAAATATCAAATAGTTGACTGAGAGGTGTCTTGATATCTGTCACTCTTTTCTTTACATTGCGCTCCTATTCTTCACTTATAGCATTCACATTATGATTCGACAAGGGATTACCACTAACATTTGGTGCAGTCACCCCTCCCGTATCAAAGTAAATCATTTCATCCTTGATCAACCGTTGCACTTTATGTTTCAGGGCAGTGTAATTTTTGGTAAAGTGACCAGCAATCCCATAATGGTAGTCACAATGGCTATGGGATCGTACCACTTAGGGTAAGGTAGCTTGAGGGGTTTCAATTTACTATGAGCGATCAAATGACTATTGTAAAGCTCCCTATATAATTCTGTATAAGTCATTAGAATTGGGTCAAACACAGGTTTCTCACGGGTAGTTCGTTGCTCTTGTGAACCACCAATGGGGTTAGTTGGATGATTTTGGGGTCTTGGGGTAGGCTGAGTGTTAGAACTATATATGGTATTTTGAGGCGTAGGAGGGGTTTGATATGTTTGGGGGTAAAGTGACTGTACAAATGGTTGGTATGGGTAAAGAGAAGTGTTATTTACAGTAGGATAATATGGCAGGTATCCTGGTGGTAAGTAGGGTTGATAGCCCCTAAATTACTGTCTATCAAAGCTCACAGCTTGAGCTTCAGTCTCTTTCCTTTTTAAGACTCTATTGCTAGATGCTTCACTTTTTTCTAGCTTGCCATTCTTAATGGCACTCTCGATAATTTCTTTCGAAATTACCATATCAGCAAAATTTTTTTGTGGTATTTCTTATCATCTTTTCATAATGTAGAGATTTCAAAGTGCTAAGAAATAGCACTGTAATCTCTTTCTCAGTCAGAGAAGGTTGTACTTGAGAAGCTATATATCTCCATCTCTAGGTATATTCTTTAAAAGACTTATTTACCTTTTTCTCCAGGTTCTGTAAAGATAAATGATCAGCAGTCAAATCAACGATATATCGATATTGGCTGATAAAGTCATGAGCCATATTGCTCTAAGAGTGAATACGGGTTCTATCCAGCTGAACATACCACCTGGCAGCAGAGCCTATAAGGCTATCCTAAAATACATGCATCAAGAGTTTTTTATCATGAGTAGGGGCTGCCATCTTCTAACAATACATGGTGATGTGGGTTTTAAGGCACTTTGTACCATCATATTTTTTAAATTCTGGTACTTTAAACTTAGGAAAAATGACCACATCAGGGACTAAGCAAATCTCAGCAGTATCAACTGAACCAAAGAAACCAATTTCTTCCACAATCTGTAGCCTTTGTTCCAACATACTAATCTTTAGATCTCCCTGAGACTCCATCACTTTTGTTTTTTCTTTCTCTTTTTCTTTCAAATCATCTAGATCAGGAATTGATTCTACTGCCTTTTCAGTAAAGACAAGATTTATATAGCTATGGTAATGTCCTGTGTTAAAGGCTGATGGCATTCCAAGATATGTTGAATATATGAAATGTTGTGGTGGAACCTCTTGTATAGACTAGGCTTAAGGTGGGTCAAAACCTGAAGGATACAAAAGGTCAGCCACTTCTTGTAATGGGGGAACTTATTGACTTGTATTTTCTTTAACTCTTTTTCCCTTATTCATCTTATTGAAAGCATCCAGAATCTTACTCAACTTATTTTCAATCTTCTCCTATGCTTTTTCTATCTTTTCAAATCTGTGAGAATTTTTTTGCTCTATTTGTCTGGCACTAAATCTTGTGTTGTATCGATGGACAAGGTTCTCGCTAGATGGAACTATTCTTGAACCTTGAGTACCATATCTTAGAATTAGTAAATTTGCATGACTATCACATTATTACTTTGTTAAGTGTAATGAATGAGAATGCAATGAATGAAAAATGCATGTATGCAAAGAATATTTGCCTTAAAGATAATATTCAACTAAAGATTTCATTTATTCCAAAAAACTTTTGTTTACATTGAGTTTATCATCCTAGAACTATAACCATAAAATTGTTTGATCTGTTCATACTGGGCCTTGGCTTCTTCGATAAAGTTTAACAGACGCTATCCATGTTCTCTTATTGGAGCCATCACTTATTTCAATGCCTCTGCCTCTTCTACCATCTCTCTTACCTTGCATACCCCTTTACAGATTTGGGTCGTTAGGTGCTCAATGTATTTTTGTCTTTCTAAGTTCTCTCTTTTATCACACCAGACTTGGTATGATAACTCTCTATGCTCCCTAACTAATGCAGCAATGTGGTCTTCTTGTTCATTCATTTTTTATCTCAGCCTACTTAGATAGCTATTCAACATGTTATTCTCTGTCTATACTTGGGTACTTTTTTCTTTCAATTCAGCATACTCTTACTGCAATCTTGTATTTCTTTAGTCAGCTCAACAATGGTTATTTTTTTGGCCTTTTTTTTCACACATAACCTTTTATGCTCTTGGTGTAGCTCTGCTAGGTCTTCAGCAGCTGTATCACATTCTCTAACAATCTTACGAACTTTAGCTTCATGACTTTCAGCTCTATCTTTCCATTAGTCTTTTTTTTCTTGAAGCTTCTGGATTTCTTACTTTAACTTACCCTTTTCAGACTCAAATTTTTTTGTTGCAAGCTCTAATTCTGATGGTGTCTCTTCAAGTTTTTCTTCTGTTTGTGGTTGAGAGCTTTCATAAGTGAATACCATTTCTTATCTTCATTTTACTCTTCAAACCAAGTACACTAGAGTGACTTTATCAGTAAACGATCCAAGACTCACTCTTCGAGGATTTTTCCATGCTTTAATCATCTCATTCATCCTCTGAAATGCTTTAGGCTCATTATAAGAAAAATTTAACTGATGAAGCCCATAAGTCATAGGAATAAACTATTCTGCCTGAATTACCTTCTCACTAGGAGTGGTGAATAATTTGTTGCTTCTCATAAACCCAAAAATGGGACCACTGTATTATCCTTACATTGATACAACATAGGCTTACAATTTATCCATAGGGCCAACCATCTTACATTGACGCTGGTCAATTTTTGTGAGAAAGTCATCCATTCCTTTTTAGACTTTCGTTCTAACCACCTACTTTCACAGAATTTCTTGATCGGAGCTCGATTACGGATATAAAGCTTCGAGAAAGCACCATTTCCTCATTCAAAATGGCTTTTCATCCATAAGTACAGTAATTGTATACAACCTATAAAGCACCCTCCATTCCGATGACAGTAACTCAAAGATTTGATAGTCTCTGCTAATATTACCGTTGATGGATTACAGCCATTGATCACACTCTCAAAGAAGTCAACCACTGCTGTCTCAATATAACCCAAAACTTTTAGGAAGATCACCATTCCATATATGGCTAAGGCAAATATATCTAACCCCCATTCTTCATTGACATGTTGCACTAGAAACTCATGAAAGAACTTTCAAGGTAGGTAAAACTGTTCTTGTTTCTTCTTTGTATGAGAATCTATAACTTTCTTGTCCATCCCCATGAGTTGAGCCAGACCCATACGAAATCTTGACTTGTGTTTTTTGACATATATCTTATCAGGAGCTTTGAGGTGCAAACTTAATAAGATCAAATATTCTTCAATGGTGAGAGTCATATCAGCTTCATTAAAGGTGAAACACTTGTATGCAGGACCTTAAAATTATGCTACAGCTTTGATTAGTTGATCATCAACAACTACTGCTAGAAGGTGTGCTATATAACCGTGTCTGGCAAAACTACTCTTGTCTTGACAGACTCATCTTCTTTCAGATATCAACCAAATCTTCTAGATTGTTCTATTTAAAAAGGATAGATGTTTCTTAAGACAGAGTAGAATCATATCCGATTGGTAAACAATCTCTCATCTTCAGTTGAATCTTTTTTGACTGGGCCCTTACTTCGTTGGGTGTCTCACAAGGTATTAATACGGATGAAGAGTAAACTAGTCATTTATTAGAGTTCATAAAAAAAATTTGTTGAAAACCATCTTTTAAGCAAATGTTCTTTATGCAACTGTATGATATGAGCATAAACCAATGCAGAAGAATGAGAGAAAAGGTTAGTATGCCTAGAAAAAAGAAAGAAATAAATAACTAAGTAAATTTAAACATCACACAGAGTAAGAGGAATGAATCCTATGCTTTTGGTCAATTCTAAAAGGGAAGAATGATGGTTCTATCTATAGGTTAGGTACTCTTAAGATTCACTATATGTGGTTTAAGGTCAAAGTCTAAAGGTTCCCAAATTACTCCTTGTCCATCATAGACTAGAAAGGTACCCTAATCCTCACCCATAATAGGCTACAAGCAAAAAAGGTTCAATTTGAGTGGGAGTATTTCGCTAACCACTACGGAGGCATTAGACCACACGAAAGCAATAGGTACTTTACTCCCTCCTAGAGGGACGGAGCTTGGGTATAGAGCTCATGTTATGCATATGCATATGAATGACATAATTAATAAAGTAAATAAACATGAATGAATAATAACATATATATGCAAAAAGATTCAATTTTATTAGGTTTTTTGGATAACACAAATTTATTTGTTGGCCTGACTCTCAGAGGTCCCCAGTGGAGTCACCAAGCTGTCATAACGTCTAGATCCAAGGATCTATCACTAGACATTGACTTAAAGGAGTCGTCACCAATCTTTTTTATTTAAGTACGATTGACCACCTAAGGAATCTATTCTTACAAGGAACACCTAAGTTTAAGGGTCCCTAAAAGAGTAGGTTCAGGTCTATTAACCAGAACAAGGTTCGGGAGTTCGGTTACGCGTGAGAAAAGTTATAGCACCCTCTCAACGCCCATCGAAAGATGGTACCAGCTTAATTTTATGTTATCCAATAAGCCTTAAAAATTTATCAGGTAATTAATTATTAAAAATTATTCTCAATTGACTCTAATACTTTTAGCAGAAAATTGAAAAAATCCCCTCACCTTAAGAGTATGTAAGAAAACTGCTGTTTTACTTATAGAGGCTCCATCATCGGATTATTTAACATTAAAAAAAATAAAAAGAAAGAAAAAAAATGATTATTTTTGTGCAAGAAAAATTGATACTTTCAACTTTTCCCCAAAAATATTTTTTTTTAGAAACTTTAATTTCGAGGAAAACTGATACTTTCAACTTTTCCTCAAAAATCCCTTTTTTGAAAATTTATCTTTAAGAAAAATTGATACTTTCAACTTTTTTCCAAAAATATTTTTTGAAAACTTTAATTTCGAGGAAAATTGATACTTTCAACTTTTCCTCAAAACTTTTTTTTGAAAATTTATTTTTAAAGAAAATTGATACTTTCAACTTTTTCCCAAAAATATTTTTTGGAAACTTTTAATTTCGAGAAAAATTGATACTTTCAACTTTTCCTCAAAAATATTTTTTTTTGAATTTTATTTAAAAATAATAAAATAATAAAATAAATAAAAATAAAAATATTAAACAATTCTAATATAATAATAATAAATAAATAAATAAATAATGAAAAAAAAAACTTGGGAATGGCTCGACTTGAGGAAGAAAAACGGCTCGAAGATGCGGCTCAGAGGTGTCGGCTCAGCTCAGAGACACGAGTCCAACGCGGGTCGAAAGCGGGTCGGTGCTCGGGTTGGGTCAGATCTTGGCAAAACGCGCGGATCCTCTGGATTACTTAACGCAGAAACGACATCATTTTAGGAGGGTATATAAGGCTGATTCCTTCATTTTTTCAGCAGAACCCTCTTTCCCTCTCTTTCTTCCTTCTTCTTCTCTTTCTTCTCTTTAAAAACCTGAAAAACTCCGGTTAAATGCCCACCAAATTTTGGAAATTTTTGTCGAAATCTAGGTATTTCGTTGAAAGTTCACCGAAAAATTGGTCGATTTCTGGAAATAGTTACCAAAAACTGAGAAGTTGGTCAAAAAATTCAAACTTGACCGGAATAGTCACTGAAAAATTCAATCTTCGTCGAAAAATTCAATCGAAATCTGAAAATTTTTCAAAAATTTCCAGAAAAAAAATTCAACAAAAATTCTTCAAAAATTTCTATCATTCCTAGAGCTGTTCTAAATGCACCAAAACCTTTTTAGCTTTTAAATCTTCTCTATATCTACATTTTCTCTCAGCTAGTAACTCTTTTTCTGTGTCTTTTTCTTTTGATCCATGGGTCTTTTTATAGGGATTGATCAGAAGAGTTTCTGATCAATCCCAACTCCTCTTTGGATTGGGATTCAATCATTGAATCCAATATGAACTCTGATTAAATCTCAATTCACGGTGGGATTCCTCCAAAACCAATCCAATCTTCAGTCAAAAAAAATCAAAAAAATAAAAAATCAAATAAAAAATATTAATAGATAATTAAATGAAAATAATCAGATAAAACAAAAAATTAATAGATAAATTAAAAATAATAATAGATAAATTATAATATGTAAATAGATAAATAATAATAAATATATAACTAGATAAATAAAAATATATATATTAACAGAAAAAAAAAGAAAAAAAAAAGAAAAAATAATAATAATAATAAAGATATATATTAATAAATAGTAATAATAAATAAATAAATAATTAATACATAAGATGCAAAGGAATATATATATAATATAAAATAAAAATAAAAAAAATATAAAATACAAAATAAAAGCAAAATTGGGCCTACCCATTTGGACCATGCCCAATTGATCCGGGCCTGGACCAAATTGAGTATCTACAGGTTCTATCATATTTTTTAAATTCTAGTACTTTGAACTTTGGTGAAATTACCAAATCTGAAACTAGACTGAGTTCACTAGCATCAACTGTGCCAAAAATATTTATACCTTCAACAGCTCGCAGCCTTTCTTCCAAGAGATCTAACTTTTGCTATGCCTTTGTATTCTCAGATCACTCAGACGTGCCTTTCTTTAGGTTCTTTTATTTTTTTGGATCATCTAAATCTGGGACCATAATGGTCTCAATATGACTTGCCCCAATATTTAAACCACCATGTCCTTGACTACGTGGTTGAATCGTGAAATGAGGTAAATTAAATTGAGCATGTGGCTGTCTTTTAGGCTGTGTCATTTGTGGATGCATTTGATAAAAGATTTGAGCATAGGATGGAGTAAACCCTGGTGGATACAATGGATCTTTCCTATAATTGGTATTTTCTTGGGCTTGAGGATCTTTCTCAGTAGTTACTTCTTTAGCAACCCATTTTTCTTTGGTCATTTTCCTCATCATGTCCATCATTGCAGCCATTTCTTTTCAAGTCTCTTCTTAAGTCTTAGTCATTTATTCTATCAACTCTTATTAAAACCTAATCATTTGCTCATGTATATCAAATTGACCTTTTTCTATCCTTTTTATTCTAGATGCTTGCTCGCCTTTCATGATTCTTACTTGTGAGTGAGTATTGTAACGATGACGAGTGGTCTGATCTATGTTTTCTTAATGGCCTAATTATCCTTACACCTGATTGAGTTAAAGGAAACTTTTGAGATTTGTTATTTCGAGGTCTCTTTCTTTTAGTTATGATGCATTTTTTTTAAATGAAACACACATATAATGCATGAATGCATGAATACAAAAGATGTGTTTATTATATATCCAATATTTGCAAAAGATTTTAAGTCTAAACTTGAACCACCATATCATAACTTCACATTATTCTTATTAAATACTTCTTTTATTATAATTTTAAAATTTTCAAAAGAACCACCGTACATGCTTGTACTGCTCATAAGCATTCTCTAGAAAATTGGTCAAGCATTAGCTATGCTGTCTTGGGTAAACCTCTCTTTTCACTTGTTTAGCTTCTTGGGCCATGTCTCTTGCTTTGAAGCTAACTTTTCTTATCTATTCTACTAGGTAAGTGGCTTAAAATTCTTTCAACTGATATTCTTCCTTCTAATACTATGCTCTATGTTCAAATTGATTTCGTTCCTCTCTCAAGACTCGAATGGCTTCACGTCGATAATGCATTTTCTATTTCAAGTCATCTACAAGACCTTGTAGTACCTTTTTTTCTTCCATAGATTGACTAAGCTCTTTTTCCTTAGATAATAAATTGAACTGAAGCTGTTCTATATTTTTTTTAGATTTTTCAAGCTCTGTAGTCATTATGGCGATGGACTTATGCCAGCTTTCAGAGATTTTTTCTTGTTCTCTTTCAAACTTTTGAGATTTTGCTTCACTCTTATCAGTCTTGTCTTTTCACTCATTAACTTATGCTAAAGCCTCTTCTTTTCAAACCTCATATTTCTTTCTCTTCTTCAAATTTACATTTCATAATCTTCATATCCTTAGGAATCTTTTCACCATGGGTATCTTTTTGGTAGCATGGTCTGTTTTCTTTATGACCAACTTTGCTTGTGACCCGTTGACTTCTCCATATTAGATATTCAGGTATGACTTTGTTTGTATATTCCCCACGATATACTTTTCTAGTCTATTTCCAATCTCTGATAATCTCTTTTATCTTTCCTAGAAATCTTGATTCCTCAAAAGAGAATTCCAATTCTTGAAGCCCATGAGTCATTGGGACAAATTGCTCTGACCCTAATTGTCGATGAACCAATACTAGAGCATAGCTTATACCTCTTCATGGTCCTAAGAGTGGAACCCATGGCTTGTCACCATACCTATATAACATGGTTTCTCGTGGCATCCATGGACCTTTCCATATAACTTGAGCACTAGTGAGATTTTGCAAAGTCAATACCCATTATTCCTTGATCTTTGATTCTGGCCATTCTACATTGTAGCATTCTTCAATTGGCCTACTTTTATTACTATAAATAGGATGAAATTACCTACAGGATGTTGAAAATGACTTTTTACCCAAATATAGAGTAACTGTACACACATTATAAAGCGGCATCCTCTTCTTTGACAGTGATTCAATGATCTAAAAGTTTCTATCAGTATAGAAGGAACATGATTGATTTTTTTGTTCACCTGCTCGAAAAAGTCAATCACTAATACCTTAATATGCCCCAGGACCTTCGAAAAAATGATTAAGCCATAAATTGCCAAAGCTATCATTTTCATGCCTCATTCATCCTCTAAGTGTTTGATGATGTGATCATGTATGATTTTCCACAAGATGCAATCACTCTTGCCTTTTGTTTGGATATATGAGTTTACATTCTGAGTGGGGACCTCTATCATACAGGCAAGTTTCTTTCGCGATCCATGTTTTTGACCTCGCCAATAGATTTTATCTGGATTGGGGAGATGCAACCATAACAATATAGTATACTTTTCGATTGTCAGGGTCATATCTATTTCGTTGAATATGAAACATCTGTATGCAGGGTCCCAAAATTAAATTAAAGCTTTTATCAACTGATTTTCTGTAGATACCTCAAGCAGCGAAGCAATATGACTATATTTTTTTTTAAAGCCATCTTCTTAGAAGTTGTTACACAGCGCCAGATCTCGACCAACTCAGAGATGTCATTTTGTTGAAGTCCCAATTTGACTTCTTCGAGCAAAATTTCTTATTCAGATTCTTTCAAACAATCTTCCATTCTACTTTGGGCCTCTAATGATAAAGTTATCACCACATTGGTCTGCTCATACATGGTGAGCTTTGAAGCTGAAAACATTATGATAGTGTTTTCAAAGCAAGACTAAAAATCTTCTTACTAATATTGGCATATTGATAAGCACATCCTGTATGCAAGTGTTTATGATGATGTATGATCATGAAATAAAAGGAAAACGAAACAAAATAGGGTTAGTGATCATATTAAAATAAATATTCCTTCATGTGTCCTAATTTAGGGTATAATTTACAAAAATGGATTGGCCCTATCTAAGGTTGGTTTCCTAAGTTTCACTATATACGTGGTTTGGTAATTAACATAGGCTAAAAGGTTCCCAAATTGATCTTTATTGTCGTCCACTCTAGACTAGTAAGGCCCCCGATCCTCACCTATAACGGGCTGCTGACGGAAAGGGTTCAACTTGAGTGAAAGTATTTCGTTAGCCCAAACGGAGGCATTATAACCTCACGAAAGCGTAGATATTCTACTCCCTCCTAAAAAGGAATATTTTTTGGAGCCCGAGTATAGAGCTCATGCATGAATGCAAATGTACACGTGTGTGAGGAAAAGTAATCAATTATTAATAAAATTAACAATATAATTAGCAATAATATAAAATAATAACATATCAAAAAAGAAAAAAAAATCTTAAGATGAGATAAGAAATTAAAATTAAATATCAAAAAGACTATAAAATTAAAATTCGAATGACACATGTATAATTTTTTGGCTTGACTCTCAAGCGTTCACCAGCGGAGTTGCCAAGCTGTCTCAACGATTTTTTTCGTCCGGAGGGACTCGATCGTTGGATTTGGTGAAAATTTTTAGAGTTGCCACCAATCTTTTTATAAGGTGTGATTGGCCACCCAAAATATCATATTTTAGTAAAAATCTTAAAATTAATTAAGAATTACTACAAGAAGTTTAGGTCTACGAAATCAAGGTTAGGTATGGGAGTATGGTTACAAGTGACGAAGGTATTAGCACACTCACGTCGCTCGTTCGAAGAACAATACCAATTAAACATGTGTAATCTTTTAATTTTAATAATACGATTTTTTATTTAAATTTAATTTCTTGAAATTTATTTAAAAATATTTTTTGTAAAATTAGTATTATTATTTTATTATTTTTTTTATATTCTATAAATTTTTCAACGCTTTGGGGAATTTAATATATATATTTAGAAAAATATTTTGAAAAAATTGATCATTCGTAAAATTCTCGAAATCTCGTCATAAAATATTTTATTTATTTATTTTTAAAAAATTAGGAACATTCCGACTTTTGGGTGAGTTCCCAAAATATATTAAACAAATTTTACGATTATCTCGACTTTTCGATGAAATCCTAAAAAATTTTGAGCAAGTTTTAGGATTGTCTCAACTTTTTGACAAGATCCTAAATAAAATCATATTTTTTAATTAAAGGAATTTATTTTTTTATTATGATTATTTAAAAAAAACTTTTTATTATTTATTAATTATTTTATTATAAAAAAATTTAGATTATCCCGACTTACCAAAGAAATCTAAATATTTATATTTTGATTGTATTAAGGAAAATTGAACTCTTTCAATTTTCTAAATATATATTTTTTAAAAAAGATTCAAAATATCAATTTTTTTTATTATTATTTTATAAGATTTTATTTTAAATAAAAAAAACAAAATTATCACAAATTTTTACTATATATTTTTTATTAATTATTATTATAAAACAATAAAATTTTATTCTGGTAAATTTAATCATTTTAACATGTATAAATATTAAAAAAAATTTTAAAATAACAAAAATAATATTTTTAAAAAAATCAAAAAATCCAAAAAAAAAAATTTTTTTACCTAAATCGGACCGGTCAACGGTCCAATCAATGCGCGATTCGGTTTGGTGGTTCAGTCACGTTTAGTGATTCGATCGCGTTCAGCGATTCGGTTCTGGTTCAGTCGGACCGATTAGAAGCTGATGCAAATGTAGGTCAACGGGTCGGGTGTGCGGACCCCGGGTTGAGTCACAGGTTGACACGCGGATCTTCTGGGTTTAAAACAGCGTCATTTTGGCTTTGGAGTTTTCTATAAAAGTCAAAAAAAAATTTCCTCATTTTCTTTTTTTCCCTCTCTCTCTACACTTTTACAGCCTCTCTCTCTAGTCAATTGGTCGGTTGGTCAAGCCGCCGTCGTCACCGCTCCAACCATCGTCGGTGGTCGTTGATCGATCGTCAAAAAATACCCAAAAATACCAAAATGTTTCTCTCAATCCCCTCTTGCCAGATTTGAGCTTGGTTTTACCTGAAAGTATCCCAAATGACCTAGATTGACTTTCAAAGCTTCGGCCAAACTTTTTTTTTATTATTATTTTTGACTTTTGATTTTTTTATTGACTTTCCCTCTTTTTTGTTTGTAGGAAGCTCTGGGCGCTAGGTTTCTCCTTGCGGGGAGGACTATGTTGATTGATTTTTTTTATTTTTTTGGCTGAAAACTTTTTTTTTGGGCAAGGTCTCCTCTCTTTTGTTAGGTTCGACCATGAGCTCTATTTATAGAACTCCAGTCGTGCCTTGTGCCACAGGGCTCGACATGTGCTGCAAGTACGAGCTCCGCACCCCTTTAATTTTTTTTTCTCTTATTGGGTAGTAGGGCACACTGATTAGGATAGCCAGGATAAAAATTTGTTGGGTATGGGAGAGGGATAGGTTATGGTGGGTAGGACATGGTGGCAATGGTGCCGGGGAAGGCACCATGCCATCCCCTTTTTTTTTGTATTTTGTATTTTTTTGTATTTTATATTTTTGGTATTTTATATTTTTTGTATTATGTATTTTTGTTTAATTTAATAAAAATAATAATAATAAAAGCTAGGCTGAGCTTAAAAAAAATAAAATAGGCTTCGAACCTAATTAAAATCAGATTTTGGGCCCAATCGAATTGAAATCTGGCCTGAAGCCCAATTGAATTAAAATCGGGCCCTGAAGCCTAATTGAATTGAAATCAGGTCTTGACCCGATAGCTCAAGAATTAAAATTCGATAACTAAAACTTAATTAAAATCCGGACAAATTTGATGTCTATAGGTATTTTTAAGTCTAATTGCTAAATTGGTCATTTTTTTTGTTAGTAAACAATTTGAAATATATTTTATTTTTAAATCAATTTGACATATCAAATCGACTTGATATATATAATGTTATATCAATTCGATTATATCATTATTCTATTTTATAGAGCTACTATCTTTCATTTATAAAAGGAGTCATTCGATTTTTATCTATCTAATTTTATATTTTATATTTTCTCTATTTTTTACTCTAATTTTGATCTTTAACAGTCAACTTCTAACCTAAGTATTAAAATACAAACGTAAAAAATACCTTATACTTTTGCCCTTAACCGCTCTATTTTTCTATCGTGACTTCAAGAGTTTGACTCTCAGCTCCAAAATCGGCACCAACAATAAGTACACATTTTGGTGAAGCCTAAGGCTGAAGCTATTTATCATATTTTTCTGCCCCTAATGGGGGAAGAGCAAATCGGTGACTGAAAAATTAGGTAATGAAGAGTCAAATTTCACTAGGGGAGGCAAATATCAATCAAAAACGTAGAAATTCCTCCAACAGCAGTCTTAATTTCCACTTTGTGTGAATGATTCTACGATTCTTCGCATCCCAACAACAAAAACAAATGAAAAGATTGTCAAGCAAATGAAACTTAGAATAAATTTACGCTATACTTTTTTAGTGGAAAACGAACTAGAACAAAAAGTTAAAGACCATGGTCCATGGATGAAATTTACTCAATTAATTGTAGTCTTGTTAATTATATTATTTTGATTTTTAGCACTCAAGAATTGTTTCATATGAAAATTCTCTGTAATCAAATAAAGTTTCAAATTTTAACAAATTTTCTTTCAGAAAATGGTGATCATCTAGAATCTATATTAGTCAACTGAAAAGATAAAAGGAAAAATCAATATGGAATTGGAATTGTCAAGTTTCAGTCTTGAAACGACAAGGGTAATCCCTTAAACGTATCAGGGAAAATTTTCCTATAAATTCAGGCACCCAGGACTCATTTTTAGGCAACAAAAACCGCAGAAAGGAAAAAAATGGAGAAATTGAGCCTATGCGTTCTGTTGTTAGCTTGTGTGGTGGCTTCTGCTGCTGCCCAAAGTGCTTCCAAGTGAGAGCTAGTTACCATCTTTTACAATCCTGAACAGAATAACTGGGACTTGACTGCTGTAACTGCTTTCTGCGCTACATGGGACGCCAATAGGCCTTTGGAATGGCGCCGGAGATATGGATGGACCGCCTTCTGTGGTCCAGTTGGTCATCAAGGGCAAGCTGCTTGTGGCAGGTGCTTAATTATTTTTTATTTATTAGAAACGAAATATTCAAAGAAAATTGGAGAATTCACTTCAAGGCAGTGACCACGCAAGTTCATTATACTTTGCTATGATAAAATTAATTTTGTTTTTCTTGTTTGTGCAGGTGATCAACACTGAGACTGGAACTTCCGCAACAGTGAGAATCGTCGATCAATGCAGCAACGGAGGTCTAGATTTGGACATCAATGTGTTTAGACAACTCGACACTAATGGGAATGGCTATGCACGAGGGCACCTTATTGTGAACTATGCCTTTGTAGATTGTGGTGACTAAACCACTTGCCCTATGCCCAATAATTTTTAAGTTGTTACAGAAGATCAGTTTCCACTGGCTCACGAATAAATGATCTGTAAGAAAATCACCCCTAAATAAATTGATACTGGAATAATCAAAGTACGTACGTACGATACTTGCTGCTTGTAAGCTCACTACCAAATGAGCATCAGCTTCCTTCTGGTCTACATATATGTTTCTTTTTATCCTATGTTTTGAATCCCAAACACTGAATCTAAGTCACTGTCAAGGTGAAAATCTGTTTATGAATCAGCCAATGAAATAAAAAGTCAAAAAATTTGTGATAATTTTGCAAGTGTAATTAATTATATATTATGAATAACTTATTGGCATTTGTAAAATACACGAGGGAATCCTGACAGCAACGCTGTAGTCCATCTGCTAACTGATAATGGCAAATCATAATTCACTTAAGCCAAAAGAAGGCCACATGAAAACTTATGAAATTGGCTATAAACACCACAGTAGATGCCATGGTCAGGGAGGAAATTTTATTGCAAATTGGCATATTGCTTTTGACCAATTTGTTTGGCAAGAATGCCTTAAAAGATGATCAATTTCGCATTTGAAAAATTTTGTGGCGGAATCCTGACAGCCTTAATGTGAATCATATGGCTTGATAATTGACATTGTCAAATTCTGACCTCCATATAAATTGACCAATTGCCTAAGCAGTCTCTATGGTTGGTTTAAAAACAAAGAAGGAAAAGCTTTTCCTGATCCATTTAATTAGGCTGAACCACTTTATTTTCTACATTAGATGAAGCCAAACAACAACAGTAGTTTAATTCTTCAGCATTTCCTTTCACGGCAACTTTTTATTTTTAGTCTCTTACTTCCATGTGTTTTGCACTAATGCTTTTTACATGATAATGGGATCGATACCTTCAATCGACCGAATGAACTTTTAATTCAATCATCAAAAACATGTTTATACCTGTTAATGAGGTAAGCTAATTATTTACCTGTTTAAACAATGAAGATTAATCTTACTGTACATAAATTTGATAATTGCACAATTTTAATCATCTCAACTTTTTTATTACAAAAAATATTGTAACTTGAAATAAAAAAATAATTACGGATGTTAAATTTTAAATTTTAAATTTACTTAATATTTATATTATTTTTTGAAAGTGATTATATAAATTATTTGAATTAAATTTTAAATTTTTAATTATAATATTCATTCATGTGGATTTCATAATTTAGAATTATATGAAAGGTAAAGATTTGATAATTTCATACTGACCTTTCTAAACTTTCTCATTCATCCAAAAGATTTTGAACTGTCGTTTGGGTCGAAGGCCCTAGTTATCGGCCAGACTTTATGACCATGCACAAACTGTTCTATGATGACACATTTTCGGCAGCTCATTTTGACTCGCTTCCATCCATCACGCTTATCTATACATTGGGGTAATTGCTGTAAAAGGACAAATGTAATAAATGCCATTCGGCAACCGCTTCCTATAAATTCGAGCACCCATGAGCTGCCTTGTATAATGAAAAAACAGTTTCTAAAATTATCGGGGGGAAGACGACAAATTTTGGATTTATGCTTGTGCATTTGATGATAACGTTGTATTCAAAGAAGAAAAAAAAATTGATTTTTCGTTATTCATGTTTTGTATGTAAGATTAAATGTAGTTCATTATCTTTAATTATTATTTTAGAAAGAGGTATAATGATGTCATCAATATATCTTATTAAATCACTTAATAATAAAAAAATATTATCTAATCATATCAAAATAAATAATTTTTTGAATTCAATTTAATGAAGATAAACTAAAAATATTGAAAAAGAAAAAAAAGGTAAAAAAGAAGATTAGTTGTTAGAATTTATTAAAAAATTTAAAAAATAATATATTATAAAAAAGTTGTTGAAGTAAAATAATAAAAATTAATTATTTTTAGATATAAAAAAACAAATATTTGTATTAGAATTGAAGATGAAGAAAAAGGGAAAGCCGCCACTTTGATATCATGATAAAAATTTATTAAAAATAAATATTTTTTTTATATCTCATTTAAGGTTATGATATGTATATTTATATCATGAGAGATGATAAATAAATTTAAATATAATTAAATGTATAATTATTAACAATATATTATAATAAGGGTAATCCAATAGTTTTATCAGGGAATCTTTCCCTACAAATTTGAGCTCCCTGGAAACGATCTGAAGCAAACAAGTTGAAGTATTCACAGAAAAAAATGAAGAGACTAAGCATTGTGTTGTTGGCCTGCGTGGCGGTATCCGCCGCTGCACAAAGTGCTTCTGGCGTGATAGCTTATTGGACTGACTACAATGTTACAAACAATAACTAGGACTATAATGCCGCACATGTTTCCTGAGCCGCTGTGGATGGCGATAAGCCCTTGGATTGGCGCAGCAAATATGGATGGACCGGTTAATGTGCATCAGTTGGTCCTCGAGGTGAAGAGGCTTGCGGCTTGTGCTTTAGTGTAAGGAACATTTCCTAGTTCTTAATTAGTATTTTTTTTTCTGTCCATCTATTGAATGTAAAATGAAATTAAATTCTGAGTTATAATATAAAAACAATTACTTAATTCTCATCACGTCATACATGCATACATGATGTGCAGGTGATCAACACTGAAACTGGAGATAAAGAAACGGTGAGAATCGTTGATGCATGCGGCAGTGGTGGCCTAGAGTTGGACCTGGAGACAGCTTTTAGACCGATCGACAGCAATGGGAACGGCTATATACAAGGGCACCTTGTTGTGGACTTCGAGTTTGTGGATTGTGATGCCGTACCACCACCACCGGCAGGTCCAAGTGAGTCTAACGTGACAGCTTATTGGACTGACTACAATGTTACGAACAACAACTGGGACTATCATGCCGCGAAAGTGTCCTGTGCTGCGGTGGATGGCGATTAGCCCTTGGAGTGGCGCAGCAAGTATGGATGGACCGGCTTCTGTGGAAACGTTGGTCCTCAAGGGGAAGACGCTTGTGGCTTGTTTTTAAAGGTAAGGAATACATTTTCTCTAGCTCTTACTGATTATTAATCTATCCCCATATTGAATAAATAAATTGAATGCTTTGAAGGAAAATTAGAGACTTAAGCTCGTGGGATTCATTGCAATTTTGAGCAATACACATAATTTCATGTATATATAGTTTAATTAATCTTGGCTCTGTCACTGTACTTGCAGGTAACCAACACAGCCACGAAAGCTGAGTAAATAGTGAGAATCGTTGATGCATACGGCAGTGGTGGCCTGGAGTAGGACGTCGAAACTGCGTTTAGGCCAATTAACACCGATGGAAACAGCTATATACAAGGGCATCTTACTCTGGACTATGAATTTGTGGATTGTGGCGATTCCAGCCAAGGGAATAAAGTTCTTGTCTATTCCCAGTAACTTCTCGAGTTACAGACGATTGATTGCCACTTAACTAATTTGTCATGAATAAATCTGAAGAACCATGTGTTATGTAATAAACATGTTAGTGGGATGAAAGTTTTTGCTGTTTGTAAGATCAAATATTCAAGTGGGATTGTGTACTGTGCTTAAGTCTCAATCAATGTTTTGATAAAAAAATATATTATTAACATAAAATTATTTGGGATATACAAGTGAAGGGTTTAGATTTCAGATAAATTTACTACATCACAAGTTAAATTTAAATGTCAACTCCAACGAATTTTATTCACTATCAAATTTTTTTATGAAATTTTTTTAATCACAATCATAATAATTTTTAATATTGTTTTTAATCTCATCAAAATCAATCTTACTGTTCATTTAAATGGACTCCAAGTATACATTTTGGTGAAGCCATAGGCATATTACAACTTTATCAAGGCTGAAGCTATTCGTCATATTTTTCAGCCGCTAATGGGGGAAGAGCAAATCGGTGACTGAAAATTTGAGTAATGAAGAGTCAAATTTCACTAGGGGCGGCAAATATCAATCAAAAAGCGTAAAAAATTCCTGCAACATCAGTCTTAATTTCCACTTTGTGTGAATGATTCTACGATTCTTCGCATCCCAACAACAAAAACAAATGAAAAGATTGTCACGCAAATGAAACTTAGACTAAATTTACTCTATATTTGTTTAGTGGAAAACGAAACTAGAATAAAAGGTTAAAGACCATGGTCTATGGATAAAATTTTCTCAATTAATTGCGGTCTATGGATGAAATTTACTCAATTAATTGCGGTCTTGTTGTGATTAACTTATTGGCATTTGTAAAATACACGAGGGAATCCTGACAGCAACGCTGTAGTCCATCTGCAAACTGATAATGGCAAATCCTAATCACTTAAGCCAAAAGAAGGCCACATGAAAACTTATGAAATTAGCTATAAACACCACAGTAGATGCCATAGTCATGGAGGAAATTTTAGTGTAAATTGGCATATTGCTTTTGACCAATATGTTCTTGTTCGGCATAAACGCATTAAAAGATTATCAATTTCGCATTTGAAAAATTCTGCCAGAATCCTGACAGCATTAATGTGAATCATGGGTTGGTAATTGACATTGTCAAATTCTGACCAGAATATAAATTGACCAATTGCATAAGAAGTCTCTATGGTAGGTTTAAAAACAGTAATGAAAAGCTTTTCCTGATCCATTAATTAGGCTGAACCACTTTATTTTCTACATTAGATGAAGCCAAACAATAACAGTAGTTTAATTCTTCAGCATTTCCTTTCACGGCAAGTTTTTATTGTTAGTCTCTTATTTTCATGTGCTTTGCACTAACGCTTTTTGTATGATTCTGGGATCGATACCTTCAATCGATCGAATGAACTTTAATTCAATCATCAAAACAGGTTTATACCCGTTAATGAGTTGAGATCATTATTTACCTGTTTAAATAATGAAGATTAATCCTAATGCACGTAAATTTGATAATTGCAGAATTTTTTTTTTTTTTAATACAAAAGAGATTGTAACTTGAGATAAAAAAATTTTAAGTGTTAAAATTTAAAATTATTTAATTTTTTTAAAAAATGATTAAATAAATTAATTAAATTATACTCTATATTTTCAATTACAATATTCATTCACGTGGAATTCATAATTTAAAATTACATGAAAGGTAAAGATTTGATAATTTCATAATGACCTTTCTAAACTTTCTCGTTCATCCAAAAGATTTAGAACTGTCGTTTATGTCCAAGGCCCTAACAATCGGCCAGACTTTATGACCATAAAGGCAGAAAATGTGATATGATGACACATTTTCAGCAGCCCATTTTGACTCTCTTTTATCCATTATGCTTATCTATACATTTGAGGAAAACTTGTAATGTTACGCACACGCATATAAACTCTTTTTTTCAAGGTCTGATCTAAAAAATCTTTGAGCCAAGATAGCTTGAATCAATCTCCACCCAAGGACAAATGTAATAAATGCCATTTGGCAACCGCTTCCTATAAATTCAAGCACCCTTGAGCTGCCTTATGCAATGAAAAATTACACAAAAAATGGGTAACCTAAGCCTTTGCCTAATTTTCTTGCTTTGCTTATTAGCTAGTGCGGCTGCCCAACAATGTGGGCGGCAAGCCGGTGGCCGGACTTGTGCCAACAACCTTTGTTGCAGCCAGTATGGTTACTGCGGTAATACAGATGATTATTGTTCACCTTCTAAAAGTTGTCAAAGTAACTGTTGGCCTAGTGGTGGTGGTGGTGGTGGTGGTGGTGGTGGTGGTGAAAGTGCCTCCAATGTTAGAGCTACTTACCATTTCTACAACCCCTCACAACATGGATGGGACCTAAATGCTGTAAGTGCTTATTGCTCAACATGGGATGCAAACAAGCCATTGGAATGGCGCCAGAAGTATGGATGGACCGCCTTCTGCGGACCAGTTGGACCTCGTGGCCAAGCATCTTGTGGAAGATGCTTAAGGGTACGTTTCGATTTTTACTTTCATCAGCTGAATTACATTTTCTTGTTGAAATTAGGAACAACTATGTAGGGGAAAAGAATTTTTTGAAGAGCTTGATAAAGGCTTAGCAGTTTGGATACTAAAGCTATCTGTTGGTTGTGATGAGCAGGTGACAAATAGAGCTACAAGATCTCAAGCAACAGTCAGAATTGTAGATCAGTGCAGCAATGGAGGCCTAGATTTAGATGTAGCCGTGTTCCGGCAGATTGACACTGATGGAAGAGGCAACGCGCAAGGCCACCTTATGGTGGATTACCAGTTTGTCAACTGTTAAGATTGAAGCACTCCAAGCATATTCTATGATGTAATAATAAGAGAATTTCCTCTCATAAATCAAGCTACTTAAGTCAAGAAATAAATCAATATATGTTCTTATTGGATGAGGGAAAAAAATAAAGAATTGTGGAATGCCAAATCAACATCTCCCAAATCAATCTTAGTGAGAATAATTGCATGAAAATGGTGATTTTGGCTAGTATTAAATTTAGCTTTTTCCTTATAAGAAAATCATAATTTGAATATAAAAGAAGGCTTAACACTAGATATTTTTATATGCAAATACAAGTATAAAAGTAAGCATACTAAAATATTACTCATTCGATATTAATTCCATTAATTTTATCTTAATAGATGCAGTAACATGCACATTTATTATTTGAAATTAATGATAAAAAAAATCATAATCTGAATGTTAAAAAACTTAACACTTTATAATTTTAGATGCAAATTATTAATTGTTCATTTATTGTTTGAAATGAATAGTAAAATAGTCAATTGATTCAATTACGATTTTTCAATTTCTAAACAGAAACAGCCAAATCCCCTGCATCCATTGGTAAGGTAAGAATTGTTGGCCAGTGCAAAAATGGAGTCCTAAACACCTATCTTACTTAGCCAAAAATAATAATAATAATAAAAGGCAATAATTCTATGCTTTTTTTTTCTTTCCACAAGCTTTAATTTTCTAATACAAGATGCATGTATCTTACCATAAGATTGAGTACATTGAACATAGTAAAAATTTTGACAATAATTAAATAATTGAATTTTTTAAAAATATGTGTTAATCTTTTGACTTCGCTTATAAAACTAAAAAAATTTCCATAAACCAAGCAAAATAATCATGACTAGTTCATGATATTCTTCCACTTTGTAGTGATAATTGGTTGAAAGTAATCCGTTAGAGAAGATAAAATAGTTGGTAGATCACCATTAATACCCATTACTTTCTGCCTACAAAGTCAACAGTCCCTATGAAAACCAAACATTCAGAGGAAATTAATGGGTAAACTAGGCTCCCTCATATTTTTTATACCTTTGAATCAAAATACTAAAGATAAGTTTTATAGATTTATGTTGATGAGATTTATTATGGTGAGATTAAAAATAATAATTATATATTATTATTATGATTAAAAAATTATAATAAAAAATTTATATTAATTTAATTTTATTAAAATTAATATTTAAATTTTATTAATGATATAATAAATTTAATTACATTAATTAAAAGTACGATAAAATTTAAACAAAATTTATTTTGAATCAAAATTAATAAAAATATGTAACATTTATATTAATATAAATAAATTTTTACTCGTATATCTATCATATATATTTTAATAAATATGTGGACAATTTAAGTTAAAAAAATATTACATTAAATATTTTATTCAATAATTGATTTTCAAATAACTTGATTCCAATTCTTCTATTCGCAATATAAAAAAAATCAAATAATACTCGAAATCATTTATATTAAAATTTTTAAATTTTACAAATTAGATAAAAAAAATGATAATAGTACTTTTTTATTATATTAATTTTTTAATATTATGAATTTTTTAAAATGTAATATTGTGAAAATTTTAAACTATTAAAAACCTAATAAATGTACATTTTTATTATATTAGTTTTTTATAACAGGGACAGAACAAAACGCAAAAGGAGTTTCACTTCAATCCGAGTGAGAGCTGCTTCTGTTGTCATACAGCTTTCTTCGGTAAAATCAATCGAACCAACCATGCAACAGGTATTTTCCAAGAACCCTTCTTCTTTGTTACATCTTTTGTTTATTAATTTATTCAATTTTCTTGTGGGTTTTAAAATGAGAAATGATTTCAAGGGTACTGGAGGATCTGATACTGAGGTGACTTGGGAAGATCAACAGAACATTAACAAATTTGGAAGATTAAACAATCGATTTCATGAGCTTGAAGATGAAATCAAGATTGCTAAGGTATTATTTTGGTTTGGGTTTTCTATAATTTCTGTTCATATTTATTTTTTTCCTTTTGATTTTGGATTTTGAGGATTTTTTTTCTTTTTTTGACTTTTTAACATTATTTTTCTGATGGGTTTTCAGAATGAGAAAAAACTCAGATTCAGTTTTGGCTATCTTGATGTTTAAGGTCGTTTGTTTATGTGCGTTTGTGAGTTTTGGGGTTTCGTCTCTTTTTCATTTGGAAAATTTTGCTTCTTTACTCTCAGTTTCCCTTTTTCCTTGTTGTATATATGTGAGCTGCAGGATTGGTTTTGCTGAATTAGATGGATATTGAGAATGGAAACAAATAGCATTTTGCTTCTGTGATGACATATACATTGGGAAAAAGAAACTGAAACTGCTGTTCTGGCTACACTTCTGATTGATTATCCCACTTTGTCTTTAGTGTCTAAAACTAGTTGTCTTTGTCCTGCAGAAGAGCTTTAATCTTAATCATAGTTAAATTTTTGTTGCATATTACCAAATTGCAATTGTTATCTTCATTTTCTCATTTTAGAAACTATTGAGACTCCCCATTCTACCATAAAAATTGCTGTTTTTACCACTATTGAAATGTGGATACTATCTTATGGGATTACATTTTCTGACTTTTTTTTTTTCCCAGGAAACAAATGATAACCTGGAGGATGCTAGTAACGAGTTGATTCTAACTGATGAGGAAGTAGTTCGGTTCCAAATAGGAGAAGTCTTTGCTCATGTGCCAAAGGAGGAAGTGGAGACCAGGATAGAGGAGATGAAGGAAGTAACCAGCAAGAACTTGGAAAAACTGGAGGAGGAGAAAGAATCAGTACTAGCACAAATGGCTGAGCTGAAGAAGATTTTGTATGGGAAGTTCAAGGACTCCATCAATCTAGAAGAGGATTAATAGCTTTGGATTTTATTTTTTTTTCATGTAGCTTGATACTACTTGCTTGTGTTTGATATTTACTCTCTTTTGTTGCCATCCAGCAAGTTTTTTCTCAGAGATTTGCTCATCTTTTATTTCGATTTTAGGGTGTATCACCTTAAAGGTCTTCCTGGGTAGCCTTTTTGACGTAAACCTCGAGTATGGACATATCAAAGAATGAAATGAATCTGAACTGATTCCTTCTTGTCACTTTTGAAATTATTGCTTTACCATCTTACCCTTGAACCTTTCTGGATTTAAATTAGTTATTAACTTGACACAAATAGTTGCCAATGGATTGATGCTAGTAAGATTCGATTATTTTATTTGAAAGGTTGATTAGGTTGGTAAGATTTTGTTAGATTTTATAAAGTTTGTGGTAAGATTTGAATATTTCATTTATAAAATTTAAGTTCCAGTTTTGCTGCCTGCAATAAACCTTCCTTCTTAGGGTTTAAATTTGAGTCTCCTTGTCTGTAATCTCTAGTGATAAACAATCTGTAAATTTCATATCAGTCTTATTTAAAACATTCCATCTGCCTTGATCTTATAATGGAAAACTTCTCTCACCCTAAACTTTCCTATAAAATAACTTGACACAAATAGTCAATATAATTACGATTGGAGTAGTTTAATGTAATTCCGAAACAGAGGAGCTCAGCTGATGGCCATTTGAAAACTGAAATAATAAAATTAGAGAATGTTCTGCACTGCGCTTTGCAACGTTTATTGGCCATAATATTCTGTCAAAAGCGATGGCAAAGCCAACTGCCCTTATAGCTACACCATATTTTGGTAAAGAACTAAATAAGACTTGCCTTGCAACTGGAAATATGCTGGTAAGTGTTGGGGTATTTAGGATAACATAAATATAAGTCCTTGAAGCTTCCAATTCATAAAGAAATCCATCGGAGCATGCAACCATAGCTATAATGTGTAATGCAATAGCAGAAAAGAAAACTGACTTTCACATAAGCAAACACTACTAGCTACAATGATGGTTTCTTGCCTTGAAGTAGGATTCAGGTAACACATGCAATCATTAATCAGGTAGTAGGATACCAAAGGCAAACCCGGAATATGACAATGCCAATAGTCAAATGATAAACTGGCTGCTCGAAGAGATACAAGCGACTTTCTAAACCAGTAATTGGTAAAATCAGAGATAACATCTAGCTGCCACAGCAGCAAATCTAGTACCCCATGAAGAAACTAAACTCTACCTGTCAGATGTTAGTGCAAAGAGACAGTGACACTAGAAAACCAAATCATAACATAGTGCTGAATCACAAAATAAAATCATGACTACTGCAAAATTTGAGGTTAATGCTTGGATTAAAGCGTTTAGCAACCTCTATCTGTTACATCATGCTTAATGCAAATTGTAAACAGCCACAATCAAGGTTATCAAACAACCGTTATAAGAAATGCTTTAAGACACAAAGTTCGCAGGGAAAGAACTATAAAGTTGATTGATCATTAGATTCATTGAGATTGTGATACAGCAGAAATCAACACATTAGTGATTACAGTTGAATGACTAAAACAAAGTTACTTCCTGGATCAGTATAACAGGGCAACAAACTAATTACCTCCCACCTCCCATACCAACACTGCAGATAAGAAAATGCCTGTGTAATACTTGTTGCTTTGCAACATAGCGTCACTATCCATATCCAAAGCCACAAAATTTAACTTACTAATCATGTTAAGTGGCCAAAGAACAAAATCCAACCTCCCTATCAACTGAGGAGCCACAACATTCTCCTCTATTTCCACAGTACATGAAATACAATATTATGCCACAAGATCTTGCCACCTTGGGCTTCAACCAATGAGGAGGAAATACAAAACAACCTGTGATACCCACTTCTAATCCAAGTCCCAAAAATGCAACTTTCTTCTCCTAATAAAAGTGACAACCCCAAATGAAAAATGATCAAGGGGATCATTTCGTGAATGAAATAACTCAAACAAGTAACGCCTCAAATACCAACCACTAAAAGGATCACACCAAGGCCACCAATCCTACCTCCACAATCTTGAACCAAAAACACCAGGACCAAAAAAATCAGACGATTCCCCAAAACACCAGTTCAAATCAAAGCCCCAAAAACCACCAAATTTCACAACAATTTCAAACTAAAGACACTCCAACAATCACAGGGATGAATTCATGAAGGAAACAAGCAACGCCTCAAATACCATCCTCCTCAAAGCTTAAACCAAAAATATCATAACCACAAGCAGTCGTCAACCAAAATCCTAAACACTAAAATAAAAGGATCATTTAGCAACCAATTCCTCCAATCCAATTTCCACAAACTCAAACCATCAAAACCTCACTTCAAAATCAACCACCAAAACACAACTTCCCTAACAATTCAACGCCGAAAAAGTTCCAAAAACAAATCAAATCCTATTATATCCAGAAGTAGGCCTCAAAGGCTGACTTCCAACAACAGAAAGCAACCCATTTTCCTCTTCTTCTACCCCACCAAAACCCAAATCTTCAGTTCTTCTAAAGGCAGAATGAACACCAACAACAACTACCCCAATAATCAAACCCACTAAAACATTAACACCCACATGAGTCAAAACCAATGACACCACAGTAACAAAACTCAAAACCCCCAAGACAACATTATCATCCACCGTTTTGTTGAAAACAACAACTGGGTTGTCATTAAAGAGGTAAAAAAACCACCAGAAAATGAAAGTAATCAAAAATACTATCATTGAAGTTGGGTGCCAAAGAAGAGTTAAGAAGACGATTGTTAGCATTACGATTACGTAGTTTACGCGGAAGTAAGAGAGGTTCAGCTTTATTCGGGCTTTGGCATCGCCATAGGAGATGGGGAGGGAGAAGGAGGAGAGGGAGACAAGTTCCGGCCATGGGCGGCGCATGTGTTTGGCACGTGAAGAAGTGCAGGTTCGGCTGGCGGTGATGGTGCCGTAAGTTGTGGTTGTGGGTGGCATTTTTGGAGATCGATTTTTTGTTCGAAGGAAGAAAGATTGGATCTTGAAAGATTTGGGGTAACGGGAATGACCGAAAGAGGAGAAAACCCTAAAAATTGAAAATTTTTTGGGTCACCTTTGTAACTAGCAAAATTGGAGGTTTTTTTTTTTTTTTTTTCAATTTCTAATTTTTAAAATTGGACTTATATTCTTGTTTTTTTTGGAATGGTTGTACACTGGTATTTTTTTTTTTGGGCCCAAAATTGTATTCTTTAATTTTATTTGATTTATACCACTTTTCTTTTTGTTGAAGACATTAAAAGACATTAGCTGGGAAAGTTTGCGTACAAGCTGGCTTAATTAATATTATTTTTATATATAATCCTTCTTTGAAAATAATATCTATCATAATTAACATTAATACGTTAAATACGAAATATATTTTTAATTTTTATAAAATTCATATATAATTTTAATTAAAATTTTAAACAATATCATTCTCCTTTTTTTTATATTATTTTCATATAAAATCTAAAATTATTTTATCTCAATACCCAAAATTAAAAAAACAAAAAAACCATACGTGAGGAGAAAATAAAAGAAAATTCCAAGTCATAGATATTAGGTACTCAATTTATAATTTTACTGATTAACAATCTTGTTGAGCATTTTGAGGGCTAATTCATGGTAAAATCCTTCATGTCAGGACAAGGAGTGAGAGCTAGCAATCTTAGGAACGTGGCAGGGAAAGGAAAGATGGATTTCAAAAACTAAAAGCATGGCAATCTCTCCGTGTGGCAAAACTCTTGCAAGAGTATAAGAAAGTCTACAGTCACTCATGAAACCAGGATGCATGAAAGAAGCATGCAATTCTAATGGAACATAGATTTGCTCTTAAAAATGTTTCTATGTACTCTTATGATCACAACTTTCTGTTGTGTTGTTTCGCCAATAATACATTCTGATAAACATCGCCTTAAAACACAATCTTCACTCTAGAAAAAGTGAGCACGGTGCATTCATCTTCTTCTTTGGTGTATCATCCAAGTAGAACCTAAGATTTTTCCTGATCTGTACCGTGAAACTTCCTCCCTGCTTCAACAGCTTCCCTGCAAATTTGGTAAATCATTGGAAGAAGGCAAATGCATATCTTAGAGCCAATGCAGAAACGAAACTACAATAGATACAGCAAGAACATTAACCAGCTTTATCCAGATATTTAAATGATCATTGGCATATAGCTTTCATCTCCTTGATAGTAGGAAATATCGATAAAAACATGAAACAAGAAATCATAATGTCAAAATGTTGCGACTTGTGTACTTTGGAAAGAAACTCATTTTTTTATCTGCTATAGATCCTTCACATCGTGCCCATATCCCTTTGAAAAACACTAAAATTTTAAGTTAGCAATAGGCAAATCGGTTTTACAGACAGCTAAAAACGATGACCTAAGCAGAGAAGATAGAGAGTGAGATTACAAACCTAAAAGCATTTACGAGTTCTTTATTTTCAGGGTCAAGCTTCACACCCTCGTAAAAGGCATTGGCTGCTTGATCGTATTTCTGCAATAAAAGGAGCAGCTAAAAATGGTCAGATAACAAGAATAACAATAGCAGCATGAAACTTTGATAACTATGGTAAAAGATTGCAACATGCCTGCAACAATCGCAAAGCAGCACCTTCCCTATAGCAAGCTTTTGGCCAGTCTGGTCTTAATGCTCTGCAAGCCTTTGCATCAGTTAAAGCATGCTCAACTTGCCCAAGACGGATCCAACAAAGGCTTCTATTTGAATGTAATGTAGCATCAGTCGGATCTAAATCAATTGCCTGTAAGTGCATCAGCAGATGAGATTAAATCACATGATTGTGTTGTTAACTGAGTTACCCACTTCTAAGGCTCATACACACTCAATTCACCAAATGCCAGAAAACAAATTTACCTTCCTGTGATGTGCAAAAAGTTTAGCAATCAAAGTGCTTAGGCATGTGGTTTTGCAGGTTACTCCATCAGTTGATAGAAAAAGAAACAGGAAAAAGAGCTAAAAAGCAGGGTGAAGCTTCAAAGTTCGGGAAATGAATTTCTAGTCTAGGAACAAGAGATTCCAACCTTGTACTAGGATAGGTGGAATAATGCTATTGCATAGATGAGATTACTATCTTACTTGTGTATATGCATCTACAGCCATATGAAAATCTTTTCTTTTGAAAGCCTCATCTCCTCTCACTTTGGCTTCTGCGGCTTTCTTCTTTGCTTCCGGTGCCACCTATGTGCATTGTTTAAGATATATGAGAAGAATATATATTTTCTTTCATTACTTCAAACTCTAGGGTATTTTATCAAGTACAGATTCCAACCATGAAAATTACAAGCAACAGTTAACCACAAAGAAAAACCGTGGGAATCGCATCATTTAAAGCCCATTGCTCAAAAGGATGAAAGTAACCCAACAAACAAAATCTAGAAGGACAAAACCAACAAGAAAAAATTCCCCAAATAGAGTAAAGGGGACACCTCAGGGAGATCGCTTGTTGGCAATGTGGTGTCACTTTTTGCCTTAGTGTCCTTCAGATTTTTCATTTCATCCTGCAAAATAAACTTCAAATATAAATATAAATACCAGTGTATGTTGACATTTGCATTCCAAGCAAAATAAAGAAGCTAAGAAAAGGAGTGCAAGCTCACAATCTGCTTCAATTTGATTCACAGTAAAACCGATAAGTAACTTGAAGCAACAGTAGTCAGTCAGGTTTTTTTTTTCTTTGGTAAGGAGATTTCCTCTTTCCTCTCATAAGATATGTAATCAATTTCTTTGCACATGTAGATATTAGCTAAAAGGCATTCTTCAGTTGAACAAACAAAGATGCAAATCCATGTGAGACTTGAGAAAGGAACACGAAAAGAACAGAGAACAAACACTTGACAACAATTTTAAACAAAAGCCAGGATATGGACATCATCAAAGTTCAAGCTGATATGATCTCCTTGAATTTCCAACACTAAAAAGGAAAATACCAAATGAAATAGGAGAAAAACATAAAGAACTAAATTTGGCAATTAGTACCAGCTGTTTGTTAGCTTCAGACTGCATATATTCAAGAATCCCATCTATAGTCCACTCCGGAATGGCATCAATTCTTGATGTCAAAGGAAAAAGGATCTCAACAGCCCCACGTTGGCCTCTGGCTGCTGCAACTTGTATGGGCTTCTGGCCATCCTGTGATGAAATGAACAAAGGAAAATGGTGTATGAAGTCAACTACCATTTTGCAGATAAAACTTACTTAACTACCATTTTGTACTTTGGTACTGAGTTATACTTCACTTTCCTTAAAATTGAAAGAGAAAAACTAAAAATCCTTGGGAAAAAATTTTTTGTTCATAAAATAAGAAAAAAGTGAGCTTGATGAATCTTTTTTTTAATCTAACTCTTGCCCGAGGTTCTAGTTCGAAATAGCAAATATCTATTGTCAAGTACGCTCTTTAAAGATTAGATCACAGCTCAAGAGTCATGTATGCCAATTCAGAAGGCAGCAGTGGCTACCATACAAGTGAAAACCCATCACTTAGTATAAAATGTATTAATAGAAACAACTGGCATCCCCATTCTATGGATGCTCGGAACTTACAAGTCCCAAATGTACATTTAAATTAGTACAAGCACATTCAGAAGACAATAGAAACAGTACTTTAAATAACAGTTTGATACTTCAACATCTGACAGGTACCCCACAAGAAACATCCCACTATCCTACCAGTAAATGCAAACAGATCCCTAAAAAAACTTTAAAGCAAAAGGATGATTATTTTCTGAAAAACCAATGCATTAGTGACCTCACCTCATCAATGGCATTAGGATCAGCTCCAGCTTTCAATAAGCTGTTTATTAAGTCTGGGCTTCCATTATCAGCCGCAACATGCAATGGAGTTGCTCCACCAGCTGTAATGTTCACTTTAGAACCAGCCTGAATATAAGAAAACACATAATTCAGTGACAACAATGAAATGTTAACATGGGACGGCATATAGTTAAACATAATAAATGCTTCAGAGCCAACGTCAAATAATATTATATATTAGCAATCCATCTACTTAGAGAGAGGGGGGGGGGGGGGGGGGAAGAAACAAAGATCAGAAATGGAAAAAGAGGAACTGTTTGCAAAATTCAAACTTCCTATTTAGAGGTCACTTGTCAAGTAAAGCAACTAAAAGTATAAAAAAAGATTTGGTTATTTCTCTTCTTAAGTTTTCATTTTGAAAGCATTTTATCATAAGCGAAAACAGTTTCCAACATGGTAGAAAACTAAGAAGATACAAAACCTGAATCAACAAGTCCAAGCATGCAAGTGAACCTGCTGCCACAGCTGACAACAATGGAGTGATATTATCCACAGTTTCAGCATTAGGCTGCAAAAGTAATCATCATAAGTATCAAAGACAAACTCACATCAAAGGAACTACTCAAAACAGGAGTCCCTAAAGAAAACACAAAATTCTCTAGTCCCTAGAATTTTTCTTATTCGAGTATTACAACATGAAAACGTACATTAGCATGATGCTCCAACAAAACTTTTACAGCATCAGGTTGAGCATGACCGGCAGCCCAAACCAAAGGAGTGCCAGCATCACTTTGCAAATCAACCTCAACACCTGTGGCCAGTATATACTTCAGCAACTCAATATTCCCTGCAAGCAAGAAGTAGTAAATTGGACGTAAGAATTCACAAGGATTGGTTAAGAAAAAAAAAAAAATTTAGGCAGGTCAAATTACCATGGACAATAGCTCTCTAGTAAACTTTGTTACAATGAGCCATGGACCATAGCAAGTTAGTAACATCACATTGAACTAAAATCAGTACACTATCAGATCAGAATTGAAGAAATAATAGACACCACCCCCATCCTCAGAAAAGAAACAAACAAGCTAAAGATAACCCACCTATTCCGGCTGAATGATGCAAAGCTGTGGCACCTAATTCACTGGGTATAGCAGGATTGGCACCATGGTCTAGAAGGTATTTTGAAGTGAGAGTATGACCTTGCCGAGCAGCATGAAGGAGTGGAGTCTCACCTGAATTTTAAGTAATTCAAGAATTCAAGTCCAAGATTCTTTAGCACACAAAGAACAGAGCACTGGAAAATTTTGGCTACATAAGATGTAAAAATCAAATGCATACCATCTTCATCTTGTGTGTCAACATCAAGCTTCAATTCTTCCAGCAAGTATTTGCACACCTCAGTCTTGCCCTCCCTTGCTGCAAAATGAATTGCCCCTCGTTTATTGGCATCCTTAATATCTGCCACTGTTTTCGCCAGTCCCTTCCCCTCATCAAGTTGAGCCGCAATCTCTACTCGAAACAAATATAAAAAAAAGCCCAAAAAAGAGCATTTCAATTAACATTGAACCATTGGAATAATAAATAAGGACAAAACTTGAATTGCCTTACTTTTGAGAAGATCAAGATTCCCAGTGCAAGCAGCATTCAAAAAGTTTTGAACTTTCTGCCTTACTGCAATAAAAATATCAACAAATTTCCAAATTTAATCTTAGAGCTATTGAATTTTTGCATTCAGGGTACAAAAATCATAAACTTCCATCTATAATACACAGCAACAGAAACACAGAATCCCCGTTAAAGCATTCAACTTTTTGGCTCCAAAGGAATCTAAACGTTAAAGATTAAAAACCCAATAAACAACAATGCAGAATCATATGCATAAATATAAATAGGTGAAGAAAGTGGGAACCTGCGAGGGCAGTTGGGGCATCAGACGCCATGGTTACTGTTGCCTTTGTAAAACCCTACTTTGCCTTTGGTGGGTTTGCTCTGAAAAGTACAAAGAGTTAATAACTTGACTTGAAATACTAGGCTGTGCCAAAGCCTTCGGATGCTGTCCTGTATGCTAAGAAGAAGTTTCTAGGGTTTTACAACAGAGTTAATAAAGGATTAAAATTTTTCACTTTCTTGTAAATATATTATTTAAAGTGAGTTATAGTGAAAATTATTGAAGTACTACACGTTAAAATATCACATGATAACATAAAAAAAGATTTAAAACGGTATTTTTGTTTATTTTTAAATTATAAAAAATAATTGAAAATTTTCTCAAAATCTTTTTTGTCCATGTATGTAGGTATGCACATGCAATTTTTTTTCCTTAAAATTTATTTAGCCCCATCATTTTGACAAGCGCTGTGGAATTCAAGCTGTGTGATTGTAGAATTTAATCTAAGAAATCCTGGATGAAACAATGTATAAAAGAAAAGAAGCATTGGAGATTCAAGAAATTAGTAAGTATAAAAGAAAAGAGACTGGTTCAGAATGCAATGTTGAAAAAAAAAAAAAAAACAGACCTAAATATCTGGTATCACTTCATCTCATCATTGTGCTGAAGCACTTCAACTAAATCATTAAATGGTAGCAATTAAACAGTACATTCCTTCAGTACAAATTTCCAGGCCAATGCCTAGTGCTGTTGTTTACATCAGATACCGTGATACAAAATTTGGTTACAAATCTTGGTTCTTTCAAGAGAAATTTGGAAGAATCCATAGCAGAGACCTCTTCTAACCAAACTTTTCCAGGGCCAAATGTCAATCTCTCTGACCCTTCTTAAAAATAAGCTGCACCATTTCCTTGATAGCACATTTTTTTCTTTTTCTTTTTTATTTTTTGGTTTAATTAATCAGAGGAAGAACCTAAACAATGAAGCCAACCTCTCTCTCTCTCTCTGACTTAATCTTTATTCTGACTCTAGATTTTTTTTTTTTTTATTTTCCTGCCTCTATACAAGCCAACCCACAGGTCAATATGACTGCATCACAGAACATGCCACAGCCTGCGCCCAATGCCTAAGCTTAGTCTTCACTTGCTGAGGATTATCTCCTGGAAAATGGAAATAGCAGCATAATCAATATTGCAAGAAACCAACCAACCTGATTTTGTCGTTGAATAAGATTTTACCCTTATTGTGGCTATTTCATTTGGTTTATGTGTTTTAGGCATTGAAACTTTACCTGGGCTGCAAATTTTCCAATCTGACTCACTTCCAAAAGAAGATGACCTGGCCCCAAGTGATGATGTTGAGGATGAACCTCGGCTTTTAGGTGTTGAAACTGGACTAGGAGAAAGCTGACGGTTTACAGCAAAATAAAGGTCCAAAGCAGGCAATGTATTGCATAGCTGTTGACCTTCTTCCTCATTGAATCCGAATCCAAGCTCTATGCACCCTTTAAGTTCGTGCAAGTCTTCATCAGTCAAGCCACTAGTTTCAATATTAATCCCGTTCTTTCGTCTCTCCTGACGAAGAATCTGGCGGCGCCTTCTCTCCCAAGCAATGTCCCTGGAGGTCTCACACATTGATAACTGCTTGGATAAACATCTCTTGTTTTTCATTAATGGTGATGGAACCAATGGCATACGTTGCAAGTCTTCTGTTTCTGAGTCACATAATGATGATGATGAAGATGCTGAAGATGTAATGGCCTTTGTTATTGGCTCTCCGTCCTTCACCATTGTCCTTTCACACATTTAGCTCAAAAGGAAGATAAGTTTGTGTTGTCCCCAGACAAGACAATTTTTCTTATTTGTATCTATGGAGAGATACCTTAAAAACAATAAGCTTCTTCTTGTATCTTGTATCTTGTTGGCAATAAATGGAACACAAAGAGAAGCTTATTGCCTCTTGCCGGCCGCGGCAGCAACTGAAGCTGACGCGGCCAAGCAATGGTAAAAGTGGGGGATGGGGATGGGGATGAGGGCTCTGTTGGAATGAGCTATATATTGCGAATTCGAGTGATTTGTCTTTATTAACTTTTGATTGTGTTGTTAGATTAAACAACACCAGTACAACCAGGTTAAGCTGGAGATTGATTTGGAGTGGGCTTTAATGGAGAAAGAAAGGGTTGGCATCCGTTATGGGGATTGGTTTTTTATTCAACCATCCATTTGTAACTGTCAGCTGCAAACCCCACAATGTTATATTTAGAGAGTAGCAATGCCAATATTGGAGGGGGAAATGGGGAGTTCTGCCATGTCTGTTAGGTAGGGATGGCTCAGCTACATTCTTGCAACATTGTATTTGCTAAAGGAATTGTCCTATACAGTACATACCGCCTTTTACGGATGGTTAAGAACACGAAAAATAATTTGATACCAGAGACAATTACATTCATTTCTAAACCTTGCAACAGAATTCTGCAAATTTTATTTCCCTGAATCAAGGAAGTTTCCACTTTGCTGTCTGTTGTCTTATGTATAGTGTGATAAACAACTTCCATTAACATCAAGTACAGACAAATCAAGATTCTAATGTCTGCAACATTTTGATATCAGACAATTCAAAAAATATTATGTGCAACATCTATAACCAAATCCTAAATTCATTATTTGCTATTCATGTTTTAAGAATAGGATCATTTTTACAATAAAAAACGTTGGTTTCTTTTTGTTTTTACACTAGGGACCCATAATAAAAACAATTAATCAGAAAATCCAGTAACAATTGGAGAGAAAACAATTTTCGTAATGTCTGACAGGGTGAGAATTCTGTTTAATGATTGGAGTTTGTACCATGCCCAACTCTCATCTTTATGCTTGAGGCTGGGAGAATTTCATTGTCACTTATCTTTATGCTCAGCTCTCATCTTAATGTTGTTCATCTTTAAGTCATTTGGAAACTTGCTTTGTCATGAGACTTAAACCTTCAAATTATCTGTAACTTGAGATTGGAACATGCATTTCTTTGGCCATTGCTGAGCAGTCTCCCAGACTTTATGCATATTTTTATTAGTGTTAATATGTAATTTGGTCCTTGAACTATGTTACTTTTAATGATTTGGTATTTATAAAAAAAAATTGATTAAATACCTAAATTTATTTAAGTGAAGTATAATGCAACTAATAGCACAATTAATCGAAGGCTAAAATAATAAAAAAGTCCCTGAACTTTATTATTTTATTTTGATAAATTCATATACTTTTATTGTACTTAAATAATCTTCTAATCTTTAATTTACACTCAAATAAGCCATTAATTTTTAATTTATATTCAAATAAACCTTTAACTTTTAATTTATACCTAAATAAGCTTTGATATAAAATATCATGCATGTAACACATCAATTTCTCACTATTACAAATTCCAAGAGTAAAATCTTTACTTATATAAATAATCAATTTTTACCATATTAAAGAAAATCGGAAAAAAATTCACAGTTCATTCGAAATAAGAACTTATTTTAATACAAATAAAATAATAAAAATTTATGTGTATGATAAAAGTATAATTTTTATTTTTAAAATAGTGAAACAATTGAAGAGCTTTTTTAATATTTTAGCTTTAATCAAATTACTAACGAATAAACAATGTCTCATGTGCTGTCATATTATTCGTTATTTTTTTGTCAAATCTGTTACGAGAATTAGTTTGCAAAGCAAAATGCTTGAGAAAAAAAAAATTGGATACTGGTGAATTTTTTCTATAGTACCAAATCGTGAATAATGATAATTCAGGGCTAAATCGCAGGTTAACCCTTTTCATTATTATAACTTTTATGTTATATTATTGTGAGAAAGAGAAGAACTAAGAAATATTGTGAAAGTGAGCTGAATTTATTTTTCAATGTAGTGACAGCCTCAACAATCTAGAACAACAGTCTAAAAATTTTGATATCAAGTAGAATTTTGAGGAGAACAATGATATATTTAGTATTTTGTTTAGCATTTAAAGGGAATTCAAACCTGTTAGAACCGATCAAATTCCTACAATCACGTTTCTCTCTCTCCTTCATCAATTTCCAACAACCTGTCTCAACAATCAATCTTCTTGTTTGGACAAATAACCAAAAATGGAAGGCAAAACAAAAAAGAAAAAAAATGAAACCATAATACAAAAGATAATAAAACCTCCTTCTCTTTCCTGGTTTGCTTCCTTTAATCCAGGCGAGCCCTGCCAATGTTTGAGTTTCCATGGGAGAGTAGAGATGGCTTAGGTTAATCCGATCAACTGCAAAAGTTAAAAAAAAAAAAAAAAGAAAAAAGGAAAAAAGAAAGTAGCCAGTTTAGGCGTACAGGAGAACTCAACTTGTTCCTTCTTGCTTTGTTTTCCTGTACGCCATTGAATGCCCTTAGTGCTTCTTGGCATTTCTAACCATGACAAACAGGAACCATTTTGTGCTTTCTGTTGCTTTGTTTTCTATCATTTTCAATGTCATTCTTGTATCAAGCCAGCCTTTGGCTGTGGACTGTGGCTCGAAGGGTGGCAAAGATGAAGATGGGAGGACATGGGAACCAGATACCAAGTACCTCCTTCAATCCAACGGTTCTGTTCAACTCCAAGCTGGATATCAAGACCCTTCACTTCTTTCTACAGTTCCATACATGAATGCCAGAATCTTCACATCCCCAGCAACCTATCAGTTCCCCATAAAAACGAAGGAGCGTTACCTGGTCAGGTTTCATTTTTATCCTTCAGCTTACCCCAATTTCAATATTACCAATTCCTATTTCTCGGTGGCTGCTGGAGGGCTCACCCTGATGAACAATTTTAGTGCTGCAATTACATGTCAAGCCCTTACACAGGCTTATCTTGTTAATGAGTATTCTTTGGCACCTTCGGATTCTGAGGTCTTAAATATTAACTTAACACCCTCTACTAACTACACCAACTCTTTTGCTTTTGTAAATGGGATTGAATTGATTGCCATGCCAAATTTATTTGGCATGACTAATATGGTGGGATATGATTCATCAAGTGTGGATGTTTCAACAGAGAATTTGCAGATGATGTTCAGACTGAATGTTGGTGGACAGTCTATTCCTCCTAGCAAGGATGCTGGTGGCCTTTTAAGGAGTTGGTATAATGATGATCCTTACCTGTATGGTGCTGCCATGGGTGTCAATATTGAGGCAAGTAAAAATCTTAGGATTGATTACAAAGATTTGCCAAAGTCTTCAGCTCCAGAAGATGTTTACAGGACAGCAAGGGCAATGGGCAGAGATTCTAAATTGAACTTGAAGTTCAACCTGACATGGTTGTTTCAGGTTGATGCCAATTTCACGTATATTGTAAGATTACATTTTTGTGAGTTCCAACTTGATAAAGTCAACCAGAGAGTTTTCAACGTTTACATCAACAATCAATCTGCCCAAGCTGATCCCAGTCCAGCTGATATAATTGCATTTACAGATGGAAAGGGAGTTCCAACATACAAAGATTATGCAATAGTTGTCTCTGATGGGCCAGGCGATGAAATGGTTCAGATAGATATGACTCCATCAACTGCATCAAAGCCAGAATACTATGATTCTCAACTCAATGGAGTAGAGATATTCAAGTTAAATGATGGGAGCAAGAATTTGGCAGGCAGCAATCCACAACCATCAGCCATGCTTCTTCAAGCAGAGAGTGAGCCTAAAAGGTCTTTCAAGTCCAACAGTAGTGTAATTGGTGGAGCTACAGGAGGAGCTGCTGCTGCTTTTGTGGTGGTTGCACTATTGATTGTTGTCTACACCAAGAAGAAGCGAGTCCATGGGGTTGAATCACATACCTCTAGCTGGCTACCAATTTATGGGAACTCCCATACAACCGGTAGCAAATCAGATGGCAAGAGCAATAGCGGCCATCTTTCGACACTGGCTCAAGGTCTTTCTCGCCATTTCTCTATATCAGAAATCAAACAAGCCACAAAGAACTTCGATGAATCTAATGTCATTGGAGTTGGAGGCTTTGGTAAGGTGTACAAAGGAATTATTGATGGAGGTACCAAAGTGGCTATTAAGCGATCCAATCCATCATCAGAACAAGGAATTAATGAGTTCCAAACTGAAATTGAGATGCTTTCAAAGTTGAGACACAAGCATTTGGTTTCTTTGATTGGTTTCTGTGAGGATGGTGGTGAAATGTGCTTGGTCTATGACTACATGGCCCGCGGAACTCTTAGGGAGCACATTTACAACAACAAGAAGTCTCATCTGTCATGGAAACAAAGGTTGGAAATCTGTATTGGAGCAGCCAGGGGACTTCACTACCTCCACACTGGAGCTAAGTACACCATTATTCACAGGGATGTAAAGACAACAAATATTCTCTTGGACGAAAATTGGGTTGCCAAAGTTTCTGATTTCGGGCTCTCAAAAACTGGTCCTGACATGAATCAAGGCCATGTGAGTACAGTGGTAAAAGGTAGCTTTGGTTACTTGGACCCTGAATATTTCCGAAGGCAGCAACTAACTGAAAAATCCGATGTCTACTCCTTTGGTGTTGTCCTCTTTGAGGTATTATGTGCTAGACCAGCTCTGAATCCTAGCCTTCCAAAGGAACAAGTTAGTCTTGCAGATTGGGCCCTTCATTGTCAAAGGAAAGGAGTTCTTGAAGACATCATTGATCCTCATTTGAAAGGAAAAATAAATCCAGAATGTCTAAAGAAGTTTGCTGATACAGCAGAGAAGTGCTTATCTGATCATGGACTTGAGCGTCCTCACATGGGTGATGTGTTGTGGAATCTTGAGTTTGCTCTCCAACTGCAAGAAACTGCAGATGGTTCGAAGCCCGGTTCGAGTTCAACAAGTGATCAAGGAAGTGTCCATTCAACAGATTCTAGTGTAAGAAGCCAAAGAGAAGCATTACATGTAGGCAACCTCAGCCTTGGCAGTGAGCATGAATTGAGTGAGGAAGTTGACAATGAGAGTGTCATCTTCTCTCAACTTGTCAATCCAAAAGGCCGCTAAAGGAAAATCATCCTGGAAACTGATAAGGCCATTGACCTCACAGTGATCAAAGGGAAGAAGCCAAGGAACTCAAGCATTACAAGAAGAACAACCATTTTTTTTTTGCCTACTCAAGAGGGTGACATTTATACCGTTTGTATTCTATGTTATTTTTTTCTAGCATTGCATAATATCAGACACGTGATATAAATCAAAGTTTCCCACTTGCCTGGTACTACTATAATTAAGTTGTGTTTATCACTATAATTCACCATGTTAAAAACTTGTACATTTTCTTTGATTCTTCAATTTCAATTTCATCACCAACAGAATTGCAAAAGAATTTTTTTATTCAATAAATTTCTTCAGATTATCAGAACAATTCCAAAGTTTCTTGTAGTTTTTAATATGAATCCCAAATGTCTCAATGAGGTTTCATTCGACTGTGGGACAAATTTTAGATAAAAATTTTTTAGTAAAAATGATATAATAAAAACTGCTAAAAAATCTAAAACAATGTACGTATTGATGAAATTCAATAAAAAAATCTAATAATATGTAAAATATTATTGAAATTATAATTTATAATTCAAATTTAACTAGTACTTAATTAAGGGTCTATTAAAATTTTACTAAAAATGATTATCTAAAAATAAATCTAAATTTATTAAAAATTTTCATATTTTACACAATTTATAAAACAAATCTTTCAATCTATAGATTTTAATTGTTTTTAATTTTATTTTTTATATTTTTTAGCAAAAATATTTCCCAAAAGGCACTAGTGGTCTAGTGGTAGAATAGTACCCTGCCACGGTACAGACCCGGGTTCGATTCCCGGCTGGTGCATCTCAAGGAGCAGTGACGTTTAACTGCGCTTTGTGGTTGAAAGGTCCACCACGTCCCTCTGATCCAACGATTAGAAATTACGCATCTGAGCTCCTTTTCCCATTTTTCTTTTTCTTTTTTTTTCCAACTAAAAAAGGCCCATTTTTCACGAATTTTTAATTTCAATAACAAATTACTATTACAAAGCAAAAGGATTAATTACCTATTTATTTTATTTTTTCCTCTTTATTATTTAATTAGAATTATGTTTAAGACAAAAATCATATCAACATATATATATTTTGTCCTAGTAATGCATGTATAGTCAACCTCATATAGTTGTGCTATTTTTTTCCAATTTTTTTAAAGTTTATTAAAAAGTAATTTTTCATTAATTTATTAAATATGAGGTAAATAAATATGTTTATACTTATTCAACAAAATTGTATGAAACTTAAAAATCATTATTGCTAAAAAATAATAATGAGAACATGCTTTGAATTTAATTAGAGACATTAAACTTAATAATTTAAAATATAATATGATATGGTAATATAAATTTAATATGAAAATAAGATACAAAAGTAACATAACCTAAAATTTTAATAATAACTATATATAAATTAAATAAAATAAAAAATATATTTAAATTTTTGTATAAAAATAAATTATGACACATAATTCTCATATAAAATAAGATATAAATAAATAAATTTTAATATTTTACATGATACGAATACACAAATCATTAAATTTAAGAGACATCAAGACCTCTATAAAATATTGAGGACCCATTTGTTTAATAATTTATTAATCTTATCGAATTCAAATCTTTCTATTAATAAAAGAAAATTTGCTTTGCTTTGCACATTCTCTTTTGACAATTAATATAATCAAGACAATTTCCAAAGTCATAGTTGCGTGCCGGGTACTAATAAAATTGATTGCTTACTATCTAGAAATTGAATATTCCAGTTAGTGTAATCTAATGTAGCTTGATTAGATATTTAGGCATCTTAATAAAATAATAAAAATTTTCCTCCATCTCCAACTAAATATTCTTGCAAGAAGAATTAGGCATCTTGTATAAGATGGAAGGATTTATGGATTGATAATTTAGAAGTTGGCAATAGATTGGTTACGGTTGGATTACTTCAAGCACGAAATTTACGTATGAATCTTTTCGGGTTTGAAATTTTTTTAAATTGAATTGTTTTAAGTTTAGATCATATTTAAATTAAATTTACAATAAAATTATTAATTAAATTTTGCAATTTTGATATCAAATCTAATTTTATTTTGGATTAGTTCAAGTTTTAAATTGTTTACAATTTGAAAGATTTTGAATTGTGAGTCTTTGATTTTTTTTTTTTTGTCAATTTAAGTTTGAAATTATTTGAATTTAATTTTTTTTCAAACGAATTTTTTGGTTTAAGTTCATTTTGCCATTTTTAAGTGAGAAAATATTTTCATTATGTAACTCAAAATTGATCAATGAATCTTCCAATATACAACATTAAAGTACAAATTTCTTTGGAAAACATATGAATGTATTATAAAGGTTGCTTTATAGATGGATGAAACCATTTGCATTATGTAACTTTAAGACATAAATCATCATATGTATAAAAAAAAATATTATCATATGGTCATGTTGATGTATAGTTGTAAGCTTATAGAACACCTCATATTCAATTATTGGTGCATAAGTCAACAAAATTAGCACTTTCTTGATTAAATTAAAGAAGCAAGGGATTTTGAGATGACTTTCCTACATGATAATGTTTGTCAAGTGAAATGACTTTGGGAGTTTGGCCATTTAGCATTGATGTATTATATTAAGAGAGAGAGAGACTATAATATGAAAGTGTGTCAAAGTCAATTGTAGTTAAAAATATGCTTATATCAAGTGATTTTAATATGAGAGATTATGAAAATCTTCAATTAAAAAAATTTTTATATTTGATATATTATCAGTAAATAGATTTTATATATTATTAATAAATTATATGATAATATTTTATTAATGAACAAATATTAACTCTTAAAATAAATATACACAAATTAAATTTTTTTTATAAACTTACTTAGTAATAAAGTATTATCATCTAATTTTTTTTATTAATGAATTATCAATATCTGATTTACTAACATTATATAAAATCTATATACTAACAATGCATCAAATATAAAAAAATAATAATAATAAAATGTGAGTTTATCATCATTTCCTTTGTTTTTGCCTAGTAAGGATATCATTAGAGCTTGCATAAGTTTCCAAATAAATGAAATTTAATTGGAGAAATATGATGTCAATCCGCATAAATATTTGACAATAGATCAACATTTTGAGGAATTGATGGGGTAACCCAATGGGGTAGATGCCTGTCATGTCCATTTTTCTTCCTTCTTTTATGCCATAAATAATATATTCAATTATTTTATTTTAAAAAATTCCCTTAAATTATAAAATGGTTGTTAGGGTAGGGATTCAATTCTAGCATTTTGTTTGCTTGCTCAACAAGAGAACTTAAAAGCCCATTTGACAAGAGAAAGAGAAAAAATGAAAGGAAATAAAAATTAGATTATTTTTTGGAAATAAAAATTGAAGCCAAAAGAAAATTAAAAAAAAAACTAAAATATAGATTTTATAATTATTTTTTATGGGTTTCTTCAATTTCTTTTATTTTTAGAAGATTTTAATTTGTTTTTTTTTTATTGCAAATAAGAATTATGAGATTCAAACTTACCTTAAGAATACATGAAAATTAAAAACATGAGGGAAATTTGTTTTTGAATTACCTTATGCATGGGTGGAGCCAAAGTTCAAAATTTTTTTTATATCATTATAGATCAGTAATTGAATTTATCAAAATTAATATATGTCTCCCCTTTCTCTATTCAATTCACTGTTTGACATTTTTTAGTTATTGTTTGCCTTCACTTTTGACCTTAAAAACATATGAAAATTAAGTTTAGTCTTGATTAACTGTAACATTGTGTTTGATAATAAAGGAAAAAGAACGAAAAAAAATGAAAAAAAAAAAAGGAGATAGTTTTCTTTCTAACCCTTCAATTTTATAGTTTTCTTTCTAACCCTTCAATTTTATTTCCTCCTAAATCCTATAAAACATAATGTAATACACAATTTTTTTTACTTGGCATGGTAGTCATCATGGAGTAATGAGGTCCAAATTTTCTTTGAACCCTAACAAAAATCAAGTGATAGAATTAAAAAAATAATGATTCCTTCTTTCAATTTTTATTGAAATTGTTAGGTTTTCAATTATACAATAAGTATTTTTCACCACATATTATTGTTATTTTAAAAATTTGAATTTGTTAATAAAGTCATTTTTATTTATTTAGGCAAAGGTATATTCAAATCATCCAAGTGTTTATAAATAAATTATTGTGATATTTTTCTAATCAAATTTTATCAAGCAAATGGAGAAATATGATAGTAATAGTTAAATTCCATGTAGTAGAAATTTTTATTTTCAATTGATATGTGCCAAATAATTTTAAGAGGATAAATAAAAATTTTTAAAAATCGAATATGAATTTTTTTTCAATTGATTTATATAATTATTTTTAAAAAATAATATTTAACACGTTAAAAATTCAAATCATAATCTCATTTATATAAAAATTTTTAAAATTATAGTCAAATTAATAATTTCAAACAAGCTAATTTTATAATTTTCTAATAAATTAGGATAACACTTAATTGAAACAATTGTAAAAAAAAAGCTATCTCATATGATGATTATGACTTAAAAAACATGAATCTATTTCCACTTGAAAAAGAAAAAAGGTTTCTAATTTTCAACTTAGTGGTATGTATGATGATAAAATAAAATTGAAAGTAAAAGAAAAAAAATAAAAAATAGTTAAAATATGTTTTAAAATAATTCCAGAAAAAGAAAGACAAAGAGAATCTGTGTCAGTCAACTATTCTTCATAGTGGATCCCACATTAAGCACTATCAGACCACAGAAGCTCTGCCTGGTCAACATTCGCTGAGACACGTGGCAGAATATTTATCGTCCGTGGCCATTTCACATTTGCATTAGCTGGGATGCCCCTCACTCAAGAGTGGACCCATGGACCCCACTTTTACAGGCAATTTGCTTTTTCTTTTCTTTTTATTGAAAATTGAAAGACAATATACGAAAAAAGAAAAAAAATCTACAATTAATTTTATTATTATAAATTAATGAGTAGTTTAATTAGAAAGTTTTAGGTAACAATGATTTTTTTTTGTCTTTTGCTTTTTAATTTAGTGATAAATAAGTTTTAAAAACATATTAAAACTTGAGTTCAAATTAAATCATTTTTTATATAATAGTATATTATCTTCTTTTAAATAAAAAAATAAATTTTTTGAATAAATAATTTGTAATTTTTTAATTAAAATCTTTGTTGAAGTGTTATTAGATTTATTAAAAATAAAATTAAATGAAAACTTAATTGATGATTTGTTCAATTTATCGTAAAAAAGAAAAAAAATCAAATGACGTTGAAATTAAAATTTTGAACTATATTTCGAGACTCAACCTTTCATTTTTTATTTTTTCTCTTATTTTTAAAATAATTCACTCATTTGCACGTAAAAATGTATCATATTTTTTATATCCCACTATTTTTTTCTTTTTGATAATTACGATAAATTTACTAATTAAGTTTTTAATTATTTGTATTGTCAACAAATTTAGAAATATCTAAATAATATTACCAAGTGACTTATCTTGGTATTTTTCAAACATAATTTTTATAAATTATGATATAATTTAAATTATTATTTTATATATAACATGTAATTTAATAATATAATAAATATATGTTTAAAACTTATTTGAAGAAACACTTATGAACATTTTAAATTCGTATGACATTAAAAAAAATAATTATTGATATATTAAATAACAATTTTTTGGATTTTGTTAATAAAAGTAAAATTAAAAGGAAAAAGAAAAAGAAAAATGGGTCATTATTGGGACCCACATCAGGATCTTTGACAGAGACTGGAGTTCTTTTACTGTCTTTCTGTTTTGCTTCTGCCATGAACAGAACACACTTTGCTTTTATATTCTGATAGTTTTTAAATTTTTAGTTAAAGAAAAAAGAGGGGCTTTGTTTTCTTTGGGTGGTTTTAGTAAGTCTATGAAACCAGGCAAAAGTCTCCTTTCACGCCTCTCAATTAATAGGATAAAATCTAGGACTTTCTCTCTCCCTCTTTCTCTTTCTCCTTATGTTCAAATTTTAGCAAGGTTTTGTCATCTGAGCTTTTTTTTTTTTTTTTAAAGCTGTTATTTGTTCACTTTAACTTTTGTTTTATTTCATTCCCAGTTTTTTTTTTCCATTGAAAATAGCCAATTTTTCATGTGTTATGTTTAATTTCAAAAAAAAGTTTTCAATTTTGAGTAATACCCAATTTCAAAGCCTTGGTCTTGTTTCATGTTTTGGTGTTTAATCATTTAAAACCTGGTCTCTTCTAGTTATAGTTTTTGGCAAGGCCTTAGTCTCTAATTTTGGGTACTAATGGCCTTGAGTAAAGGACTAATTTTTGGGGTTTAAAGGGTTAGTGATAAATTTTGTTGTCATTGAAATTTTTTGTTCATCTGGTTTTTAAGGTTTTTTAGGAGTTTTGGGTTGTTTTTTGTAAGGTTTGAGTGAGCATGGAGGAGGTTGAACAAGCTAACAAGGCAGCTATCGAGAGCTGTCATAAAGTTCTTAGTCTCTTGTCTGTACCAAAGGATCAAGTTCAGTATAGCAACTTAATGATGGAAACTGATGAAGCTGTGTTTAAGTTCAAAAAAGTTGTGTCTCTTCTCAGCAATGACTTGAGTCATGTAAGAGTAAGAAAGTTGAAGAAGTTTATATCAACTTTGCCTCAAAAAATCTTCCTAGAAAGTCCCAATTGCAGAACGATTTTATCACCAAAACCCCTTCAAGTATACCCTTCAAATCTGTTTGACAAACCACCCCTTGAAGTTGATGCTAGAGCTAAACATCAATTGCAGCTGACACAAAAGGTGTTCTTTGATCAGAACCCTTCATTTGAAATGAATTCATCAGTTAACCCTTCCCTTCACATTGCCCAACTAAAGCCATCACAAGACTTCCACTTTGTTCATCATCAGCAACAGATGCAAAGGCTGCAATTTCAGCAACAACAAATGAAATATCATGCTGACATAGTGTTTTCCAAGAGCAATAGAGGTATAAACCTTAAATTTGATGGATCTAGTTGTACACCAACCATGTCATCAACCAGATCATTTGTCTCATCTTTGAGCATGGATGGTAATGTTGCTAACTTGGATGGGAATTCCTTCCATTTAATTAGCATGCCAAACCATTTTGATCAAATCTCACAACAATCAAGAAGAAGGTGTTCAGGTAGGGGAGAAGATGGCAGTATGAAATGTGGTACCACTGGTAAATGCCATTGTTCAAAAAGGAGGTTAGTTTTGATCTCTAACTCATGTGTTTAAGTTCATGTTATTGTTCTCTATTTGCTTATCATTTCTGTTTGTTGTTTACAGGAAACTGAGGATTAAGAGGTCTATTAAAGTGCCTGCTATCAGTAACAAAGTTGCAGATATTCCTCCTGATGAATATTCATGGAGGAAATATGGGCAAAAGCCAATTAAGGGTTCTCCACACCCTAGGTAACCCCAAACCCACGAATTTTTTTTTTTTCTATCATTTGATGTCATTACCAGTTTACTAGTTTCAGGATTAGATAACCATTCATATTTATTTATTTAATTCGTTTCCAGTTTTATGCATCTCTGTTTATGCTGGCTGTTGAAAATTTTTGGAGGCTAGGCTTTATCAGTTGGTAATAGATGGAATGGTTTCCAATTATATGTGTGTGCGCTTGAGAAAATTGGCAACTATGGTCTATTGCTTCTGTCATGCTGCTAACACAAGGTTTGTCTTTGCAACAATAAGCCAAGAGAATGGTTTGTCCGTTGTCAAGGCCTCTTTTAACTTTAGCTGAAGCACAGGACTGCCTAACCTACTGCTGTAAAATGACTTGATTTGAGCAAGTTTTGAGTATTGAATCAATTTGAAACAACATATCTAACTTTTAGGCAATTTTTTTAACTCATTGCGGCGTTCACACAGACTCAAGATATCAATGACCAATTTAAATCCTTGCCAAGATCTTTAGGCAAGAATTAATCATTTTACCATAACATGTTAAGCATGATCACTTGTAGAAAGACATGATTCTCGTGCTGTTGATATAGAGCTTTTGCAATTTTCCTTCGCCAATACACAATTTAATGTTTCTTGTTGCAAGCTTTATTTGTGTTAAACCGATTATGCTATTCTGAACCTGTTGCTGGAACCATTCCATTAACAGAGAAGCATTTATGATGCAGGGGATACTATAAGTGTAGCAGTATGAGAGGTTGCCCAGCGAGGAAGCATGTCGAGAGATGCCTGGAAGACCCTTCAATGCTGATGGTCACTTACGAAGGCGAGCATAATCATTCAAGGTTACTCTCAACACAGTCTGCCCATACATGAAAATGCAGTTGCTACCAATTTCTTGTTCTTTGACTTCAAAAAACCCAACCTCCAACTGTTAAAATCCAAAAAAAGCCGGTTGGCTTTTAGATGTGAATATCTATTGTACATAATATGGGGTTTCAAACTAAGATTACAGATGGTGGAGCATTTCTGCATAATTTAGCTTGAACCACAGAAGTAGATCAAAAAGGTTCTTAAATAGAATAGGAATTGTGAACTTTTTAGCTTTGAATTTATGTGTGACCTATGTTTCTTCTTCTTGTTTTCGATAATTTAGCTTTGATTGTATGTATGATTGACAACCGGTAAAAAGGGAAACTACAATGTCAACTAAAATCATGTAACTTGAGCAGTGCCAAAAAAACCTATGCTGCTGTGAACTGATTTCGTAATATTTTTAAGTTGTTTGCGTTAATGTTGCTCCGAAAGTGAGAACTTGTGGACCATTCATTCTATCATTATTTATCTAATTGCTACAAAGATTTTATATTTTTATAAATTATTCTGTTTTTCTTTGTTTTTCTCATTTGACCATCAAATGTTACCAGCAAAATAGAATTTTTTGGACTTTGGTATAACATTATATCTCTAATTTTGGTTGGTTAGAAAAGAGTTTAAAATTTAAGAGAAAGAAAAAAGATAAGGTAGAAGCATGAAGAGGTTGGTATATAAAATTTAAATCTCAAACCTACTGTATATTATTTTTTAAAAGTGATTACATGAACTAAGTTAAATTCAGGTTGGCCTCTTTTATTCATGTTCAATGAACACTTACCTGCTCATGATACCTTCCGAGAGATTGTTATGGTTAACGAACCCATTATGAAAATTTTAGAAGGCAAAAGAAAAGAAAATTATAGTCCATCATAAAGAATAATATCAGAATAAAACCAGGCATTTGGTCCACATTAGAATTAATAACTCTAATATATAACAAGATATGTAACCATAGAACTTACAAAACATATACAATTCACATCAATGCAAACCACTGAAAAACAAGTCATCCCTGCTGAAAAAGAAACAGGCTAATTCCTTTCAGGACATCCATATGGCACTACCGAAATTCAAGACCATTTCCCTGCTTAAGAGTTAGTTAAAAATCAGATGTTCATGTCTGAACAGTGATGTTAGCATTACTCTGCTTGGTGATTTTAGGAGCAGCTTTTGTTGCCTCTTTTACCTGTTTTCCTCGATCTTTCACTCTGCCAGCTCCAGTACTGCTCTGTCCACTGACCAGACCATTGCTTTTGACATCGTTCGCAGTAGTGGATCGATCCCTGTGGTTACCTAAGCTGTGGCGGTGAGTCCGGCAGCAAGTTTTTGCATTTTCATCCTGAGATGAGTGGATTGCGTCACCACAGCTCTTTCTCCGAGTAAGATTCGGTGACTTTGGCCGAGTCAATGGCAGCTGAAATGAAATAAAATCAAGAATAAAAAGTTTCATTACCCACCCAAAGCTGCATGGAATATATAAAGATTTTGTTCAAAAGGAATATGTCAGATATGTATTTTAAATTTGAGTATTTCTGTATGGAAACTTGATATGCCTCAGCCAAAGGCCTTCTTCAATTGGAAATGGTGTGTCCTTGTTAGGTTGTATTGGCAACTTCAGAAACAGTAATTTTAAGCAATTTTATGTTAAATAACTTTCTCAGCCTTTAGGTGGTTTACACATCAGGCATTAATCATTGACATCCAAAATGAATTAAGCAGGTTCCAATTTTTGTCCAGTCTATGTTATTTATTTTCAACCGTCAATTGATGCCAACAGGGAAATATTTTTTTGGCTTGCTACTTCAAGGACTCATAGAGAAACAAGGAGAAAAGATTCAATATTATACCTTCTTCAGTTCGACCTTTGGTGGAGGTCCTTCATAGTAGAAACTTGGTACTGGGTTTGCTTTGACAACCATGCTCTTTCTAAGCTGCTTAAGGGCTGCTTCTTGCTCTTCCTGCAAGAAAGCAAGAAGGGCCCATTTTGTTAATTATCAAAATGTATATAAATGTCACAGATATGACTGTCCAAGCAGACTGACTCTAGCACAAATATATGGGTGGGATATTTTAAATGCCACGTACCTTGGTCCTGGCCTCACACTGGCTTCTCTCAGCCTCCAGAGCTTGGTGTTTTTCTCCTAACTTCTGGTAAAACTGGATTAACAAAATATTATAGTTAGAATAACTTGAAAATGAAATGGGGAAAAAAAATCAATGAATGAAAAAATATGCAAAGAGAATTCAAGCATCAACTGTTTGGACTGAGAATTTACCTCCTTCCGTTTCTCAGCACGTTTAGCACATTTAAAAGTTGGAGCAGTTCCAATAGTTACCCTCGATCTAGAAGTTCGAAAAGATGCAGCAGTACTAGACACAGGCTAAGGAAAATTTAACTAAAACAAAAAAGGAAATTACACTACCAAAAGCCCTACCCTTAAAAAGGTTAACAAAAAAAAGAGAGAAATATGGGTAGAGTTTGGGTAGGGAAGTCCCTTAATAATACTTAAAAAGAAAAACTGCTAACAGCAAGCTCATAGCATCATATCTTAACTTCTTAACACCAAATAGAGGATACGAAGAAGCGACAGACCCACTATCGTCTTCATCAGGAAGCTTCCTGTCATAAGGATGCAAGGCCTTCCTTGACAACAGAGGAATCATAGGAGAATTTGGCTGAAAGAAATGGTGAAATCTAAAAGATCAGCATCGTGCACATGTCAACAATTAAGTAACACCAATGATCTTAAACCAAACAAATAGAATAGTTTAGACAGATGAATAAATACTGGCACAGAAGCATGCTTTACAAGCAAGGCAAGAAAAATATCACTTATTGGATATCCACAATATCATTCCAACATGCATGTAAAAAAGACTGTAAGGCCCAGCTAAGATTAGGAAAGAAAATTCCATATTATTGCTAAGTTTCCTTTCAGAAAATTCCCTATTGCCATATTTGGAAATCTCTTACTGCAGATAAAAAGGTGAAAGGTCCTTCTTTAAGGGCATAACCATTTTCCTACTGGTCAGACCTCTTATGTAGAACATTGCTAACCTGGTTGTCTTAACTGAACTAAATCATAAATAAATGGGATTAGATTTAAGTCAACCAAAGGTCCATGTTGTATTCACTGGATCAGAAATTTCATCCTTACTCAAGAATTTTAGTTACCTCTGACTTTTTTCTAGCAGTAGGGGAAGGTGTAGAGTTAACATTTGCTGTGCCATTTGAACAGGTTTTGGAGGTAGTGTGGTGCACATGAGTATTTCCAGCACCACTGGATTTTGATGCAGTGGTGCTTAACTTCTTATTGTCAGTGGGCTTCTGATCTTCAGCCTTTTCATTTTTCCCTTCAGGGATGTCAGTACCAAAATTTGTGCTTTTAACACTCAGCACATCTTGCTTCTCATGACCATTCTCAATGACTGAGTTTTCTGCTGTGCATTTGTTGACCTCATAGTTATTTGACTCGGTGCCCTCCGAAACTCTTGGATTACCATTTGAAGTCACCAGACCATTTGATTTCACTACACCGTTTGGCTTATTGTCCATGTGCACATCTGTTAGTTCCCTCCCCATCACAACTGCGTTAGAATAAGTTGAGCTTCAGAATGCTATGAAAATGGAAATCTTTTAGCTCAGAAAAGGCAAACTTCATTCATGTACTAAAATATATAAAGGAACTACTGGAAAAGAGAAATAAACAAAAGAAAGGTAAACATATAATTCATTTGCATATTGTGTCAATATTCATCAGATGTTTCATCTACTTAAATCTCAAACAAAGAGACCACTGCTGGACATATCAAGCTTAACAATATACATGACATTGAAAAACAACAGCTGCAGGCAATTTAAAGTTGCCAAAACAAGAATTGCACTTAGAATAACAAGTACTACATGGTTATAAGAGATTCAAAACAAGTTTCCTTGCGCATATATAACCCATGGACTGAAAACCCGCATATCAAATAAAACCTATTTTTAATATAGATCCGCTCATGATCTGCAGTATGAATTCCACATCCGAGCTCAAACATGCAATCCTAATGGAGAATGATTGGTAATTACTTTACATTCGTTATTACCTAATTTTGTCTCTTCTTAATGCAGAAGTTTTCCAACAGCCACAACATTTACACGAAGTGATAAAAATCTTTTATTCCCAAAGAATCCCAAATCTTTTATTCCCAAAGAATCCCTAATCTTTTCAAAACATTGCAATACTTTCACTTTGTCTCAACCTTGGGATACAAAAAGGTAACCAGGGTATTCTCCAAAGAAGAATCTAGAAGAGGATTGATGGAATCATTTGGAAGTTCCCATGAAATGAAACTTTCACATACAAATTATAGGGAATTTAAGACTCTACTTTAGTATGCAAAGATGTTTCCTTCACAGGTAATTGCAACAAGTAGAGTATAACACAAAAAGGGAAAGATATCTAAGAAAAAGAAACAAAATCTCTCTTTTTTGAATGAAAAGAGAAAATAAAGATGTATGAAGCCCGAAAAAGGAAAAAAAATAAAGCATCATCTTTCAGGTTAGCTTATAAATAATATATATAAGGAAACAAAACACTTAAGTTAATTCAGAGACAGGACAAACAGAGAAGATAAGTCAACCAAAAAATTGTGTATTTCATTTAGCAAACACAAATAAAAGAGCCAAAAAATAAAAAAAAGAAAAAGAAAAAGAAATGAATCATGCATGAGCAAAAACATGAGAAAACCAGAAACCAAAAAAATAAAAAAAAATTCGACAAATCCAAAACTTTTAGACCAAAAAAAAAGAAAACTCAGAAATCAAAATCCAAGAGAAAGAAGAAAGCTTTAACAAGACTCCCTATTTCTTTGCAAACATTCACATAAAGGAAAAAAAAAAAGAAAAAAGACTTTACATTTAACTTTAGGGAGCTAAAAAATTCCACAAATCTAGCCCTTTTAGACCAAACTTTGAAAACCCAGAATTGAAAAACCCCAGATGAACAGAGAGAAAAGGAAAATTTTCCCAAAACTCTTCATTTCTTACCAAACATTCACAAAAAAAAAAACACACCCCTCCCAAAAAAAACCCGTACCATTACAAGAGCTAACGTTAATAAGATAAAGGTTAAAGAAAAAAACCAGAAAACATGAGAGAAAGAAGCAAAATTCCTGGAAAATGACAGCAAAAGAAAATTCAGTTAAGCAGATCAAACCACATTGCTTATGTTAAAACCAAAAAACCAAAGCAAAAAAAAAAAAAAAAAACTTTGATATATATATATATATATATATATTTCTCTTACAGTTTTTTCTAGCTTGATCTGACAAGATCTTGAAACCCTTTTTCTCTCTTCTTCTTCTTCTTCTTTCCTTACAGTCTTTCTCTCTCTCTTCTATTTTAGTGCGTCTTAGTAGCAGCCAAAATGTTTTCTGTGATTTCCCTTTTATTTAGCTCTCAGGCATTTGAAGCTGTGTTGTTTTTTTTTTTTTAATCTTCTATTTATTTATTTATTTGTAAAATTGAGCTGTTGGCTGTTCATAAAAGACAGTTTTTTCAGTTTTTAACTTTAACGCCATCTTTTTCTTCCTTCACGGCGTTACATTATCCTACAAATATTTTTGGTATTAATTCTTCCTTTTTCTTATTTTTGTATTTAATTAATGTAATAGTAACATGAACACATAAAAATAAAATAATTTTACTTGCAAATTTTGAGTGTATATTAAATAATAATTATATTAAAATTTTAATTATTAAATATATTAAAATTTTAACTATATATTTATGAAATTTAATAATTTTATTGTTAATGTATAAAATAGTAAAAAAAGAGTGAGATATGATGTTTAAAAAAAATAAGGTGTTAAGAATATCCTAATTACTTGATTCATTTTGATCATGCTTGTTGGTCCAAAATTTCAACAACAAACTTTGTTTAAAATAATACCATGATAATCATGCTTTACCATTAAAAGCATACTATAACTATAATATTTACAATTTTCCAATTTCGAGTTAATTACTTACAAAAAATTTAAAAAAAATAAAAATAAGATGACTACTTTAACATTTTATTAATTAATGAAACTTTTAAATTTTATAAACGAATTAAAATTTTATCGCATGTGTTTATATTAATTTATTATTTTTTTAAATATACTCTAATAAATATGTAATAATTTGTTTATAAAATTTTAAATAAAATTTCAAACATAATAATTTTTTTAAAAAAATAACAAAATATCTTATTTTTAATTTAATATATATTTTTATACTATAAAGTACAATTAAAATTCGAACTCAAAATTTTTAAAATTTGAACAAATATTATGTGAAATTGCTCCTCTTTCAATAGCATGTGTTTTAACGGCGTTATTTAACGGTTTTAATTTCTTAAGACGATAAAATAAAACCCGCCAACGTGGGTTTAACGGTGGTTTACACTGTAATGGAAAACGTCCAAGTCTTTGGTTCAAATATAAAAATACTTTTATTATTATTGTTTTTTTTTTCTATTCAAACGTGTTACAGTGAACCTCATCTTCTTTCAAAGGCTATTGTCGGAGACTCCTAAAAAGGGTCAACTTCTTTATCTGACCATATTGCCCTCCATTACCATTACTTTTTTCTTTTTTTTTTTACTTTTTAAATTTTTTATGAAATTTATATGCGTTTTATATTGTTTCTGCTTGTTTTCAAGGGTTTTACATTGGTCATAGAAACTTTTTTTTTTTTTAATATAAGAGAGATCGGAGCTTAAAAGATTAAAAATAAAAATGATAAATATTAAAATCGAATGTCAACTTTGTGAGAATTAAAAAAAAAGTGAATGAATCATTTGATTAAATTTCAGATTCACTAATTAAGGTTAATTAAGTATAATTATGAAAAGGAGCTTTGGTCGGAATTTGGGTTTGAGCATGTTAAGAAATAGGGACCCATTGATTCAATTTAGTGGATTTCTTCAAATATTGAAGTTTGTTGGGGTGGTACCCATGATGCAAAATTTTCACACAAAACAGTGCTTCCATGCCAGATTTTGAAGGGTTTATTATTATTTTTTTTTTTTTTGGTGTTTGAAACAAATTGAAGTGTTTGGAAGGTGGGAAAAAGTTGTGAAGTGGTAGATTTTGAATTCAAGATGTGAAAGTGGGAGGGGATCATGGAGGATGGTGTGGTAGTAAAGAAGGGAAGGTAGACATTTACACTTACATGAATTTTCATAAATCAATTATATTTCACGGGGAACATTATCCTTTAGATCATCATACAATTTTAGGAAAAAATAGAAAGAGATTCGAATCTATTTACTTGAATTCGACAAATAAATGCATCTATTATTGAATTAAATATTTGTTCTTTTTTTTTTCTAATTATCAATGTATTTTTTTAGGAGGATAGGGAAAAAATTTTGAGTCAAAATTTTTAAAATTATGAGAAATTTTAAAGTATTGAACATAAAAAAAAATTATTAAGAATTTATTATTTATTATCTCCCTATTTAACAAAGTTTGTAATTACTTACCTACTTTTCATAATTGTTGTTCAACTTTCTTTTTTTTGGTGAAAGCTATTAGATACACAATTTAATTGGAGTTGGGAATAAAATTCATTGATATGAATAAATGCTTAAACCACATTAAATTTTGCTTAATTTAATAGCAATATTTTAAAAATAAATAAAATTCTTCCAACCCAATTTGGTCTCAAATCTCAATTTTAATGAATTTATTATGATAGTGAAATGTCCATGACATGAATTGTTTCAATTCCAAATAAATTTCAACCATTGTAAATTAGAAGCACATATACTGTAATTTTAATTAATAATTTTATTATTTATGTATGTGTTCGTGCATGTAAAACATAAATTAAATTTTTACTGAAGGAAAACAATTTTTTTAAGGTGAAAATTTCTAAGTCAAATTTTTTCATTTCTAAAGCCATCCATGAAAATGTATTTTAAAAGCTTTATTAGTGCAAATTAACCCAACAAAATGACACCCAATTGAATTTGACTTTACTACAATATTAAAACTAAAATATCCAATAGCTATAATCCAAGAACCAAAATGCTCATATCCTTTGCAGTTAAAGGTTTCTAAAAAGGAAAATTAAATTTTTCATAGTAAATTTATCATGAAATATTATTATTGGAATGAATGAGTGTTTTAGATTTTTTTTTTGTTTTTATCATTTGACCTCAATTTGTATGTTAAAATATCTTTCATGAGCTTTGCCTTTGATATTATTTTCAAATTATTTTAAAAGCAATGTTATTTTGTACTATTTTTAATTATTTTATTAATTATAAATGATAGTAAAGTAATAAATAATAATTTTATTAATATTTATTTTTATTAAATTGACAAATAATCAAACAATCAATTACTTTAACAATTGCTTTATTCAAAATAATGGTCTGGTTAATGGATTTTAAGTCAAATTAGATTAATTTTGCCTATAATAATTTCATCCCATAACCCAAAACAAAACAAAAATTATTAACCAATGTCATTGGGTATTGATTAAGGTGATTATTTTAATAATTACATTTGGACACCTAATCCAAAAAAAATGTTAACTCCTCTCCCCCCAAAATATATATAAATATATATTTATATAAATTTCCAAGCATTGAAAGATGGGATGTGTAGATCTCTCTTTTAGTGCTTTAGGAGTGTGAAACAAGGCAATAAAATTCAATGCCATTTAATTCTCATTGTATGGCCTCAAAACCAAGGATGCAAAGACAGACCAGACATAATTTATTTTTGTACTTTTTTACTTCTGAGTCTTTCTTTTTTGCCTTTTAGGTGTTGTTGTTGAGTGTGGTAATGATATTTATTAAGGTTTTTATTTCGACATTAATTTTTTTGGGTAAATTTTCTCACAAAAAAAAATTTATGCATAAATTTAAAATTGATTAATATCATAAATGATTTTTAAAATATAGTAAAATATTTAATGTAATATTTAAATTTTAAAAATTTGTAATATAATATTTAAATTATGAATATATTAACTAATAAAATATTTAAAGAGATATTTATTCATCACATATTATCATTTGAAATTAATTATATTAATTAATATATTCATAATTTAAGTATCACAATAAAAATTTTTAAAATTTAGATACTATATCAAACATTTATTATAATTATTAATGATATTAACTCATTTAAAATCATCCTATACTATATATAAAATTTCAATAATTTTTTACATTTTAATGTGAAATTATATATTATTTTTTAAATTATATAAATTATGTTGTAGAACGGGCTTCAATAGGCAATTGCATCAAGAAATTAGGTAAATTGATTTTTAAAAAGAGAAAGAAAATTTTTTATTGTGGGGTGATTTAATCTCCCACACAATTTTTTTCTTTAAGTTTAGGTGAGAAAAGGTTACTTATTTTAAAGTCAAGCTATATCATAAGTCTCGACGATAGTTTTAATTTTATATTAAATTTACATATCGTTCATAAAAAAATATTATTAGCAACAAAAATTGAATCTAAATCTTTTGAAGGAAGTATTCAATCTTTGTCAACTCAATTAATCTTACCTTGACATATTTGTGCTTCTTCAATCCATATTATATCATATTAGTTATATGTCAATCACATTTAATTATAAAAATTGATATTTATGTTAAAAAAATCAAAATATTCGTGAAAATTGGGTAGTCCATTATTGTGTTACTATTTATCTTAATTAATAGTAGCCAGCTATATGCTTTTTGTACAATTCTAAGCTTTCTAGCTAGAAATTATGAAACTCATGAACAATTTAATTTGGTGGTACCAATTTCGTGAGTGTAGTAGCAATTTTTTCCTACTTGAAATGAAAGATAACCAAGAGAGGGGCTGTGAATGTGTGTGAAAAGAATCCAATTAATGTGTCAAATCTGGTCTTATCTCAACTTGCTAGAGCTAGTCAGTCAAACCATGATTCAAACAAAAGACTTTATATGAGTGTCTAGTTGGAAAATTATTTATTTTTTATTTTTTAAAAAAGAGAGCTATCAATGACTTTGTTTCAAAGTGATTGTTTGATGGTAATAAAATTTTTAATGTGTAAGTATTGAAGTGGAAAAATATATAAATTACATTTCTCAAACAAAATGTTGAGGTTTCTTTCTAAAAAAAATTGAATACGGATGGTAATAAATAAATGGATATATTTTATTATCCGATTTATTTATATCGGATTTTGATAATTATAAATAGATAATTAATGAATTCGAATAAAAAATTTATTTTTCATTATAGATTTTGAGCAAATACAAATAATATTTATTAAATATTTAAAATCTAAATTCGTTTAAATTTTAATAAATAATAATAGATATCAAAATCTGAATCCGAATTTGTTACAAATTTATATATGTAAAATATATAAAATTTTATATTTATAAAAGATTTCAGACTTTAAAAAATGACTTTTATTTATTATTAATTAATAGTGAAATTGAATTTTAAATTAAATTATTATTTATTTTATATTTTAACAAAAAATTTAAATAAACAGATACTTTAATAGATTTAGATATTTAAACTAACAATACTTTTTTAATGGATTTGGATTTAAATAATTATATTAAATTTAAAAAAATATTTAAATAGATTCGAATACGGATATTTTAAAAATAACGGATATTCATTTTATTGCCATTTATAATATTAAACTTAAAATTTGAATTTTAATGCACTAGTCATAGGCTTATTTTATAATTTTAATAATAGAAAATTGACATTAATAAAATAAGTCAAAACCCTTACTCAGTTCATTACTTATTTTTTATTAATTCATTCTTTGATAATGATGTCAAAAACTATATTGAAAATAAATTTTTTGTTTGATGTTTTTGGCAAAGACAAAAGAGTAGGCATAAAATGAACCCATTTTTTAAACTTTGTTAAAACCTAAAATGTTTTTATGCATGAAATGATCAATGATTTTTCATACATTTGATTACTATGTGGTTCACACGTTAAGAGAGAACCAACTTCACATATATATAAATATATATATATATATATATTTATATTTATATTATATAGGCAATTGTTGGGAAGATTGTTGTTTCTTGATCATAGTTGAGGTGGGTTGGAGGAAAAAAAATTCAATATTTTTGAGCTGAGTTCTCACTGGAAACTTGATTTTGGAATGTATAAAGAATGAAACTTTTGTCTATTCTTGTGAATATTCTCACATTTCAAGGTTTCATCCAAAAGTCAAAAAGATTCAAAGCTTTCTTTTAGACATTTTTCAGCTACCTCCCACCAACTTCTTTTGAATTTGGATCTTCTTAATAATGCCATACAACCATGAAATTACTGCTAAATTTCGTAATTCATTAACACAATTTACTTGTTAATTTGAATTTTTTTTTATAAAAAAGGTTACAGGTTCCAAACTTATTGATCTATCCTTTTTTTTTTTAATTTTACTTATATAATAATATATACAAAAAATTTTATAATTTTATCTCATATATAAATAATTATAAATTAAAATTAATAAATTCAAGTAAACATAAGGATCAGTGTATAAAATAAAAATTCATACATACGTCATTTTGAAATGAGTGTTCGTTACGGCACCAAAGAACAAATACCTTAATGGTTTCATTCGTCGATGGCCAAAATGGCCAATGTTCATGGAAAGTGAATTAAGCGTACAAATTTGAAAATTGTAGGCATCTTTCCAAGGAGTATATGATCCCATATCCCCATCATTTTCACAACATGAATTGGGGGACCAAAGTCGAGTTTTAAAACATTGTAAAAGAAAAAAAAAAGGGCCAATAGGTTAAAATTATATTGATGGAGTTAAATTTAATTAGTCAAGATGTGAAAAGGAGCAATTGGTGGCAAAATTTATGAGTGACGAAAAAATGGAGCTTTATCGGGGAGACATGAAGGGACCCATTTGCCCATTTCTTTTTCCCGTTCTTTATACCCTTGGGTGAAGGAAGTGAAAGTGGGGTTCATGTAGATGTGTAGGCAATTGTATGGACCAACTTGAAACCAAGATTTAAGGTACATATTTGATATGGAATTTTGTTTATTTGTATGATGTGATAAGGATCTAAAGGCATTGTTTTTTTTTTTTTAGCTATAAAAAGGGAAAGAGTAATGAAGTTGGGTTAATAATAAGGTGGGTTCCATAAAATGAAAAAGGGAATAAAATTATGTAATTAATTCTTTAGGTTAAGTTAGTTAATCTTTCTATTCATTATTGATAAATAATCCCAGTAAAATAAATGAATAAATAAAAGAGAATAAACATTTTATAAGTGAATAAATTTGGAGGTATTCATGGAGTTAAGTCGGATCAAATTTAATTAATTTTTATAAAAATTTGCACAAAATGTCACTTGTACATTAATTTTTTTTTTTTAATATTGAGACATATTGACATGGCGTAAAATGCAACATGTCATTATTTCATTGATTGATTGTTGCGCTATAAGATTATTTAATGATGTTAATTTTAAATACCACATTAACACATGAAATGATGATAAATATATTATATTAGACATTTTAAAATATAAACATCCGATTGTAAAGTTTGGTATAGTATGAAAAATATAACCGTACTCATTTAAGATTTTGATATCAAATTACATTTATGTATATTTTAAGTAATTTGGCTTGAAAAAGAAAATATCTCAATTTAACAAGAAAAAAAAAAGATTCTACATGGAATTTTACACGCAAATAAGATTACTTTGGTAAAAATATATTTACATTCTAGTGATAGAGTAGTCCATGTAGTTGTGAATCCTTTGAGTCATTATTATTATAATACTAATCGCTTACTAAGAAACAAAATTATGTACGGAATTATAACATGTTTTGATCATTTAATTTTTATATCTTTTATTTTTTTTTTCCTTTCATTGACTTTTTTGGCATTTTTTTTTTAGTATTTTGTGAGAACTCAATAAAGCCATTCATTTTAATTCAATAAATAAATAAATAAATAAATAAAGCCATTCACTTTTGCCAAGGTTAAGTGGATTCAGTCAAATTAACTATTTAATTCTTCTTGGGAGGTAAGGTCGGTCCAATCTTAAATACTTGCTATTAATGATCGTTGAAACTCTAATCCACAAACCTTTGTTGATATCATCACTTACGACTTAAACTCCAATGTCAAATTAAGGTTTTAATAAATAAAAATCTTTACTTCTCGGCACGTTTGGTGTTTTGTGGCAGATTTCAAGTCTCTAAGCTTCTCGTTTATTCATGTGGTTTACTTAATTTTATCTAGGAAGATCTTAATAGCTTAGCAAGATCTTGGATTTGTATTAATTAAGTGATTTTAACTGCTCTTTTAGCATAAAAAATATATTCTTAAGATTAAATCATAATATCTTTATTCATATAAAAATAAAATAAATGTTAATATTGTTTAACCATTGGAGTAAATCATAAATTTTGATATATATAATAATCTTAATACTTGTTTAGAAGGGGTTTAATGTCATTTAAAATAGATTTAGTAATTTGTATATTTGTATTATGTAAAATTCTAATAATTCATGTATTTTATACAAAAATTATGTATTATAATTCGTATCGATGTGAAAATATAAAATATATTTTTTTGATTTTATTAAATTTATATATAATTTTTAAAATTTTAAATCGTATTATTTTCATATTGCTTTTATATCGTGTCAGCATGTTATCTTTTATATTATCAAATCTAGTTTAAGGGCAATACGAATTGAGAGTCCATTGCTCATCATTTCAAATGAACTCTTATTCATGTATATATTTGAATCTTGTAAATTAAAAGAAAAAGTTTTAAGTACTTTATGCAATTGAGATTAAAGCCTTAAGTGTGGATAATCCTTTCAATTTTTTCAAGATTAAAGCCTAATATAATTTTGTTGTTTTTCTCAAGCTCTCAAACAAGGCATTTAAAATGTGAAATAATGTTAATTGTTTTACTAATTAAAATTTTAGAGCTTAAAAGATTAATTTATCACGATAATCACGGTACTTTAATATGTCTCATCATTTTGAAAATAAAAAAAAACATGTCTCATCGTCATGTTATAAAAGAATTATGAAACTAATCTTTGAACCAAAGCATAATTATACCATATGGGACACAAATTAAATTGAAGCACCCATAGCCCTTTTATAATTTGTAACACATAATTAATTATCATAATTAGCATTATGAGGATCTAATTCTTGAATGAATATTTTAATCCGAGTTGTCTTATCTTGACTAAATTTACAAAGCTCCGATCCCAAGTTGATGGGAGCTAAGATTAATTGAATTAAACTTTAAATTTAAACAAAAATTAAAGTTTAATATAAAAATTATTGAAAAAAAAAGAGAAAGGAGTAATGGTTAGCTTTTAAGAGGAAGAAAATGAAAGGATTAGCTGTAAATTAAGCCTAATTTGGAGGAATGTGGGCAGTTATCACAATTGACATTGCTTAAAAGTAAAATTTTCTTTTGCTAATGATACTTTCGTTTATTTTTAGTAAAAAAAAAAAAAGTTTGAAAAAAACAATAATGCTGGACCATCGTGTTGTTCAATCTTAATCACCGACTTAATTAATGGGCCAAATATATAGCATAATTTATTAATGGCGAAGATGGTTGTTGTTTTTAGTGATAATTTAATTAATTATGATAGGTAAACTTAATATCAGTCATAAATTCATAATCGAGTAGATCACATCAAGATTTTACAATCTAAAATAAAATTTTAAGCTTTCTTAATCACTAAATTAAAAAGTTGAATAAAGATTTAATATTTTATATATTGAAAGATGGAGATTTTAGATTTTTTATATTAGAAAAATTAAATAGTTGTGTATCCTATTAAATAGTATGACATATTTATGAATATTAAATTTTACAAGCAAAGTTGACATGTATTTAATTTTTAATTAATTAATATTTTAACATTCATAAATATATTATATTGAAATACACGTAAATCATTTAATCATACTAGTGAAATCTATAACTTCCACAGTTAATATATGAGATAAATTTTAAAAAATTAATATTGCTTTATCTTTCCATAAAATTTTAATATATTATTTTTACGTTAACGAGAAATTAAGAGGTTATTTGGTATTGTTGTATATTTTATATTTTATGTTTTTGAAATGTTTGTTTTGTTTTATCTTTAATTTATTGAATTTAAAAATATATTTGGATAAAATATTTTTATTATAAAAGTATGAAAATAAAAATACGTAAAAATGCTTAAAGTTTTTAAATTTTGAAGGGAAGAGGTTCGATTATTGTCATAAGTAAAAATTTTAAACTGTAAAAATACTATAACAGTATTAATAATGTCTCCAAAATTTTGAAAATATTACTTTTTTATTTTCATCTTTCAAAAGCAGAAAACAAAAGTAACTTATCAAACATAAATTTATTTACAGTTTCCAAAAAGATTGAAAACAAAAACATCTCCACGACCCTAAGAGATTGAACAAATTTACCATTAGGGTTTAAGGTGTTTAATGTAAAGAATTTCTTAAACCCATGCAATGTTATGATTGTATAATCATATCCGATAACGTAGTTCATGAACCATGGGACATAAAATAAGCGAGAAGAGCCAAATTTACTCATGCAATAACAGATGAATCTTGGAGCAGAAGCACAGCATGACGTTTTTTTTTTTTTTTTGCTTTGTAGCCAAGGATATTTGACAATTTGATGTAGAATTCGTTGCAACATACGAGTACCCAACGCCAAAATAATTATGAATCTGAAAAATCATTTTTACTTGAAAGCTACTTACAGATACAAAATTTATCTTGAAAGTTTTAAAATTTTGAATTTTACGAAATTTATGAGATAAAAAAGAGTTGTCTCTTATCACTGGTTTAAAATCTTTACATATCAAACAAAGAGGCATTCCACTTATAATTTTTTTATTACAATATTACAATTAGTCAATCACAATCAAGAATTATTTAAGAATTTATTATTATATTTTTTAATGAATCTTATACAATACTAGATTATGATTGGTTAATTATATTATAATAATTATAGATGATATGTTCCAAATAAATCCAAAAAAAAAAAAAAAAACCTTGTATTACACACATCACTTGTTGTCCCCAACATGATATCTATGCTCCTATAGAATACATTCTTAAGCAATGTCAATTTCAAAATCACCGACATTTATTTTTGCATGCATTTATAGTCTTTTGTTGGAGAAAAAAGCCAGTATGCTTTACAAAGAAGAGAAAGCCAATTTCAATTGGACTTCATCACTTCCCTCTGGTTTTGTTTGTGGTCCTCAATTGATAAACTTGTACAAATAGATGCCTAGGATTTAGACTTTTGCATACATTAATTTATTTCGTACATTTTTACTCAATTGAAAGTAAAAACTTGTCCAATTTCAATATTTCAATGATATTTGGATTTCTTTTTCTTTCTTTTTGGGATTTAAGAATAATAGTTTTAGTAGTAATTAAGACAAATGGAGCAATGGTAAGTTGACTCAATTGGTTAGATCTTTGCTTTCACCAGAAATAATTTTAAGTTTGAATCTTATAAAATTTTACTCAATAAAATTTTTATTTAATTAGTTTTTATTAATTATGACACGATAAAATCGAATTTTTCTTCTTAAATTGGGAGTTAGATTGGAGCTGAGTGTAAATTTTTTTTTTTCAAAAATAAAAATCAGGTTTAAGTCAAATTTTAGATAATATCGTCTTAATATGATTCAAATATATATAAAAAGATATTTTTATTATATATTTAATTATATATATTAAATCAATAAAATTATTATTTAATATTTTAATTTAAAATATTAATTTAATAAAAATATTATAATTATTTATAATTAAAATATAATTTATATTAAAATAATATTATTTTATAAATAATATATTAAATTAATTTCGAATAGGACAAAATCAAGTATAAAAAAAATAATATTTTGATAAAAACATTAAAGGATCGAATCGAAATCAAAATGAGAAAAATCTGCCTTAGCCCGACCTGCTTATGTCTGGAAGTGCAACGCTTTTCAAGTAGTGAAGTTAAACTGCAATTGCCGTAATTGCTTATAACATCAAAAGCTACAATGTACAAACATTACGGAGCAAAGTTATGAGTTATAGAATTTAAAATTTAATTAAATTAATTCATATAATTATTTTAATAAATTTGGATTTTAAATTTATATTTTAAATTTTAATATTTATAATTCATTTATTTATCCCACAATGTGACCCTTTATATATATATATATATATATAAATTAAAGCTTCATATTTTGATGACGAAATTTTTAACTTTTAACATGTATAAATTCTTTAAATCCAATTATTATGGAGTTAAAACCTCTCACTGTTATTGCCAAGCCTGAAATTTATCCCATATATATATATATATATAAAACAAAATACATGAATACATGATAAGGTATATCATGTAAACATCTACGTGGTAATCTGGATAATCTATATTTTCGATACAAGATAGCAATTTAAATTTAATTATCTATTAAATAATTCTATGCAATTAATTACTTAATTTTAAAAATATTTAAAATTTTGAATATTTAAATTTATTTAAATCTTTCAACTATTTTATTTTAAATTAAATTAAATTTATATCAAAACTCACTTATTTCAAATATATATGTACAACATTTAAAATTTAAATATTTTTTTCATATTAAATCCCTAAATATTAGTAACTATCAAGAGCATTATATATCTACTTCCAACTAAAACTATAAAATTCATATTTCAAATGTCTATGACATTTGCAAAGAATTTGATTTCTCCTTTATCACTTATTTTATCTTTTTAAATTCAACAAAATTATCTATAAATCTTAATTATCATGTTATGTATTAATGCCATACATTTTCTTTACCAATAGCATTTGTTAGGTTATATATATGCCCAAATTATAAGTGGCATAACATGGTTTATTTTAACCTATTTATAAAATTGCCATCAGTAATCATTGAACTTAACAAGTTAAGAATGTGGATTTCTACAATATCCAACTCCTTGGGCTACAATCTATGTCAAGGAGATATAAGTTCTAGTGATGTGAGGTAAACCTTTTCCTTGAAATATATGTTTTGTGTTGGGCCTGAAGTAACAAATATAATAATACAAAAATAATATATCGTAATAAACTCACAGTAATAAATAATAATCAATAATTTAAAATATATAAAAAATAAAATACACTAATATTTTATGTGAAAAAACCTTTCAGTGTAGAAGAAAAAAATGACGGAGTACTAGAAAAACCTCCACTATGAAATAAAAGATATGCAAAGTTCTCCTATAACTAAAACTAGAGGTAATTAACAATTAGAGAGACAATTTGAGAAATCTCATTAAATAGGTGACTTAAGAAATACACCTTAGATTTATTTCTAGAAAGTTTCAAACTGATCTTCATAGTTCAGAATATAAAACTCTGAATCATAAATCTGTTAACAAAATTTCAATTTAATCGGACCATGGATCGACTTCTGTTTAACCAACTTTTCCTTCTCCTTTTTCTCTCTAATTTTTTAACTTTTGTACTTTTTATTCTTTATGGCACCACCATTTTGTTCCTTTTTTTTTTTTTTTGTAAGCCAAAACAACCTTCATTTATTTAATATGTAGGGCTTATTTCTTTTTTTTTTTTATTAAAAGGCAAAAGTCAAAAAGCCTATGGCCTTTGATTGGTCCAAAGAACTGGGGCTAAATCTCACATTCCTAACAATTTTTCCCTTTAGCCCTATTAATAGGACATTCATCATTATAACAGTTTCATTTGAAACTTACCTTGGCCAAAGAACCCATTATGGCCAAGTTATTGTAAAGCTCAAACTTCTCTCTAATAAGTGTCTTAGTCAACATATCTATTATATTATCATCAATATGAATTTTTTTCAATAGCATTTACTGTTCTTCAATCACCGAACGTAACTAGTGATATCTAGCATTAATGTGCTTTGTTCTAGCATGATACATGTCATTTTTACTCAAATCTAAAGCACTCTAACTATCACAAAACACCATATATTTTTTCTAATTCAACCCTAATTCAAGAAGAAAATGTTTCATCTAAAACATTTCTTTACCTGCTTCGGTTGTTGCAATATATTCAGCTTCTGTAGTTGACGAGGCAATATACTTCTGTAACTTAAACTGTCAAGATACAACTCCTCATACAAAAATGAACAAATACTCTGAAGTAGATTTCCTATCATCAAGATCACCTATCATGTTAACATCGATAAATCCTTTTAGAATTGGTTGTGAAATTCTATAACTCAAGCACATTTTTGAGGTGTCCTTCAAATATCTAAAAATCCATTTCAATGCTTCTCAGTGAACTTTCTTCAGATTATAAAAAAATTTGCTCACTACACAAACTGCGTGAACAATGTCAGGCTATCTGCAAATCATAAGATACATAAAAAAATTGACCATAGAAGAATAAATAATACTATATATAGCTATTTGCTCTTTTTTAGTCATTGGACAAGATTTTTTACTTCAATAAAAATGATTGGCATGTAGACTGCTAACTAATTTAGCATGTTACATGTTGAATCTACTAAGCATCTATTTAACATACTTTTTCTATTATAACCATAGTATTTCAGCTCTCTTATCCCAGTTAATATCTATACCAATAATCTATTTTGCTATATCTAAATCTTTTATGTCAAATGACTTAGACAATTGTTCTTTTAACCTGCGAACTATACTAGCATCTTATCCCACAGTCAATATATCATCAACATATAATAAAAGAATGATGAAATTACTATCAGAGAATTTTTTGACATACACATAAGAATCTACTATCGTTCTTTTATAGCTGTGGCTCACAATAAAAGAATCAAACTTTTTGTACCATTGTCGCTGAGCTTGTTTCAAGCGATATAAGTTTTTCTTCAGTTTGTAAACTAAATGCTCTTTCCCTTTCACTTCAAAACCTTCAGGTTAATCCATATAAATGTCTTCTTATAAGTCACCATGCAAGAATGTAGTATTGACATCAAGTTGCTCAAGCTCAAGATTCAAACTAGTTGCTAATCTCAGTATCACTCGAATAGACTCATCTTTACAATTGGAGATAAGATCTCATCAAAATTGATGTCAATTTTTTAAGAAAAATTTTTCACCACCAATCGAGCTTTGCATCTTACTAGCTTGTCACCATATTTTTTTAACTTGAACACCCAATTATTTTTCAATGGCCTCTTTTTTTTAGAAAGTTTAATAATATCATATGTACCATTTTTTCATAATGATTCCATCTTTTCTTGCATTGCTTTTAATCAGTACTCTCTATTCGAAGTAGTTTACACATCTTGAAAGCTTCCTAGTTCATTTTCATTGATAACTAAAATAAAGTTTAAACTCAGATACCTGATAGATGGCCTGTGCTCTGTGGTAGATCTCTTAGGTTGAGACTCTACATCATCTAATGCTGAAGGTAACTCCCTCTGCTCAATACTCTTTGTTAGAAAAGATTACTCACCTTACTCAAAACTCTAATGTAGAGAGAATTACTTTCCTTATTCAAAATTGATTGTAACTTGTAAACACCTCATTTTATCCGGGGTTCTTTGTCAATTGAGACTAACCAAGCTCGATTGTAAGGATTTTTATTTTAGATTTTTTAATTTTATATTTATCATTTTTATTTTATGGTCTATTTTTTTCCATTATCTGATTAATTTACAAAAAAAAAAAAATTGAAAGAATGAAATTAGGCTTGGTGATGATTGTTATTAGAGAGCATAACTAGATGCTAATCTTTAGCTTTGGATGATAATCAGAATTGAACTGAAACTCAATCATATAGTTTTATAAATCATGGCAATTCACAGCAAGAAGGGGGTAGCAACAACCACAAAGGCCTAGGGGATTTCACATAGAAAATTTAGAGGAAACAACCAACTGAAAGTCATTTTTTTCCTTATTTCCAATAGCTGTAAACCCACGTCCATCCAACCAATGGCATTCTCTCTAGCCAAAATTGATAGTTGATTGAATTAAAACCTCTCAATTTGTCATTTTCATGAATTAATCAACAGCAACTCAGTTGCCAGCAACAAACAGAGTGAATCCAAAAAGCTAAAAACCTCGACAGTCGATCGAGTAATCCAAAACAGGAACCCAACTTCACCATCTTGCCAAAAAACCCACACCTGTAAGTAAAGAACGAGGATAAATCAGTCATCAACACACGCACTGATAGTGGAAGTGCCAATCCTCACCAATGATCGATCATATCATTACCATAATCAAATAGCCATCTCTTGTCAATAAAAAGTCAAAAATGAAAGCCAACACGAAGAAACCAAAGTAGATCAAAAATAAAACATAAGAATGCAACCGAAAATGGAAATGGGGTTTTTTTTGTTTCGATTAAAACCCTCTTCTAGGGATTTTTGATTTTAAAATATAGTGAACATATAGCGAATACTAAGGTGAACTTTTTGGTGAGATTTAGAGACCAACCAAAGCCGATGGACGGTAGCCAATGCTGACCAAACAATAGCATTCGACGATCAACGACAGTAAAAATTTGGAAAGGCTAGAACCTGACCAATGTTCTTGAAGTTTTTTTAGTCTTTGAAAAACTTTATAAAAAGAATGATAAGAGTATAGAGCTAGAGAGAGAGTGAAAGTCTGAAAAAGAAAGGAAAAATATGAAATTTTGGCCTTTATAGTTAAACCAAAACATAGTATTTTAGAGAATCAAGAAACCGAGTCTTTTGAAGAAGATCCGTATGCTACTCCACGGGCAATCCGACCTGATTGTGAACCACTTCAGACTTTCAGCCAAGCTGACTTGCGAAGTCGAGCTGTTTGATCAGTTAAGTCGAACCTAAAATTGTGGATTGTTTTGGGTATTCTTTGTCCATTTTTGTTATTTTGCTCATTAATTATCAAATACTTTTTTAAATGAATAAAAAGGATAAATGAATAAAGAAAAATATTTCAAAAAAAATGTTTTAAGGAAAAGTTGAAAGTATCAATTTTCTTTAAAAATAAAATAAAAAAACATTTTTAGAAAAAGTTTAAAGTATCAATTTTTCTTAAAAATAAAATTTCTAAAAGATATTTTTGAGAAAAAGTTAAAAATATCAGTTTTTCTTAAAAAAAAATTTTTTTTTAAAAAAATATTTTTAAAGGAAAGTTGATTGTATCAATTTTCTTTGAACACAAAAAAATATTTTTTTAAGGGAAAGTTGAAAGTATCAATTTTCTTGAAAAATAAAAGGTTAAAAAAAGTATTTTAAGAAAAAGTTGAAAGTATCAATTTTACTCAAAGTACAATTTTTAAAATAAAATTTCCAAAAAAATATATTTTGAGAAAAAATTGAAAGTATCTTTTGGAAAATGATCTTTAAAAGTTTTTGCTCTATTATTATTTCACACCATTTACATCATTTTGAGTAGGCCTTTGTTTTATGTTAATGTTTTTAACTTAAATAGCTATTCTTAGCAATTTTTCTTGGTATGCCTATTCGTTTTAAGCATAGTAGTCATACTTTCTTGATTTCAATATTTGTTACATGGATTTGCATTTTGGTTTGATGTTGAATTCAATGGATTAGCAAATTCTCCTACAAATAATCATACCATATCTTCACTTATTAGAGCATAAAAAAAATCCTGTGTATGATATCTAGAAGAAGAAATAAGCCAATCTTAATTAAGGGTGTAATCAATCGAGTTCAAGTCAATATAATATTAAGTTTAAGCTCGAGCTCGAGCTTAACTTAAAATTCAAAGCTCGAAATTCAGTTCGAACTCGATCAAATTTTATTTTTTTATCTCGAGTTCAACTCGTGATAGAAATTGAGCTACCTAAGCTTGCTAAATTAAACTCGATATTCACTGTTTAGAATATAGAACTCTGAATCATAAATCTACTGATAAAAGTTTAGCTTAATCAGATCACGGATCGACTTTCGTTCAACTAACTATCCTTTCTCTCTTTTTTCTCTAATTTTTTAGCTTCTGTTCTTTCTATTCTTTGCCATGCCACCACTTTGTTTCTTTTTTTTAAAAGCCAAAATAGCCCTAATTTATTTAATATGTAGAGCTCCTTTTTTTGATTAAAAGGCAAAAGTTAAAAGGCCCATGACCTTTGATTGATCCAAAGGAATGGGGTACAACCCCAGATTCTAACACTTTGTATATGTTTTCTTTTTATGTACGACTTTGAATGCACATAAATTTTTCCAAGAATTATCATTGTGTGTGCGAACCATAAAATTGAAATGTTATGCAGTGGTGTAATAAGTTTATCTCTTTTGGAAGATGATTTTTAAGAGCTTTTACTTTATTATTGTTTCATACCATTTACGTCATTTTGAGTAGGCCTTTGTTTTATGTTAATGTTTTTAACTTAAATAGCTATTCCTAGCAATTTTTCTCAGTATACCTATTCATTTTAAGCATAGTAGTCATACTTTCTCGATTTCAAGCTCTACTACATGGATTTGCATTTTGGTTTGATGTTGAATTCAATGGATTAGCAAATTCTCCTACAAATAATCATACCATATCCTCACTTATTGGAGCATAAAAAAATCCTGTGTATGATATCTATAAGAAGAAATAAGCCAATCCTAATTAAGGGTGTAATCGATTGAGTTCAAGCTGATACAATATTAAGTTTGAGCTTGAGCTTAACTCAAAATTTGAAGCTAGAAACTCAATTCGAATTTGATCGAGTTCTATTTTTTTAACTCGAGTTCAACTCAAGATAGAAATTGAGCTATCCGAGCTTGCTCGATTAAACTCAATTAATATGTATAAATAAGCTTGATTCTTATATTCGATACAAACTCAATTATTTGTGTTTGAGCTCGAGCTCCAGATATTTTTTAATTAAAATAATATATTAAAATATAAAAGTTTGATTAGGCTCACGAGCTACTCGAGCAAAGTATAAGAATGTTTAAATTCGGTTTGATTAATAAGTTGAGTTACTAAACTTGAGCTCGACTTGATAATAACCAAACCAAATTCAAATTTTATTTAAATCTAACACAAGTAACTTACGAGTACTAATGTATCATTTACACTCTTAATCCTAATGAAATATTTACTCTAAATAATATTAGAGGATCTTCCAACACATTAACAATAGGTACTACCATACTAATTTTTAGTTTGCACATGCTGAGTTTGCAAACAAAGACACTTTCTCTACACAAAATTGTTTAATTTTGTCAAAATATATGCTATCGGTTTAGCTTAAAAAAATTAGTAGCTTTTTTAGTTTTTATTTTTATAAAAGTGTGGCCTTTAATCATACAAAAAATATCAAAGCCATTTTTTAACAAAGATACAAGTTACAAACATAATATGGAAAGAAAAAATGGAGATGAAAAGATATAATAATTATTATAAATAGATAAAATTATTCAGTGCTAAACCTGTTTAAGGGGCAAGTTACTTGCCTAAACTTGAAGACCCTTTAAGTTTTGAAAGGGTTTGGACAAAAAATTCAAACCCGTTAAACATGTTTGGGTATAATTTTTAGGTCTGTTTAAATTTTGAACTAGGTCTTAAACATAAGATTTAAAACTTAAGCTTGACCCGAATTCACATATATATATTGATTTTTTTTTATTTTGATGTATATTTGAATTATATATAAATTAATTCACATATATATAAAAATTAAAAATAAAATTATATCTATTTTATTAAACTTAATTGTTATTTTTATATAATTTTTGTTTTTAATTTTTACATATATAATTTTTATTTTAAATTTATATATATGTGAATTAAATATGATTTTATTAAACTTAATTTGATAATTTTTTTATTTTTATTATATAAATTAAATTTAATAAGTAGATTCGAGATTTATTTTTATAATTTGGATCAAATTTAAAAAAATTTAGAGACTCAAAATTTTGAACTAAATTAAATTCAAACAAATATATAAACTATTAATATTAAATATAAATTCGGCTCAAATTCGACTTAACCCATAAACATATATAATCTATGCATCGCACGAGTAATAAATTATTTTTTTTATATGGTTGTAACAACGAATTTGGTAAGGTGAATCGAGTATCCATGATTACATGGTATGAAAATAACGGAGAACTTAGAAATGACGGCCATGTTAGGTTTAAAAAAGCATATTTAGGGTACTGATTAGATTTAGTCTTCAGAATTGCCTGGTCAACATTGGCAACCTACCTGAGGTCTTGATAAGGATTTCCCCTTCTGTTCTAAAATACTCTAATCAATGGAATTTGAGGAGTTCGTTCGGTATGCCTGCATCATAATTACCTTAAGCAATTTTTAATCATGCTATGTAGCATAGTCATTACCATCAAACAAACAAATCATGTTATTTGTTCTTTCTTCCATTTCTATGCTTATTGAATAATGTCCTTTACTTATGAATTTGTAGCATTTATAGTTTCCTTTTAGTTTTTAGATCTATAGTTATTAAGACAAATAAGATTCGCATTGCTTGTTTTGAATGCTAGCTACATGGTTCAAATCTTTTTCTTTAAAATAGTCTTTAATGGATTATTTTTCATTGAATGGTGTCTACAATAGATTATTTTTCCCTGAATTGAGTTTTTGTTTATTGTAGGAAAGTTTAGTTCCGTGATTACTCTAGATATTGTCAACCTTTTGATTTTTGCATAGATTATTTAAATTTATACTATAGTAATCGGTAGGATCACGATAGTTCTGATTTTAGTTGTTAGGTAAAAAGTCTTTAATCCAATTAAATATTTAAGCCAATAAAAATAAAATCAAACAATTAATTTAAAGATAACAATTTAATGTGATTTAGCTAAATTAGTTTATGTCCATAGATAAAAACAAAAAATCTATTAATTATAAAGAATTACAAATATATAAATTATATCAATTAAAACTCACAATTAATACCCATAGATCTTCTCATTCACCTATAATTTTATGAAGTATTTTTAATCCAAACAAACACATATATATAATTTACTATACTTATGTGAACCTTCTCATTCTTGTTTAATCCATTCAAATATATACACCTATAAAGATAATCTCAATCTGCAAAGATGTCTAACCAATAAAATCTCATAACTTTTTTATATTTTCTTTTTGTATCTAATTTTATAGACACTCTATCTATTTATAATTATACTAATTTACTTATCAAATATTTATTTTTACAAATATTTTTTAAAAATTTTTTTATTTATAAAATAATATTTAACCAATTCCATCTTAAATAAATTTCTATCCAAACCCCCGATATAACATTTAAATGATGCTCAAATAAAAATGATATTTAAATTGATCACCTGTTAGGAGGGCAGAAAAGAAGTATTCAGGATTTAATACACACTAGATTCTATAATTCTGACCAGATTCTTCCGTCTCAAGTTATCTCTTAGATGATATCTATTCCAAGTCTATTGTTTTCATTTAACTTCATGTTGCAATGGATTAATGCAGATTCTTTCTCCAAAGTGAAAGATCTCATTGTCTTCGTCATTTGGTTGTGCTCAGAAGTCAAGAATGAGTTTCATTATGTTGAATCCCTCAATGCATTTCCTCTTGCTATCTATCTAATAAAATACAATTGACGAATGCTAAACTTTTAATTCCAATTCTAAAAATCTCAAATAAAAAAAAAAAAATCCTACTTGCCAAAGACGACAAAAGAAAAGGCCACAGAATCAACGACCACAGAAAAAAGGCCTAGCCCAAACATAAGAAATTAGAAACTGAAGCCCAAATTACAGGGTTGCTTTTGTCATTTAATATTATGCAAGGTGAAAATTGCACAATCCCCAAATTCCCCCCAATCAAGATAATTTCACAAAATCTCTGGGTTCGTTTCTCTCTTCCTAAACCCCTCAAAACATAACCAGATTTTGTTTAGTCTCTCTGTCTCTGTGGTTTTCACGATTCGTACCTAAATTTCTTAATTTTTTTAGAGACCCATCTTGCTTCTTCTCTTATCTTCTCTCTTCATCTCATGTAAGTTTCCCAATTCAATCAAATTCTATGATTTTAGGGTTTTATGTTGTGGTTCATATTATTTATAGGCATTTATTTTTCTTTCTGATTTGAGTTTTCTAAGGCTTACTCATTAATGGGTTCTCTTTGATTTGTGGTGATATGCAATTTTTTTGAGTTAAATTACTGTCTGGGTCGAGTTAGGGTTTTTTTTTTTTTTTTTCATTTTTATTTCTGTGATTTGGGAAGGTTTTCCTGATGCTGGGTTCTTTTTTTTTTTTTTGTAGTTTTATGCATTTTTTGGAGTTTAATTACTTGCTGTTGTGGGGTTTAAGTCATGATTTTTTTTTTTGTTTTCTTGAAAGAAACGGTCAGATTGGCACATATATTTTGCATTGTCTACTACTTTTCATATGTTCATGTTTTGTTTCCTCATGTTTTCTGCAGCAAAACGCTAATGGCTGAGGGTGGTCAAAGCTTTGTTGAACATGAAGAGGAGCGGGTGCAAGAACCTGAAAACTTGGAGCAGAATGTGAACCTGGAGCACAACCTGAATTTGGAGCAGAATCCGAACCTGGAGTACGACTTGAACTTGGAGCACAACGTGAACTTGGAGGAAAATCCAGAAGAGAATTTGGAGGAGCAGAACTTGCACCAGGAATCAGAGCTTCAACCAAAACAAGAACATGAAGATGAGGCAATGGTTGGAGGTGGTGAAAAGAAGTGGCCTGGATGGCCTGGAGAGAGTGTGTTCCGGATGTTGGTTCCTGCACAAAAGGTTGGTAGTATAATTGGACGTAAAGGGGAGTTTATAAAAAAAATAGTTGAGGAGACAAGAGCTCGCATCAAGATACTTGATGGTCCTCCAGGAACGACAGAGAGAGCTGTAAGTTTTTACCATCTCTTCTTTTCTTATATTATATTTAGCATTGATTGTGGGAATAGACTATTAGGGCAGAACCAGTTCTACTTGTTGATGCTCACTTTCTGTTGCTACTTTTACCATCGAGTTATAAGTGATATGTAGAATTTCAGTATCTTCTGTTTGTGTATAATGATTCTGCAGCACAAAGTGGCTTTCTTTAACTGCAAACTTAGGCGGACAGTCGTTACTGGAGATTTCTTTACCTACTTTTTCTGTTCTCCATATCTTATGATTTTTATTGGAGACTTTTCTGTTCTCTTTTTATTTGTTTGACATTCCATGTGCATTTATTTGGTATTTTGTGCTTATAATGAAGCCATATAGTTGTACATGATGTTGGAATGATTTTCACTATACAAAGTAATAAAGCTTGCTCTTCAATTTTAGCTAGATCTCTCCTAGTTTTAGGGATACATGATATATTGGTTTATTTAATCCACCAAGAAACATGAAAATAATAAAAAGGGAAATATGAAATATACATCACCAAGTCAAATTTAAGCTTTAAAATATTCCTTCTAATCTAAGCCAATTCTGTAAATAAGTTATATAAGAAAACATTAAAGAAATAGGAATAAGGATTTAAGTGCTAAATTAATGGATGTAAGATTTAAAGTGCTTTACTTTGCAGTAATTTGAATAAATATAATTCTTTCTTACATAATAATTGGTAATTACCGCTTAAAGTTACAACACAATGGCTGTCAATTACATGCCCAAGGCATGATATCGTTTTAAAGGTTTGAGTAATTGAAGAAGACTATAAGGAGGGCCATGAGAAGCAATACATAAAATACAAATACGGATTGCTTTATTGCAATAACAAAAATGAGTCTGTGCAGGTTCCATTTGGAAATTTTAAGGCAAGGAGTCAATCATCAATAAGACTCCAGTTATGAGGAACCAAAGTCCCAGATTGCAGGGATCAGCATCGAGCATTTGAAAGCTTGATCTGAATTAACAGACACATTTTGTATGAACAACTGTACCAAGAAGCACTGCATTCTCTCTGGTAAATTCAGAACCTGGATGATTGGTGTCTTGCCACAGATTGTAAAAAGAATCTTAAAGGAACCTGTGGAAACAGCTCTAAGATCCCTCAAAATCGAAGCTAAAATTAAACTCTTATTTGTAACCATCATACATATGCCAACAATAATTGTGGTCTAAATTTACCCAAATTCATGTAAAACCTGTCTTAATGACAGAGACATTGTATATGCATATATGATATATTTCCTAATAAAAGTCAAAATTTATGATCCAAATAACTTTCAAAACTTAACAGGTAAAAGCAACTTGGTTAATAAGTCTGTTCACTTATTGCAGACAAGGCTAGTAGTTTTTACAGATACGCGGACATTGTATTGGAAAATAGTAACTAAACTAGGATCAAGTTATAGTCCTGATGAAATAAAACAGTTTTAGTAAAAGTCTGTATCATTTTTGAATAAAATCAAGTAGTTTTTCCTTTAAACTGAAAGAGTTTAATGTTATGTTATAGATTATATAAAATCTGATCCAATTGGCATTTTTTCACCTCTTTGATACATTATGCTTCATATATATACCCCTTTTCTCTCTTTATTTGCTGGCAGGATGTAATAAAATTGGGGTTTGTTTTATTTTGTTATTTCCTCTTATTTTTTTGGGCATATGGACTATGAAACGTAACACTTTAGCCTTTGTGCTTATGCTGCTGCTCTGTCTTGTGAATAGGTAATGGTATCTGCGAAGGAGGAGCCTGATTCTTCTCTTCCGCCCGCTATGGACGGGCTTTTGAGGGTCCATAAACGCATTGTTGATGGTTTGGAGGGTGATTCATCTCATGCGCATACGGCTGTAACCAAGGTTTCAACAAGGCTGCTAGTCCCTGCCTCACAAGCTGGGAGTTTAATCGGAAAACAAGGAACAACTGTCAAATCCATTCAAGAATCTTCTAATTGTATCGTTAGAGTTCTTGGAGCAGGTTTTCTTCTCAGGATTTTGTTTCTCACTTTTTTTGCTTTTTCTTTATGGTTGAAAATTTGCCAATTTTTCAGGTTGTTATCTACGTGTTAGTGTTGCTGAAAGAGTAGAGTTTAATGATCCTTCTGCATAAACTATTTTCAACTGTTTGTCTAATTTGTGTTTAATATTGTTTAATATTGTCTAAGTAGTGTTTATCGAATTAGCGTTTATATTGTTCCTTGTGTTTCAAGAAGTTGTGGGTGAATAATGTTACTGGTTCTCTCAAATCAAATTATAATGTTGAGAATATGACTCTCTTGATTTTAGCCAAATTTAAGAATATGGTTTTTCAGTTCCAGTGCTGATAATTTGAAGCTTTGGCATCCTTTGTTTGATAATCTCATACTATCCTTTTGTTCAAAGGATTTCATTGGTAATATTTTGTGCTTTTCTTTGGTTGCTTTTCATTGATATGTTGACATCTCTTTTTTCTTTCTCTTTGTCAAATAAAATGAAATGTTGCAGAAGATCTTCCAGTCTTTGCTCTTCAAGATGATAGGGTTGTCGAAGTTGTAGGAGAAGCGGCTGGTGTGCACAGAGCAGTGGAGCTAATTGCATCTCATCTCAGGAAGTTTTTAGTGGACCGCACTATAATTCCATTATTTGAACTGCATGTGAGGCTTCTATTGTTTGTTGACCTACTGATTAATTGTGCCTCTGTTAGTTTATAGAATGTAATGAAATTCTGTTAAATGTTTCTACCAGATGCAAATGTCTAATCCTCAGATGGAACACATGCCACCTCATCAATCTTGGGGTCCACCTCAAGGTGTCCCTTCAAATGCTAGTGGAGGTGCTGGTTTTGGACACAATCCTCAGTACATGCCGCCTCCACGGCAACTTGACAATTACTACCCACCTACTGATATGCCTCATATGGAGAAACAGCCACATCAGGGTATTTCTGCCTATGGAAGAGAAACCCCAATGGGTGCCCATGCATCATCAAATCCCCAGAGTGCACCATCAATGATCACACAGGTAATTCCATACCGCTACTTACTTACCTGGTGGCCTCTATTTCTCCATCCCCCCAATTTCCATGTTACTTGAGAAGAAGATGTTGTGGGCCATGATACTCAGCTAATGTTAATCTGATTCTGCTTTTGGTTTGGGTTGTTTAAGTCATGGGGAGGGCTTGCTGAATTTTAGTATTTGAGTTCCATGTAGAGTAAGTAGTCCTGCCTCAGCCTGAAAGGGGGTGGATGGGGATGTTTTAGCTAACCTCTCATGCCCGTGCATTGTGGAGATCCATGTATGCATCTTAATTTAAATTTCGGGGTCCTGACAGTGGGGTCTTCCCAGTCCTGTAAAGTTTTAAGTTGATGAATGGTCTTGGCCTGCTTGAGAAACCAGATCCTAATATGTTAATAAGCATTTATGGGTCTTTTCTTTGCAGGTCACTCAGCAAATGCAAATTCCGCTATCTTATGCTGATGCTGTTATTGGGACTGCTGGTGCAAGCATTAGCTATATTCGACGTGCTAGTGGGGCAACTGTCACCATTCAAGAAACTAGGGGTGTTCCTGGTGAAATGACAGTTGAAATAAGTGGAACTGCTTCACAAGTTCAAACTGCTCAGCAACTGATACAGGCAATGTTCTTTGCCCTGGCTTCTGAACGATTTTGATCTTTCTTTTTCTATTTGCTAGATATTGGGAACACCAGAACAGTTTCCATGTTTTTTTTTTCCCATTGCTTACACTTCTGATTTGCTTGTAATGCTGTTTCCAGTTTCCACCTGCCTGGAGGCTTGGTGCAGCTCTGTAGTTTGAGTTTACACTGCTGCTATAGTTACCATGGGTCCTATCTATCATGTCTTTTTCTTGTCCTAGCTAGAAAAGAAGCATTTTATGACACAGATGTTAAACCATGCTTAGTCCGACTGTTTTGCCCACTTGCAGTAGGATAAAGGAAGTCATGTATCATTCTGAAGCATGATCATAGAGGGCTGCATAAGATAAAGAGTTTTCACTGAGATGATTTTGAAAGTAAAAAAATGAGATTGCCGTTATAATGATGATTTAAAACCTCATTCTGTATAGCTTGCTAAGTCCTATAATTGGATAATAGAGCCAGTATTAATCATGGTAATGTTTTAACCATGTCGTCTGCTAATTTTATTTGGGCTCCATGAGCTCTCTCTCGCCATGCATGGGATGGTCTTGTATGGAGTGTTATCAGAATATAGCTCTTTTGGGGTAAACTATTGAGTGCAGTTTATTGAGTAGAATTCTATAGCTACTGCTTATTGTTATCAATTGGTTTGTGTACTCTGTTCCTGCTGGGTCAAATACTGATATTATTTGTATTTTGTTGCAGAATTTTATGGCTGAAGCTGCAGCTCCAGCTCAAGCACAAACAGGGGCTGTAGACCAAGCATATAATCCTTATGCGGCTCATAGTTCTGTATATGCGTCGCCACCATCCAATCCAGGACATGCAGGCCATACTGGAGGCTATGGCTCCGTTTATGGTTCAAACTATGGGTACTAAGCAGCATTGTTTGATATTGATGTCGTCTTGGAGATCATAAAATGATTGAAACTTTGTGGAAAATTACCGGTTTAAAGTGTTGGTATTCTGCACAATGTTATGAGTTAGAACAAACTAAACTTGTTGGATTTGTCGTCTGCATTAGGCTAACCGTAGGGTTGTGCCAGTACAATATTTTTGAAAATTTTCTGATTCAATCTCCATCTTTCCTTATATTTGACTCTCAAATTCAGCTTTTTCTGTTTGGATTCGTACAGTCGCTAACGGGCATTTCCTCTCGTATGGGTAGTTAAACGTTTTTCTTTGGGCCAATATAGTTAAACTTTGTTGAGGCCTTTGGTTTTTCAGGTGCAGCGGGTCTTAACCTCTTGTCAGATTCAGGGTTTATTTCATAAGAGTTTGTCTTTTGTTGGTGCATAAGATAATGATAAGATTGTTTTTAATCATATAAGAATATGTTTGATGCATGAGATAATAGAAGTGATAATGTAATAATTATTTTATATTATATTTGATTTTTATTTAATTAAAATAGATAAGATTAGAAGGATTATTATCTTTTTAGTATAGGATGATTTTATTTTTTTAAAATTAGAAGAATTATTTTTAATTTATAAGATTAAATTTATTTGTTTTATTATATTTTTAAAAATTATATTAATAATTTAAATTATATAAATTTAGAGGAAGAATAATTTTAGTTAATAAATAGATTTTTTTATTTTAATTTTTTTATATATCAAATATAAAATAAAAAAATATTATTTAATTTAATTTAATTTATAATATTATTTTATCTTATTTTATTATAATATAATGTATTAAATAAAATCAAAAGTTATAATTTCTCTTATCAAATTGTCAGTTGTGCGTTCTTCAATGGATTGATCATCCGTATTAGCTTCGAATCCATGACTTTTCTATTTTTTGAAAAATATTTTACGATGTATATAAATTTTTTCGCTAGCATTTTCCTTAGACCTTGTTGAAACACCCATTCTATAATCTATACACTCCTTTTCACCTTAATCTCTCCATATCTCAATTATATGCATGCAACGCAAGGGTCAAATGTCACATTAAGGCTATACCTACACCATTAAATTTATAAGCCCAAACTGATTCTTCAAACATGATTATTGGTCGCATAAGAATCTTTTTCGTTTTACTTTATGTTATGATCTCCATTTTTGCCTTTGGTTCTACATATCTATGGCTTATTGATTCGCTAATCCTTCCTATGGATTCTCTCAAGAAAGAAAAAACTGTGGAAGAATGGGAATTTGAATAAAAAAAAAAAAAAAACTCATCTGTCAATCCAAACATCCCAATGATAGGCCATCAATCCCACATCTAATTGGTACCATTACAAAAGGATTCTTTCCCATGTGTTGCCTTCTTCTCTTTATACGATTCTCTATTCCTTCTCAGCTGCATTGGATTCACTGTCTTTGATCATTTCCATCTATATATCAGCTGACCAGTCTATTACGAAGTAAGCCAACTTAATTCAACTCAAAAGAGAGAAGAAGAAGAAGAAGAAGAAGAAGAAGAAGAAGAAGAAGAAGAAAAAAAAATCAAGATGCCGGTGAGACGCGATTCCCTCAGGCCTGGTGACCACATCTATTCTGATCGCTGTCTACGTGTCTACTTTCACCATGGTACAGTCTTTTTTTTTTTATTATTATTCATGAAGGAATTAAAATTTTCATTCTATGCAAAGAGCTAGAAATCTATGTTGGTATGTAAACATAGAATCTAAATCAAAGTTTAAAGATGTATACATAAGTTTCCCTGGTTTCATGCCTGCAGGCATATATGTAGGGAAAGCGACTGTGACCAACTCGAGGAACGAAGAAAAAGAAATAGACGATGCGGTTATTCACTTCATGGGAGTTGGCAAATCCAATAACAAAACCCCATGCGAAAGATGTGGTCACAGGTCTCGAAGAATCGGGGTTGTTATAACCTGCCTCGAGTGCTTCCTCGAAGGTCAATCACTATATGTCTATGAATACGATGTCCCTTACTTGATGTTGCGTTTAAAGCAGAGTGGAACTTGCAGTGTTAATCCTAGCAGGCCAGCCGATCAGGTTCTGAAGACAGCATTTGATTACCTTAAAGAGGAAAACTTCGGAAAGAAGTATAATTTTTTCTTTAACAATTGTGAGGACTTCGCAACCAAGTGTAAAACTGGGGAGGCAATGAGCAATCAATTTGCTGGCTTGGTTTTTGGATTTAGTTTAACGGGTGTTCTGGGTTATAGAGCTGCAAAAAGGATATATGAAGCAATCACCAAGGACAAAAAGAAAGTTTTAGGGGTTGAGGGCCAAGAAAGTGAAGGAAATTAAGGACCCAAAGCTATATGTATCTTAGGTTTTTCAAATATAAATAAATAAATTGTTGATTTTCCGATAAAAAAAGGTCGAAACTTAGGAAAATAAAAAAAAATTTACAAGTATTGAGAGTCAAGTATTAACATTACGAGAATTTACAAAAAATAAGTGAATCATTCGGACTAGAGCTCAAATTATCAAGTTTGAAGTTTCATCCTGTTTGTATCTTGTACTGGAAAGTAGAATAAATTAAAGTGTATTATATAAATTATTAACTAAATCCATTGTTAATTTTTTGGAAAGATTAATCTAGCCTGATCTCTCAGCTTGCCCTGGAAAATTGTATTGTATAAGTCACATTTTCACAATTTTTTCTCCTTTCATAATATGCTCCAAATTTTCATTTTTTTTCAAAAATAATTGTTGGTATTTTATTCAGGGTCAATATATATAAAGAATTTTCAACAATTACTGAGCTGAAAATTTTTATCCTGAATTATAATTAATGCACTTGAAGGCTTGTGAGATTATTGGAAGTGTGACGGTCCTTTATCCCTCTTCAAAATTTTTTGTAACCTTTTTTTTTTTTTATTAAAAAATCGTAACTTGAAAATTAAAAAAAATATTATATGAATCAATTGAATTAAATTTCAAATTCTTATAATCTTTGTTTTAAGCAATTGCATCATCATCAATTGCAATTAAAGATAGTAGCTAGTATTCTTTATAACCACATTCTGTTTAATCAAATATTACGTGCAATTGGTAAATTCAGATTATGGTAAAGGAAAGTTAAATTCTGGTTCCAAATTATTGTAACAAATCAAATCAAAGTTCAAAACAAACATCGATCATCTAAACAGCATTGGATGCTTTTCTTGATGCTCAATCGTTCCTGAGCATTTCATTTTGCCTAAGCAAGCATTCATGTGTCACATTTAGTGCGTCATACCCACCAGCTAATTAACATTCAGTCAAGTGATTCTTGAAAACTTTTCTTCTTGCTTTATTTGATTCTTCATTTTTTTCTTGGTCTCTACCAATTCTCAAATAAAGAAAAGTGGGAATTTTATGGAAAAAAAAAGTCTCTTCTCTCCACTTGTTTCTCTTCCAAATTCAATAACAGTGCGTTCCAGGACAAATCAAATGTAGCAAAGTCCTAACAGAAAATTATTGTATAACCCCTAGTTTTTCTTTAAAATCGATATGATATACATAAATATATTTAGTGGATAGAGCTATTAAGTTATAAATTTTGTGGTTCTGATCATGTAATTATTGAATAATGAATCTCTTAGTAAATTTAATCTTTCTTTGCTTAAGAGTTTTCTTAATAGATTTATGATGACAGGTGACGACTTTTAAAGTTGATTATTATAAATTATAATGTTTAAATTTAATTTTTTAGTGATATATTTTTTCTCTACTAAAAATACTTTCTCTTGTATGATTTTTGAGTAATCATTTTAACAGTGAATTTGTCAGCAAAGAGCTTCTAATTTTTTTTGGTCCTTTAACTGAACATTATGAATGCTCCTTTTTCGAATTTTAATGGTCTTTTAGCTAAACGTAGTGGCTATCGTTTTCCAATTTTAGAATAAAATTGTAAAGAACAACTGGCGAATGGATCATATAAGAGAATTGAGACTTTACGGTTACTTATGATTGATGCCAATTCTGCATAATTTAGCCTTCGGAGTTTTGCAAGAATTCAAACACCATGTGCAGGTCATGTTAGATTAGATTTGATAATTTAAAATATAATATGATAATATAGTATTAACATAATATAAAAGAAAAATATGAAAGTAACATGATTTAAAATTTTAATAATAATTATATATGAATTAAATAAAACAAAATAAAAATATATGTTATGTTTTTGAGTGGATATAAATTATAATACGTAATTTTTATTAAAAATATCTTATAAATATATAAATTTTAATATTTTATACGACACGAATATACAAATGTCAAATCTATTTTAGATTCACCATAGATAATAAAATATTGATTCTTTAATATTTAATTTAAATTTTTTTTTTTTTACAAAAAACAGTTACTCTACGTTCAAGTGTTCTTTTTGTTCAAAATTAAATATAGGCATGCACGCATATAATCATGTTTGTTAAAAAAACTAATATTTATTATAGTAAAAAATTTATTCATTATATGTGATTATTAAATGATAAATATATTTTTTAATAAGTTCATTTATGATTATTTGTTTTACATGGCATGTTTTAAATTAATGATAACATATATGTATTTCATCTGTTAGATTTTTTGTATTATGTATTGATCTTACTTTTGTAAAGATTTTGCTTTATGCAAAGATCCTATTTAAGTGCCAAATAATTGATTAATCATTGATCATACTATTTATTTTTGGACATATGAAACTTCTTGATAATGATTTTTAACATGTAAGTATTATTTTTATTATAATGATTATACTAAACAAAAGTGAAAAACAAAAATATAGTAAAAAGCATAATTATTATTAGGGCTACTATATTTACTTTTAAATATGATCTTTTTAACTTTTAAATTAATACTTTTTTTTTCAAGTTTAAAAAAATGATAATATGAATTATGCATTGGAGTATTAAGCCACAAAATATTATTTTTCGTGAAGTTAATATAGTAAATTTTGCTTAGTCAATAATATTTTTCAATTCAAGAATTTTTAAATTAATTTTTTATTGTTTTATAACTTAAGTAGGTTTTCGTACATTTTCATAATTTGAGTAGGGTTTCTTACATTAATCATTAATTTAGGAATGTAAATTTGATAGTGTGAATGAACTCTATATATTCCAAACACATCTTTATTGCTTTTAGAGAATATTAACTGATTATTTAATTGAACCAATTGAAATTTGTTTAAAGTATTGAAGTGCCGGTCTCATTTTTTTTAATAAGACGGACACATTCCTCACATCAGCTTGATGCATTTAAAATTTTATTCCTAAAGTATACCCTGTAAGGATCAAATCCTGGTTGATAAGGACGCTTGGACTCATCCTTGTGGGGTGTGCTGGTCTGACTCTATACTTACCAAATTCCAAGCTGATAATAGAATATACATATGTTAACAATGAGAGGAGAAATCTGCTAAGAAGCAGGGTCTTTGGTTCACCTCTGGCTAAAAGCTGCAAATGAAACTAACTTCAAAAAACTTTTATAAGTTAATAATTATAATTGCAATTTACCACATACCTATGAGTTCCTAATAGGCCAAGCACTTGAATCCAAGGTCTTCTGTGCTTAAAATATTAGAGTTCTTTCTTTTTAATCCTCTTCTGATGTTGACTGCTTTCAAGATCCATAAATATGTTCTTTATAGTAAGCTTGTCTGTTGCATATTGAAGAATATGTAAGATCAGTACGCAAACCAGAATCAATTGCAAGTTTTATCAGGTGCTTAATTTCTGGATTAATCTTCATTCGTACTCTATAAATACTGCAGCTTCAAGTTCACATCTTAACACCTCAAAAATCTCTTTCCAAAATATCAATCAATTCTATTTTCACCCCTCCTCTGATCATTTTCACCAATCACAAAGCAATCATGGGTGTTTTCACTTATGAATCTGAGGTTGTTACTACAATCCCACCAGCCAAGATGTTCGATGCCTGTATCCTTGATGGTGACAAGCTCATTCCCAAGGTTGTTCCTCAGGCTTTTATGAGTCTTGAGTATATTGAAGGCAATGGTGAGCCTGGAAGCATCAAGAAAGTTACTTTTGGAGAAGGTTAGTTAATTTATACATGCAACTGAATACTGTGAATAATAATATATTGAATTAGAACTTACAAATAAAGTTCCTTTATTTTATTTGTGAAACAAAAGCTTAATATTTGCCTTTCCATATGTAGGAACCCAATTCAATTACGTGAAGCAGAAGATAGAAGCACTAGACAAAGAAAACTTTGTATATATTTACAGTATAATTGAGGGCGATGCTTTGATGAACACTCTTGAGAAAATCACTTACGAGACCAAATTAGAACCCTCTGCAACTGGGGGATCCGTTTGTAAGACTACTAGTAAGTATTACACCATTGGTGACTTTGAGATCAAGGAAGAGGGAACCAAGGCAGGCAAAGAAAAGGCCTCTGGAATGTTCAAGGCTATTGAAGCCTACCTCTTGGCAAATCCTGATGCCTACTAAAAATCCCAATAATGCGAATTTGAGATAGCATCCACTTCAATGACCATACAATGTGGAATGTATATGTGCCTTTTTTTCTTTTACTTTCTAGTTTTTACCGTTGTTGGTTCATATGACCTTCATACTGCTAATAAGAGTCCATAGTTTGTCCTGACTGCCAGGAAGCTTGAACTGAAAATGTCAACCCCAGTAATAAATTAAGGAGCATCGAATGTGTTTAAGCTTTAAATTAAAAGTTGTTTTGTGATGAAGCAATCCATTGAAAATGATGATCAGTGCATTATCTTCATCTTTCAAGATTTACTAGTTACATATCTTGAACATAACAAAATGAAGTTTTAGAATAAATGTGAGACTAGTTTTGACAAGTACATTAATTTTATTTATATCATAAATAGTTTTTTTAAGTAGAAATAATTATTATATGATAAAAAGTAATAACTATTTAAATATTTATAAATGATTATTCATATAAATTATGATTGTAAAAATGATCATAATAATTTGAATAAAAATTTATGTCTATTTATTCATTATAAATAGATTTTTTTATATGATCATTTTTATTATTTCTGATTGAAAAATTTTAAGGTTTTATTATATTTTAAAAGTATAATTATCTTTTAAAAAAGTATTTTTTTGTCTCAAAATTAAAATTTATTTATATTATTTCCATTTTATTATTTATTTTCTAACACATAATACTAATGTATGAATATTAAAGATGATTGAACATGATTAATATTTAAGTATGCAATTTGTAATAAAAAAGCTGTTGTTTATATATTGAGCCGTGCAAACTGCCAATATAGCACTTTGCAAGAACAAGAGATTTCCCTCAACAAGGGATCTGGAGCTGTATATAAAGCTGCTGCAGCATCAAGTGACTTAAACATATCTTCTCTCTCGATACAAAAACCACTAGGATCACTAATTGGTAGTGTTAGACAAAGAGGTTTTTCATTATCAATTCTCAGTAGCTTTGGATTCACTGCCTTGATTTCCAATAACTATATATCAGCATAAGTTTAATTAAAAATCGAAATAAGAAAGTAAGATGGGTGTGTGACCTTAAATATTTTATAGGTAAAGCTAAAAATCTTTAAAAAAATATATGCTTAGTAAGATGCTTGTGCAGATAATTCTTTTTGAATGACTTGTACATATAAATTCAATACATTATTGTAACTAAGCATTTTAAGTCCTCACCGTCAATGTATAGCGTGATTCCTCTGAACATTGATATATAATGTCTAGCTCTAGCATAAGAACCTATTTTATAAAGTTTTAGAGCATCGGTACTTTTTTTTTTATTTGATTCTCGATTTTATGTTGCTTGGTATCTGATTACATCTATAAATTTGTCGAGTTAATTGCAAAGAAAACTTAAACTCAAGGATTTGCAATGGGACAGCACGTTGATAACACCAATTCCAGGGTTTAGGCCGATTGATCCAAATCGGAAGCCCCAACCAGGCGATCACATCTACAGCGAAAGGAGTGGAGGTCTCTTCTATCACCACGGTTTATTTTCTTCTTTTTCTTATGTTGCCATGTGAGAGTAACACTTGTTGTTTATCTTAATTGATTGGATATGATAATTACATTTGGAAAAAATGAAAACATAATTCCTTGTCTTTTGTCATTTGTCATTTGTCATTTGTGTGGAAAAATCTAAGAAATTTAATACAAAAAATTCGATCTAAATCTTATGGGAAAGTACATGTTCACATCTAAATTAAACTAATTATAAATAAATCACTCGATAATCAAATCATTTTTTCGATCCTTTTTTATCTTCCAAAGAACATCGTCAACTAGAGAGCTTTAGGTTATTCTTTATTAAATTCACCTGGGATGGTATCGTAGGCATACTCATGAAACTATTGACTTGTTCACTACTTCGAATACCAGTCTTACAAAATGTGGCAAAGTGTTCACAGTTGTTTTCAACAAGGTCATAGCGGCCGAAACAACTTTTCTTGTGGAGCACATTAGCGATTTCCACCACGGTTTCGGGTGGAAAACATTTGGAGCTGCTGCATGTGCCACTTCTTTTGAACTTTTTAACGAACGAGGATTCTTGGTATTGATAAATGCGGAGGGAATCGCTGGAAAGGGCACCGTTCGATACGAAGCAATCGACGCAGCTGTTGACGACTCCGAGGTGAACGTTGGGCTGATATCCACATAAGAATGGCCGGACTGCACGTCATGTTGCAGTCATAAGTGGACAGGGAAAAACGGTCAGGCGCATTTTAGAGATGCCAAGGCTTGTTGGCATTACAAATGAAAAAGATAACGAAGGAAACACAGCTCTGCATCTGGCAGTCATTTACAAGAGAGATAATATCATCAGACTTATTGCACGAAACCGAGAAATGGAGAGCGCCATGGTGAATAACAATCGCTTTACTGCTTATGACATTTTCGCTCGTCAACCAAGAAAGGTAAGACAAGTATGATGCATAATTTGATTTCAATTTGATGATTGAATCATTGAAATACTAACTATAATCATATGATCTAACCCATTTGATTTTTCTATCTCAGCTTTGTTTTTCAGTCGCAAAGATTCATTATCTGCTGCAGGGAAGCCATGGACTACCAGCCTTGCAAGAGTGGATTAGAACAAATCTAAGAAGAGAAATGATTGGAGAAACAGATGAGGACATGAACATCTTGTTTTCCAGAGGGAAAGAACAAGAAACGGACACCTCAACCGCTACACATGAGGCTTCTGATGAAACAGAGAAGAGAAGTAGACTTGAAATCCATCTCTTGATAGCAATGCTCATTGCCACTGTCACATTTCAAGCAGCCTTCACAATGCTTGGCGGCTATAAACAAGATGGTCCTGATGAAGGCACGGCACAATTCGTACACAAGGCAGCCTTCATAGTATTTATAATATTCAACACCATTGCATTTATTTTCTCAATTGCCACAGTTTACATCCAATTCACAACTTCTAAATTCAGCTACAACCTGCGCTCCAGATACGCGTGTCTGGCAGAGGCTATGATTTTCATAGCTGTTCTTGGAATGGTACTAGCATTTGCTTCTGGCATGTATTTGGAGCTTGCAACCTCCATTGGCCTGCGCCTGATAGCTTATATAATGGTGGGCTGCTTCTTGTTAATTTACTATGCATGCTGGTTTGTTGATCCAATTAGCATGCAAATTCCAGGACTTCAACTTCCAAGCAAATACCTTAGGGACTTGCTATTTCGTTATGGGATTATCTGAACCACGATTTTTGGATGGCAGGTTCCATTGTTTGATTGATTATCAGTAAATTCCATCTCTCTCTCTCTCTCTCTCTCTCTCTCTCTCTCTCTCTTTCGTTTTTGCATTTTTTTTCTTAGGATATCCTCAAATTTTGTTTGGATTTAATCCTTTTCTCGAAGTGCATTTTTTTGTAACAAGATGGTGATGGTGCATTTAGGATTCATTTAGGATTTTTCTTCTTGCTAATATATCCAAACTCCCAAGTTAGAAGCTAGGAAATGACAAAAGAAAGCTGTCCAAAAGCCTATTGGATTGTATTTTTCAATTTTAGGAGTTCTTTTTTTTTAACATAGGAGTGACAAATTTTGTTTTTTTTTTTTTTTGGATAAGTAATTTTTATTCATTATCCAAGAAGCAGTAGAATTGCTACCAACCAACAAGTACATACTGTCGAACTTTTTACACCACAAATGAGTTCCTACTCAACTCCCATCTCTCACATAGTACTTGGTTAACATGATCATAAGCTATATATTTTTTAGACCAATCAATAGTAATCTAACTCCATCTTTGATTTTTCTCAATATTTGCTCCCCTGCGAGCTCCACTGACTTGTATATGCGTGCATTCCTTTCCGCTCAAATCCAGTATATGTACGGCCCCCTCGTCAGTCGTAGTACAACTAAGACCAAAGCTTTCCCTCGTTGCATACTAACAGCCCACTAAAGCTCATTCTCCCATCCTTCAGCTTCTCTTTGTAAATTACACAGGTGCAGTACCTATTGCCATACCCTCTTAGAGTATCTACAACTGAAAAAAATGTGGTCCTTGCTCTCATTCTCTTGTTTGGAGAGTACACAGTCCTCATCAGTGTGAATTCTCCAGGAAATCAGTCGATCTTTCGTTGGAAGCCTGTTAAGGATAGCCATCCAGGTAATTACAGCATATTTTGGTATGTGAAATTTACACCAGACAAGCCTATGCTAATTTACTTTCATTTGCCTCTCTTACTTGTTTCCACACACTTGCAGTAGCTAGAACCTTTATTATTTCAAACTATGCCAGCTTCTGTTTGTGTCAGAAATTTGCTTGCAAGACATCTCATCTGAAGCAGCTTCCTCATACACCAGCTATGACTTTGAGTTCTGGAATTTCCCAAATGCTTCTTCCTTTTAGCATATATATGTGTATCTATGCAATCCATAACAAACCTGCTTGTGTAAAGATAGATTATAAAAGCCTAAGCATGCAGACTTTGTTCCACGCACCAACATCTTTTAATCCCAACCCTCTTTCTGACTTTGGTTTACATATTGCCTGCCATCTTACTCAGGCTCCCTTTGTTGTGCTTGATTGGCCTTTCCAAAAAAATGCTGAACAGAGCTGGTTGATCCTCTTAATTACTTTTTTTGGAAGAACAAACTGTTTGCACCAGTTGTTATGAATACTAAAAAAGACAGATTGGATCAACTGTAGTCTACTTGCATACGACAAATGTCTTGCCACCCAGCTATGAATTCTTGCTACGATCCCCTCAATTAGTGGCATACAATCTGTCATAGTAAACCTTCATAGCACCAGTGGAACCCCAAGATATCTAACAGGAAGTTTTCCCATCTTGAACCCCGTGACTTTCAGGATTTCTTCAAGCTCAGTTCTTGGAATCCCTGTATAATATAGGTCACTATTGGCACTATTTAGCTGTAGTCCAGAATAAGTGTAAAACTGCTTTAGTATGACTTGAATTCCCTCAACAGAATCCAGCTTCCCATTTGTGAAGATAAAGAGAGCATCAGCAAAACATAAGCGCGTCAAGTTCACCTTCTTGCATTTGGGATGGTAAGAAAAAATGCCATAGGATGCAGCACTATCCAATAAACTGTCCAAAACATTCATAGCAATAACAAATAAGTATGGTGACATAGGATCCCCTTGCCTTACTCCTCTTGCCCCTTAAAATATCCCACCAAGCCTCCATTGATTGATAATGAGAACATTGATGAAGTGAAAGTTTTTTATCCAACCAACGAACCTTCTTGGAAATCCCATTGCCTCTAGAACTGAGATTAAAAATTCTCAATTTAACGAATCAAATGCTTTCTTTAAATCAATTTTAATAGCGCGCCTTAGGGACATGGTAGCTCTACTATAACCTCTCACCAATGCCCTAAGTACATTGTCTGCTATGCTTCGCCCTTTTATAAAGGTGCTTTGACTGTTGCTGATTAAGGATGGCAAAAACTATTGCATTCTGGTATTCGGTATCCTTATTATACTCTAGTAAATGACAGTATAGCAAGATATTGGTCTATAATCAAAGATGCTGGCTGGAGATAGGATTTTTGGTACCAAAGTTATTATTGTAGAGTTGAAAGCAGGTAGAATATCTTCAGTTTAAAAGAAATATGATATAGCTGCAATGACATACTCCTCTACTATACTCCATGCAGACTTGAAGAAATGGGCATTGAAACCATCAGGGCCTGCTGCTTTATCACTATGCTGAGCAAAGATAGATTCCTTAATTTCTTCCCTCGTAACATTTTGTAATATAACATTCCGCTACTCGTCCGTCAAGGATACTTGGATTAAGTCAGTTAACAACTCTTTCTTGCAACCTTTAACATTAGCATTAGTTGTGCCTATCTGCTGTTTAAAAAATCCCACAGCCTCATCTGATATCTGTGAGAAGGTATCCAACCTGTTTCCCTTACTGTCATGCAGTACCCGTATATTGCTTCTCCTCTGCCTTGCTGCCACTATTTTGTGAAAGAAACTTGAATTTTGGTCTCCTTCTTGCACCCATCTAATTCTTAACTTCTGTTTCCATAAGCTTTCCTCCGCTTTTAACAGTTCAAAGAGTTCCAATGACAGTTTCCTCTCATTCTCTGCATCAGCCATAGATGATTGCATTAATGTTGCAAGTTGTGCTGCTGCTAACTCTTCTCTTTTCATTCTTACCTTCTCCGTTAAATCTCCATATTGTGTGAAGTTGAAATTCCTTAGCATTGGCTTCAGCCTCTTTAATTTCTTATGCAATACAACCATAGGTTTACCACTCACTGGTATAGTCCAGGATTCTTTCGCTAGCTTTAAAGACTCAGGGTACTTTACCCAAAAATTGAAGAACTTAAATGGTTTTAGTGGTGGCTGTTTCAATGTAGTCAACTTTATAAGCGCTAGACAATGGTCAGATACTTCAGGGATAAGGAATTCAACTTCTCAATTTAGTACTTGCGTGAGGCGTGAGCCATGTATCATTGATAAGCGCTCTTATCCAATTTCCTTGACAGTGTATGATTGCTCTAAGTAAAAAGAGGCCTTGTGTAACATTAAAATCTCCAGCCAACATCCATGGAGAGCTTTCTACAATACTTTGAAGAGAAATCAAGTGCATCCATAGTGTTTTTCTTTCACACTCACTATTACACCCATATGTAGCTGTGAAGTATAGCTTATGAGTGCCATGTAAAATGCTACATGTATTGTTTTGGTCATTTGTATCAACTAAATCAATTGTTGACTCATCTCTCCATATCATCTATGTTCTTCCATTGTAAGCGGTAGCATAGTTATGGTGAATGGACTAGCTAGCAAAATTATTGTTCAAGACTTTCTGCATGTTTAGTTGCTTCACTCTTATTTCTAACAAACAAGCCATATCTATTTTTTCTCTTCTGATTCTACCTACAACCTCTCTTTGTTTCAGAGGATCATTTAGTCCTCTGACAATCCAGCTAAGCACATTCATGATGAAAAGAGGAAGGATGAATGACCTCCTAGAGCAGAGTGTTCCACCCTTACCTGTTTATTTTTCCCTTTATTAATGGGACCTTTTTTCTTATTCTTCAATTGTTTGATCAAATCTGCAACTCTAGCTGCTACCGCCTTACTTTTTTGGGTGAATTAGGAATAATTTCCTCCTTTCTCGTCTTGCCAGCCTCAGGCACAACTAGTTCTAGATTCACATCAATACCCCTATCCTCTTCAATTACTGCTTTTAGTATAGCAAACCTGTTTGTGGACCCTAACTTCGCTAACTACATTGATTCAACTCGCAGCTTGCCTCTCTCAGGAGTACTCTGTGGCCCTGACTTTGCTACTTGCATCGATTTAACTTGCGGATTGACACTCTTAGAATTAGCCTCTGGCACGGCCTCCTTCACCTCCTTAGCCCGTTGCTCCTTAGATTCCTTTGGTTGCCACACCCTAGCTTTTGCTACCATAGGCCTATTCATACGTGATTTGTCTGAATGCCCAAAAACTTTGCAATGCTGGCATTTTAGAGGCTGCCATGGGACTTCCACTGAGATAGAGGCCAGTGTGCCATCTTAGAGTACCACATCAACGTACCTAGTTATATCCACATTAACCTCAATTTCCACACAGATTTTTGCATGAGTGAGCCTTTCAAAGTTTGCTCTAATTTTTTTCATGCAATGCCTAAAGCACTGGCTCTATAGCTTAGCCCTTTCTTAGTATACAGTTCTAATGGAACATTACTAAGATGTTTTCAAACAGGTATCCTGTTCATCGTAAACTCCAAATTCCTTAACCTCGGCTGCCATTTTGAACTATAATTGGCTTATTCTGTATATGCCATGGACCAGATTCAAAAACTCTGTCTCGATCTTGCTTAGAAGTGAATTGCAGCACAAACAAATTATTCCCAGCAGGTTTGATAATGACTAACCCTTCTTTTCCCCAAAGAATGCTTACTGGCCTCTGAAATTGGCTAAAGTTTGGCATTCGCCCAAAGAACTGGGCCACCAAAGAATTCTGCCATTGGTGCACTCCTTCAAATACATCATCAGTCGATTTAACTAGTGCTTTGCCATTCTGAAGAATTTCAGAGATTGATCGTTCGGTGCCAAGAAAAGATTTCTCCAATCCATAGCATTCTTTTGCTCACTCTCACCAAAAGCAGTTGCAGGGCCTTAGCTGGCCACTACCTCACCCTTACTAGAAGAAGATGGATCAGGAACTGTACCAGTCATTTCACAAACAGATGGAGCACCAGACATACAGTAAAATCAAGCACCAGTCAAACTCAAAGTCGGATGAAGCAAGTCTTAATGATCCAATCAACAACAGATAATGGAAGAATACTATTGGATGAAACAACAATGAAGGAAATTTGACAGTTTCAGCAAGAAAATTGGCGGTTATGGGAAAAAGTTTGTGGTTTTGAAGAAAATTGACAATTAGGCGAGAAAATCCTCAGCACATTAAAGACCAGCTAACGTAAGCTGAAAGCATTTCCTTAACATGCTCGCTAACAAGATTTGTTATTGTATTTAATTTTCTTTTTTATTTTTTTGAAGATTAAATTTTCTTTTAAATAAATATAAAATCAAGAATAATGTAATTATTCTTCATTCTTCTTAAGTAAGTATAGATTTAAGATTTAAATCCTCCATTTCTTCTTAATCCTTATCAAATGTATCAAAACAAATATGAAAAACAATCCCAAAGACCAAAAGATCAAAAGATCCAAACCGTCCATCAGTTGAATAAAAATTAGAGTTCAATTCATAAAATTATCATCTCTTTTTTCGATATTTAAAATTATTAAAATTTAAATCTTGATTATTAGAACTAAAAAGTTTTTAAATAAGTTTTTAAATTCACTAAAAAAAACTCTAATGAACAGATAGTAAATAAATTATAACATTTCCTGAAAAAAAATCATAAAATTATTTGATAAAAAAGAAAAATATAAAATATAAATTCAAGATTTATCTATTTTTAATTGAGGAGATCATAATTTGCAAAAAAAAAATAAATACGAATTAAATATTAATTTTTTAAATTTATCTTATTTTAATTTATGGAAAGAACCCCAACAATGGAATTTTTGAGCTCACTCTCACTGAAACTTGAAAATCTTCCATTTAAATTAGTTATTGCCCTCAAGAAACAGCATCCCAAATTCCAACATATTTTGACCAAAATACCCTCAACACCTCTCGAAACAAATCCAAAATCCAAACCCCCTATTTCTCATTACCTTCACCACTCTACCTCTTCTGCCCCTGTAATTCCCCAATCTCTCCTTTGCCCTTCCCTCAGCCGATTTTCTCCGGGAACAAACAAACCCCCATTTGCCCTTAACAATTTTACCCGCCAAAACAAATAAATTTCCAAACTTTTCAAAATTTTCCTTTGCAAACTCCAAAGCAATTGGGTTGCCCACGAAAACCCTAGTTTCTTTCTCGATTCTGGGGGTTTTCTCGTTTGAACGCTTCATTTCTTGTGTTTTTGTGCAATACCCACATCGTATCTTGGCTTCTTGAAGCTTTCTAGATTAATTTTTGTTTGTCTGGGTTTTCAGGTAGGGTTTTAAGTTAATTTTTTGCTTAATCCAGGTATTTTGACCTTCATTTTTCTGTATTTCCTTTGTCGGTTTTTGTTTTCATATGTTTTTAATTGATGGGTATACTTTATTTTTTATCACTTTGGTGATTTTTTTGTTTATTTTAGTTTAGTTTAAGTGTTTTAACGTTATTAACTTTGAAGGTTTTCAAGCAAGCTGCTTAGTTTTCTCTTTTCGTGAATTTCTGTTTTTGGAATTTTTTTGGTGATTTTTTTTTGTTGTTTGATTGATGGGTATTTCTTGTTTTGTGTTAAATTTGTTATTTTATTCAGTTAATTTTCAGAGTGTTAAACTTGACATCTTTGATGATTTTCAAGTAGTAGCCGCTTGAAGATTTTCTCTTTGCTGGGTTTTCCCCTTATTTTGGGAAGAATGTATGAATCGTGAACTTCCATTTGGTTACTTGGAAACTGAGGGAGAAGTAAAATATTAGCTATTTGCGTGGATTTGTAGGAAGTTCTGTTTGTTTAAGAAGTGCTTAGCACAAAGTTTGGTTGCTTTGTTTTGTTTTGTTTTGGGATCTTATAAAAAGAAGTCTAATTGTTGTTAAGTTTATGTGTTTATTTTGTTCTTCTTTTTCTTAATGTTTGGCTTTTATTGCTGTTCCTTATGTATATTTTTTTGTTCCCTATGTTGGTTGATGTAGCTGAAGTTGTAGACTAAATGTTTTCTTGGGCGACATGGATGTGCCCTGTCTGGTTTCACTACTGACCATTCAAGAAGTGAAAGGTTAGCTGCTTAGACTGGATTATTTCAGTATGTTATGTGCATATTTTTTTCAATTTCTTTCTTTGATTATTGAGATGATAGTGTTGATTAAACAAAACTGATCTTTTGGTTTACATTTGCAATTTTGCAAAATAAGGCTTGTTGGATTCATTTCTTCATGCCTTCTCACCTTATCTTAATCACTTGTCAGAGATTAACCTGTTTGTCATGATTTCCATGTTCTTATGGTCATTTCTTTTCTTCTCATCGTAATGGTGGTATTTCATTTGGCAGGTATGTGTTGACATAGATGGAAAATTTGTCTGCCTGACTATCAGTTTGTAAATCTGTGTTGCGTTCTGGGTCTCAGTTATTTGTGCTGTTCCTATACTGTGATTGATTTATTCAATGGCAAACCATGATCTGATACTTGGACAAAGCCACAATTTAGCATTGGGGCAAAATCAGCCACTGGTGCTAGGCCATAACCATAATTTGGGTCTCACCCAGAACCATAATTTGGAATTAGGACAAGCCCATGAGCATCAGTTAGGCTTGGGACAGGCACATGATCATGACCTAGGTTTAGCGCATTCTCATGACCATGACTTGGATTTAAGACAGAACCATGACCAAGAAGGGGATGTTGGTCACAGTTATGGGCATGATAATGACTTAGCTACTGATCGAAAACCTGACCAGGGTGACCATGAGTTGGCTTTATCAGAGAATAATGAATTGGCTATTTCAGAAAACCAAGAGCTTGATGATAATCTAGTATTGGCTGTGGATGACAACCCAGAGATGGGAATTGATCCTGCCCGAGATTTGCAGCACTCCCAGATTTTAGATAGTCTGCCTCCTGTCCTTCAGGTTCGGAATTCAAATCCGAGTTATGAATTGGCGGTTGGGCAAGAGTTCCCTGATGTCAAAAGCTGCCGCAGGGCATTGAGGGATACAGCTATTGCCCTTCACTTTGAAATGCAGACCATAAAATCTGACAAGACTCGTTTCACTGCCAAATGTGCGAGTGAAGGATGTCCCTGGCGTATACATGCAGCAAAGCTCCCTGGTGTTCCAACATTCACAATTAGAACCATCAATGAGACACATACATGCGGAGGGATTGATCATCTTGGCCATCAACAAGCATCTGTGCAGTGGGTGGCAAACTCTGTGGAGCAGCGATTAAGGGAGAACCCTAACTACAAGCCAAAGGAGATATTGGAAGAGATTCACCGGGTTCATGGAATAACCTTATCTTACAAGCAAGCCTGGCGGGGCAAGGAGCGTATCATGGCTGCTATGCATGGATCTTTCGAGGAAGGGTATCGCTTACTCCCTCAGTATTGTGAACAGGTTAAGCGGACAAATCCAGGGAGTATTTCATCTGTCTATGGAAACCTGACAGATCATTGTTTCCAGCGTCTCTTCATATCATTTCAGGCCTCTATTTATGGTTTTCTGAATGCTTGTCGACCACTCCTTGGGTTAGATAGGACATTTTTGAAAAGTAAGTATCTTGGAACTTTACTTCTTGCTACTGGTTTTGATGGTGATGGTGCTTTGTTTCCTGTGGCATTTGGCGTTGTTGATGAGGAGAATGATGACAACTGGATGTGGTTTCTCTCTGAACTTCATAACCTGCTTGAAATTAATACAGAAAACATGCCAAGGCTTACAATTTTGTCTGATAGACAGAAAGGCATTGTAGATGGTGTTGAAGCAAATTTTCCTACTGCTTTTCATGGATTTTGCATGCGTCACTTGAGTGAAAGCTTTCGAAAGGAGTTCAATAATACTATGCTAGTCAGCCTTCTATGGGACGCCGCTCATGCCCTGACTGTAATTGAATTTGAAGCAAAGATTCTTGAGATTGAAGGGATATCACAAGATGCTGGGTATTGGATCCAACGAATCCCTCCTCGACTGTGGGCAACAGCTTATTTTGAAGGCACACGGTTTGGGCATCTAACAGCTAACATAATTGAATCACTGAATTCTTGGATTTTAGAAGCTTCAGGGCTTCCAATAATTCAGATGATGGAATGCATTAGGAGACAGCTTATGACTTGGTTCAATGAACGGCGAGAGACAAGTATGCAGTGGACATCAATACTCGTGCCTTCTGCTGAAAGACGTGTTGCAGAGGCCCTTGAATGTGCACGCACATATCAGGTGCTTCGTGCTAATGAAGCTGAATTTGAAGTTATATCTCATGAAGGGACAAATATTGTGGACATTCGCAATCGCTGTTGCCTTTGTCGTGGCTGGCAGTTGTATGGTTTGCCCTGTGCACACGCTGTAGCAGCACTTCTTTCTTGCAGGCAGAATGTTCATCGATTTACCGAGAGCTGTTTCACTGTTGCAACATATCGGAAGACATATTCTCAGACCATTCATCCTATTCCAGATAAAAGTCTATGGAAAGAGTTGTCTGAGGGGGATCCAAATGCCAACAAAATTGTTGCAGTTATCATCCAACCACCCAAATCACTTAAGCCACCTGGTCGACCGCGAAAGAAGCGAGTTCGAGCAGAAGATCGTGGCCGTGTGAAGCGGGTTGTTCATTGTAGCCGTTGCAATCAGACAGGCCATTTTAGAACAACATGTGCAGCACCAATATAAGTTCTGATTTTCTAATAAGTTGATTTGCTGCTAGAGAACTTGGGTATGTCCCATCTGTGCAAAAGGATTCTTGCTTTCCTTTTTTTTAATAATTTAGTGTTTATTAGGTATTAGATTTGCAAGTAAATGCTTTGTTCTATTTCTGTGATTTATATGAATTATGCCCTGTATCAGCTATCCACTTGTCCTATATGAATATTCCCTTCAATAATATATATGTAATTGTTGAGGATTGATCCCATGATTACTATTTTCTCTACTCAATCCCATGAGTTTATGTGTATTTTCCCATCATTTTTTTTTCTTTGACCAATTCCCATCATTCTTTGAGTAATCAACTAATCATATTTTCTATTTTTTGAAAATTTAGTGATCTTATTTTTTAATATTGACTTGGATGTGAGTACCTAAACAAAATTATAGAACTAATTTATCCCATTAAATAAATCAAAATGAACTAATTGGTCAGGTTGAAAATCTCCACGTTCTACTTGTTCCTGTTCATGACCAGTCAACACGGTTCTGCATTTTTTTTTTTAATTTTAAGGACCTCCATGACAAGACCAAGAAGCAAAATGCTTAATTTTGGTAAAAAAAAAAACCAAAAATTTAATATTCCAGTTAGCTCAACGGTCAAATCAAAGCAAACCTCCTGAATTTCCCAACAATGACATATCTTTGTAACTCCCAATTATCGTCATTGGTCGGTCTCTCCTTCACCGTCCAGCCATACCAATCATCAGCTTTATAAAAAGTAGAATTTTTTTTTTTCTGAAAATAAAAACAACTCATGTTTCCATTAAAAAAGAAAAACCCATATTCCATTGATCCTCCGTAACCATTTGTTTCTCAAAAAAGAAGTGAAATAAAGTTAGAAAAAGTTTTTTTTTTTTGGGTTTTTGACGGTTAATTTTATCTGGGAAATTTGCTTTTGTATTTGTCTTTCTTTTACTTTAGCTTTTTTGTATTTATTTTCTAATCAGCAGCCGACTTTTTGGTCTCTGTCGGCTGTTTTTTTAACTCTTTTATTTTCACCTTTTTTATTCAAGTAAAAATTTCCTTTTATAAGATAATAGAAATAGGTGCAATCTTTGTTTCTATCTGTTTTGTTTATTCTTATATAAAAACTACTTTAATTTTGTTTTCTTTGTTTCAATCTCTCTTTCTTCAATAACTGTTACATAGGTTTTGTTTTTTGTAATAAATTTGAAGATAGGTGACTTTGATTTGACGCTTTTCCTCTGAATTCTCAGTGGTTTTTTTTGGTTTTCTTCCTTGAGTTTCTCAGGTTAACAGGTCAGCTTTCTCTTTTCACAACTTATAAAAGTTTTTTTTTTTTCCTTGGGGAAATATCATTCTTTGACTTGTATATATAATCCAATTATGTTTTTGGATGATGTTAATATGATCAAGTTTTATTGAGTTGGTACTTTGGTAGAAAATTTGGGTTTTTGATGGATTTTGATTGGGTCATGTGTGAGTATTGGTTGAAAGTTTATACTTTTTTGTTAGCTTCTGATTTAGGCTTGGTGCTGATGGTTTTCTGTTATTGCTTAAAATTGGTTTTATAAAGCTAGTCTTTATCCATGGCCCATGTTGATCCTTCAGAACAAACGAGTTTGTTGTCTCCTGCTACAAATTTGTTTTGTTGGTTTCTTGTTTAGGCTATTTGTTTGTGTTCTTATTAGTTGAAACGTTGCATATGTCCAGAATGGTTTTTCCTTTTTCTTTTTCAATGATGCTTTATACCTTCCTTTTGTGAATGTATTTGGTTTATATTGATCTTGTATGAGAAATGCTTTTGGTTGTGCTTGAGTTTGTTTTAATACAAGAATTTAGTTCATTAGTTTGTTATTTGAGATATATGTTTGGCAATTATGGCTATTGATCCAATACTTGACTAAATTATTTGAACTTAATTGTTGTTTTTTTCACCTCTCTTGCATGCATACATCTTCTATGAGAAGTCGTATCTCAAGTTGTTACTAAATGCATGGAGACAATCATGCATGTTGTTGTTGGTGAAGAATTTTATGTCATAGAATTTATTTATCAGAAATATGTCTTCATTGGTGTATGTTTGGCTTCTGAGTTGCAATTATTTTATTTTACTTAGCTGAAAGGTTTGCATGTTAGCAGTTGATGCTGTGCCTATGTCTTTTGTAGATTTTTTTTTTTTTTTTTATTTCAAAAATTGATGGTTCTGTTGGTCTTATCCTGGAATAAATTTTTTTAACTTTGCACCAATTAGTAGCTAATTTGGACTATTTTAGTGTTCATGGAAATTGCTCTTTTATAGGTAATGGCTGCATTTATTAATTTTCTCCATTGTTGTTAAATTTTTGTTAGTTGGGCAAGTGTTTCTTTTTCTTCTATCTGTGAGGAAGACATGGTTCTAGAACTGTTTTTGCCACAAACCCTTTTCTCCTTTTCACATATCTCTGTGGATCTTTGTTTATTTGCAGTATTGAATCTCGCCTTGGATTATTGATTTCATTGGGAGGATTGAACTTTGCTTTATTTCAAGCAGTTAGTATCTTGTTCTGAAGTTAAGCGATCTCCTGGAGCATGGCTAGAGGGGGAATTTCATCTGTTAACTCAGAGAAATTTTCTAATCGGTTTACTAGCGCTTTGTCATCCGCCTTTCTTGAATGGTTGCTGCTTTTTATGCTCCTTATTGATGCTATTATTTCATACATAATCACAAAATTTGCTCATAAATGCAAATTGCAAATCCCATGTTTGCTATGCTCAAGACTTGATCATGTTTTTGGCAAAGAAAAGCTGAAATTTTATTGGGATCTGGTATGTGGTGATCATAAGTTGGAGATTTCATCCTTAGTTTACTGTCATGCCCACAACAAGCTTGTTGATGTTCATGGAACGTGTGAAAGTTGCCTTTTCTCATTTGCTACAATAAATAAGTCTAATGCTGAAACCTATAGATTATTGGTCGGTAAGCTGGGGGAAGATTTTGGCTATGGTCTTGAGAAGGACCGATCCCTTGAGAATCATAAACTTGGACATTCAACTGTAAGGCACTGTTCTTGTTGCAATGACCCATGGATGCCAAAAGGGCATATCAAAACATTGATACAGACACAATCAGCTGTGTCTCAGGCTGCTGAATTTGATCTACCTTTACCTGTTTCTGTAGAACATGGTCAGGATGACCAGAGCAGAAGTGACAATGTGTCTATTTCAGTTAAAGTTACACATCAGAGAAAAAATGGGCCTGATCCTCTATCTCATGTAGCATATACAGGGCTTACGATTACTTCTGATTCTGAATCTGAGGTGTCTAATGATGCTGGCAATGAGGAAGATGCTCTAATTATCGAAACTGATCATCTACAAAGAGATATTGTTGATCAACATGAGCAGCCAGAGTCTCGTACTATTACTTTGTCAGACGATTTTGCTTCGGAGAAGTTGATGGATCCTGTTTCTGAACCTAAGCCTTCAATTTTCATCTCACAGGCACAATCAGACATCATTAAGCCTCTCGGATCTAAATCAGTGGAATCTACTGACTCAAGTGAACATGGCTTGGAGGAACTTAATTGGAAGCAAGCCATTAGCAAAACTGAGCCCTTTGCTTTTTCTGAGCTTATTTTTCTTGATGAGGTCCCTTTATCATCAAACGGTGGGGAAGCTTCTATTGATGTGTCAACAGAAATGAATCTTAATTGCCTTGATAAGGTCCCTTCAATGTCAAATGCTGGTGAAATTCCTATTCAAGGGTCAGAAGACAGTAAGCTTATTTCCGTTGATTATGTGTCTTCGTCATCACTTGGCAATGAAACTCCTGTCGAAGTGTCAAAGAGCAAGCCTATTATCATTGATGATGTTTCTCCATCAAATGTTGTTGCATCTTCTGTTGAAGAATCAAAAGAGAGTAGTAAGTTGAACTTCCTCACAGTTTTCCTGCTCTCTTTTTGGTTCAGTTTTGCATATGAAGAGAAAACCTGAATAGCTTGTAGATGTTATGAGTCTGTTAGGCCTCCTCCACATTCTCTCCATAATTTTTGTTATGAAACATACTTATATATGACCTAATATTTGAGGTGCAATCAATAAATTCTCTTAAGGTCCAAGATGTGTCAGATGCATTTCCAAAATGAAGGAAGTAATTTCCAAATCATGGACATGCTCTTGAGAGATTTTAGTTAAAAAAAAAAAAGGAATTCCCTGATCTGCTTTGTAGTTTGTAGAAATATCCATCCTACTTTTACTTTTTGTTTATATCAGGTGCTGTGACACCCCAAATAACTTGCATGTTATGGCTAATCTCTGTGGCGTTATTTTTTCATTTAATAATTTTGTCACTAGGTGTTACGAGAACTCTTGAAGTTGAGAAGAAATCCTTGACCAAGTGTGAGGAAATCTGCAAATCCACAGAGCAGCCACTTCCAATACCTGAATCACCAATAGAAAAGAACCTTGTTGCAAGTTACAGTAGCATGCGATCACCCAATTCATTGGAACTAAGCGATGCTTATAAGCTTGCTGTAGGTAGTAAAGGAAGACAATTGTCTGGTTTGCTTGTTGAACAATGGATTGGAAAAGATTCTTCTAGACTTAGTGAGGATCTGAAGGGGTTATTGTCACAATTATCTGCTGCTCGAGGGATTGAGCAATCAATGAACGATGTAAGTCCTAGGATTGGTGCAAGTCCTAGCATATCTATAAAAAGTGACGAAATAAAGGCTTCGGATTCTCCTACATTTGAAGGACTACAAATACTTCAAAAGAGGATCTCACTTGAGAGAAATGAGTCTGGCTTGTCTATAGATGGAAGCATTGTTAGTGAAATTGAAGGTGAAAGTGTGGTTGATCGGCTAAAACGACAGGTTGAGCATGACAAGAAATTATTGAGCGCATTGTATAAGGAATTGGAAGAAGAAAGAAATGCCTCTGCAGTTGCTGCAAATCAAGCAATGGCCATGATTACTCGACTGCAGGAGGAGAAGGCAAAACTCCACATGGAAGCCTTGCAGAATCTCAGAATGATGGAAGAACAAGCTGAGTATGATATGGAAGCACTGCAAAAAACAAATGACCTCCTTACGGGGAAGGAGAAGGAGATTCAAGATCTACAAGCAGAGCTAGAATTTTACAGGATGAAGTTCCCTAATGATTTGATGCTGGGGGACACAGTGAAGTCGGCGCATGATTTGAAAGCAAGACAGGGCACAGTGGATCATTCAGAAGCTAATGGCATTGAAGAGAGGGCAAGCGTACTTATAGAGCCAGTTGATGAAAAAGTTAATATCTGCTCCACGGTTGAAGAAACAGATCAGTCTTGCAGGGACACAAACAAAGACACCATGAAGAATCCATTGTCAGGATATGAAAAATAATACCATGAAGAATTCGTTGCTTGAGGCTTTATGTACAAAAACTATAAAGGTAAGTACTTTGATTTTCATTTCTATACTATGTTTTTTCACCTCCTAAGTATTGAATTTCTTGCTGATAGAGGGATGCATTTGAAAGCAGAAGTATTTGCAAATAATCCGTTGTGACATGTTCATGTCATGACGTTATGGAAGTAGCTAGGTTGATTTAAGAAACAATTTATAAAAGGTGAAAATAATAAGAAAATTCAACTTGAGTGTGTGTCATTTCCAGAATCTAAACAATTTATATTAGTTCATAAACTTGGATGAAGGATAAAGAAAAACTCATTATTTTTCTTTCAAAAAGTTCGCTGCTTTTGGGAGTGAAAATGCAGTGCGTGAAATGAAGTCACTTTTGCTTAAAGGAAGCCAAATATGATACAAAGTTGATTTTCATTTGCTTTCCAACAAGCTCAATCAGCTTCTCTTGCTTATTTGATTGATGTAACAGATGCCTGCAAGAGATGACATGCTGGTGCTACTCGAATAAGCTTGAATATACAACAGGGAAAAAAACCTGGTGATGACGACTGGCCATCCATTGTACAGTATTGCTGAGTCTGCTTTCTCCTTAGGCAGAACCCGATATAGGACATGATTTTATACAGTGTGTTCCTTTTATTTCCCCAGTTTTTTTTCCAGGGGTTCCATAGGTTGTAGCTGACTTGTTTTGCATACCATCAAAAATGGAGTTGGTGAGATTTTTCCTTTTCATTTTTCTCTTGGTAATCTGTGTTTGAAGGTGTTTTTCTTTTTCTTTTTTTTTTTTCCATACTTTTTAGCTACAAGTAGTGGTTTGAGTGATTGCATTTTGTACGAGCTGGTGTGCTTTTGAGTGTAAAGCATAGGTTAAAATAACCAATCAACCCAATAATGTTGTAAACTAGAACAGATCAGAAATTCCGAGTTTAATATTGATTGGCTTGATTTTACAGATTTATTTATTTATTTATTTTTATAAAGAAGCTCGTAATTTTAAAAAAATTAAAGGTTTTGGATTTAAAACTAAATTTATTGAATGTCAATTATAGAAGATGGCGATGTGAACAAATTGAACAAAATCTCATATTTTGATTTCATAAAATTTGTCATCATATTTTACATGAATATGAATGTTTCTTTTTTTTTTTTTTTAATGCCAGTAACATTCTTTTTTTTAACATTATCTTCTTAGCTTGGAATTTTTCATTTTCATGATTTATCATTAATTGTTAATTCTAGTAAAAAATAATTGTTTTTAGGCAAAAAAATTGTATCTAACTTGCATGGAATTTAAAAAAAATTCATTTCCTAAAAAACAAATCATTCTTTTACCGTTCATTGAAGATAAAATATTCGAAAAAAAAGATAGAAAATGCTAATTCAATTCTAATTAAGCCCTCTTTGTTTTTTTTTTTTTACTAAAAAACACACAAAATCAAAAAACAGAAAAAGAATTACAAATTCCACAAAAATAACAAAAAAAAAAAAGAAACAAAATTTAATAAAAAATATCAACAAAAAAATAAACTAAAAATTCAAACTAAAAAACAAAAAATATGAATTACTTTTATTATAATAAATAATAAAATATATAAACATATTAATTAAGTATAATTAAAATGTTAAAATTGATTTTGATTTTGATTTTAGTTTTGATACTTATATGTTATTCAATAAATTATATCTTTTATTAAAATATTTAAAAAAATGAAAAATATATAAAGGAGCTCAAGGAAAGACAAAGTGGAGGGTAGTGGCGCCGTTGTTCTTTGGAGCCAATACGCGCTCTCTCTCTCTCTATCTGATCGATTTTCAGGAGAAAGTGACAGAAAAAAGAAACGGATATGTTCCAACAGAGCTCAAAAGCAGTGTTTCCGAGTTCGACCACTGAATCAGTCTTTGCTTTTAGACAATCTCATCTTCTTTCTCCGCCATCAACACCTTTCTCACTCGGCTTCTTATCCATGGCCACCGCCGCCGACGACCACCACCGGAAGCTTCACATGCGCCACTCTTCTTCTTCTTCGAAGATGTCCAATCCCATCCTCGCTTGCCGTGCGTCACGTGACTCTCACGAGACCACCACCTCTCGCAGGTTTTTTTTTTTTTTTTGCAAGATATAATTCAATTTCTCACCCTTTTCCCTAACCTTTATGTGTTTCCAATAAATAATAATAAAAAAAAGAACATAAATTTTAGGTCTTCTTTTGTTATGTAAAATATTTACATTCACATGGTGTTTGTTGACTTCTTTGACCAATGACTTGCTTCTATGTTGTTTATGTAGGAAGGATGATGATTCCCCAGTTCATGGACTATCCAAAATGATTGTTGTTGGTGTACTAGGAGGAGGCCAATTGGGTCGTATGTTATGCCAAGCAGCTTCCAAAATGGCCATTAAAGTCATGGTTTTGGACCCTTCAGATAATTGCCCGGCCAGTGCTCTTGGTTATGATCACATGGTTGGAAGCTTTGATGACAGCAATACTGTTCAAGAATTTGCAAAAAGGTCCAAATTAGATACTGAACATATTGTCTTTGTTTGTTGGAAATGAGGTATTTACGTTCATAATCTGTTTCTTGGTAGTTAGATGTGGAGTTTTGACGGTTGAAATTGAACATGTGGATGTTGCCACTCTAGAGAAGCTTGAGCAACAAGGAGTGGATTGTGAACCTAGAGCTTCTACCATTCGAATTATCCAAGTAATTTCCTGAGTAGACTTGTGTACTTGGAATTGTTTTGTCGTGAGCCTTACAAATGTCTATTATAAAATTGCAATTCCCTCCTCTTTTGACACTTGAAAAGATGTTAACTTGCTCTAGTTCTTTGTTTTATGTCTAATGTAACTATACTTTCCATAGTGAATTTATCAAGCTGGGTGTATATTTTCTGTCTTACAGGATAAATATCTCCAGAAAGTTCATTTTTCTAAGCATGCCATTCCACTTCCCAAGTTTATGGAGGTTGTCTTCTCTTTCAAGGAGTTTGAAGGCTAGCTATTGAGTTTGTATTATTGTTTTGGAGTTCATTGAAAATTACTTTGATTAATTGATTTCATGTATTGATAAAACAGATTGATGATCTTGAAGGAGCCAAGAGAGCAGGTGACCTATTTGGCTATCCTCTTATGATCAAGAGCAAGAGGTTAGCTTATGATGGGCGTGGAAATGCTGTTGCAAAGAGTGAAGAGGAGATTCCCTCTGCCATAGCTGGTAAGGAATTGCTATTAGAAAGGAGGTCTTTATAGCTTTTTAGCTTTTCCTTGATTCATAGTGGCTTACTTTCCTTTTTGAAGTCATAGGGTTTCTCTAAATATCTGTCAAATACTAAAAAGGTATGGTATGGCCGCCTAGTTTCCCTGACCATTCCAAATTCATTGGACCTCATGTCAGCTGCAATATATATATATATATATATATATATATATATATATATATTGAGTTGAAGATTGTATCAATCTATCATAGAAGTGCCCTTTTAGTTTGAGGTAGATTTTCATATGCAGTTGTCACTTGAGACCGGAGAAGTTGTCTTGTTTTCTGTCCTTTTCTTTCGTGATATCTAATTTTGACCTATAATCTGCTCCTTTTTCTTCCTTTTTGTGTTTGAAATTTTATCTCTTGAAGTCCACTTTGTAAATTGAGTGAAAACACTTAATTTCATTCTTTAATTTTGAAGAATATTCATTTTTACTGCAGCTCTTGGTGGATTTGATCGTGGCTTGTATGTTGAGAAATGGGCTTCTTTCATAAAGGTAGATCTCTAGAATTACTGTTGACTTTTTTTTATTATCTATTTTGCATGATGATATTTCTATTTATATGTTCTCGACAACCTCATGCTTTTGTTTGCACTGTGTAACTGGGATATGTTCTAAACTGCCTGATCATGATACATACAGATGATTATTATTGACTATAGATATGTTTCTGAACTAAACTGATATTATTTAGGAGTTGGCAGTCATTGTAGCAAGAGGAAGAGATAACTCTATCCTGTGCTATCCAGTTGTTGAAACCATTCACAGGTAAGAAATTCAGTTTTTAGTTGTTAGTAGTCTCAGACCTTTCTTCCTCTTTATGTGGATTTCATTTATGATACTATGACATTTATGTGATGTTATTAACATATGATGAGCTTTGCAAGTCTTTAGATATGATTATAAATTTGTTGGTTCCTATAGGGAAAACATATGTCACATCGTTAAGGCGCCTGCTGATGTGCCATGGAAGATCAGAAAACTTGCAAATGATGTTGCGTACAAAGCTATTAGTTCATTGGAAGGTGCTGGTGTCTTTGCAGTGGAGTTGTTTTTGACGACGGACGGTCGGGTACCGATCTGCTTTCTCTATCAGTTTGTAATTCCCCTCGTAGATGGCCAACTATAATTCAAATATCTGCCTTTGACTGGCCTATTCTTGTTTCAATTAGATTCTACTAAATGAAGTAGCTCCAAGACCTCATAATAGTGGTCATCACACAATTGAGTCCTGCTATACATCACAGTTTGAACAGCATTTGCGGGCTGTTGTTGGTCTACCTCTTGGTGATCCATCCATGAAAACTCCAGCTGCTATCATGTACAATCTACTGGGTGAGGATGAGGTCAGTTCCTTCTCTTTTCCTTTTCCATAATTTCGAGGTCTTTCTTCTTTTAGTTTCTTATAATAAATAAACTAAAAGAACTTTAAACCTGCGTATGATTAACCAAAATTTGCTGTTTTCTTTATGCTTGTGGATAGTGGAATATTTATCAAATTATGAGTTAACATGAAAAATTTTATGGTTTCAGGGGGAGCCTGGTTTCAAAATGGCTCATCAACTTATAGCAAGGGCACTGGGGATTCCAGGGGCTACTGTTCATTGGTATGATAAGCCAGGTTAGGTTTGCTTCAAATTTCCTCAGGCTCATTCTCCCTTCTGTCTCTTTTTTCTCTCTTCTCATACTAATTGGCTGTCATGATGATTTTGCCAGAAATGCGAAGGCAAAGGAAGATGGGTCATATAACTCTTGTCGGCCCTTCTATTGGTGTTTTAGAAGCACGGCTGAATTCAATGTTAAAGGAAGAAGGTTCTGAAAATCAGAGTGAAGGTCAGTTGGCCTAGAGCTGATGGTTGGACTTAGTTTTGTTCAGTTTGTTTTTTATTATACTTATTGAATGCAAATTTAATGGTTCAGTCAGAAATATGCACAGACCTAACTGAAACTGAACTGCTTACAGATTTGAAACTATTGTTGCTTGGTGCTACTCTTTAATACATGTTTCTCCCCTTTTTTGCTAAATGCAGTTGCACCACGTGTTGGGATTATAATGGGTTCTGACTCAGATCTTCCAGTCATGAAGGATGCGGCAAGAATCTTAGATATGTTTGGTGTGTCTAATGAGGTAGCCTCTCACAGCTTAGAAACTTTTATTTTAAATGACGCATTTCCACTTTGATTCCATTGATTAATTTATTTTCAGGTTCAAATAGTCTCCGCTCACCGGACCCCTGAACTGATGTTTTCTTATGCCTCCTCTGCTCGGGCACGAGGCATTCAGGTTATCATTGCTGGCGCTGGTGGTGCAGCTCACTTACCAGGCTAGTTATATAAAAACTATGATTTAACTTCATTCTCCAACATGCATCAGCTGTCTCGGTGACGTTAATAAGGTCTGTTTTGAATTGTAGGTATGGTAGCTGCACTTACACCTTTACCTGTTATCGGTGTCCCTGTCCGTGCTTCTACATTGGACGGAATCGATTCCCTCTTATCAATTGTACAGGTACGCTCAAAGTTTTACGTGAGATTACATTTTCCGAATGCAGGATGTTTATTCATATTTCGATGATGCAGATGCCAAGGGGTGTACCAGTTGCAACAGTCGCAGTAAATAACGCTACCAATGCAGGATTGCTGGCGGTAAGGATGTTGGGAGTTGGTGATGCTGATCTATTGGCGAGGTAGGTTCCCCTCACTTTATAAACATAAGATGGATAGTTTTGCCATGTTTACCCCAATCTATTGTTGTGGCACACTTGTCTGGCAGAATGAGTCAGTATCAAGAGGACACAAGGGATGATGTCTTGAAAAAAGCCGAGAAGCTACAAAAAGATGGTTGGGAAGCTTATTTGAATCCTTGAGTAACAACTTAAAATCTGATTTTTGGCTATTTCTTTTGGAAATTCACCACAAATTGAGGAGATCAAAGGCCAACCAGGTCATGATTTTGGCAATTACATTTGGATTGAGACACCACAGCCACAACCTGACCAAACATGAGTGCAAAGAATAGATGAAGGCAAAGAACAAACCTTGTACCCTTTTGTTGTTGAAAGATCATTCTTTTTTTCTCCTTTTCAATTCAATTGAATTCACTAACACTTGACCATGAACCTTTTTTTTTTGGCCAATCGACCATGAACTAGTTGAATCAATTGCATATGGCATCATTTTATTAAATTTTAAATTCCTCATTTACATATAAACCATTACACAAAAAGCCTACTAAAATAGTGTTCAGAAAACCTGCCTCATAATTACATAATATTTATTTCATGTTATTAAAGAAATGCATGATATAAATTCCTAATATAAATATTATTACACTATTCACTGGGCCTGTGTCCAATAAAATATACATTTATTAAAAAAAATCTGACACTGTCAGTACCATATTTCAAGTATTAGATAAAGTCTTTTTACTCCTTTATATATCAGCATTTATACATAATTGAACATTAAAATTTTCTTCAAGTGAACGTAGAGGGATCTTTTTCGGCTGTTAAAAGTCCCACTCCTTTATCTCATTTTTTAATAAAATTGGCCGTATCTTCAGATAATAAAAGGAATTTTAGATATTAAAATTTAAATTTTAGATTTATTGAAAGTTATTTTTAAGGAGTAGCTTGATGAATTAGCTAAATTAACTTCGGAATCTAATTTTTATTGTATTATTATAATTTAATGTTGAATTTTATTATTATATTTTAATTTATTAAGTTGTTATTATATTTTTAATTTCAATTATTTTTTTTAAATAACGAAATTAAAATTGTTTATATTTTGATTCGAGCACGCTCAAATAAGAGTGTTCATAATTTGATTTTAATCGAATTAATTGATCGAAATGATTTAATTTGATTAATCGGTAAATTATTTATTTAATTTCAGTCGATTAACAAAAATGATTTTTTTAAAAAATTGATTTTTGATTAATACAGTTAAAAAATCGATTAATTTGATGAAAAATTTTAATTAATCTAATTAATCAAAATATAACAAAATCTAAATAAAAAATAAAAAAAATGAAATGTATCATTTATTTCATAAAGTGTTAAGAGTTTTTACATAATATATTGATATTTAAATATTTTGTTGGATAATTTTATTCAATTTATTTAAAATATGAGAAATTAAGAGTTTGAAATATAATTTAACTAAAATATATTTATTATTCTATTAATCAAAAAAATTAATTGAATCAAGTGAATTAAATTTGATCAATTAATTTTTGAAATTAATAAATTTGATTCGATTAATAAAAATAAAATAATTTAATTTAATTAATTTGATATTAAATAATTCAATTTAAAATTAACCGAATTAATCAAATAAACACTCTTGCACCCAAACCTACAATAGGGCATGTCATGACATTGAACCCTCAATGTCGAATTGAAACCACGAAGTGAAAGGAAACGAGGGGTTCTCACCAATTATGCCACTTCCACTTCCAGAGGAGACCACGATAAAAATTTTATTGAGTCCAAAAAACGTTGCAAAACCACATGACAAAGACTAATTCAAACTGTGATTCTCAAAATTGAATAAAAAGGTTCATATGGACTTTAGTTTGTTTGGCGTTCAATGTCCGTGTACTTGCTTTAGACCTCCTCTTTATTCAAACTTCAAGTCTTCATCCGCGGATTTTTTTAGTCAACATCGATTCACCTATTACCAAAGCTTTTTTTTTTATATAAAAGAATCGTAATCTGAAAATTAAAAAAAAAAGAAGTATAACTTACATATATTATATATATCAACCCTTAACACAAAATTTTTCATATGAAAAAGACTCAACGAGCTCTTCAAACCAAACTTAAATTTTTCTTTTCAAAATCCAGAACTATGGCTTTTCCTAGAGTTACTAAGTTTACTGTTACATTCGTTTCCGGAATCCTTTTGCTACTTGGTTTTCAACATGTTTTGGCCACGAGGCCTCTTGACGAAGATCGACTACCAACGTTCAACGAAATTCTTGTAGTTCAATCAGTTCAAAGGGTTCCGGTGCCACCATCAGCCGGAAATCCATGTACCAACATACCCGGACGCGGTCAGGGCCGGTGCACGTTGACCGAAATGAACGTCGTAGGTGGTGGCAAAGGCGTTGTTCGTCATGCTCCACCGCCCTTTCCTGACTTTGTCGTGAAGGTTGCTGTAGCATCTGCTGGTAGTAATGAGACTGACCAAAAATAAGATTTCAGCAGCTTAATTTCTATTGGAATTTATTAAATGTTTTTTTTTTCATAATAAAAAAAATTTGTATACATTTTTTTTAGCAAGTTTCTTGTTCGTTGTAGTAAAATGTATGAAAACAAATGTTAAACAACTCATTAATTTACAATTTTTTAATTATTCCAATGTTTATTATCATCAATATGTAAAAACAGAAAATCATTTTTATATATTTGGATGAGGTCTACAAAAATTTTAATTAGTTCCATTTTCCTTTGCATCTCTAAAGATGAAAAAAATCATGAAATTCACACGATATGATATGCAAAAAAAAAAATTATTTAATATATATAAAAAAAATGCATAATAATGATTTAATTAGTTTATATAATTCAAAATTTTCACTGATAATAGATGAAATAATAATATTTAGTATTCAAACTGTTATGAAAGTATAACACTTTGTAAATGGTCTTTCCAAAAAAAAAAAAAAACATTTTGTAAAGGAAGACTTTAAATTTTGTCATTTTTTGTGAAATTTTAATGGTAATAAAGAAGAAATAGTTTCATTGACCCAATCAAAATCAACACCCACCTAATATTTTGTCAATAATCAAAATCTCTTCAGCAAATCATATCTGAAAGTTTTGAGATACAAATTTTACTTGCTTTAATTCTTGTCAAAGACCCAACACTAAGAAAACCTTGACAAATTTTCTTGTATGGTTCTTTAGTTGAGTACTTGTCCTAATAATAAATTGAAGGGTTAATTATTTTCATCATAAATCTTTTTTTTTCTTTTTACTTGCGTAGAAAGGTATTCATGAATTGATCAAATTAGGTCAAAGTTGATAAATTTTTTAAAGATTCTATTTAAGATTTGGTCTAATATATCATGTTCAAGAGCCTCAAAATTAAAAAATATGTTAAACATATTAATATTTTAAATATATTTTTAAATAAAAATTAAATTAAAAATTTTAAAAAGTTAATACCTCAAATTATATTCAAACTCAAAAATTTCTATTCAAGACCTAACCGGCGAACAAATCTACTTAGGCAACACATAACCAGCTTTATGATCAAATTTAAAAGATAATTACTTTCATTAGTGGAAACTAAGGATGCATATTTCTTGAATCTAAATATGTTTTGATATTGAATTTCAAAATTACTTTAAGTGGAAATTTTGAATAACACTAACATTTATTAAAGAAGATAAATGTAAAGAGAAAAAACTTATATGAAATTTCATAAGTAAAATTCGTTAAATTCTTTATCAATAATAAGTAAATAAAAATAAAAATTGATAGATTAAAAATTTTCATTGCATAGATTAAATGTGCATATTTTGAAAAAATTTTAATAAATTTTGATATATTTATTAAATAAATATTTTTTTAAAAAATATTAATAACATTTTTATTGATGAATAACTATAAATCAAATTTGAATTATAAATAATATTTTTAATTTTTTTTGTATATCATTGATCTTCATATTAAATTCTATTAATATATCGATTTGAATTTTTTTATTATTTTATTTACTCATTTTTAATAAAAAATTTTACACATTTTATTTATAAAATTTTACGTAAATTTTGTTTATATATATAAAAAAAAAACAAAATGAAGCAAAACAGTTAATTAATTCAATATTACCACCTATCTCTATAAATTAAAATGGTCTAAACTTTAAAGCTGCATCTTCATATATAGTTCCTTTAAAGAAATATAAAATATTCATGAAAATTATAGGCAAAACAAAACATTAAAGGAAAATTATTTCATTCATTATAAGTGAAATTTTAGATTTTACAAATGTAATTAAATAGAGTAATACATATTTATTCGAGTATATTAAAATATAAAACATGTTTTAATTTTTAATCCATTTGCAAAATTAAAAGTTTTTACTATATAAAAAGACAAACTTGCAAGTAAGTTATATATATATTTTCATTTGTTTTTATCCTTTAGGCATGGAAGTGTGTGTCCTTAGGGGTGTGAAAAAAAAAATGTGGGTCATAAAATTCATAGTAATAACCTCATACTATGACCCCTTTCTTGGCAGTCACATGGTAAGTGGACAGTACAAGGAAAGCAAAGCCAAAAATAAGTTTGATCATTTATATATTTGTATAAAATAAAATATTAATAATTTATATATTTATATTTTATTTTATTTAAAAATTATATATTATATATTATAATTTATAATTTTTATTTTATTAAATTTATTTATAATTTTTATTAAAATTTTATATTATATTATATTTTTTTATTTTTTATTTATATGTATATTTTTATACCGTATTTAAAATTATGATTCCTTACTTAAACAAAAGTTCAAGGCGCCGTAAAATTACAAAAATTTTCGAAGCCAAGGAAATGGCATGGAAATGGAAAAGTTTGGTGACATTACAAACCAATGAACATCAACATGTGAAGGTTGTTGTCATAAACAACAAATCATCAATTTCCCACCTTAGCTGTCAAATTTATTGACTGCAAAACCTAGGAAAAAGTTTTTGGCACTCTTTCGAATGAGTTTTTCATTCCCACCAAGCCCCATTGTTGTAGCTTTAATGAATCACAAGGAGTAAAGTATGTGCAAGTGCCATGAATTTATTTCTCCTCACATCCCAAGCATGAAACTTTAATTTTGTTCTTCAATGGGAAACTATTTTTCACATTTATTAAAAATGGTGGAGATATTCACTATTTTATTTTAAGATGATTAATATAATATTAAATTTAATAGCTAGCATCTATACAAGGTAGCAAAAGCAATGAAAATAAATGGAGAAAAGAAATAAAGGATTGGAATTTGAGTACATACTGTAATCACTTTTCTTGTTAAGATAATTAGAAATGATAACGGTTCGAATTAAATTGAATTTAATTTTTTTAATAATATATAATATCATAATTTTTTAAAATTTAATTTGAATTTGAATCAATTTTTTAAAAAATTAAATTGATTTTAATCAAATTTTATTAATTTAATTTATCTTTTTGATTTTTAAAATTTAAAATTTTTTGTTATATATATTATTTTAATAAAAATTTTAATATATTTAAATAAATTTATATATAAAATAATTATTTTATTTTATAAAAATTTAAAATATATATAAATTAATAAAAAAAATTTTTTAATTTGGTTCTTTTTTTTAATTTTTTAGATTTTAATTTGAAATTTAATTCAATTTTAATATATATTTAATATTTAAACTTAATTTAAATTAAATAAAAAAATCGATTAAAATTAAATCAAATATTATAATTTAAAATAATTTTTTAATTTTTTTCTCACCTTTAAGGTAGAGGGGAGCATCACCAACCTTTTATGATTTTGATTTCCATTATTTTCGTTGACCCCATAGCATATTAATGTTATTGTAAAAATGAAAATAAAAGGAAATTTGGAATTTCTCAAAAGGACCCCTCCCAAAGAGGCTAAGTCACCCAACCCGCAAACAAAGGTGAGTTATGAAACTACTGTTAGAGAGACCCATGGTTCAGTGATTTGGTGACCCACATGCACAGGGCTAACAGGTTTGAAAGCTAAACTGTCAGGAGTGAGCAAAAGTCGATTTGAATCGACTAAATCGATCAAAAATCAATAAATTTAATTGAATCGATTTAGTTTATTCGATTTTAATTATAATTAATTTTTTAAATCGATTAAATTAGTTAATTCGATCGGTTTTTGATTTTTAAAATTGATAATCGTACTGATCGAATTAATCGACTTTTTAATAATTAAAAATAAAAAAATTGAGATAAATATTTTTATTTATTTTTTTTGATAAAATATTATTGAAATTATTAAATTTTTTAGTAATTTAGTTTGAATGATACTAGAGTTTAAATTTTATTGAATTAAATTTATAGTTAAATAATTATTCATAATAAAAAAAAAATAATAAAAAAAATCGATTATTTAATCGAATCAAACCGATTTTAATCGATTCGATTATGATCGATTATTTAATAATATTTGATCGATTTAATTATTTATTAAATAAAAATCGATTAAATCAATTATTAATTTTTTTAAACTGAACCAATCAAATTAACCATTTATTTACCCTTAATCAAGTACACCCTACCGCAGAAAATTCTACAGTACAAGGATAGTTTGATGATAAGATTGGAGGTCACTTTGACCTTATGATGGACACAAAGGTCCGATGACTTCTATTAGGTCAGCTGGAATTTCACTGGACAACACTAGCGAAAGGCGTGCTTCAGTCGCAATTTTGCAGAACTCTGATATCTTCATTTATCTTGATAGCAAGATATTTTATAGAAGGAGCGCACGCGCAGGGAAGTGGGAAAGAGGCGAGTGGTGGTATAGAGAAGTGAGAAACATGGAGTTCGGACCAAAGTAGTCTAAGACCAACAGACAAGAGTCATGTCCGAATGTAATGTAATAATGCAGTAATGAAAACCTTACCTCAAACTTAGGCAAAGTCCTTCTCTTTATTACTGTTCCTTTCCTGCTTTGTCTCCCTCAACCCTCCGGATCGTTCATCACGTGACCCTCGTCTCATTCTCTCAAACAGGGAAAGTAAAGGGAAGAAAGCCACGACAAAAAGTCAAGAAGGCACAGGCTTTTCATTGTGAAGAGCGAGAAATAGCTGAGTGAGAAGCTCACCCTTCATTTTCTCTCTTCTGTCTTTGTTTTCTCTGTCTGTGTCATTGTAACTAAGGAAAAGAAAAAAACAAAACTGAGAAAGAAAGTGAAGTAACATAGAAAAAAAGCAAAATGTTATCTCTCTATTTGTCTCTCTCTCAGTCTCTTTCTTTGCATTTTTGTAGTGATTCTACTCTTTCAGCTCAGTGTGTTTTGGAGTGAGATAGTTTTGCATAGAAAAAGAAAAAGAGAAAGAGAGAGCCAAAATTATATGCTTGTAAGTTTTTTTTCTTTTTGAGAAGAGTGTGTGTGTGTGTGTGTGTCTGGATATAAAGAAAGAAAATGCAGCAGCACCTGATGCAGATGCAGCCCATGATGGCAGCTTATTATCCCAACAACGTCACTACTGAACATATTCAACAGGTCCTCCCCTCCCCTCACCTTTCTCTTTCTCTTTCTTTTCTTTTATCTGTTTTTGAACAGTGAGTGTTTTTATTTTCTCAAGAGTCATTCTTACTTTCATGCTTTCTTTCTTTGATTGATGTATGTCTTGCTTGTCAAAGCTAATATTTATCTTTCTCCTTTTGTTTCAATGACTGTTGGTAAGTGGGTTTTAATTGTTTATATGTATTTGGTTTTCATGCTGCTATGGAGAAATTTTTAATGGCAAGTAGATTATGTGTAGTTTGATGTTTTTCATTTTGAAATTTGCACGCCTCTGGTAGATGGTTTTTGGGTATTTGTCATTTTGAGATTTACTACTAATCTTTAATGGGTTTGTTTGGGGACTTGTCTTCAATTTCCAGTTACTAGGGTTCAAATATGCCTTATTCTTTATTTTTTTAGATGTTTATTTGTGGCAAAGCCAGTGGTTACTGATCAAGAATTTAGCAGCATGTGGTGCTTCATCCAATAGCTTTCTGGTTTTTCTGGTGTTTTTTTTTTATAGTTCATTGATTAATTTCATCATTTTTTTATTTCTCATGCCCTATCTCTTGTTGTTCTTTCCTGAGTTTTACTAGGATAGCATTATTGGTGTGGCTTACAGCCATCTCCCATAAAAGAGTGGGTTTTTTTCCATGATTTCTTTACATAAAGAATGAAAAGTAGAAATTTGTAAACTTGGTGTTAGTTGTTCTTATTCCAATTTCTTTTTAATTTCGTCCCACCTTTGTAATGGATTGATTTGTTACTGCAAGAAGATGCTACTTCTAGCATTTGAATTAATCCTGAAGAAGCTTAGCTTGACGGCTGAACGACTAAAAAATTTACTTTTTTTTTCTTGGATGCATCATTATTAACTATGTAGAGCACAATATGAAGATTTCATTTGTTAAAATTTCCTTTCATCTTTGCAGTCATTATTCAAGTTAATGATGAGATCATGAGATGCTGAGTTACGATCTTCACGATCATCTGGTTTAAATTACTCTATAAAATAAGTTCAAATGATTAGCTAGGAACTAGAAACAATACCAACAGAAGTGAAAAGATTCTTCTCCTTGGGGCTGCTGTCATATTTAGTCCTATTCTGGATGAAAACAGAATTGCAATGGTAAATACGAAAAGTTGAGCCAAAAAAAGCCATTTTCATGCACCTAACATAAACTGAGTTGGCTGGAACTGAGAAACGTAGTGAGATTTTGTTCTGTACTTGGATTCTACACTTAACGGGTTGCTTTAATAAAACTCTAGGCAATGGGTATTGAGAGTTTGTCGCAGAATATAGGTTTCAGCAATTGCGAATGGGAACCGTTTGCTTGTGGATAGTGATGAACTTGTTCAGATTGTGATTGTTATGAATGTAAAATTTTTTAATTCTTTTGTTTCCACACTTCTCTTGGGCCCATCACTTTAGTTCTCAATGCTTTGATGGTAGTGGTCTTCCATTAGTTCCATTTCACACATGACCTTTTGGTCTGTCCTTTGCTTGTTTATGTGGTCCTTTCTTGATAATCGTATATTGGTGGTCCTCTCTATATGTTTTGATATTGTCCTAATGTGTTTCCTTGATATGCTACACTCTTTATCACCTAAATCTGTTTTTTTCTTGAAATTAACACAGCATCATACTAGTAGTCTGGATGAACTATTTGTTGGATTCCCATTTAATTTTCATGCTGGTGGTGCTGTTTGAATTACTAAGACCGGTTATGAATCAAATCAAAATGGTCGTTGGCTTGATTGATGTCAGAAGGAACTTCCACTAGGATTCTAAAAAAGTATTTACTTCTTTCTAATTTATTGTTACATATGTCTTACTTTGTTCAATGACTTCATTTTGCAGTATCTTGATGAGAACAAGTCATTGATCTTAAAGATTGTTGAGAGCCAGAATTCCGGGAAGTTGAGTGAATGTGCTGAGTAAGTGCTAATGTTCAGTCTCTAATATCTATCAAAATTGGCTTTTGGATAATTTTTTGTTCCCTGGCCTTGCAAGATCTGTCATCTGATGCTGAAGGGCTTGTTATAACTTATAACTGCATCAATAATTTGTTTCTGAATTTAGGGTTTAAGCCTCTGTTCTCCTACAATGTGTCAACGTGTCATTTACTAGAAAAATAGTCATAAACTCTACATTTTTTTCGTCTTCATGCTTAGTGCTGGATTAGTATTCTGCTTTAATTGCTAAGCATTGAGGGTTATGGCCTTTATTTCTGCTTTCCACATATGGGTTTAGTTTGTTTGCATATTAGGTATTTGTTCTATTTGTTTTGGTGTTTGGTCACTCTTTATGGCTATAAAGTTTGTTGCCCCATTTTAGGGCAATTAGTTGTAAAAAATTTGTGGTTGAGTCTTAGAAGGGTCACTACCTAGCATCAATTGTTGCAGGAACCAAGCAAGGCTGCAGCGAAATCTCATGTACCTGGCTGCAATTGCAGATTCTCAATCCCAACCACCCACCGTGCATGCCCAGGTATAAATCCCATTTCTAGATCCCTCCCCCAGCTTTCTTCCTTTAAAGCGTCATACTCAACAGAGATAAACAAGGATTTCCAAGGTTTTCAAGATTCTTTTATATGTATTTTTGTTGGCTTCTTCATTATTTCTTGCAAAATTTTCCTATTCTAGGTGAATTTTGAAGGATAATACATCCCTTCAGATATTATACAGTAACTTTCTAGGCAAATTTATGATTTTTTAAGTAGTAGATTTCACCATACCTCTTTCAAGTGGTAGATTTCCTGATTGTTTTTGACAATTGCTTGTAGTTTCCTTCCAGCGGGATTATGCAGCCAGGAGGACACTACATGCAGCACCAACAAGCTCAACAGATGATGCCACAATCACTTATGGCTGCACGGTCTTCCATGTTATATGCTCAGCAGCCATTTTCATCCCCGCAACAACAACAACAACAACAACAACAAGGTTTGCACAGTCAACTTGGCATGAGCTCTGGTGGAAGCACTGGCCTTCACATGCTGCAAAGTGAGGCTAGCACTGCAGGTGGCAGTGGAGCACTTGGGGCAGGAGGGTTTCCTGATTTTGGGCGTGGCTCTTCTGGAGAAGGCATGCATGGTGGCAGGGCAATGGCAGGTGGAAGCAAGCAAGACATTGGGGGTCATGGAGGGAGCTCCGTCGGTCAAGGTGGTGATGGGGGTGAAACCCTTTAGCTAAAAGCAGCCGATGATGGGAATTGAGATGTAAGAATGGTGGACCTAAGGTTCTGTTTTACCATCTGGATTTAGGAGAGTTAGTTAGGAAGATCAATTTAGGGAGAAAAAGATGAAAAGTGGAGAAAATTTTTTGCTTAAGGAACTTGTTCCTGATGCAGAAAACAATTTTAGGACTTAGCCTTAGACTTTTTGGCTTTGCGTTTTCTAGTGTGTAAATTTGTAGGGTCTCATGGTTCTGCTTGCCTTATTTGCGTTCTACTTTAATGTGGTATGGTTTTGTTTTATTATAACTCTGGACCATTTATCAGTTGATGAATTTTGATGGTTATTTACAGAGATTGGATAAGAAAATGTCAATTGCTTGCTTTCCCAACTGTAATGATTTTCTACATGCATTTGCACGGATGTATATGCACACATTGAGGTGTCATTCAAAGTGAAGATCACAAGACTTTTTAAAAGTCTTCATCGTAGTATTTTGGGTTTGTTTTCATCTAATACAAGGATCATATAGCTGTCTTTCACACCTGCTTTAGCAAGTGAAAACATGGTTGAAATTATACAAAACTAAAAATCATACTCGTGCAAAAATGGAAGGAGATTGAAATCCGAACAAATTCTCCGGGACACCTCTCCAAAGCAAGCCATCATCAAACTCTAGTGAAAACATATCATACGGAAATGTATCAAACAAATTTTTATCATCAATCTTTGCAGGTGAATCAACTTGAAAAGGAAAATGAACTTGGTTTGCTTCCTCTGGGATTGTTGTAGGAACATTGGTACGCTTTACGATATCAGAATTTTGGCCTGTAAGTTCTTGAACAATTGCTCGAAACTCAGCAGCATTGCTAGCTTTAACCATCATTGGACTAGAAATGTATTTGATTTTGATGGGATTTTTCCTAACTTTGGTGGGATTTTTGCTCTTATGACACTGGTGATTCATAACCTTCCCCATGTTTTTGCATTAAACAAAACAGAAGGAGATTGTTTTTTCTTTTGCAACTAAATGCTTCCTTTTATAGGCTGTGGTCCATAGAAAATTGGTTCAAAGACTGAGAAAAAGACTGCTTGGTAGGAGGGGAAATTTTTTGTCTTTCCAAATTGTCTGCTCAATCAGTCTAGCAACTCAGCCAGAAAAGTTTTCCTGGCTGTAACAAGAATTACAACAACAAAAGATTTAATGAAACAAAGCAGCCTCGATTTGTTTGACTATAAGTAAAAGATACTATGCTTAATTTATATTTTGTACGTTTGTGTCATGTTCAGACAAAGAAGATAACACTTTTTTACTTGGACTAGTTTTGTTGTCATTGTTGACCATAGATTGCATGTTCAAATCTTACGTTCGTGAAAATATTATAATTATTTATTCAGTTCATTCATTCATTCATTATTTTTTTTTTCTGCTTTCTTTTATTGTAAATGATTTTCCAATTAGACTCACGTGATATCATTTAAATATAAAATAAGTCAAGGTCTATATGATACAATCTGTCATTTTCAAAATCACAAGCCATTCTAGAAATCAAGGACTCAATCTTAAGAACACGTTGCATGATTTTGCAGTCTTATATTTTCCACAAAACCTTTCTTGTTTTTGTATCTTTTTTCTTAGATTAATTAATTTGGTCATTGGATTGACTAAACTTAGCTCGTTGAAGCTTCCTGGAATCTTAGTAGTTCAACTTGAAAAACAATGCAACAAGAAGAAACTAGATGAAAATTTCCACAATTGAAAATTTTTTTTATGATGATTTAAGTGAGGTTTAGTCCCATGCAACAATTCCACTATTCCAGTCTTGGGTTTTTCTATTTTTAAATTTTCTACCTAGTAAATAAGTAATAATAAAGAGCCAATTTGCTTATTTATGTAAAATTTTTATAAAAAAGACCGTAATCTAAAGATAAAAAAAGAGATTGTAAATTTTTAATTGTAATTTTGTATTTTTTTGGCATTGTGTTTCCGATCAAATGAACTCCAACCCAATTAATTGATAGTCCATTAATTTTATTCGTAATTAGTGATCAGAATCTGATGGCTATGGTTAATGTGAGTTTCACTAATATATTACAATGCATACCATTAACAAACCATAGCCACGAATTGGCGCGAAAACAAAGGAAAAACCGAACTTAACGGTCTTCTTGAACAATATGAGTCTCTGAATAACCCAAGACAAACAATACTCACCAATCTTTTCTCTCGTTTTTTCTCTTTCTCTCATAGTTTCCCAGAAGTTTGCTTGCATGGAGTGTTAAGAGTTCCTTGGTTTATGTATGGATTCCTAGCTTTCTTGTATTCATTGGGTTGCTTTCTTTTTATCTCAACTTGGTTTTGGTTTAAGTCTTGCTGGTTTCAACACCTGTCATGGTCGGTATCAAGGAGGCAAAAGTTTTGGTTAGAAAGTGAAATGTTTTCAAGGTAGAAAATCACATGGTTAGATTTTTGGAGTTTGGTCTACATGAAGGAAGAAATTAATCATGTGTTGCCAGGCTTCGAATTGAGAGATTAACAATGGTAATCTGAACTTTATAGATGGTACCTCTAACCCTTGAAGTGTCCCTTGGTGACTGATTTTGTGGATTGCCATATAGTTTATAAATAATTTTTTGCACATAAAATGCAGCAACCTAAAATAAGAGAATGAGTTACAAGTGTTAAGATTTAAACTTTAATTTTGTTAAATGCGGGAAGCTAAATGAACCCATTATTATGATTCATTCATGTTCGATTAATCAAATGCAAAGACAAGACTTGGGCGTAGATGAACATGTAATGAAATTCTAATTTTAGAATGACTTATGCCTGAAACTTTGGTCAAGCTCATAATTAAGTTTCTATTAATGTTTCAGTTGTAACTATTCGTACAAGGTGCTAAAAGTTATTGCTTGTATGTGAGTATGAAGCATCTCTTTTTTAATGAAAATTTCCTTTGCAAAATGTTAATGTCTTTGATACTTCATTGCAGGGAACTCCTGTGAATATTATTGTAGGTTCTCACGTCTGGGTTGAAGACCCAGATGAAGCATGGATTGATGGACAGGTTTCAAAAATTAATGGAAAGGATGCTGAGATTGAGACCAGTAATGGAAAGAAGGTATGGGGATTACCTATATATAATACACAATTTGATTTTGTTCTGTGAAACTGAGAAACATGCTCTTAATTTCTAGTTTTAGTGTTAATGTGACATGTATTTCCCTTAGGTTTTCCTTAATCATAGGGGAAAGAACCCAGTAAAACCCATCAATTAAAGCAATTTTTTTCCCACCTTAATCTTTTTTCTTTTCCTGAGATTGAAGTCTGTCATGTTGGTTAACTTTAAGGTCACTGCAAAATTATCGAAAATATATCCAAAAGACATGGAAGCTCCCGCTGGTGGAGTTGATGACATGACAAAGCTATCTTATCTACATGAGCCTGGGGTTTTGCAGAATTTGAAAATTAGATATGAACTGAATGAGATTTATGTAAGCTTCTCTTCTCTTCATGCAATCAGAACTGATAATATTCATGTCTACAAGAGAATTTCTTGCTTTTTTTTCTTGGGTTTTTGTAATATATGTTTCTTTTTGTGAGCTTGACATGATGTTAATGGCAGACATATACAGGAAATATACTAATTGCTGTTAATCCATTCCAAAGACTGCCTCACATCTATGATGCTCATATGATGCAACAATACAAGGGAGCCCCATTTGGAGAACTAAGTCCTCATGTTTTTGCAGTTGCTGATGTTGCCTATAGGTTATTGCTATTTTCCTTAATGCATTTAGTTTTTTATTTTTCTTAATGCATTTAGTTTTTTTTTTTTTTTCTTAATTGATGAACAAATTTTAAAGAAAAATCTTAACTACAATCAGAGCCATGATTAAGGAAGGGAAAAGCAATTCAATTCTGGTTAGTGGTGAAAGTGGAGCAGGTAAAACTGAGACCACGAAAATGCTTATGCGATACCTTGCCTTTCTAGGTGGTCGAGTTGCCACTGAAGGACGGACAGTTGAACAACAAGTTCTTGAAGTATGATTGATAACTTTAACTCATGTTGCTTTGATGAAGTTTAATTGATATCATATAATCTTCCATCAGATATATATGTCCTTTTGATTTCTTGCACGATTTCTGATAAGAACATTATAATTTCTGAATGCAGTCTAATCCAGTCCTTGAAGCATTTGGCAATGCTAAAACTGTTCGAAACAACAACTCCAGGTAAGACACTCCTGTAAAAGGATACCAAGGAAGGGTATATTGATTTGTTTCTTTGTATCCAACTGATGATTATGAAAATGTCTTATGCACTGAACATAATAGCAAGTTCACGCAATTTTTTTGTCAAATCTTTCTTGCTACAAAGAAATTATTCCGCTCATCACATTAATTGCATGTAATAATCCAGTTACACTCAAAAGTCTTGTTGAGGTTTTGATACTGATGTTTCCTAAAATGAATACTGGTGCAGCCGTTTTGGTAAATTTGTTGAGATCCAGTTTGATAAGCATGGAAGAATCTCTGGAGCTGCCATCAGAACTTACCTTCTTGAAAGATCTCGCGTTTGCCAAATTTCTGACCCTGAGCGCAACTATCACTGTTTTTATCTTCTTTGTGCTGCACCACAGGAGGTATTTTGTTGGCTACTTGTGAGATTATCTGACTATTGATGAATATAAGCAATTTTATTTTTCATGGGGCTTAAGTTACTATCATTAACAGGAAATTGAGAGGTACAAGTTGGGAAACCCCAAAACCTTTCACTATCTGAACCAGTCACGTTGCTATGAACTGGTTGGTGTAAGTGATGCCCATGATTATCTTGCTACAAGGAGAGCTATGGATATCGTTGGAATTAGTGACAAGGAGCAGGTAGAACTCTTACAGCTGCAAGTATTCTGCTGCTTCATGACACAAAACCAGGACTGACCATTCTCTCACTCTCTCTCTCTCTCTCTCTCAGGAGGCAATTTTTAGAGTTGTTGCTTCAATTCTTCATCTTGGAAATATTGCTTTCGCTAAAGGAAAGGAAATTGATTCATCAGTTCCAAAAGATAACCAGGCTAAGTTCCACCTGAAAACAACAGCAGAGCTTCTCATGTATGTGCCTTTACTTGTCAGAAGGTCATTTTCTGCTATTTTCACTTTAATATTTGTTTAATAATTGAATTAACTTCATTTCAGGTGTGATGCTCAAGCCTTAGAAGATGCATTGTGTAAGCGTGTTATGGTCACACCTGAGGAAATTATAAAGAGAAGTCTAGATCCTCAAAGCGCCACAGTTAGCAGGGATGGTTTGGCTAAAACAGTTTATTCACGATTATTTGACTGGTGAGAAGCTTGTATCTGATATAATCTCATATGATATTATAAAATATATTCTAGATACTAATGATAAAGGTGAAGTGAATAAGATTTATGATAATGCTAAGTTTGTGCGTCTGCTTGTATGCAGGCTGGTGAATAAAATTAATAAGTCAATTGGGCAAGATCCAAACTCAAAATCTCTAATAGGAGTCCTGGACATCTACGGTTTTGAAAGCTTCAAGGCTAATAGGTATGTTCCATGCTTGTAGGCTTTATAAATAGATATCTTATTGTATTCAAGATATCGCAGAAAAAATTACCTATAATTGGTTAACCAGTCTTGTTACTTCATTTCGCCATATCACTGTGCAGCTTTGAGCAGTTTTGTATTAACTACACAAATGAGAAGTTGCAACAGCATTTCAATCAAGTAAGGTCTTAAATCATGTTGACCATTTCAGTTGTATCTTTCAATCAGCAACTATAAATTTAAGTGTTTCTGGTATATGTTCAGCATGTCTTCAAGATGGAGCAAGAAGAGTACACAAAAGAGCAGATCGATTGGAGCTACATTGAATTTGTTGATAATCAGGATGTCCTGGACCTTATTGAAAAGGTTATTCCCCTGCACATCATGTTGACCATTATAGTCTTGTCTTAACCAAATATGGTAGATATTGTATTCTTACAAGACGACAGCATGTTTACTCTCTACATGGTTCCCATTGGGTGTCAATGAGGTTTTGTTATGTTTGTATGTGTCACACTGCTCAAATGGCTTAAATCTTGTCATTTCTACTCCAAACTAGCATTAACTTCGCACTTTATTCTTCTGCAAAATGCTGGTCTATTCTTCCATACTGCTTTATTTTCAGATATTGTGGTTCCAAACTCCTTTTCGCTGAACTAATCAAGCCTTAAACTCAAACAATTGGAAATAGGAATTTGCAGTTGTACTACATAATTCTTTTTTTTCATTTATATTATTCTTGATCATTTTACTTATGATATATTTCTTTTCTTTTTTATTTTTCTTGGCAGAAACCTGGAGGAATTGTTGCTCTTCTAGATGAAGCTTGGTATAATGTTGTTCTTTCATGTCTTTGCTTTAAAATTTTTGCTACTTCCTCGCAAAGAAATTTATCTGTAATTCACCATGTAACTTCTATTTTTAAAAGTTTTTCTTCCTTCCTTTGACAATAAAAAAATGGTACTGCTTAAGTGTTATTTAATGCGCAGAAACTTAAGTTTAAGCTGCTAGTTGATGACTAGCATAATTCCTGTTTTGTTAACTCTACCTTCTTTAATTTTCAGCATGTTCCCAAAATCAACTCATGAAACTTTTGCAAACAAGCTTTATCAGACGTTTAAGACCCACAAGAGATTCATTAAGCCAAAATTGTCTCGCACTGATTTCACCATTGCTCATTATGCTGGAGAAGTATGTTCTACATCAAAGTGGTTATGGATAAATTGTTGGAGCTGTAGTGTCATGTTTAGATAATTTCTAATAACACTTCTTTCAGGTCCTATATCAATCTGATCAATTTTTGGACAAAAACAAGGATTACGTGGTTTCTGAACATCAAGACTTGTTGAGTGCTTCTAAATGTCCATTTGTAGCAAGCCTTTTCCCCCCACTTCCAGAAGAAACATCTAAATCATCCAAGTTTTCTTCAATTGGTTCTCGTTTTAAGGTTGTTTTGCTTATCTTGTCTTCATGATTTTAATTGAGTTTACATCTGCTATCAGTTGTAGTCATCTCTTAAACTGCCTCGTATAACTTGTCATATACTGCAAGAACTTTAGTAGTAACACCATCGTGATAAATAATGCAGCTACAATTACAGCAACTAATGGAAACATTAAATTCTACGGAACCTCACTACATCAGATGTGTAAAGCCAAACAACCTACTTAAACCTTCTGTATTTGAGAATCAAAATGTCATGCAACAACTTCGTTGTGGTGTGAGTATAGATTTCCTCTTTCATCATTTGTTTATTTTCAATTTTGAACTGGTTTTGCAAAAGGATTCTTATCTTGTTACTTCTTAGATTTTCTGTTTTTGAACTAAAGTTGGCCTTGTAGGGTGTTCTAGAGGCAATCAGAATCAGTATGGCTGGATATCCAACTCGCAAACCTTTCTTTGAATTCATTATCCGATTTGGACTTCTTAAACCTGAGGCTTTGGAAGGAAAGTAAGTGAGCTCTTTTTGTTTAACATTGCAATTAACTATGATGCAAATAGCGTAATTCTGTTTGACTGTATAGATTGGAGTTATGATTTTGTTGTTGTACTCTGCTTGTTATAATGAATTAATGTGAATGATTCTGGTTGATTTCATCCACAACCAGCTATGACGAAAAAGTTGCGTGCAAAAAGATTTTGGAAAAGGCCCGACTTCAAGGATTTCAGGTAATACATGCAGAGATTTTCATGCAGCTGTGGATTTTTTTTTTTTTTGGGCAATATTTTCATGCAGCTGTTGGAGCTGTTCTATTGTTTGACCTATGTCCCGTAGCATCTTCTCATATATCTGCTTAGAGGTCGAACTTTCTATTCTTTAGTAAAAGGGTTATGCACTTTATATGGTAATAATGTAGTGAGGAAGTATCATTAATAGGCCTCAATGGTTTTTTCAGATAGGTAAAACAAAGATCTTTTTGAGAGCCGGTCAGATGGCAGAATTAGATGCACTGAGGGCAGAAGTACTCAGTAATGCTGCCAAAACTATACAGCGGTGCATTCGTACTCATATATCTCGTAGAAGATTCCTTGCATTGCAAAAGGCTGCTATAGATATTCAGTCTATTTGTAGGGGTGAGCACTAAAAAAAGTTCTACTGGCATTAGTTAAGTTTTAAGTGTATGCTTTGGTGGGTTTAGACAGTATCTTGTCATTTACATCAAGTTAGAACTAAAACATCTACATGTTAATCAACTTCCTTCTTTTGCTAATTTTCACATGTACATATATAATCTAGGAAAATTGGCTTGCAAAGTTTATGATAACATTAAAAGACAGACAGCAGCTTTGAAAATTCAGAAGAACGCAAGGAGGTACCAAGCTAGAGAAGCCTATAAGAAACTCCACATATCTGTCCTTGTCTTACAGACAGGTTTCAGGGCAATGGCAGCCCGTGAAGAATTCAGATTCAGGAAGTTAAATAAAGCTGCAACAATGGTTCAGGTTACATTCTAAATCATATTATGTTGCTTGAAGATATTCCTCCTTGTCTATCCATTTGAGACTAGCCCATGTCTTAAATTTGGAAAAATATAAAAAATTGCAGGCTCAATGGCGATGTCATAGGGCTGCCACATATTATAAGAAGATCAAGAGAGGTTGTTTGGTGACACAAACCAGGTGGAGGGGAAGAGTTGGAAAAAAAGAGCTTAGAAAGCTCAAAATGGTCAGTGTTGGATAATCTTTTCTTTTATAGTCTTATATAATTTATTTCTTTGAAATGTAAGTCCATCTTATCCGGTAGGTCTTAATCTTTTTGTGTACTGCACTATGTCCATAAACGGATGTTACATATTGCTTTGTTGAAATGATTTTGCAAGAAGGAACATCAAGGCATTCACTTTCTTTGCCTGTCATTGGTCTGAGAGGATGAGAAGACTTCAATCCCTGAGTATTTAATATTATGTCGAGACAAGATACTTGTGCCTGGCCAATTCTGGGCCTTTATTCTTCATTCAATAAGTGTCCTGGTAAACAATTAGTTTCACTGTAATTTAGTTTTTTGAAACAGAAAACTGTGCAAACCTAGGCTTTGAAGCATTTGAATACTCAGATAATTAACCTGGCTGCCTTTGTTTTACAATTTGTTCGATCACAACATTTCCACTTTACTGACATTCTGGATTGAAAAAGAAAATACAATTGAAGATTTATGATTACTCTTAAATCTCATAAGAAAGTGTACATACAAGCACTTCATTTAATTAGATGAAGTAGAGAATCAACATTTCTTTAGTACTTTGTGTATCTCGGTTCCGCCAAAACCTTCCCTTTTGAGATCTGTGATTTAACTCTATAGGCCTTGGAATTATTGGTGTAAAAAATACATCATGCATGGTGTTTCTTCCAACAAACTATTTGATTTCTTTCTATTTATGCTTCCCATTTTTCCTTGTTTATGCAGGCTGCCAGGGAAACAGGTGCACTAAAAGAAGCAAAGGATAAGCTTGAGAAGAATGTGGAGGAACTTACATGGCGTTTGCAGCTGGAGAAACGTTTAAGGGTAACACTTTTATTCTGCAGATAGATAGTATTTGATAGAAAACTGATAAACAAGAAACATGATTGTTGTACTGGAAGTTGACAGATTATGTCACATTGTAGAAAGCATTATGCTAATTCACACCCTGTGTCATGTGTAACAACAAGCAATAATGTATCTCGATCTTGTAACATGTTCAACATTAACATTCTTGAATTATATTTGTTTTAAGTCTTTTGAAATCTGCATAGATTATATTTTATTCTATTCTTCTTAATGGATATTTGTTAATGGAAAAAGCCTTGAAACCATGTCTGCAGACTGACTTAGAAGAAGCCAAAGCTCAGGAGGTAGGAAAACTGCAAAACTTACTGCAAGAAATGCAGAAAACAATCGATGAAACCAATGCATTGCTTGTTAAAGAACGAGAGGCTGCAAAGAAAGCCATTGAAGAAGCGCCTCCTGTTATTCAAGAGAAAGAGGTTTTAGTTGAAGATACCAAGAAAGTTGAATCTCTAACCGCAGAAGTCAACAGCCTGAAGGTATAAAGGTCTATGGTTAACGCTTATTTCCTTTTGATGAAACAAGTGAGTAATACGAAGTAAACAATTTTGTTCCAAACAGAATGCATCTTCACATAATTCAACAAGAGTTTCTCCTTACCATTGTAATATGGTTTTATGATAGGAAAAAGTTCACAGTTGGATACTCAAGGTAAACAGATATTTAGACTGATCATTAATGTCAGCGGGAAATATCCCAGAGAAAGAATTCCATGGGGAGACATCAGAAATGTAGTTTTAAGTTGATAAAATTTTGACTATAGAATTGCTTCGTAATCTTAATAAAAAGGGTGAGAGAAGCTGAAACTTTGAAATTACATACTACTTTGCTTTATGACTGAAATTGTCAAAAAAATTCAGGATGTGGTAGAACCCCCTTAAATTTGTAAATCATCTATTAGCCAATCACAAATATATTAGTCCTATACAAGGTTCAGAATAGTTCTTATCATCTTTGTATAAGTTGGCAGTTGTTCATGATTAGCTTGTGATCTTCACGTTGCTGTGTTATTTCCCACAGGCCTCATTAGAGTCGGAAAAACAAAGAGCTGATGATGCAGAAGGAAAATACAATGAAATCCAAAAGTCAAGTGAAGAAAGACAAAAAAAGCTGGAGGAGACAGAAGTAAAAGTTCAACAACTCCAGGAAATATTGAGAGGGTAGCGCATGAAGAATAATTTGCCTTATTAGTTTAGTGTAAATGGTCGTGTTTTATGTCAAGATTCTAGAACATATAATGCATGAGTTTTATGCTGTTGAAGTTCTTGCTCACGTCCATATCACCACATTAAACTCTTGCTAATGTGTTTACTTGAAATCAGGTTAGAAGAGAAGCTCACTAATCTAGAATCAGAGAATCAAGTACTACGGCAACAGGCTGTATCTATGGCTCCCAATAAGTTCTTTTCAGGACGCTCAAGATCAATTTTGCAGGTATTTTGAATAATGAGCTTGTTCATAATTTGCAATTGACTTTTATTGTTTCAGAGGATTGAGGAGATTTACCTGCTGTCTAATGACTGGCAGAGAGGTTCTGAGAGTGGTCATCTAGAAGCAAGGTCACCCTTGGTGAGTGAAGTGTTTACAACTTTACACCATTATCACTATGAAAAGGAGTAAAAAAAAAATAATATACAACCCTCAGTCTACATTAGATATATAGGTGTTCCTTGCTGTCTAAATTCTTTTGTTGATTAATGTATTGTAACAGGACTTTCACAGCGCCTCAATAAACCATAGGGACACTACTGAACTGGAGGGGAAACCTCAAAAATCACTAAATGAGAAACAACAGGAAAACCAGGAGTTACTCATTCGATGTGTTGCACAACATTTGGGCTTTGCAGGGAACAGACCTATTGCAGCCTGTATCATATATAAATGCCTTTTGCAGTGGAGATCATTTGAAGTTGAGAGAACTAGTGTCTTTGATCGGATCATTCAGACTATAGGCCATGCTATTGAGGTTGAAATATCAACTTTTACATGCTAACGTTTTTTAAAAGTTCTTATTAGAAACCTCATAATCTTGAACTGATTGTTGGCATTTGAATTTCAGACCCAGCATAACAATCATATCTTAGCCTATTGGTTATCCAATGCTTCCACACTTCTCTTGCTACTCCAGCGCACATTGAAAGCTAGTGGTGCTGCTGGAATGACTCCACAACACCGTCGATCATCATCAGCTACCTTGTTTGGGAGAATGACCCAAGTAAAAACTTGCTCATTAATGTCAAGTCATGCCAATCAGGAAATTTCATTTCTGTAATTAATCCATGTGATGCTGTTATTTTCTTAAAGAGTTTCCGCGATGCTCCACAAGGTGCCAATCTCTCCTTAATTAATGGAGGCATCAATAGTGGGCTGGAGACTTTGCGGCAAGTTGAAGCCAAGTACCCGGCTTTGCTTTTTAAGCAGCAGCTTGCAGCATATGTGGAAAAGATATATGGAATGATCAGAGATAATCTGAAGAAAGAAATTTCACCATTGCTTGGATTGTGCATCCAGGTAATTATATCTGAGACTAAATGAAGGCAGTAATCAGAAGAAAAAACCAGAACTATGAAGTGGAACCATGGAGTTTTGTATTATATTTCCTCATTAAGCTACTTTTATGACTCGTATGGATACAATGATATAGGCACCAAGAACATCCAGAGCAAGCTTAGTCAAGGGAGCATCACGATCATTTGCTAACACTGCAGCACAGCAGGCTTTGATTGCTCATTGGCAAGGGATTTTGAAGAGCCTTGGAAACTTCCTGAACATGTTGAAAGCAAATTATGTTAGTTACATATTCTAATTTTCCCATTTTGTTCAAATCTATAATTTCTGTGTTTTCTGCATACGCTTACTCTCACATTCCGAATTGAACTTAGTTCTTCTGATCAGTCTTCAGGTTAGGTGTGATAAGTTAGGAAGGAGGGGAAAGAGTAAAAGTTCTACCATTCGCTATGTATGTTTGGATGCCTTTTCCCTTAGGATTAATGTTGTTTAATTCCTTTACAGGTACCTCCATTCTTAGTCCGGAAGGTGTTTACACAAATATTCTCATTCATCAATGTTCAACTATTCAACAGGTAAGAGTCCATGCTAGTATTTAGTGTTTTATACTTACTTTTCTGCTATATGCAGAAAAATTTTCATTTGGCATTTGAATACACTATTCTACTGCAGCCTTTTGTTGAGGAGAGAATGCTGTTCATTCAGTAACGGTGAATATGTTAAAGCTGGATTGGCTGAGTTGGAACACTGGTGTTACAAGGCAACCAATGAGGTACCTTTGACTGGCTCGGTGCCTCCCAGTTCACTTTCTGGTTCTAGGATATGCACTTACAAAATTTAAAAGGTATATAAATGCAGTATGCAGGTTCAGCTTGGGATGAGCTCAAGCATATCAGGCAGGCCATTGGTTTTCTAGTATGTTTCCATTCTTGTAACACTGTCTATCTGTCCTGCTATTATATGTTATGACAGTCTGAAATACAAGAAGCAGTGCCCTAATATCAATGGTGCTCTGTTCATGATCTAGGTAATGCACCAAAAACCTAAGAAAACACTAAATGAAATAAGCCACGATCTTTGTCCGGTGAGTAATACAAACATAACATAAAATGGGATATACTTATCACTAGTTTCCAAATCTTCCCCGGATCTCAAGTCTCAAACAACTTCGTTTTCCAATTTGCAGGTCCTGAGCATACAGCAGCTGTATCGTATCAGTACAATGTATTGGGATGACAAGTATGGCACGCATAGTGTGTCTCCAGATGTAAGTTTAAACAGATTCAGTGTCTCAAACTAGATTAAAGAACTGATCTTAACGAGCTTTCCTCGTTTATCTCCATCCAGGTAATAGCCAATATAAGAGCGTTGATGACAGAAGATTCCAACAATGCAGTTAGTAATTCCTTCCTGCTGGATGATGATTCGAGGTTAGCAGTTACATTCCACTAATGTTTTGCCATTGTCTATTTCAATTGAAAACATTACCTGGAATAATCTGACCTTATTCTTACACTGACTTTTCCACAACTCTTTCCATTTTACAGCATTCCATTTTCAGTTGATGAGCTATCAAAGTCAATGGAACAAATAGACATCGCTGACATTGAACCACCACCACTGATTCGTGAGAACTCAGGCTTTAGCTTCTTGTTGCCACGTTCAGATTAATCGATTTTGATTCCTGCAATGGGTTGATTCTCTATGTCATTCTCTCCCTCTCCTTCCAAGATGTAGATTCAGCTGTCAAAATTTTTGCATATGTTGTATAATTAGCTGACTCTTTTTATCAATGAAAAATAATTAAAGCAATTTTGTTCTCAGTTTCTCTAAACATTTTCTTCATTCTATTCTTTTCCATGAATAATACTGTATCAGTGATTAATGCATAACTTCGAATAAATACATATATCATTTCAAGTCATCAAAAACTTTACTAAATACGATTAATGACGGATTAAATCGGGATGGCTTCAACTCAGATTCAATTTTTAAAAATTTTTATTTGATTTTGATCCAATATGATAATGATTTATTATTTTTATATTGAATTTCGATGTATATATATATATATTTCACATTTGATTAAAAATTAATTTAATAATTTTAATTTAATATAATATTTATAAAAATATTATTTTCCAATATAAATTACTTTTAATTATATATAAATACAATATTTTTATTAAATTAATATTTTAAATTAAAATATATTACATAATAATTTTATTATATAAGTATAAAATTAAATAAATAACAAAATATATTCTTTTAAACTGGTAACGACGTCGTTTGTCTTATATTCCCTACTGCTGCTTCAAGCTTTGCTCCAGATTCCTGAAACTAGAGTTTTGTTTGGTTTTTTCAATCGGTGTGTGAATTGGACAGAGAAAAACTTCAAAAGCAAATTGCTTGAAATTCAAGATGGCAACTTTCATCAATTCCAAAGCACTCGTCCAGTTACTGTTATTACCTTGTTTGCTTCTCTGCAGTTCGATCGCATACAATTCTTCTTCTGTCGAAGCCACTATGCATACTAACAACTGGGCTGTCTTAGTTTGCACCTCTCGTTTCTGGTAATGAATCAAACATAAACCTCAATTTGTACCACTTGTGTTTTGTTCTATATTTCCCTGATTTTTTTAATTGAGTTTTAGATCTAGTGACCCATGTTGTTTTTTGGGGATAATTAAGATAACCCATCTTTTGTTTTGTCTTAATTTTTTTGTTTGATTTGATTGCTAGCTACATTTATTTGACATTATTCTGAATTTGGGAGAAAGACAGGAGTTTTCTTCTTAGATGCTAATTTGATATTTATTCATTCGATTATTTGAGCTCGGTAACTTTGTAGTTTTATAATGTCATTGATGAGTTTGATATTCTGAGATTCTGCCTCGCTTTGACTCATAAAGAAACTGCTTTGTCTTTTGATATTAGCTTAGTTTCTTTGCTTAATTCTTTTGACGCCTCTCACAAGATGGTAATGATGAATCAACTGACTGTCAGCTTTCCTATTTTCTTAATTAGAAGTTGTTGGCTATCAGTTTGTTCTTTTTGTTTGTGCGGGGGATGTATCACCCATTTGATGATTTGAGGGATAATGGAGATTTCATCAAATGCTTTTTTACTTCTTGTTCATCAATGTAATTGAAATGTTAAAAATGCCTTGGAAATACAAATGCAAGTTCCAAATGTGTTAATGGCGGTGATCATACATAAAATTTTCTCTTTTCTCAGCTTTGGATCTTCTGCACCAAAGAACTTTGCAGATGTTTATATGAGACATATGCTATCTCTTTAGTTACTGTCTCTTACCATTATTTAGTTGTGTAACAGAGAAGCCAAGTTAGAGCAAGGTCACGCAATAACTTTTTTTTAACTGTCCCCTTTCTTATTGTATTTCGTTTGTTAAAATGTAAAATGCGTTAATCTTGTTATATTTTCAATTGATTTAATTTTGCAATTTTTCTCATTCAGGTTTAATTATCGACATATGGCCAACACCTTATCATTGTATAGGTAACCAAGCAGCTGCCTTATTTTTGTTTTTCTTCTGGTATTATTTGAATTTTTCTTGTTAATATTTTCCTTAACTTGATTTCCAGGACAGTTAAGCGGCTAGGAATACCTGATGAGAGGATAATACTCATGCTTGCAGATGACATGGCTTGCAACACTAGAAACAAGTATCCTGCTCAAGTTTTCAACAATGAGAACCATAGGCTTAACCTCTATGGAGATAATGTTGAGGTTAGTTTTCTGTCACTACTGATGTATTTGGCTCTTTTGGGGGTGAGCCTCATAGTCTGGTCTAGCCTAATTGCAATATTATATTGTGTGAAACGAAAATATGAGATAATTTTTTTGTACTATGCATAGTTTGATGCCAACTATACTGAGTGAGGAGATTGAACCCTTTTTATATTTATTCATATGGTAATTATGGACCATGAATTATTGTACCCAACTTTGATTATATTAGGTGTTCCATTAGGTACATATTGTTGCTTGCAGTAACTTGTGCTTGAAGGGATTTTTTTTATTAGTGTTATTTTGACTAATCCTAATTTATCTGAATTGCAATCTCTCAGGTAGATTATCGAGGTTATGAAGTAACAGTGGAAAACTTTTTGCGTGTTTTAACTGGACGTCATGAGACTGCTGTCCCAAGATCAAAGCGTCTTTTGAGTGATGAAGGAAGTCACATTCTTTTATACATGACAGGGCATGGAGGAGATGAATTTTTAAAGTTTCAAGACTCAGAGGAACTACAGAGTCATGATTTAGCTGATGCTGTAAAACAGATGAAAGAAAAGCATAGGTGAGAACATTACTCTTATGGCTCCAGCCTTTGACTTGTTTCAGAATAAAGCTATAGAATTGGAAGTTGTATTGCTTTTGGAGATTATGGTGAAATGTAATTCTCTTAGATTCCTTGGAACTCTATAACAAATTTTCACTTGACTTGAATATTTAAGTGGAGGGAATATAAGTACCAGAATTTGCCTTTTCCTGTGAGAACTATCTTTTTATAGTTCCTGTAAGTAGGAACCTTATTTCAAGTTTTGCTTAATATGCACCTTGCTGATGGTCTATAGTTGTGATTGCCATGTAAAAATGGACGGGTACTGCTGATGATGCTGCAAATTCAGATTTAAGGAGTTGCTAATAATGGTGGACACTTGTCAAGCGGCCACCCTCTTCAATCAGGTTTTTATCTGCTTCAAATAGAGCTTTACTTCTCCAAATATTACATTATTCAATTTTTAGCTATAAATTTATGCATTTCTGATAGGAATATTGATCATTAATCATTTATTTATGTGGAAAATGTGTATATTAGTCAAAAGATTAGATTTTCTTCTGAGGAACTTCAGATAGATTTATTGCACTATTGGTGCTGATTCATTATCGTCATTTTACTCCATGGAATCATTGTTTATTCCCCCTCATGACCAATATTAACATATACATTTTACATTGCTGATACATCTTTGGAAAATTTTGTGAGCATTATGTTTAATCTATTCTAACTATTGCCTTTGGGACATGCCCCTTTGCATGTTTCATCTGGTAGCTGATATTTTTGATTTGGTAGAATTTTGGACTGTTTTTGTTTGCTTACAGATGTGACATTCTGAAAATTATAACAATGTTTTTAGGAATTAAAAATGTACTTTATCTGATAACTGATCTGATACTAAATTGAAGATCTTTGCTCTCTATTTTTGCAGCTTCAATCCCCTGGTGTTTTGGCTATTGGAAGTAGCATGAAAGGAGAGAACTCATACTCACATCACTTGGATTCTGATGTAAGTGACAGGAAATTGTTTTATCGTTTCTTAGCAGTTTAGCACCAGCACCCTTTAAATAGCTTGTTCCAAAAGAAAAATGTCCCATGCATGAATGTATCTATTGCGTAAGTGGTATTGGGTTTTCGGTAGTACCTGTGTTCCTGGTTATAGGGTACCATGGGTAGACACTTGTTCTTATTCTTATTCAGTTGTTGATTTGATACAGGTCGGTGTATCAGTTGTTGATCGTTTCACGTATTATACCCTTGCATTTTTTGAGAGGCTAAATATATACGATAATGCTTCATTGAGCAGGTACATCAGCTTAGGAATTTATGATAACAAGATGGTTGTTTTTGCTTCCCCAGTGAAGTGTCTCTGAATCCTTAATGAGCTTTTCTTGTCAATTATTTGTTATTTTATTTTATTTAGCATAGAAAAACCCTCTCAGATTGTAGTGTTCTTTTGTCAATTGAAGTTTTTGCTCCTCATCCGTTTAAGTTGGCTTTTCTTTGACATTTATGGCACTTCCTCAAAGCATTTAATCTCTTACAACTAAGCTCTGCACCTTGGACGTTTTTGGTTACTTTGCAGTCTCTTTAGTTCTTATAATCCAAGTACGTTGATGTCAACTGCATATTACCGGAGAGATCTATACCAACGGCGTTTGGAGGAGGTATGAATGGAGGTCCCAAATTTGTTTTTAATGTTAATCTTCTTCCTCTATATGTCTTGAATTCTTGTATTTTGTGCTTCTCTAATATCCTTGTGAGGAAGCTTTCAAGTATAAATGCCTATTCCTGGTAACTAGCTTTTCGTTTCCAGCTAGCTATATGCTTTTGTGATGAATCTAGTGTTGCATTCTGAGAGCAGTATGCAAAATTTCAAACTTCACCAATCAAATCTGCACTGTTTGCTACTTGTATTATTGCTAGTATTGTTTTTAATCATTGAAATTTCTTAGTTCCTTTTATCATATGATGAACTGCTATTTGTAATACCTAACATTTGAAGCAACCTGTAACCAAGCTGCTTTCCCTCTAGGTACCTGTTACAAATTTCTTTGGCTCGGTCATGGAAACAATACATACTGATGCAGCCTACAAGGCCCTTTCAAGGAAGATTTCTGACAGGTCTGAGTCGCAAATATCATTGGATCAATCAATTCACCGTGAGGAGAGAAGAATGTTGATAAATATAAATGTTTGCGATGAGATTCACGACGTAAACACAGAGGTGATTTGTTTTTACCTTCCCTTTTGTAGTTATCTGTTTGCTTTGATTTATGTATAGCCGAGCTTACAATAGGAAAACACTACTGTTGCAGGGTCAAGAGGGTGATTCTAAATGTCCATGGAGTGCTTTCTATAGCAAGATGCAAAAAATTGAAAATGTTGATTCCTTAGTGAACCATGGCTTGGTAGCGATGCTTCCTTTTTTGGTGTTTTCGACATGGCTGTTTCACTGAACTTTCTCATTAGACATTCCAACAAAGGATATTTCTCTTAACTTTATTTGCCACTTTTGATAAATTCATTCGATTCCTTTTCTTTGACGCATGGTTTTTTTGATTCTATAGTGAAAAGGCATAACAATAAACGTAATTATCCAAAGCAACCCCAAGCATTGTAATACACCATGTCATGAAAATCTAAGGAATTTAAACAAATCGAAAAAGAAACGAATTTTATTATACTCGAGAGTCGGAAATAAAAGGGCGCATGGTACATGGAGAACAATCAATTTGCACTTATTGAAAATACACTGAAAATGGGCTGTGCCTGAAACTCTTGAAGAACCATTGGAGTAGAGGTCCAAAGGCCGAACTTTTTTTTGTAAAGAAACTCAGAAACCGACATAAGTGGCAACTGAACAAGACCGAACTATAACTTAAATCCTTTAGAAGAAAAAACCAACCAAGACCACATAGGAGGGGCCCCAGACGAAGAACAAGAAAGACAACTGAAGAAGATAATGATGAGAAATAAAGAGGTACAGTTTTTCCATTTAAATGCCAGTTACAATGTAATCTACTTCCAGTTTCATAGTTGCTTATCTGTTTTTTTTCGCAATGAACACATTACTGCTACATTTTTGTTACAAAACATTAAAAACCCAGATTTTGGATTTAGGAAAAAGAAGCAAAGAAAGAAGCGTTTAGGAAGTACCTTGAGTCCAGTGGAGTTCTTGATGCTCTCATCAAAGGTTTTTTTCTCTGCTCTTTTTCTTTCTTTCTCGTGAATCTTGATGTGGGAATTTGATTCATTTCATTTCTTTACCTGTGTAGTTTTGGTTGCATTGTATGAACAAAATGAAAAGCCATCCTCAGCCCTTGAGTAAGTTTCATAATTCTATGCCCCTTTGTTCAGATATATAGTCCAATTGTATAGGCTACTGATTCACTCAATTCAGTTTCAGAACAAGGCAGAAATGACATTGTTGTATTTTTCTCTTTCAATCTCCTGTAATTTCTTTGGGGGTTTTTAGTTTTAGCAGAAACATAATTATCTTTGGACTCTATTTGTGTAACCCAGATCTTACAATCTTGCCATTTCTTCATCTGGTATTTCACATTTTTCCCAAATTAGTATGTCTTATTATCTTTACTTCAGCTCAATGGAATCAATGGGATCAGGAGTAAAGTACAAGTGCTCTATGCTATTTGATTTTCTAATTGTTTAATGTCAAGCAAGAATTCAGTATAAAAAAAAGTGCAAATGAAAGCTAAACGTCTCAAATTACAATAATCTGTTTCAATTTTACATTATGTCATTATTCCCATTCTTAGAACTATCTAAAGGGTTTACAGTGTGGCATATTGATTGTTGATGTTATCATTGATACTGGTCCTTGTCAAGACTCTAGCAGATGGCTTGTAGGTTTTTTTTTTGCCTGTAAATGACTTATGGTTCATGCTCGTTTATGTTCATATTGAGGAATGGTGAGATAATTTTTTTTTCCTGATAGGTTTGTTCAACAAAAATTAGGTGGTCCAACTGTGTCTGAATATGAAAAGCTACAATCTGAGATATCCGATTTGCAAACAAAGTATAACGAGCTCTTGATCAAGCATGAAGAGATCTGCAATGAGGTATGATTTGATTTACTTGGAAAGATAGAATTTTGCAATGAATATGTCAAATGTTATTTTAAAATTTTTAAAAAATAAACAATATAATAGGTGTGAGTTTTGCAAGATTTTCTATTATTTTCACATACCTCTTCTAAATGAAGCTAGAATTTTTGGGGTTTTTTTTTTTTATCATTGATATCTCTTTCAAAGCAAAAGCAAATATCAAAAGTACTACATTCTATTTTATGCGTTTGATTCATGGCAAAACAAAAGGCAGTCACATTTTGGAAATCAAAAGGCAAAAAACAACACATTGTTTCTCATCTTGTTTGACACTTCCGTCGTGTTTCAAGTAATTCAGCCTATTCTTCATTGAATTTTTGATGTTTTACCTTCCCCGGTTGAAATGTTCTCCTTTGGTTGCATTTCTCTTTGCATTATCCTAGTACTTAATTATACCTTTCCTAGTCTGACTTCACGGCTGGCACAGATAATCCAAGTTTATTGTTCTTTTGCCTGTAATGACTATAATTTGATCTATTAGGAAGCTACTGATTCTTTTACGAAGGACATCTTCCCAAACCTTCCTCCTTTAATTTCATATCATCATTATGGGGACAAAATAGTAGGTATCTTTACTTTGAGATAAGCATCTTGAAGTCGTTTTCGCCTTCCTTTTGCAACTACAAACTTCCATGCTTGTCAACAGATTTAGTTAATTAGATTATCATGTGTAGCATAGCCGGTTACCCTAAAATCTCAAAAGTTTACACCTTGAAATTTGTCCGGATGATCTGGCTTCCTTATGTTTTTTATAGTTCTAACTTGTACACCCCACTTTTCCCCGGATCAAATTCTTCACAGCAAGTTATCTGAGTTCTTTTAACGATGCAGTTAGAGGAACTTAAGAATCTGAACACTTCCCCATCTAGAAAAGATGCTAGTACTGATGGAGAGGTGCTGAAGGATGAGGTCTGATCTGAGCATACGAAGAAGAACTCATGTTCTGTTACAAGAATGTTGAATGTTGTCCATAGGAACCAGTTCTTCTAGGTGTTGTACACTTTATGTTAGTAATGTACAAGGTTAATGACTCATTGACTCTATCTATTTGTTGTGTTAATGTCAGTAAAATATTAGTTGATTCCAACTTCTGTTGTATTTTGGATGATGGTTTTTCAAGGGATGAGGACATTTATGGAAAGGCCTAATTGTTGATCGGATCAACCTCTGGCTAACTTTGGTGGCGAACTGCCATGTCTGGTGCCTACCGGTCACCGGCACTGACCAGTGATCAGTGTGTAAGAAGGAAGGTAAAGGATAAGGAAAGGGAATGGAAAGAGGAGAAAAAAAAAAAAGAAATTGGTTAGGGACTCAATTATAATACAATAAAAGGATAAGTGCTCGATTAAAAATTTTAGAATAGTACAAAGGCTTTTCAGCCAATTTACCTGTTTCTTTTTAACATTTTTAATTGTCATATCAAATACTAATTCATATGTTTTTGAATAAATTTCTATCACCATCTCAATGGGCTTAATTGTAACAATGAGGATTAAAATGTATGAAAATAACAAATACAAAATTTAATCATACCAAATAAAAGTTAAAAGTTCAATAACATAATTTTAATTTTGACAAATACTTGGAAATTAAATCGAGTTGAATCCCTATTTAATTTGACAACAAGGATCTTGGTACTTTTTTTTTTTTATTTCTTAATAATTTATGATTAATATTGAATTTATATTAATATCGACAATTAAATATCTATTGAATATTAGTTCAAATAGTATGCTAGTTGTTATAATTTTTGAAGGTTGTAAATTAAAGAAGATTTATAAGTGTAATGTTTTATTTACATAAATTAAAAGTTCAAGGATTTATGATAAATTAAAAATTAAAAAATATGTATTTTTAATTATGAGATAAACAAAAGATCATGTAAAATTATTTTAACTCATGAAATTTAAAAATCCTACCACTATCAGGTATAAAATAAGAAAAATTATTTAATATGTTATTAGTGAAACTTTTTAATTTTACATGTAGGATTAAAAAATTGATATATTTTATTTTTAATTAATTAATTTTTTTAATATACATTAAAAATATATATCATTCTATTAACTTGATCTACAAATTTTATAAAATTTACATTCAGAATATTTGATAATTTCTCATAAAATAATTTTTTTATTTAATTTCAATTTTAAATTATTTTATGAACTCAATTTTCAATCTTAAAAAGTTCATACAATAAATAAAAATAAAAATAATAATCTAATCAAATCCAAACCCGAGTATTTGGCTATCCGGGGTCAGGGGCCAAATTATCCAAATGAAGGATAAAAACAAATAGATTCCAGAATCTAAATATTTTCAGTCCCAAACATACAAACAAACAAATAAAAAAAAAAAAGTTAAAACCACGAAAGCAAAATAAACTAATACGTTTATCAAGATATCTTTCAACAGTCAAACATTAAAAGTCAAACATCTCACCTCTCAACCCTCATCCGACGGTCCAGATGCCACGACCCCAAATTAAAAATCCCTAAAAAAAAAACCAAAATCAGAAAACAAATTATAATCTAAAAAATAAAAAATAAAAAAAATCTGCAAAGTTTTTCCTCTTTCTCTCTCTAAAACCTCAAAAGCCAATGGAACCCAATGAAACCCAACAACACTACTTCACCACTGTGACCTCCACCACTGTAACTACCTCTCCGTCACCGACCAATGGGCTTCTGCCGCCTAATGAAAGTGGAGGGTCCCATCACATGGTGTACCCTCACTCCGTGCCTTCGGCGGTGACGTCGCCCTTGGAGCCTGCTCGGAGGAAGAGAGGGAGGCCTAGGAAGTATGGCACCCCGGAACAGGCCTTGGCTGCTAAGAAAATGGCGTCGTCGAGCTCGAAAGAGCGGAGAGAACAGCAGCAGCAGTTGGCTCTTGGTGGCGGCGGTGGTTCGCTTTCTGCCTCTTCTAAGAAGTCTCAGTTGGTTGCTTTAGGTGGGTGCTTTTTTTTTATGAAAATTTGTTACTTTTGGGTACCTTTTTTTTCAATTTGATGGTTTTTGGGGTTTGTTGCAAATTTATTGAAAATTGAGAGGGTTTTTGGTGCATTGTGTGGGAAACCATTGTCTTTGTTTGCTCTCTATTAGGGGGTTTGGAAAAAGAATTCTACGTTTGATACCCTTTTTTGTGAAAATTGAGAGGCTTTTGTTGCAAATTTTTTGGAATTGAGAGGGTTTTTGGTGCATTGCATGTGAAACTCTTGTCTTTGTTTGCTCTGGTTGGATTTCTGATAAAAGATTCTTCTTTTTGGTACCTATTCGTGAATTTGATGGTTTTTGGGTGTCTTGTTGCAAATTTGTGGAAATTGAGATTTGAGAGCGTTTTGGGTGCAATGTTTATGAACATTGCCTTTGTTTGCTCCGTGTTGGATTTTTTTTTTTTTTTGTAAAATATTTTCCTACATTCTGGTGTCCTTTTGTGAGTTTGATGATTTCTTGGGAGCTTGTTGCAAATTTGTCCAAATCGAGAAGGTTTTTGATGCTTTTATCATGATTCGTTGCCTTTATTTGGTTGTTTTGAATGACCACCTTGCCCTCATACGGTTTTGTTTTGGGTAGTTTAATCAAATTATATGGAACATTTAGTTTATAGTTTACCTTTAGGCAATCAATGTGGTCTTGTGCATATATCTCATTTGACCAATATATTTTGTTCCTGCTTTTGTCGTCAAATTTTGGAATTTATTTATTGTGTTCATGCAGGTCTTTGATTTCAGAGGCTTAGGTTGTAAAATTAGTGATTTTGTGATGCTTTTGCTGCACTATTTGTAGAGCCTTTTTTTGCGGGAAGGAAAAATATAAAACTTTAATCCATGTGGAGGACGTTGTTTTAATCTATAGTAGTTTTAGTTCATTCCTCAGTATTCTTTATTTTGTTCCTGTACGAAGAACTTTTATTGTTTTAAGTGCAAATCCAACTTGCATGGTTGCATTGATTCATTTTCCAAGTTCAATTGGTTTGCTTTTAGCTAGAAGATGATATATCTACATTGTTCTGTGTAGCTTTGATTTCATAACCAATATCTGAGCCAAACACAGTTGACCAATTTATATTGTCCTGCTTTTGTTGTCAAAATTTGGAATTTATGAAGTTTTTATTTATTTATTATATTCATGAAGGTCTTTGATTCCAGAGGCTCAGGTTGTAAATTAGTGATCTTCTGATGGTTTTGCTGCACTTTTGGTAGAACCTTCATTTGCAGGAGGGAAAAAATTAAAACTTTAATCCATGTGGATGACATTGTTGCATTATTTACAAACCTGTTTATAGTAGTAGTTTTTGTTAGTTCATTCCTCAGTATTCCCTTTTTTTTTGTTCCTCTGCAAAGGGCTTTTATTGTTTTAAGTTCAAATTGCATTGATTCATTTTCAAAGTTCAACTGTTTGCTTTTAGCTAGAAGATGCTATATCTACATGGTTCTGTGTAACTTTGATTTCATAACCAAAATCCAAGCCAAACACAGTTGAGTTGTGTGCTGTACATGTTGATTGATATTTAGTGGTAGTGGATAGTGCTCTAAACTGATCCGACTGGTGATAGAAGAATATATAAATCATGCACTCAAATTCTTTAATTAGATACTTAATTCTTTCTCTTGCTTCCCTCTAATTGATGCAGGCAATGCCGGTCAAGGTTTTACTCCACATGTTGTCAATGTAGTTGCAGGAGAGGTATGGTGCTCATTAATGTTGGAAGCTTTTATTAATACTTTAGATATGCATTGACATCAGTATCCTTGAGAAACAGATATTCTCACATATCAATTCTGATCCTTGTAAATTTATGTAATCTGTTGAAATATGTTTCTGCATGGTCCAATTGTGTTTTAAAAAGCTGTGTTCTCCGATTTTGTTAAAAGAAAACTTGGCAGAGTTTGACCTTTTGTCGTATCTTAAAGAAAGGTTTTGAGGCATGGTTCAGTTATATAGATTGTTCCATTGATTATGCCTCATCTATAGATAATAATTTATTTTATAATTGGAATAGCAGTGCTTTAGTAGTGGACAAAATTGTTAAATGAAGAGAAGTTGGAAAGTCATCAATGGCAAAAAACTGTAAATGAGAAAGCTTAGATTGTAACTTTCTATTTCGGATATAAAATCCTTAAAATGTTCAAGATTGTAATGTTTCCATTACAAACAATTGAGGCCAAGATAGCCATTGTGGAAAGTTTCCTGAATCATGAGGATATTTGTGATATTTCCATTTTTTTATTGTTATTTTAATTTCCCTGTTTGTAGTTGAGGCTGGTTACAAGAAATGGCAGCTAAGGCATTTATCATATGCAATAGTTTGACAGCATTATTTATTTCTGTTTCCACTTTTTGCATCAATTTGCGGAATCTTAACCCTTTAGAAAAGAATTTATGAATCCTTTTCCATTGTTGTCTAAGAGAAATTCTCTATTTATGAGAAGATACTAGCCTTTTGATCTAGCATGCCTCCATTAACTAGAGTTGATAATTGGTTATCTCAAGAAGAGTTGAAAGAAGGGATTCAGTCCTTTCAGCTCTATCTCTCTCTCGGGAATGATTGGACAGGAAGCATCTATGGGTATCTTCACTGATATGATTCAACACAAAAGATAATTTGTTGTGGTTACATTAAGTTCTCAGCTGTCAGTTTTTGACAAGTTGAATTATGCCATATCTGTTTTCTTTTCCTTGATCTTTTAGCTGATAATGGGGTGTTGGTGCACATTCCATAATCCACCTTTGTCAAAGAATTCCTTATCTATTTGTGCCCTCTTGGGTATTATAGGTGTTCAATGTAGTATGCCATGAGAGTAGTTTTTTATGTTAATTTTTATGAATTACATTTACAACAGTCTTGAGTCATGTAATGTTATATCAACTGTGCTAGATCAAGATGCAATATTGTTTCTATATGTAAATGAAGTTTTTTTGTCCTTCTCCACATGATATAGGATGTAAGCCAAAAATTAATGCTGTTCATGCAACAAAGCAAGCGTGAAATATGTATTTTGTCTGCATCTGGTACGATCTCAAATGCATCTCTCCGCCAGCCTGCAACATCAGGCGGTATCATTGCATATGAGGTAACAACTTCCTTTTCCCCGTTTGTTATAATTATTTCATATCAAGATATCTCCATGTTTATATATCCTGTAATCCTTAAATTGGATCTGCATTTTTAAAGGAATAAAAGTATACATATAAAAGAATGAATCAAGTTTTGTTGGACAAACCTACATTACTTCTAATAGCTGGGAGAGGATTTAGTGTCTTCTAAAAAAAGGTTTAGAAAATTTGTTGTTTCTTGTAAATAGATAATAAAGTTTGCAAGGAAAACAAGGATGGCTGGGTTTGTTACTTAATACAAAGTAAATGAGGGGTTTAAAGAAAGGTATATAAATTCAATCATAATTGGAAGCTTATTCCTGTGCTTACTTAGGAAACTAGTCCAGTTGTTTTGGGTTGCTCATAACCTAATAATTCTCCCAATTAAGGAAAAGACAAATTTTCCAAGTAGTTAGAATCTGTTGTTTTCATCAGCTGATTGTAAGCATGTTTACAATTTCAAATGTTGTACACACCTTAGCTATGCCATGACTATTGAGTAATGAAAATCAGAGAGGTAGCTATTGATATTATGCTACTCTTAGTGTCAGGTAAATATTTCCAGGTATGGGATATGAAAACAATCTATTATGAAGCCATTTGCATGTCCATATGCCAAAATGCATATATCCTTGCCTCAAAATTAGTTTACTTTCCCTCTTTATCAATGTTCTCATCTCTGAGAGAACTTCATGAAAGTTGCAAATTATTTGCCTATAATATGCTTATTTAGTACTGTCAGAATATGATTCTTTCCTGGGTGATATGATATTAGGGCCGATTTGAGATCATTTCACTCTCTGGATCTTATGTTCGGACTGAAACTGGAGGGAGGACTGGTGGGCTCAGTGTATGTCTATCAAGTGCAGATGGCCAGATTATTGGAGGAGGAGTTGGTGGACCTCTAAAGGCTGCCGGCCCAGTTCAGGTATCAGTATTATTAGTGTTTCATTTGGGGAAGGGGGTGATTGGAACCCTGTTCTTTGAGTAGGGGGATACTTGTATCTACCATTGAGCCAAATGCTCAAGTGCATTATTATTTAAAATATACAGTTGATATAAAGAAAACTCTGGTTAATTACATCATATATGACTTGGGACTCTATATATATGTTGGCACGAGAGCAAACAAGAAAGAGAGTTGGCGGCTCCTTTTTTTTAAGAAGCTTTAATTGTCTGTTACTTTATGTCGAAGTCATAACGGTTTATTGCATCTACAGGTTATTGTCGGTACATTTATGATTGACAACAAGGATGTTAGTGCTGGTGCAAAAGGTGATGCCTCTGGCAGCAAGTTGCCATCTCCGGTTGGTGGGACTTCAGTATCTAATGTTGGCTTTCGCTCAGCTTTCGAAACTTCAGGGAGAAATTCAATTGGGGGAACTGATGATCATCAAAGTTTCGGAGGAAGTCATTTCATGATGCAACCACAGGGCATGCATGTGGCACCTCGGGCCTCGGATTGGAGGACTGGTCTAGATGATAGAATTGGTTTTGAGTTGACAGGTTAGAGTCTTCCACATGCATATATGCATGCTTAAACAACAAGAAATACTGAAACTAAATCTCTATTGCAGGAAAAACAGGTCATGGAGCTCGTCAATCTCCAGAAAACGGTGACTATGATCAGATGGCAGATTAGATATATGTTTTGCGTAGATATTTAAATCACCACTGTTTTACAAAGAGCGAATAGATGTACAACTCCTTGGCCCTTGCACCTTGCTCCTTTCCCGTAGTGTAATATGATATACCTGTACAGGTCCACCCATTACCCTTTTGTTAGTTGACACTAATTACTGATTAGAATATGCACCATAAGGTAAGGAGATGGCCTTTGAAAATCCTAGTCCTGTGCTTAATTGTTGAAATGCTTTCAACCTATTATTGCTGATAATTTTCTTACTTTGAGTTACATGAATCCTCACAGGTTTAGAGGAGTGGGGGTTGGGGGAGACTAATCATGCAAAACTTGAGTGATAACACATAGCAGTTGTGCATTTAGTCTTGAAATTACTTATTGTTCAAAGCCTTTTAATTAAGTTGTGCCTTTAGTCTTGAAATTATTGATTGTTCAAAGCCTCTTACTTAAGTTGTGGTTCCCAGGCCTAGGAGATAAGATATTTTAGGTGTGAAAATTAACTTGGAAGTGTGTTATATTTGGCATCTTCATGCACACAAGTCAATCGATGTTGAATGAATAATTATATTTCCATGTTTTTCTCCTTTCCTACTCATTGTGTGATAGATAATGGCCTCTTGTCTTGTCTACTCATTTTGATTTTTCCCCTCACACTGAGCATTTAGTGCATGTGAATAGAATAATTGTGCTTTTGACAGGTTCTTGTAAAAGGGGGGAAAAAAAAAGAAAAGAGGATTGTTTCTGAGTAAACAAACAAATCTTAAAAGTTGATTGTAGTGCACATTTGGGATTATTTTCTGTTTTGCAGAAGGTAAAATAGTTTGGACTGAACTCTGCCTTTCAACCTTAATATGTCTGAGGTTCCTTTTGGTAGCATGGTGGGAGACTACTCACTGCACCGCGTGGTGTGGTTTTATAATTCAAGGTTTCAATCATAAAACACAGTCGTGATGCAGTGGGAGGGACTCGCCATGCTGCCAAAGGGAACCTTGGGAACCTTAGCGAGTGAAGAACCTTTTGTCTTTCTTGTTTCTTGGTTTGCTTAGCCATTGTTAAAAGCAGATTGCAGCAAGGCCATCCATGAAGCCAGGAGGATTACTTAGCTCCTCAACTTGATTTTGACCATCTTAATAACCCATTTCCTCTTCTTTTATTGGATTAAACTATGCTAACAAGAACATAGAGGATTTTACTTAGTAGTTGATGCATTTATCTCATTATTCAAAAAGTATAATTCTTACCAGCATTACCTAACAATCAATAACCATCCCAGGCCATGTGCAGTTAGCCGCCCTTGACATTTGATTTATTTATGTATGTGGTTTTTGGCATAACATTTTGCTTGGTTTAGAGATTAAGATTCATGAACTTATCCACCGGGGTTATTTTTATATATTTTTTAAGAAAAAAAATCGTAATTTAAAGATAAAAAAATGAATTATAGGTATTATTATCTTAAGTCAAAGATGCCATGTTGATACATAAGGTATAGTAGTATTTTTAATCACCTCTATTTATTTTATGACCAGAATCAAATATTGAAAGAATAAAAATAAAAAATCCAAAAGAAATGTCAATAAAATGTCCAAAGAGTTAGGGAAAGTGGTGCATATCAAATCAAAGTTAATAAAAATTAAATGCTGGTCATAAATAAAGTGTTGGGGATATTTTTAGATCTAAATTAAAAATTCCATGCAAAAGATTTAGATATTCCAAAAAAAAAAGTTTTATATTATCTAAAAAATTAAAAATATCCTCTGGCTCAGCCCCCCCCCCCCCCACCCAAAAAAAAAAAGGCCATGCGCAAGCCACATCAATATCACGTGCGCCACGTGGTTAGTGGTCCTCATTCCTCTGCACCTAGATCTGGGTCAACCCGCTACGTCTCATCAAGTCATCCTCATAACGCCCTCCAATGCTTTTAATGGTCAATATTGCTACGTCGGTGAATCCGTCATAGTGATCTAAACCGTCCGATCAAAACCAATTGGACGGTCAGGACGTAGAACTTTGGCTCCCACACTTTTTTAAAGCCCTTTCGCTTTCTCGGGTTGTGGGTTCTTCTAGGGAGTCACTATTTCCTAGGTAACTTTAAGACTAGTTCTTTTAAATGTGCCCTTCGTTCAAGTCAAAATTTTGTCAAATATTTCTTTCAATCTAAAGTACCTGATAGAGATGTTTCAATCTCAAACTACCTTCAGTCTCTCTTCCTCTGTTCTTTTAATTTAAACCTTATGAAGGGTCCTCTAAGAAGATTTTTTTTTTGCTTATATTGTTACCTTTTTACTAAGCTTTTAGTTGATCTTGTTGAAAAAGAAAAAGGGGGTTGTTTGTTGATTTGATTTGGAAAAAAGTGAAGATTAGGTAGAGTGGGTAGTGGTTATTTTCTCTTGGAAAGTTGAAACAGATTTTTTTTTGTTTTTTGGTGTTGGTTGAGATTGGTGGTGCTTTTTTCTGCCAAAGGTTTGTTCTGATTACCTTTGCTCTTTGATTTCTTGTTTCTCTCTTCAGTTTTTAGATAGATGAAGATAGGTTGATGTTTGATTCTTGATTTGGTTTCCTTGAAGTTTTTGTTATTCAGTTGAAGAAAGATGCAAGTTTTATTAAAGTCATCTCTTTTTCACAATTTCTTTCTTCTTTACCCTTGTTGTTATATGATAAAGTCTTGGAGGGGTATGAAAAATCAATATTTAGTTGCAGGGAATGGATGGAAAGGTTGAATTTTTTTAGTTTAGAGCAGATGGGGTGTTTTAGATCTTGAAATCCAGGAAAAGGACAACTTGCTTAAATAGAAGTGGGTACTTTTATAGATTTCCATTTGTGGCAGATGGGATTTTATTGTCTTTGCAAAGGAATTGGCTCGAGGAAATGAATACTGAAGTTTTTAGCTATAGTCGAGGGAGTTGCCCTTTCTTTATTTAATTGAATAATAAATTTTTATATATTGGCGGTGTGGAAGTTCGACTCTTTACATGTATGGATTGAGCCAGTACTCACCTGAGTGCCAATGTTAAGAGCATTAGCTCTTGGCTTGTTGATTTCTTTTTTGGTGATCGTGGTTTCTGCCATTGACAATGAGTTTGCAAATTGTCATTGTGATGATGAGGGCTATTGGAGTATACATAGCATTTTAGAGTGCCAGAAGGTGAGTGATTTCTTCATTGCTGTGGCATATTTTTCTATACCTATTGAACTGCTTTACTTCATTAGTTGCTCGAACGTTCCCTTCAAATGGGTCCTCCTTCAGTTTATAGCCTTTATAGTGCTTTGTGGATTGACTCATCTTCTCAATGGATGGACTTATTATGGTCCCCACTCATTCCAGTTGATGCTATCCCTCACCATTGCCAAATTCCTTACAGCCCTTGTCTCGTGTGCCACTGCAATAACACTTTTAACTCTGATCCCTCTCTTACTCAAAATAAAAGTGAGGGAGCTTTTCTTGAGGCAAAATGTATTGGAATTAGATCAAGAGGTTGGGATAATGAAGAGGAAGAAGGAAGCCAGTTCACACGTTCGAATGTTAACACAGGAAATCAGGAAATCCCTAGATAAACATACCGTATTGTACACCACTTTGGTTGAGCTTTCTAAGACTTTGGATTTGAACAACTGTGCAGTGTGGATGCCAAATGAGAATGGAACACAGATGAATTTGACTCATGAGTTGAAAGCAAGTTCTTCAAGGAGCTTTCACCAATCTATCACGACAAATGATCCTGATGTGGAAGAGATAAAAGAGAGTGAAGGAGTGAGAATCCTGAGACCAGACTCAGCACTTGGGCTTGCTAGTGGTAGTGGATCAGATGAGGCGGGTGCTGTTGCAGCAATCAGGATGCCAATGCTTCAAGGTTATAATTTTGAAGGGGGAATACCTGAATCGGTAGAGACTTGCTATGCCATTCTGGTATTGGTTCTTCCAAGTTCGAACTCAAGGAATTGGAGCTACCCAGAAATGGAGATTATTGAAGTGGTTGCTGATCAGGTAGCTGTAGCTCTATCCCATGCTGCAGTTCTTGAAGAATCTCAGCGAATGAGAGAAAAACTAGGTCAGCAAAATCGTGTGTTGCAGCAGGCAAGAAAGAATGCAATGATGGCCAGCCAAGCAAGGAACTCTTTTCAGAAGGTGATGAGTTATGGTATGAAGAGACCAATGCACTCAATATTGGGCTTACTTTCAGTGTTTCAAGATGAAAATATGAACTTCAACCAGAAGACACTTGTTGACACATTGGTCAAAACGAGCAGTGTTCTCTCAACTTTGATAAATGATGTGATGGAGATTTCAGCAAAAGATAATGGAAGATTCCTGCTAGATATGGGACCTTTTAGCTTACATTCCATGATCAAAGAAGCTTCTTGCCTTGCCAAGTGTTTCTCTGTCTATAAAGGCTTTGGTTTTGAAGTTGGTGTTCAGAGCTCTTTGCCTGACCAAGTGATTGGTGATGAGAAAAGGACTTTTCAAGTGATATTGCATATGGTTGGCTATCTACTGGACATCAATAGCGGAGGAGGAACTGTCTTAATGCGGGTTCTATTGGATGTCAGTAGCCAGGAAAAGAATGACAAAGTAAATGCGTGGAGATCAAGCACACAAGATAATTACCTGTACTTAAAGATTGAAATTGATATTTGTAGGGACCGTTCTCATGCAGATGCATTAGTCTCAACCAATCATTCTTCTGGTAGGAGGCATAACAATGATGAAATTAAGGAAAGCTTGAATTTCAGTATGTGTAAAAAGCTTGTGCAGGTGAATATCCCAGTTCTATTTCTAATTTCTATTGTCAATTCTATAGCTTGGTTTGACTGCTGCATTTCAAATGATAAGTTTGCAGTAACTATACATCCAATTGAAATGAAATACTGCCATTAGTAATAAATTGTTGTGTTGTGAGTGCATGATTGCTGAAACTTTCAAGGCATCTGAAATAATTTCCAGCTATTATACTGCATTTTTATTGTTGATCCCTTTTATTGGAACATTATTTTTGGACATGAATTGTTCTGTCAAAAACATCTTTCAGCTTTTTCTTGCTGTGGATAAAAAGTTATCATTTCTGTATAAAATATGGTAAGACACTGCTTTTAGCCTTTTATTGCTCAAAACTAATGGCTAATGCCATTTGTAGCCATTAGTGCAATTGATGTATAAGCTTTATACTGTAAATATCTGGAGTTGTTGGCCCAGAGCATTTGCAGTAAGTTGCTGGCTTCTTTGGGCTTCCTTCATCTGGTTTAGGTAATTCTGAATATTCTGATTTGCATACAGAAAATCAAGTGAAAACAGCTGCTTAAGGCTTCAAGCTTTCTCTAGAATCAGCTTGCAGAAAAATATTTATATAATGGAGTCTGAATAATACAATTGTGGATATCTTTAGCATTCAAGCATTTTTTGAAGACAAAACTGAGACTCTTATCATGAATACAAAATAGAGCATACATTCCTTGGAGCAATTTCATAATATTGACACCATAAATAGAAAAAAGGGATGCATGCCACAATTGTGCTTTGAAGATCATTCAATGTTTAAATTGTAGATTTTATTGAAATTTTGAAGGGAATTGTTTTTGAGCCCTGCTGGTGCACTTTGAAGCTGTGTTCTAAGTTTTATTTCTCTTCGATTAGAATAAAATGTTTGCTTGTCTCTACATATTGTCCTTTAATCATTCTTTCCTTCTATACAAGTATGATGCATTACCAGTGCGTTGCATGTATTAATGGTATATTATGTGTCTGGTATTTGCAGATGATGCAAGGTAATGTCTGGATATCCACAAGCTCTCTGGGCTTTGCACAGAGTATGACACTTCTTCTCAGGTTTCAAATCCAATCATATATACAAAGAACCATACTTGCACCTGGAAACTCTTCTGAGCAACCAAATTCCAACTCCAGGTTCAGAGGTCTTCGAATTTTACTAGTTGATGATGATGATATAAACAGGACTGTTACCATGAAGCTGCTAGAGAAGCTGGGTTGTGAAGTGACTACTGTTTCTTCTGGATTTGAATGTCTCAGTGCAGTTAGCCATGCTGAAAGTTGTTACAGAATTGTTGTTTTGGATCTCTACATGCCTGAAATGGATGGATTTGAAGTGGCAATGAGAATCCGTAAATTTCGCAGCCGTAATTGGCCATTGATTATAGCCTTGACAGCTAGTGCTGAGGATCATGTGCGGGAGAGATGCCTACAAATGGGAATGAATGCTGTTATTCAGAAACCAGTTGTATTGCAAGGTATGGCAGATGAACTTCAAAGAGTTCTGCAACGGGCAGGGGAAGGGATTTAAGGAGGTGCTCCCCTGGGTAGGCTGGAACTCAGATTTGATTCTTGGCCTCCAAGTATGAGGAGGTAGTTGGCAAGGTTTTCTGGCACTGATTACTTATTTCATTTCCTTTGGTGTTTCCAATCAGCTCATTATCACAATCAGTCTCAGCATAGAGATTTTTAACATAGCATTTGCATCATGTCATTCCATGGTATACTACAATATAACCATTAAATTTTGCTAACCATTTGCTCATTGAACTTTATTACTGGAATTTCATGGAATGACTTGAGGTAAAATTACTTGTTCACTTATTCAATACCAAAATCAAATTAAGTTTGATGTAATCCATAAATTTCTTTTTCTCTCTATCTGTTGAATGAATGTAAACTCGAGACTTATCAGCAGAATACCATGCTATGATGATATATTGACTGATTCTTGAAAACTTTAGCTGCATTAAGCTGAATTTTATAGTCAGGCATATCTTTAAAAGGGTTTATCAAGCTGCTATATTTTGTTTCCGATATCTTCCTTTCTTTTCCGGAGGGGAGCCTTGGTGTAATCGGTACATGTGACCTGGTGATCACGGGTTCAAGTCATGAAAGCAGTCTTTTGCAAAAATGCAAGGAAAGACTATGAACAACAGATCTTTTTCCGGACCTCACGCATAGCTGGAACGTTACGTTTCGGGCTGCCTTTTATCAATCTTTCTTTTACCGTTAGTACCGGTTAATGTGATTTAAACTATTTTAATAGCACCAGAGCTGAATATAATCAAGAAAGGGTTGAATCTTATTCATGAAACAGAAATGGAAATTTGAGTGGAGAATTCTGCAGTGCTTTTTTTTTTTTTTTTTTGCCATTACCGTGCAATCCATGCTGCTCTCAAGCTCGGACTTCCCATGCTCCACTGTTGCAAACTGCATGGACAGCTAAAATGGGCATTTATTGTCTCATCTCAGTATTTACAGCATAGTTCAGTTTTAGCACAAATAAATTATATTAATATCATTTGCCCGCATTAAGGTAATACCAAATATAAACAGTTCATAGTTCAGATATATAATTAATGTATTCTAACCAGTGTTTAAGATTTAGCAACTTCTTGACATAACATCGAACTGATGGCTTGATTTTTATAAAAACATATATTTTACTTTGGTAGTCTATTTCAGTAAAACTTTAGTACAGTAACTTTTCTTTGGTTAGGTGAATCAAAATATATTTATTGAGGAGGATTTCTTTCAAAGAGAATTTATCGGGGAAGTTATGACTTCTTAGAAAAGTTGGGTGATTATGCCTTATCGAGGAAGGAGTTAAAAATTTATACCATGAAAAAGTAAGCAAATAGGATTTTATAATAATGACATTGGGTCAATGACTAAACATAAAGTAATCGACTAGGCTTAAAGTAATGTTAATAAAGTAGCTTTAACAAAATAAATGTAAGATTCCTTTTGTTTTATCAAAGTAATTTTAGAAAAGTAGACTTGACTTGAGTATGACTTAAAGCACGATCTGACAAATAATAAAGTAGACATAAAGTTGACACCAAAGTTGATGTTAATAAAAGCAAAACTTGATGTACCATTATCTCATCTTGGGGTCTTTGGAGGAATCTTTATCACGCATAATTAGACATAATTGGACTGGAATATGAGGTTTTCTTCTTGCTTCAAGACAATGACTGAAATTTTGACTGGATTAGCATTATTTTGGAAAATCTTCAAGGTATTGGATGGATAAACAATTGTTTACCCATTGAAATAACTCTTTTTCTAAATTTGTAAGGTCTTTGTCACAATTTTGGAATAGCTGACTATACATTTTATGTTCAAAATTTTCTTTTATTTGTGAAACGTCTTCTGGGTTCTACCAGTAAGGATTTGTTAGGAGTTGGGCTAATTCAATTGGACTATAGAGGTCAAAGTTTACCAGTCTTGAGGTAAGTCACTTCACCAGTTATTGAAGGGAGACTCAAGAGTCCATTTATCAAGGTGATTGTATAACTTTTATATGTATTTTGGAAGATACCAGCACCATGATTCTCTTTTTGAGGAAGTTCTTCAGGGATTGAAGAGATATAGTTGATCTTATAGAGTTTTTTTAGCAAGAGTTTGTACTCATTAGAATATAAAAATATTGATTTGTATAAGGAGTACAAATTACGTACGTAGATATCTGAGTGTTGTTGGAAAATGGCAAAACATCATCTCCTATTTGGTAGGGTTTATGGAACATAAAGATGATATGATAGTGCATTGGAATATGTTTTGGTGTATTAGAACCAATTGTTCAATGTTTTGAACAATTTTAGAAATTTTCCAAGTGCAATATCTTTTGTGTCTAGGTACTCTTGATTGGTTAGGACAAAAGTTACCCATTGAAGGTTTGAAACTCTAAATTCAATGACAATAATGTAAAGTTGGCAAAGATACCACAAAAGAATTAAGGTTTCTATGAACAATCTGGCTATATAGAGATTTGGAAAAGGTAAAGAAAATGGTATTTAGGATGTAGTTCAATGGGTTTGATACCATGGTCAACTCTTTTTTTGATAAATATGGCTTGCATCTTGAAAATGAGATCTTTTGCACTATTGTCAATAGTCTTTTGTGCAATTATTTGTGGACCTCAAGAGGAATATTATATATTGGAAACACAGGTTTGAAGTTTTTATTAGGGAAAATATTTTTATAGCTTGGGCAAGGATCTATTTATGGAGGATAAATAAAAGAGTTTTTTAAAGATAAGGCTTGTGAGGAAGAAGGTAAGGGTGAGGGATTCATCATTAAGATTACTGAAATAATCTTCAAAGAACTCAAAGAAAGTCTTAGAGAAGGTCTGGATAACATATATGGGAGAACATTATCCTTTTCTTTTATATGTGTTATGGTGAAAGAGTACTTTAAAATCATTGAGAGACTCTGAGTAATTGTGCATATGGCATCTGTTTTTTTTCTTGAAACTGAGCATCTGGTCAAAAGCTGACGTGTCTAGTTCTATAAGAAAGTGGTATCCAATAAGATGAAATTCAAATCTTTTGATTCCATATTTCACTACTAAAATTTATTTTAGCATAAAGTGGTAATAGATTTTTGCATATTTGAATATGCCATTTTGTATCCACATATCTATATGGTTTTATCTTTTTCTGTGATAAGGATTGCTGACCAAAATTTGTTACTTGCATCTGTCTGCAATATCCTTTTGTCATGTAAGAGAATCTTTAAAGTTGAAAGTGATTGTGCTCTTATCTTCAGCATTTGTACTAACTTTGTTTGTTTATGAGACCACTGGGGTGGTTATTTCTTCAGCATTTGTCTAAAAGGATAAGTTATTAAGCAAGGTCTAAGAGAAATTCACTCATATAGTTGACTACAATGAGAAATTATTGTACTTATTTCTTGGAGAGATTTTTATTAGAGAAATCTTCAAATGTCTTAGCAATGTGAAGTTGGGCAATGTACTGACCATTTTTCAAATGCATTCCTAAGAAATTAATTTTTGAGGCACCACTAATCATTTTTATTCTAAGAGCATTATCCTATATTGTTGGATAATTATCTAAAATTTATCCGATAACTGTACATAAGATGTGACATCTAGAGAGAACGTAAGATACCATCAATGCAAATGAGTGCATTATTAAGAATGAGAGCAAAAATCTTTGTCATTGCTTTTTGGAATAGTGAAGGAACAACTTTTAAACCAAAAGGCATAACTGTCCACTAAAAATGGTGTTGAGGGATGTAAAACAGCATTTTGTATCTATTTTGTGGATGTATATTTAATTGTCAAAATCTTGCCTTGAGGCCAAACTTTGAGAAAACTTTTACCTGTGACAGATTTGCGAAAATGACTTTCTGTTGGGGATAAAAAATTTATCATCTGTAAGGAAAACATTAAGAGGTTTATAATTAATCACTAATATTAATTTTTCACGAATTTGTTTCGATCTTTTATTGACATAGAATGCTTCATACGCCCATAGAGAAGAGGTTGGTTCAATTAATCCTTAAACTTGAAGTTGTGAACATTTTTGACTTGTCAGCTTCAAATGATCTGAATTCATTCCTGAGTGACTAGCTTTTGTGGGGTTGACATTCTCATCTTTCTTGAAAAAAAGGAAAATGGTGAATTCAGAGTTTTGCCAAAATATGTTTTTGCATTTTTGAAAGAATTTTAAATGATTTTGTGCACATAAAATCTGAATAAATTTCTATTTGAATTCCTAGAATAAGTTTACTTGGATTGTGAAAAGGTTTGAAAGGTTTTTCCAAGCTTGAAAATAACTTTCAAATTTGATGCCTTTTTCATTAAGTCTTAAACATGGTATATTGGTAATAACATTGAAACCAATAACTAGGTCTTTTATTGGAAGTGGTGATTCTAAAATTCTTTGGGTTATTTGACAACTTGAAAATATTCGAAGGGTAATAGGGTTGTTGATAAAATTTGTAAAGAATACATTCTCATCATCAGTTTTGAAGAAGTTTTTTTGTTTTTTCCAAAGGGTTTATGGTAAGACAATGGGATTGGCTATGTTTTGGGTAGCACTTGTGTCAAAGAAAGCTGTAACAGTAATGGAAGAAGAGTGTTTGTGGGTAAAGATCTATACTAAGGCTAAAAGCATTTTTGAAGGTTAAAGGGTTTGAATTTTTTGGAGTTATTAGATTGACATGTACTCAAAATATTAATCATTTAAATAATCATTTATGTTTGAGTTTGAGCTATTATCATACTACTTAATCATAAACAATGCTCTTTTCATCTGTTCATCATCAAAGAATAAGACTGATTTGAGGTCATCATCTGAAAGATTAATACGAGAGATATTAGCAATATCCTATATTATCGTTACTATTTTTTTGTCTAACTTAAGGTACCATAAAAAAAAACATTTGTTTCTTTTTTGCTTTGAGTCTTTTCTTTTTGCCAAACTTGAATTTTTAGAATCTTTTAAGCTTTTTTGTAGGTCTGAACAGCTTTTTGTGTTTGAAAAAGTAAGGGTTTCTAAAAGGTTTGATTTTTTTAAAATGTTTCTTTTTTTTGTGACTGTAAAAACATGTAGAATCTTTTGAAGAAAATTTGATTTGTAATCCTGAGAATGAGTAAGAACATGGTTTTTTTAACTTTCTGGAGTTGTTCACCAAGTTTGCAATGTATCTATGCTATTTGTAAATCTTATCAAGGGCTTTTATCATCATCTTATAGATATCACCAAGATTCATGATTCTAACATCAAAGAATCTTAGGTTGAGTTGAGTTCTTGTTTGTTAAGCAAGTTCTTTTAGAATAGAATTAATAAAAGCTTGCTTCAGGTTGACATCATCAAATTCACCAAGTATATAAAAATACTAAAATAATTATTGGTAATGTCTATCAAGATCTTTTAGATGAAGTGAATAGCATTTAAGCTTGAAAAATTGTTCTCTGACTTTTTCCAATTTGTGGGTTTCTTCACCATAAAATATTGCTAAACACTAGGATACAGCTTCTGTGATTGTTGGGCATTAGAGAAACTATAGTTATTTATATTCACTAATATTATCTTAAAAATTCTTAAAAGTTCTAACCAGTCTTAAAATAAATCTGATTAAAATTGTATTCATTGTAACATTAGGATTGGAGTTTAATTCAACAAGTCCCTATGCTAGAAATTCTTAGAATCTCAAGAGCCATTTGAAAGAAGGAATATCATCAATTATGAAAATAAAAAACTTTGATGTGGAAGAAGGAACATGTGTCTGTGTTAGAGAAAGTTATTGTTTAGCATCTATTGCATCAGAGTTGTGCACTTCTAAGTTATCTTCTGAAACTACAACTGTTGGTTTTTTCATGAAGATCTAAAGAAGTGTTTCATCTGAATCATTTGAGTTATTTGACTCAATAATTTTCATCTAGAATTTTGTTTCATATCTGATAGGAAAGATATCTTTATTGAAAAAGTGAGTAATATTCTCTTGTGCTATTTGTTGTATCATTTCTAGAAAGATGTTTGGTGTTAAAGAAATCATGAGTTGTGTTAAAGGTCTTGGTTCAAGTGTTGTTTGAGGTATAGGGTTATGAGGGGTAGCAATATAGTTTAAGCTTGATTTTGATTTTGGAGGTTGAGTAAGTGGTTATTTTGTAATTCTCTTAGGTTTTTGGTCAATTGATTATTTTTTTCTGAATTTGTGAATCCATTTTTTAGTTATTTGGAAGAGATGTTGTTTTAATTAATCTACTATTAGGGTAAAATATTGTCTTGGTTATGAGGGTGTTGATGTAGGAGGAGGTTTGTACTAAAATGATGTGAAAAAAAATCTAAGAGGTAAGGTTGGAGGTGGGTTGTATGGTTGGTAAGAAGGATGAGTATAAGTTTGATAATGAGTGTTCTGCATTCTAGTATTGATGAGAGTGAAAATACTATAATTGAAAGTTGTTTGTTGTTGCTATTGTTTTCGATGGAGTTGATTCTGAATATCTGCAAGTTGAATCTTGAGACTTTCATTTTTTTTCTCTTTCAGTGAAAGCATAAGTGAAGCCAGTGTTGATTTCAGTCATTTATCTGAGTTTTCGATCTAAAGTCATTATCCTTAATTGGATTTCAAGAATAATATTCTAAAAATTGATGAGACTTTGGTCAAAGTGGTGACAGACTTGGTCCAACTTATTTTTAATTCTAGTCAAATATGCATTCTGTTTAAGAAAATTTTTAGTCTGTCAGTTTAAAACTACTTCTACATAAGAAACATTTTTTTTTATTTTCATATTCATCTCTATCAATGAGATTTGAGATTTTTGAAATGTGTTTGTATTGGTCTTTATGAAATTCTTGGAAAGGAGAAAATTTTGAATCATAAGATTGGCTTGGTTGCATCATGCATATCTGGGGTAATGGTTAGTTTGTTTCTGATTTTTGAGGAGCTTGGATTTTGTAGGGTTTGGGAAATGCTTTTGTTTTTTTTTTTTTTAGGATAGATGACATAATAGTCAAACTTTCTTAAGGGTTCACAAAGAAGATCAACTTTAGGGTCTCATTTTTCATATTTTTCTTTTAGCTTTTGTTATGAAAACTTTTTCTTTGGCTTCTTTGAAGGTTTATAATCATCATCAAGGAAGCTTCGGTAATTTTTTTCTGACATTCTTTGCATTTACAATCAATGTCCCAATAGCAATGTCTTTGTGAAGATCTGTATATATATACAAGTTTTTCATCAGGCTTGAGGTGTGTAACTGAAACATTTGGTTCAGTTTGACATGCGTGTATCATAAACTATTTGGGAAAGATGGTTTGGGTAGGAATCTCTTTTCCTTTGCTATGATCAAACTCAATTGTTATAATACCATATGGGTTTGTCTTGTAGGTAGGATTAAAGTGTTAAATTGGTTCATCTTTCTTCCAAATCTTTTGGTAACTTATTGTCCATGATTTAGGAAGTAAAGTGGCAAGTTTTTCATTAGAGATCTATTTTGGAATATGAACATATTTAGGATTTTTGTCTGCAACTTTTAGTTTTACAAATACAACATCACTGAAGTTAGGTAAAGGCAAGTTTATGGCATGATTTTGAATTTTGTATGCTATATGGTAGTGGAAGGTTCCCTGGAATCCTTTCATCTCAATTCTTACAATATGTACTTAAACTTTTAGAGCATCTAGCAGTGTCAAATCATGGAGAGACATGTTGTAATTTGGAAATACTGTGAAGAAGATAGTTCTTGTATTGAGCATTGTCTCAACAATGTCAAGTACTGCATGTTGATAATCTTTCAATCTTGTATTCAACAAGGCCATTCTGGTACAAATAAAAATACCATTTTTGCCATGAAAATTCAAAGCTATTCTAATAACACCAAAATGAATGTGAGTATATCCTTGGTCCAGCCATTGTTGTGAAAATTCTTTTGGAATATGAAAAGTTAAAAAATGCTCTTGAGATCTTGTTAGGAGAATAAATTAATCAAACTTTGTGGCTTGAATATACTTTTTTGGAACTTGATATTTTGGTTTTAAAAGGGTTTTTATAGATCTAGAAATCGAAATAGAGGTTATTGAGAAAGCAATATAGGGATTCACAATAGAAAAGTTTGTATCTTAAACCTTTTTGTTTTCAGAAATATAATTTACTTCATAAAAAAAATCTAACTTAGAAGAAAAAGACTTTTTAATAACAGCAGAAGGAGAAAAAGATAAACTAAATGAAGATCTAGAAGTAGAAGGTTGTGAACTACTATCTTTTGATAAATCCATGAAAATGAAAACCTTTTTGGCTTTTCCTATCCAACTCAGTGTTAGAAATAGAATAGAATGAGAATTCTATATAGAAACAATTTTTACTATTAATTATATATATCAAATTAATAACTATGTATTTTTAAAAAACAATAAAAATTTAAATTTTTAATATAATTTTTTTATATAAATGTAAATATAATGTGTCATATTATATACAACACATGTGATATAATATTTCATACATAAAAATTATTCACATATTAACCATAAAAAAGAAAAAAAAAAAAACCTTATTGGTTTGGTACTATGATTTGAAAAAATTCATGGATCCTAGTTGGGATGGTGGTAAACATTTAATTAGAGCCCATAATCCCAACATTTCAGTTATATAGAAACTCAAAAAGATTCTAAATGTAGAGTTGACCAGACACTTTGAAAGATAAAAAAATGAGTGTGTTAGCAGTAAAAGCTTTAGAGTACCATTCCAAAGACTTCAACTAGGAAACTCTCAGACAAGAAATAGAAAATGACCTTTCTTTTAACCACTATCTTCTCCCTTTCGCTTCCCCACAAGATGAACAACTTTCAAAAGATTTAATAAAAGAATGGTAAAATTTTCCCATCCAACACTCTCTTACGCTCTAGGAACTTCTTCAAGGTTTGCCTATAACATTAAACAATCCAATCTTTTCTAGGTTTTTTTTATTGTTTTTGGTTTTATAGTGTGTAGGCTTAGATGGTTGTTGTTGAAAGGATTTCCAGAATTGGTTTCTTATGAAGATGGTTGTAAGGTTTTGGGGGTTGGGCGTGGAAATGACAAAATTGCCCTACTAATATTATGGTAACCTCAAAATTACCTTCATTTTTTAATGTTATTATGTTGTTATAATTGTTGGTCATTTGGTTGGTGCATATTAAATAAATTTTGTACTATATTCTTAAACTTGCTTGTTTAGTCTCCTTATTTGTTATGATGATGGCATTACAGTAGCATTGGTTCTTTAGTTACCAAAGAAAGGTTAGTGTTTTACTAATGTTGTTGAAAGTATGAAGTTTCAAGTTTTGTGATGTTAATTGAATTGGGTATTGGATATTGTCACAAAGGATGGATGTTGACTAATTTTAGTTGGTTGTATCTTAAGTAGCGCTTAATCAAATTGATCACTTTGGTTCTATAATCCAGTGATAAGTGAACTTTATGCTACAAAAAACTCTTTTGATTATTCAGGATAAGACCATAAAAAAACTTTAAGAGATATTTCATAAAGTTGATATGGTTTTCTTTGAATTTCATTGTGAAGATCAGTATTGCAGTATTGAGAAATTAAAGTTGGACAACTATATTTATAGAAATCTAATATTCATTATTACTTGATTGATCGACTTAATCTATTTTAGTTAAGTCTTCTATTTTTTAGGATAAAGAGTGATTTGAGTAATTACACCAAATCCATTAGATATTTTTCTATTATGTGTAAAGAGTAAATTACTCATTTGATTAGCTATTTTAATGCATGAAAATCTTGGATTTTAAGGTTGAAAATATTCAATCTTTAGTCTATATATTTTCATACAATTCTAGTATTGTAATAAGAAAATATAGAAGAATAAAATAGTTTTATTCTAGAGATTTTTTCATGGTATTAAAGCATGATTTGAACCTTTGAAAATTTTCACTTGAAGTTCAGCATAGTCGATGGAAGGGAGAGCCTGATGTCAAAAGTTACCTTTAACCTCAGAACTAGCATTATCGGAACAGGTTCTTTAACACAAACTATAATTTTTTAAGTGTTTTGAGTGTAAAACTAGAGAAATCAAATTCATGGATTGTAGATTTAGGAGCTTCAGACCATATAACTAGGGATGCATCTGTATTCAGTATATACAACCCATGTCATAAAATTTTCACAGTTCAAATTATTGATAGATCACTTTTAAAAGTGATCGGTACAAGTTCTATTATTATTTTCAATGAGATAACACTTGATTCTATTCTGTTTGTCCCAAATCTAAGTTGCAATCTACTATCTATAAGTAAACTTACAAGAAACCTTAAGTGTGTTACTAAATTTCTTTCAAATATGTGTGAATTTCAAGATTTGAACTTGAAAAAGATGATTGACAATGCTAAGATGTGTGCAGGACTTTATATCCTAAGAATTAATAATTCTAAAAGACAATATCAAAAGACCTATTGTGTGGCTTCATCCTCTAGTAATAATAAATATAGTAATATCATGCGCACTATTAGTTAGGTCATCCAAATTTTTTGTACCTTAAAAGGTTATTTCCTTTATTATTTAATAAAAATTTTAACAACTTTTAGTGTACAGTTTATCAACTATCCAAACATACCCATACCATATATCCTAATCAGTCTTACAAGTCATCCTATCCTTTTTTAATGATACGTAGTAACATTTAGGGTCCCTATAAAGAAAATAATATTACTGGTTCTAAATAGTTTAGTACATTTATTGATGATCACACCAAGGTTACTTGGGTATTCCTTATGAAGGAAAAATCATAAGTAGGCAAGTTATTCGAAAATTTCAACAATATGATCCAAACTCAATTCAAAACCAAAATCCAAGTGTTGAGAATCAACAATGGGAGAGACTGCTACAATTCAATCCTTAGATCATATCTAATAAAGCATAGTATAATTCATCAAAGCTCATATGTCGATACTCCTTAATAAAATGGTGTTACAGAAAGAAAGAATCAACATTTGTTAAAAGTTGTAAGCTCCCTTATGATGGCTACCCATGTACCTAAGTATTTTAGGGGCGAGTCTATTCTTACCGTTACATATCTTATAAATAGAATACCTTATCGAGTCTTAAAATTTCAAACCCCTTACTAATCTCTTCTCAGTTTCTATCCTTACCTTCGAATCATCTTGTCTATTCTCATTAAAATGTTTGGATGCACTCATTTGTTCTTACCAGCTAATAAAACCAAAGCAAATTAGATCTCAAATCCAGTAAATGCATATTTCTTGGATATTCCTCGAATAAAAAAAGATACAAGTGGTACTCATCAGTAACAAAAAAAATCTACCATTCCATGAATGTTACCTATTTTTAAAATTAACTTTACTTTTTCAAAACTACTATCCATGGGGCAATTCAATCGGATGAGAATATAAGTTTTGGGAAAATCCTATTACTGAACCACTAAACACTTCTTCAACTCCCTTTCAAGTCCAAAACATCTAACCAAATCTTTCAAGCCTAAAGTTCACACAAAGGAAAACAAACAAAGAATTGATTGTCTATTCAAGAAGACATAAAACTCAGAAAGATCTAGGAGAATGTACACCTTCAAAGCAAAGCCAAGAATTTAAACCGATTTTAAAAATACTTAAAACTAACACAGGTAACACTCTTATTGAATCTGATTTAATTGAATCTTTTGATGATCTTGATTAATCGATTGTTCTAAAAAAATGTGTGAAATCATGTACTCAACACTTAATCCGTAATGTGGTTTCTTATGAAAGTTTATCTCCCAGTTATTAGGCTTTTGTTATCACACTAAACAATATACATATTCCAAATAATATTTATGAAACACTCATATAACCAAAATGGAATATGGCTATTTTGAAATAAATTAATGCCCTAGAAAAGAATAAAACATGGGAGATTCAAAATTACTCAAATAGAAATATTTTGTTGGGTGAAAATGAATTTTTATTGTCAAGCACAATGCAAATGAAGTATTAATAGATTCAAAGCTTGCCTTGTTATAAAAGTATTTACTCAATTTTATGGTGTTGACTATGGTGTTGACTATGAGGAGACATTTACTCTGATTGCTAAACTTAATTCAACTAGGGTGTTATTATCATTAGTAGCAAATCTAGATTGGCCATTCTACTAACTAGATGTTAAAAATGCATTTCTTAATAATGACCTAGAAGAAAAAGTTTACATAGAAATCCTTTCAGGATGCAAAAAGCAAGACAATTTTGGCAAAGTATGTAAACTTCAAATGTCTTTATATGGTCTAAAACAATCCCCACGTGCATGGTTTGATAAACTAACAAAAGTGGTACATAAGTATGATTTTTCACAATGCCAAACCGATCACACCATGTTTCTAAAACATTCACCTGAAGGAAAAATAGCCATTTTTATTGTCTATGTGGATGATATTATTCTTACTGGAGACTATGTGGAAGAAATTAGCAACCTAAAGAATCTCCTAGCCAAAGAATTTGAAATCAAAGATTTGTAACACCTCAAATATTTTTTTGGCATGGAGATAGCTCGCACAAGGAATGGTATTTTTGTTTCATAGTGTAAGTATGTTCTAGACTTACTAAAGAAAACTAGAATGCTTGGATGCAAACCTACTGACACCCCTATAGACATAATGAATAAGGTAGGAATAGAAGAAGGAAGTCCACTAAAAGATAAGGGCAGATATCAAAGACTTGTTGGGAAAACTCATCTACCTCTCTCATACAAGACCAAATATTGATTTTTTGATTTGTATGATAAGCAGATTCATGAACAATCTAATCAAAGAACACTTGAGGACTATGTATTGAATCTTACAGTACCTAAAGAAAAGTCTTTCTTGGTAAAGGGATATTATTTCAGAAGGCATCACGCCAAAATATTGAAATTTACACTGATGCTAATTGGACTAGATTTGTTACTGGTCGAAGATCAACTACTGGTTATTGTATATATGTATGGGAAAATTTGGTTACTTGGCAAAGTAAAAAGTAATCTATAGTGGTTAAAAGTAGCACAAAAGTTGAGTTTAGAGCTATGTCTCATAGTATATGTAAGAAAATTTGGCTAAAAAAATTGCTAACTGCAGAAAAATTCATGAAGATATTCTACGATAACAAAGCTGCCATAAGTATAGCAAAGAATCCTATTCATTATGATATGACTAAAAATGTGAAAATTAATCATCATTTCATCAAAAAGAAAATAAATGAATGAATTGTTACATTGGTTTATACTCCCACATGCCTCCAAACTACAGACATATTCACTAAAGCTTTCTCTCGAAACAGCTTCAAGAATCTAAAGTTCAAGTTTGGCATGATTGACATCTACCACCCAGCTTGAGGGGGAATGTGAAAATCTAATCTTCATTATTACTTGATTGATTGATTTTATCTATTTTAGTGAAGTTTTTTTTTTTTTTTTAAAATAAGGAATGATTTGGGTAATTACACCAAATTCATTAGATATTTTTCTATTATGTATAAAGAGTAAATTACTCATTTGATTAGCTATTTTAATGCATAAAAATCTGGAGTTTTAAGGCTAAAAATATTCAGTCTTTAGCCTATATATTTTCATGCAATTCTAATATTGTAATAAAAAAATGTAGAAGAATAAAATAATTTTATTCTAGAGATTTCTTTAATATTGAATAATGTAATTATCATTTTTCCTCTACTTATACCTTCAATATGTTCATTCAGTGACAACAAGAAAGTTATTCTATACACATGTGATTGTAGCAATGAAACCTTAGAAAGCTAAAGAATTTGTAGCTGCTAGTAATATAGCATTGGTTGAGCATTGTTTCTGTCTGATCTATTGTGATTTTGCAACAACTTGATTTCCAAAAGTGGTCGGCTTGTGATTATTATAGAGAAATTTTTGCTTGCAAAGATCAAAATTGCCTTTCAGGTAGCTATCTTTCCTGTTTCTTACATTGTTCCTTCATCCAATTATTGGCTTTACTTATTTTACGGACTTAAAATCTCAGTTTTTTCTCTTTTGTTTTTCCTTCCAAACGTTAAAGAGAAAATAACCCATTTAGGTGATTGTTGTTGCATTGATGGTGTGGACTTTGTTAGCTTGGTATGCATCTTTTATTTCATCACTGTCTTAATAGTCAATGCTAATAGAAGTCTTAATTTTCTTGGAAATAATAAAAAACGACTGACTAAATATACCATGCTTGACAAGTATTAATTACATTGATATGATACAGTATCCGACAATTATAATAAAGAGAAAAAAAACTTGAAAAAGGGGATTGTTGTAGACAACTATGCTAAAGATAGAGGGTAAGCTCCAAAAGAGAAGATAAGGCAGTAGAATATGTAACAAGCTCTAAAATAGTGAGTTTCAACCATATTACATAAAGAACATAAGATTATAATAGGATAGGATAAGATGATATTATGAATAAGATTATATTAAATAATGTCATCCTATCTTATGTTTGATATATATAAGGATTAAGATAAGATAATTTATTTATTGTTAAAATTATCCTTTCTCAAAGTTTATACAATTCAAATTATTGATATCATTTTTAAGTGTATAATAGGATATGTGAGTTTAATCTCATGGATTAAAAATAATTCTCTCTACTTTGAGAGGATTAAATCATCCTATACTAAGAGGATGATAATCGTTATTATAATTCTATCCCTTTCAATTAGACGCAAACCAAACATAATATAAAATTATTATTATATTATTCTATTTATCACACCAAATATAACCAATGTTTCATATTGTTAATTTATATGTATAATATAACAAGTCCTTAGTCAAGCCAAATCCGATTTTAAGGCCTACATAGATATATCATATATAGATGGAAAGTACCTTCACATCACATACCTTAACATGATTTGATCCCATTATTGAATTCTTACAAATATATGGGTCCCATCAATATAGTATTTTGGATTTCCATGTAACCTTATTAAAACTACAATTAGAACTTTGAAGAGAAAACGAGCTAAGATATTTTAATTTTATAGTCTCAAACATATAGAGAACACTATAGCTGTCCCCTTTTGTTACATTAATTAAGACATCAGGATAAAATCGTAACTGCAGCCCTCTCTCTACTTTCATTTTCTATTGTTGCTGAGCAGCAATCTTTAGTCTCCATACATGGGGAGTAGATGAATCATTTATTATTGGTTTTCTGTACCGACAGTTGAAGCAAAATTGATTTGCATTATTTAGTTTACATTTTGTTTACGGAACACAAAAATTGTAGTTCTTTATTGTGTTAGAGAAAATTATATAAGGCAAAGCATAGACCTAGCATCAAAAATATTTGTTTGCACGCTCTAATATCCTAGTAGTAGCTAACCTACATATTTAAGTCCAAGCTCTATAAACCTAATACAAAAACAAAAGAAACTTGTTAAAAAGAGGAAAAAAAAAAAAGAAAACAGTACAACTATGCGACTTACAAAAACCTTGTGCTTCGACTTCAAAGTACAAATTGACATAACATATTTGCATAGATGAACCAACTTTTGAAGAAAGACCAAGTTGTGATTTGTGAATTGGAGTGGTAAGGATAAGATCTTGAGTACTTAATTAGTATCTCACTGACTTTTTTATCTCTGAAGTAAGCTTATTCGTCAGAAAAGAAAGAAGTTCAATTTAGTATTTTCTTTAGTTTCATTTAAGCAAAGTGGGGTAAAACTCATACAAACTCGTTGTTTAGCAACTAGCATGAAATAGAGGTTGCAACGAACGGTATTCATTAAAATTTTTATGTTAGAACAATGAAATAGACATCAAAACTTGCAGATAATGGCAGGGTTTTGTGAATTTGACTCTTTCTTTGAGAAAACTCTTCTTTAGTTTTACTTCTTTTCTACTTTATATGTCACTTTCAAGGGGATGAATGTTAGTAGCCGGTGACCGGTTTTATAATTTAAGGATTGCATCACAAATAGTTCATCAGAAATGCAAACAAGTGAGTACGTTAAAGTACTCCTGACTTAGTAGACGATGAGAATGCCATCAATGGGATGAATGTGGTGTTCTTTGATTAGAAACTCAAAATAATTTAAGATTATCTAATCGGAGAGGATGTGCAACCTTTTAAAAGTTAGGTCAAATGGCACCTAATTTGCCGCAGACGTGTACCCCACGGCAGTTACATGGAGCAAATAAAAAAATTCATCATTTTAGACTTGGAAAGCTAACATGCTCTCAAATTCAATTGCTGATGTCTGATTCTCCATTATCAACGTTAAATAAATTAATAGGTTGCTTTTCTTAGGCTTTATTTGGGTGGTCCACATTTCCTTGATGCCGATTTTCCGGATTCCTTCTTCAAAGGATTATAGTTAATTAGCTTGCTCAACTTTTAAGGAGAGCTAGGGCTACAAATATTGGAAAAACTGCACTCAGAAAGACAACTAGTGCGGTAAAAGAAGAAGCTATTTGTTTTTGGCAGTAGCTGAAGGTTATTTTAATCCATGGTGGGCTCCATCACCATCACTGCTTTTCCTCTGGAATGTTGCATGCAAGTAACTAGGGCAAAATACTAAGGTTCATTAACAATGTCATCATGTGAGTCCATGTGAAGAGGGTCCTTGATGTTTGCTAAAACTCCAGAATCCTTTTGAGCGTTCAGAAAACAGCCTTTTTAGGCACTTCATACTGGGCTTTAGCCATTAAGTTGTGATGATCATCTTGCTTTAGCTTAACAAATTGTAATAGGATGATGACTGTACAAGTTAATTACATTAGCCAAAGTTTTAAGATTCTTGCAGCTAGAGGACAAATTCAAAAACCTGACATCAAGAAAGCAGATTCTAATGTCATTTTGTTGTAGACATTTTTATATATATCCTAACATTTATCGCATTATTGTCCCGTCATAAAGAAATCATTCACAATATTCATACTGTGTAAGTAGGTTTATGTAAATGCAACTCTGAAGGACTTTATCATTACTTTTGACATTGGCTGACGTTGAGATGATAGAATTGCACCCTAAATTTATTACTGGAAAAAAGAAAAGCTGTAAATTTTCTCATGGCTGCTCTTGAAAATCTGTAATTAATTGCATGCCAGCAAAGACAGATATACACCTCAATGAGCATTTGGAACTTGAGAAGCAGCAACAGGATGGACCTTTTACTGGTTTTCTTTTTTAACTTAAATGTAATTAAATATTGAAAGAACAGTAGTCTTACACGCAAATGTAAAATTATGACCACCATATTGTTATTTTTTTTAAAGTATGCTTCATTTCCTGCCATTTATGTTCCTTTTGCAGACTGAATTGAACAAAACCACTCAAATAGTTATGCTTTTTACCCCAAGTTTTCTTGCAATTTCACTGCTGCTGTCTTACCAATGGTTTTAAAGGAAAATGGCAAAGCAGGCCAGGAAAATGAACCTTAAAATTATCCCAAACACATCCTTAATCGTTGAAATTTTATAGGGGACAGTCACATGTTTTTAAAGAGCCCAAAATTCGAGGATGATTCACAAAAACAAATTAAAATGGTTGTTTTGGTTGCTACCTTCACCACACAGTGACGGCAAAGAGAACATGCGTCACTTCTCATAGTAGTTTTCTTACCATTTCATTTCACCTCTTTCTTGCAGCCCTTCCCCAACGCATGCCATGAAGCCATGAACCATTCTTGCTTTCCCTCTTTCCAACAAAAAGCACCCCTTTTCATTGCATTACATATATATATATATATATATATATATATTAATGAGCTTTGAAGTGGTGGAAATGGAAGAAACCAGAAGCAGAATCAGGGAAATCATGAAAAAATAGCTTATGCCATTAGTTTGAACATACAAGATAAAGTTTCATACTTTTTTATTCTGAACTTTGTGAATGTAATTGAAAATAAAGAAACTTATAACTAGCAACGTTATGGTCCGACCTATAGTAAATACATAATTTCCTTTATACATTATAAATTATAGATAAGAAGGGTTAATAAGGTCATTTAAATTAGTGCGATTAGAAAAAATCAGTATCCGCATAATCTCGTAAAACACGGATATTGCTTGAATTTAGATTTTCTTTATTGAAAATCGAATTCCTTATATAATAAATTTGTTTGTCACCTAAGTCAATCATTTTATGTCCAATTGGACTTTAGGCTTTATGGAAAAAAAGGGGTAAAAATAAAAAATTATTAATCCTGTTAAGTATCATATTCTTTTTTCTACTTAGCCATTGGATTAATAATTTTTTTTTATCTTTAGTCTTTTCCACCCTTTCTATTGACTAAGGCCTTAATCAATAACATTTGATTATGCACTTGTTCCATTGAAAAAGAATTGATGTTTGATCCCTTTAATTTTGTGAGCAATGATTATTTAATTGCTTTGCTATAGCATGACATTGATAAACAACTTTAGAAATTAATTAGTGTATTTTCCGTCAAATTTTTGCTTCAAAACAGAAAAATTATGATATGAAAATCATATATAAATAAGTATCATGGCAGCAGTTTTTTAGCCTAATTAAAATTGACTCCATCCCTCCTATATGTGATATCTGTATTATATATCTAGAATATATCAAATAAATAATGAAAAGTAACAAAATTTTTCTCAAGATGATCAAGGCACTAAACAAAGCTATTAATCTTGCTTTAGCCCCCACACTTGTACCACCATCATCAGCTTAAAAAATGAAAAAAAAAAAAAAAAAAAAAAAAAGAGAAGGAAAGTGTAAGAAACAAAAAATTTTATTCTGCAAATGCAAGTGAAAGCATGTCTGGTTTGTTGTAAAATTTACAAAATATTGGTCCCAGCTTTTCTTTCTTTAATATTTATATATATCTCTCTCCCATCAGAACAGCTCAATAGAAATTAGATACCTGATGAAGATAATCCCTTTCCTCTCACAAGCATTTTCTATTCTACTTTCTCTTTACTGGTATGGGGGCCTTCCACCATGTGCCCAAGCATAAGCCTCATGGTTTAACTGTCCACTATTAGGAACCAAATTTGGTTGCAAATCGTTGTAAATTGGCAATCCTGAACCATCACCACCACCACCTATCCCACCTTGATGATGACCTCCACTGCCACTGCCAATCCCTGGTGGCGACCCGCCACTCCCACCACCACCAAGCTGCCCTTGAGGCCCACCAGCTCCCTCTTCTTCCTCCTCCAAAGGCAACCTTTCAAAAGTAGCATTAGAAAAAGTTGCTGCCATTACCATAACAGGCCCTGATGCCACCAGTGACCCTACTACGCTACCTCCAACCACCTGCCCTTGCCCACCCGCTAGGTATATTGTTAACCCAGTTGACCCTGGAGGAGCTGGTCCAGGCATAAAAGCACCAGTTAAAGACAAAATTTCAAACCTACCATGAAGAGCCATGACTGCACCAGGAGCAGAAGGTTGCCTGAGTGTGACGTTAGTGACAGTTCCACTTCCACTAAGAACACAAACCCCTTTTTGCCTTCTTCTAGCAAACTGAGCTAGGGTTTCAGCTACATCAGAACCATTAGATATTTCCATAACGTGACTTCTTAGTGAATTAGGGCCATCTCTAGTGACAAAAATGGGTGGTTTGGGCTTGTTTTTGGAGCCTGGTGGACGACCTCTAGGACGACGAGTGGAAACTTCTATAGCTCCTTCTCTAGGCTCATCGCTATGTTCTTTTTCTTCTTCTTCTTCTTCTCCACCAGTTCCTCCACTTCCTGTTTCTCCATTGTTTGTCACGGATATACCCAGATCTGGTTTGTTCATCAGAGATGATGAAGTAGCTGATGTTTCCATTCCTTGTAGTGATCCTACTTGCGCTGCCCACCATCGATTAGCCATGCTCTTTGAAGTTTTTCAACTAACAAACAGAAGATTATAAAGCAATAGAAAACTGGATTTGGATCTTGTTTTGGCCAATGATCTTGACTAGGGATGATTCAAAGATGGAATAACAAGAGAAAGAAAGCAAATTTAGAAAATTTCAACTCTCTTGAAAAGTTAGCTCAGAAAGAGAGAGAAGCTAGTGGAAAGCAGTGAAACTGAAACTGATCAAAGCTAAAGAATTGAAAAGGGCAAACGGCTAAGAGAGATCTATTTCCAAGAATTTGTTGGATTTTCTTTTTCTATTTTTGCCTTGGTTTTGGGTGTGTCAAGGTGTTAGGGAGCTGTGGCTTATTTGCATATTTTCTATACAAAATCTCTCTCTAATTTTCTCTTTGGAAACTAATAAGAAATTTAGGGTTTATTTTATGTTGATAAGAGAGTGGGGTCATTCATGTGCGCGTGACAGAGTGGGTTGCACGCCTTACTTCTTGCTCTTGTCTCGACATAGTGTAGCTGATGCAAAGACATATCATGTAATATTTCAATCTCAAATATTAGCCATTGCATGTTGGAAATGATATCATTATAAATATATTATTGATTTTGTAGGTTTAGACGCTCCAAAGTTTAGTAGATTTGATATTTTATCGTGTAAAATCCTGATAATTTATATATTTATATTATATTTTATATGAAAAGTATATATTATAATTTATATTAACATAAAAATATGAAAAATATTTTTTAATTTTATTAAATTTATATATAATTTTTGTTAAAATTTTAAACGATGTCATTTTCGTGTTTTTTATTCATATCATTTTCATGTCATATTTTATATTATCAAATCTAAAGTTTAGTCTTCTATGTTATATACAATTTTTTATAATAATTAATAAATTAATCAAATAAACTTAATCAAGTCTTCAACTTAATTATTCATTAAAAGTACTTAAATTTGAGATTTTTTTTTTTAATTCCAAAAGATGTGCTTATATTACTATTTAGTATTTTCTTTATAATTGTGATAACATTTTTGAAAACAAATTAAAATCGATTAATCCAGTTTGATCGATTAATCCAATTTATAAGGAAATTGATATTTTTTTCTTTAACGAAAGTTCGATTCTCATGAGAGCCTATTTTAGTTATAAAAACTAGTGTTGTTATTTTTTTCCCCAAAAGGATAGAATTAACAAGATATCATAAAAACACTTCACATGAATATATAACCATTCTTGCTTAATTGGAATATGAGTTTCCATGCCATTTATATATCTTACTACAACAGCCACATCAATCTTTATATGATGATAAACAAAAGAAAAATAACGAGAAAAGAATTAACTAAGTTCAGTTTCATAAATTAATAAATTAAATATTGAAAAATTAAGTACTAAATTTTTAATATTAATTTTGATAGGTATTGAATTAAAATTATAAAAATTGTTTAATATTTTACTGAAAATTAAATGCTGAATATAAATATATATTATTTGCTAATAATAAAATGTTAAATTCTCAAATTTTATCATTTTACCTTTTACCTTTATTTTCGTTTCCAATAATGAAGTACTGTTTTGAAGGGATAATAATTCAATTTAAAAAAAAAAATTTATGAAGCATTTTCTGCATTAAGTGATAAGTAAATCTATGCTTACTTATCTTATTCAATACTTTTAGATTGAAAAAATTCTTTTAAGTGAATTTTAAAATGTCTTGTCAAACAAATTGAAAAAAATTAAAACGTTGAAAATTTTCATTTTCAATGGATTATCAAACAAGACCGGTATAGCTTGGAATCATATAAAGCTTTTTTTTATATATACATAAATTAATCATATATAACTTTTTTTCATTAAAAAAGGAAAAAACAAATTGAAGAAGTGTTAATTAAAGTGTTTAACAAGATTGTAAAGAGATGTATATATTTTAGCAAAATAAAGTAGTTGCCAATGCCAACCCTCATTGCATGACCATCCTTCTTACCAGCCCATTCAAAGGTTACTCTTAAGTACTCAACACATTAACATTCTTTCTTCCCCACCAACCGATCTCCATTCTGTCTTTCTTGCAAATTCATTTCCGTTTGTTTTTATAATTGGAAATTTCGAGTTACATGTAGGAAATATATTTTTTATTTTAATAAACTTCACCTTGTACATTTCAAAAATTTCAAAATGGAACATCTAAGATGATACTTCCAAATTTAATGGTTTGGAATGTCTTAGAGTTAAAAAAATGAAACATGTGCTAATCATTTAAACATGCTAGTGGAGTTAAAAACAAAGTTTTAATTAATTGATTACTTTTTTTATCATCAAATTCCTTATTGAGAATGTCAAAGTATGATGTTGTAAATTTTACAAAATGGTTGGATTTTGATTTATAAAATATGGTGTTTACATCACAAGTTAAGCCACTAGTCAGTTTAACAGGCTTGAGTAGTTGAACTTTCACTGGGAACTATTACTGTAATTAACCTGCTAATTAATTATTAAAATAATTATAGTTTTTAATAGGTAAAAGTCTCAAAATTAATCCGAAGGGTTAAAAAAGTATAACATTTCTATTAATATAAGTGGATCCTTCTTCCAATATTAATAATCAAAGTTTAATATAAAGGTTTCATCTTTGTGCTTCAGATGGTACAAAATCACGGCGCGCGTAATTTCTTGACTTGGTGAAATTTATCATGCGCGAAGATTTATATAGAATGCAATTAAAAGCTACTTTTGAGAAGAGAAAGTATAGAATTAAGCCTCAATTGTACTAACTAGTTTTAATATTTGACATGAGAGAAAGGAAAATTCCAATTGTTTTTAAGGATGCTAAATTCTAATCTATTTGAAGAACAATGCACCTACAAAGCTTTAGTTTCTCTTCTCTTACTAATAGGATAATTAACTAAGTAATCAAGTTGGAGGGTTACCAGTACTCATAATTTGTATATATTTGAAACTGATGATATTGGATTATATAATGAGACTTTCAACATGAAGTTTTAAGTTTTAACCTTTAGAATATTTTTATGAAAATAATTTTTATTTATTTAAATTTTATAAAATAGTATCCGAACAATTTATTTAATAATTATTGCATAATAATTCTTTATTCAAAGAGTAAGTTTCGAAATTATTTTCTTGAATAAAAAATTTTACAAAATAGAAACTGATCATAAGATGAGTTGAGTTGCATGTTTCATAAAAGAACACTTAATAAAGGAAAATGTTAGTTAGTACGTATCTAGTGATACGGGTTAATGTGATATTTAAGGAAATTAAGAAATATTTAATTAATTCTTTGTTCTCTCTTGAATTTATTGAAATAGTGCATTAAATGAAAAAAAAAATTTAGAGGAAAATGTTAACTATGATGATATTTAAGGAAATAAATTTATAATACATTTATTATTTTTTTATTGAATTTGGTGAAAATAATGCATTAAATATAAAAATATTTTCTAAAATAGCATTTTTCACTACCTTAAATGGTATCTATAAGACCCATTAACCGATTTTTTAATAATAATTTAATTTTTTTAAAAATAATAATTTAACTATTCTTATCCGATATCTATAAATAATCATTAATAAAATCTCTTAATAAATATTAAATAGCTATTATAAAATTATTAAATAGCTTCTTTTCCAAAAGTATTAAGATTTGAGAATCAAATATATATATATATATATATAAGTTTAGTGAGTCATATCAATTTTACTAACGAATCAACACCAAAGCCTAAAACAAAAATGGGCTATTGTGGTAAAGGAAGAGAATAGCCCAATTTGTAAATCATAACCCAAAGCCCATAAACCAAAAATCTCTCTCTCTCTCTATATATATATATATATATATATATCCAAATGTACAATTATTGTTTTTTATTTTCTTTATGTGGGTTGGTAAATTTATGTTTTGATTTGATTTTGAAATCTAGTTCTTTCAATTTTATTTACTACTATTTATGAAGTGGAAATTGAATTTGGGTTTTGCTTTTTGGATGCTAAGAATGTGCTTTTAGATGGTAATTTTGGGATTTTGCAGCAGAATTCCCTTCAAATTGAATTGGATTTTTTTTTACTAAATAACTGGTTAGTTATGCATTGAACTTCCAAAAAGGTGACTGAGATCTAAGACGACAACAGATGCCTCAGAGACACATGCAAGTTAAAGAGGTAATGCATAAGATTGCATTGAATATCAAGAACCCCACCAAGTTTATGCTAAGGCTTCGAAGCTTGCCATACAGTTGATCCAGGCTGCAGGAAAGTGTGAAGGTTTAAAGATTGCATCACAATTAATTATAATAACAGAACATAGACGACTCTTATGCTTGACCGGGACTACCTCCCAAGTTCAGGTATAGCTCCGTGACCTTATTACAACAACACAGACAAACAGAAGGGAATGGATTTGAACAACGATGAAAGACTGAAAGTGGACCTTAAGAACTACGAAACACCATCCCTCCTTGTATACGTACAAGAAGGAGAATTTATTATGGTCATTCTTCAAGGAAATTTGAACTAGGGAAAGTGTTGATCAATGGATCATGTACCTCACTGGTACCCGTTGGAGCTTCTAGCCTGGCGACGCTTCCTTTCGGCTGACAATCGTTCGGCAAACCTGCTCAACACCAACCAAGAGCATTTTGATCAAAACCAGGATAGATTGCTGGTACCATGCGCTAATTGCAGAGACAAGATTTCATACAATCTTAATAGTCTTACTTGATGAGTGCTGCTTCATTTGTGTAGTCTTCCCCTCGAACTGATTCAAGTAATCCCGTTGCCAAGTTCACTTCAGAAACAGGCGCTTTCAGAAGCGCATTCCCAATCTTCTCGAGATTTTCAAGGTTTTCTTTGTTAGAATTGTCCATAATGGCTTCACTACTTTTCAAGCTATCAGTCTGGTCCAATACCAACAAAGAGTAAGCGTTTTGACAGTGTGTATGGTTACCAGAAAATGTAACTATGGAAAATTTCATTTAGCAAAAGTTCCTATAATTTGTCAAGAACGGGAGACGGATGATTATAATAGGAACTGAAATGGACTCACCATTTAAACAAGTAGCTGGCATAAATATACTAAAAATTTGAAAGGCTGAAGAGTGGAAAAAAAATCAATGTCCAGAAAGCAATACCTGAATTCGCAGATAATTGTCTTTGAAACTGGTGCCTTGAAAGAAAGCAGATAAATATATGTGAACCATATCATCTATTGCAGTCAGGAGAACATCAGAGATGGCGTTGCTATTATTAGGCCCCACAACCCAGTCAATGAGTCCCCATGATTGATTCCCAACCTCAAGCTTGTTATTTCTTTTCGATGATCCAGTTCCAAGAGAGAGAACAAGAAGTTTGCTGTGATCTATGTTGCTTAAGCATTCAGCTTTTCCTTCTAAATACTTCTCCTTGGCAACCTCTGATATTGCTAGCAATGTCTGATAAATTTGTCCAAGGCAGTTAATTAAGTGAGAATTATCAAGATGTACTATATATGTGTGATGGAAAAAAGTGATTGCCTATGTTACATGCAATTTTCACTTGACCTTAACGTATCTGGGTCCGATATTTTTTATATTTCACTATTCACGAGTATGAGATTTTCTTTTTAAAAAACATTCATAGCACGAGATAAAAAATAGTTATAGTTTTTAAAATTTAAATTCCATGACTACCTGATGTCATCTCTTTTAATAATTGCATAAATCAACTGAATTAAATTATAAGTTCATATTGAATGTGAGACTTTGAATCTTAAAAATTAATATAAAAAATTATCAAAAACATAACATATATAACATATATAGGTGATTAATTACAACATTGTTTTTGAAAATAAAATACTTTACCGGATTGTTGGCTGCAACACCACCATCGACCATGTTGAATGTTCTCGACTTGATCTTAAATTTATGAGGAGGGAGGTAATATTGTGCTGCAGAAGTGCTGAGACAAATATCTGCTAGTTGAGCATCCTCTAAATCATTACGTCTCGCCTGAAATAATTCATTTGAAAATAAACTATTATAGGTAACAAAAACTGAATCAATTTTCCGTTGGATCCTAACAGTTCTACCCTATATGTTGAGCACAAGGATTGCAGAACCGAAGATTGACCTTTAAGGTGGAGAAAACTATGGGTTGGAGAAGCTTGATATCATAAGAGGGGATTATCACATTGGTTAGAGTCCGACGGAGCCTTGTCTGTTTAAGCAATTTTCTGATAATTTCCTTCAAATTTTTACCATCATATTTGGGAAGCATTGCATTTGTGTAGATCCAATCGATAGATTTATTTAAAGCGCCAAAGATTTTCTTCAAAATTTCCAGAATATCATTTCTTTCAGCGGCTCCAAACCTATACCTCAAGAAGTAGAGATATATATATCAAATATAAAACATTATTTCCCCGAGCTTTTACCATTCTCGAATTTGGAGGAAACGTGCTAAAAATTAACTTTGAATAAGCTGTTGCATCTGAAACAATAATCACAACAATACATAAGCAATAGACAACAATCAATAATAAAAAACGCAAGAAAAATAAAGCACATCAAGATTTACGTGAAAAACCCTCCAGTGTAGAGGAAAAAAAATCACGAATCACCAGAAAAATCTTCACTATCAAATAATAGGTATACAATGTTCTTCTCTAGCTAAAACTAGAGCTAATCAACAACTAGAGAAACAATTAGAGAAATCTGACCAAATAAGTAACTCAACAAATACACCATGGATTTGTTCCTAGAGAGCTTCAAACCCGATCTTCACCGTTCAGAATGTAGAACTCTGAATCATAAACCTCCTGACAAGGTTTCAACTCAATTGGACCACGGATCGACTTCCGTTCAACCAACTCTCCCTTTTCTTTTTTCTCTCTACTTTTTTTGGCTTTTCTTCTTTCTCTACTTAGTTTTCGACACACACATAAAACAACCCCACCTCTTTTTTATTAAGTAGCTAGGGCTCTGTGTAAAATGAAAGATCAAGGCCCATGACCTTTACTTGGTCCAAAATCACTTACATGAGGCTGGACCCCATTTTTCTAACAATCTCCCCTTCTAACCCCATTAGGAGGAGATTCATAACCATATTAGTTTCATTTGGAACTTACCTTGACCAGAGAACTCATTTCGACCAAGTTACTACAAAGCTCAAGCTTTTCCTTGGAAAGTATCTTAGTCAACATATCTGCTACATTTTTATCAGTATGGACTTTCTTCAATAGCATCTGTTGTTCTTCAATCACTGAACGTAACCAATGATATCTAACATCAATGTGCTTTATTCTAGCATGGTACATGGTATTCTTACTCAAATCTAAAGCACTTTGGCTATCACAAAATACTATATATTCTTTCTGATTCAACCTCAATTCAAGAAGAAAATGTTTCATCCAAAGTATTTCTTTACATGCTTCGATTGCTGCAATATACTCAGCCTCTGTAGTTGACAAAGCAACACACTTCTGTAACTTAGATTGCCAAGATACAGCTCCTCCTGCAAAAGTGAACAAATACCCTGAAGTAGATTTCCTACTATCAAGATCGCCTGCCATGTCAGCATCAGTAAACCCTTCTAGAACTGGTTGTGAAACTTCATAAGTCAAGCATATTTTTGAGGTACCCTTCAAATATCTAAAAATCCATTTCACTGCTTCCCAGTGAACCTTTCTCATATTAGAAAGAAATCTGTTCACTACACCAACTGCATGAGCAATGTCAAGCCTTGTACAAACCATAAGATACATTAAAAAACCAACTGCAGAAGAATAAAAAATACTAGATATAGCTAGTTGCTCTTCCTTAGATACTGGACAAGATTTCTTACTTAGATGAAAATGGTTGACAAGTGGACTGCTAACTGATTTAGCATGTTGCATGTTGAATTTACCAAGCACTCGTTCAACATACTTTTTCCTGTGATAACTACAGCTTTTCAACTCTCCTATCTCGGATAATGTTCATACCAAGAATCTGCTTAGCTGGACCTAAATCCTTCATATCAAAGGACTTAGATAATTATTCTTTCAACCTATAAATCATACTAGTATCTTGTCCTACAATCAACATATCATTAACATATAATAATAGGATAATGAAATTACCATTAGAGAATTATTTAACATACACACAAGAATTCGTTACTGTTCTTTTATAGCTAAGACTTACCATAAAAGAATCAAACTTCTTGTACCACTGTCACGGAGCTTGTTTCAAGCCATACAAGTTTTTTTTCAATTTGTAAACTAAATGCTCTTTCCCTTTCACTTTAAAACCTTCAAGTTGATTCATATAAATGTCTTCCTGTAAATCACCATGCAAAAATGCAGTTTTAACATCAAGTTGCTCAAGCTCAAGATTCAAACTAGCTACTAATCCCAATACCACTCGAATAGAACTCATCTTTACAACTGGAGCAAAAATCTCATCAAAATCGATGCCTGGTTTCTGAGAAAATTTTTTTACTACAAATCGAGCTTTGTACCTCACTAGTTTGTCACAATTTTTTTCAACTTGAACACCCATTTATTCTTTAATGGCCTCTTCTCTGTTAGAAGTTTAACAAGATCATAAGTATCATTCTTTCGTAATGACTCCATCTCTTCTTTCATTACTTTTAATCAATGCTCTCTATCCGGAGTAGCCTGTATATTTTGAAAGTTTTCTGACTCCCATTCACCGGTAACTAAAATAAAATCTAAACTTGGATACCTGGTAGATGACTTACGTTCTCTAATAGATCTCCTGGATTGAGACTCTACATCACTTGATACCAAAGGTAGCTCCTCATGTTCAACACTCTCAGGTAGAGAGGATTACTCATCTTGCTCAAAACTAATTGCATTTGACTCATCACTAACTGTGGCTGGCTCATTTATATCCCTAAGTTCTATTTCTTACTCATTTCCATCATCTGTGACTTTTCTTGTGAAATTTCTGTCGGTGTTGAAATATCACACTCAACAATAACTCGTATAGTCTTTTCATTTTTCTCAAGGTCTGCTATGGTTTTTTTTTCATAAAAGACTACATCTTTACTTCTGACTGTCTTTCTCTTTACTGCATCATATACCTTGTAGCCAAATTTCTCATCATCATATCTTACAAACACACATTGTGTAGCTTTACTGTCAAGCTTTGATCTCTACTCTTTCGACACATGCATGAATGCTTTACACCCAAAAACTTTCAAGTGAGAGTATGAAGTATCTTTTTCTGTCCACACTCTTTTTGGAATGTCAAAGCCCAAAAGAACTGATGGTGACCTATTAAGTAAATAACAAGTTGTGTTGACTGCTTTACCCCAAAATGGCTTTGGTAATTTTGTCATCCTCAACATACATATGACTTTTTCTACAATGGTGCGATTCATTCTTTTAGTTATACCATTATGCTGCGATATTTCAAGTTCTGTCATCTTATGACTGATCCCATGCTTTGAGCAATACTCTTCAAAGCTTTTAGATGTGTATTTTCCACCATTATCAGTTCGAATACACTTCAAGGGTAACCCTGTCATCCTTTCAACCATGACATGAAATTTTTGAAAATACTACAGTACCTAACTTTTGTATTTCAACATATACACCCAAGTCTTACATGAAGCGTCATCAATAAAAGTAACAAAATATCTGTTACCACCTAATGACTCAACCTCAATGGGACTACATACGTCAGAATAAATTAATTTCAATCTATTTTCTTTTCTCTGAAAACTTTTATGAAAAGAAACTCTATGATGCTTACCAAACAAATAATAATCACATGAATCGAGAGACATACCTTTGGTCAAGAGAATGGGAGACTGTATTGCCAAAATCTGTAACCCTTTTTCACTCATGTGTGTCAGCCTCCTGTGCCACAAGTTTGCTGAAGCATCATTTTCAACGATATTTACTTAGTTACCGTTCAATTACATCCATGTCTTATATATTGTGCAGCATAGTTTTTTTCTTGCAACTATCATAGATCCTTTGAAAAACTTTCACTGTCTATTCTTTTGTCAGCTTTCATATCCCTCCTTATCAAGGACATTAATAGCAAGCAAGTTCATTCTCATATCTGAAATGTGTCTGACATCCCTCAAAGTCAATATGCAACCTGTACTAGTTTGTATAACAATATCATCAATCTCAATAATTTACGACACATTCTTGTTTTCCATCTTGGTACAACGAAAGTCTCCTACTTTGTAAGTTGTAAACAACTCTCTCTTAGGAACATAATGATTTATCGCTCCTGTGTCAACTATCCACTCAATGTCGGGATCACTAACATGATTACAATCACCATGTGTACAAATCAAAGTAACTGAATCACTATCTAAATTCACTGCTGTAACATTATCATCATCTGAACTCTTACCTTTCTCATCTTTTCACTTTTGCTTCAAGATTTTATAGTTTCATTTTATATGACCCGCCTTACCACAACAGAAACACTTCACTTTACCTCTAGACTTGGATCTGTGTTTAGACTTACCACGACCTTTTGAGTATTGACTTCTGTCGATGTTTCTACCCCTGTTCTCTATGACCAGAGCTTGATTTCCATGGTCTACATCTTTTCTCCTTGCTTCTTCATTAAGCATATTGTCCTTTACCATCTCCAATGTCACCTTATAATCAGGAGCTGAATTAAGAACAGTTACAACTAGAGTATTCCAGCTGTCTGATAATGAACCCAAAAGAAATAACACCTTCATTTCATCATCCATCTTAAGCTCCATAGTAGTCATCCGATTAAATATATCTTGAAAATCACTCAAGTGCTCTGTAACAGATCGTCCATCCCTGTACTGTAAAGTTGCAAGCTTTTTAACAAGCATAACTTTATTCATACCTATTTTTCTCTCATACAATGCTGTCAATTTTTTTCAAACAATGTGAGCATCTGACTCCTGCGCTACATGATGGAACACGCTGATATCAACCCATTTTTTAATTGTAGCCAACGTCTTTCTACCTAGCTTCTTCCAGCTTTCATCTTTCATATCTGTTGGTTTAGTCGAATTAACCAATACTGGCTCATACAAATCTTTGCAGTATAGATGATCCTCCATCATAAGTTTTCAAATTGAATAATTCCATGCTGTCAATTTTGTCATGAAACCTGTATCACCCTCCATGATCTCAAACACAATTTACTTCTATACTGGGTTGTTTCTGTATTGATGTCTCAAAATAACCCTCGCTTTGATATCACTTGTTACGCCTGAAGCAATAATCACAACAATACAGAAGCAATAGACAATAATCAATAATCAAAAACGCAGAAAAAATAAAGCACACCAAAATTTACGTACAAAACCCTCCAGTGTAGAGGAAAAAAAATCACGAACCACCAGAAAAATCTTCACTATCAAATAATAGGTATACAATATTCTTCTCTAGCTAAAACTAGAGCTAATCAACAACTAGAGAAACAATTGGAGAAATTTCACCAAATAAGTGACTCAACAAATACACCATGGATTTGTTCTTAGAAAGCTTCAAACCCGATCTTCACCATTCAGAATGTAGAACTCTGAATCATAAACCTCCTGACAAGGTTTCAACTCAATCGGACCACAGATCAACTTCCGTTCAACCAACTCTCCCTTCTCCTTTTTCTCTTTACTTTTTTTAGTTTTTCTTCTTTCTCTACTTAGTTTTCGACACACACATAAAACAATCCCACCTCTTTTCTATTAAATAGCTAGGACACTATATAAATGAAAGATCAAGGGCCATGACCTTTATTTGATCCAAAACTACTTACATGATACTGGACCTCATTTTCCTAACATAAGCAACCTACGTTGTTTCTTGTTTTTCTGCCTTTCCATGAGGAAAGATTTGTGGACAGTGTTCATGATAAAAATCAATGATCTGTTTTGCAGTAAACATTGGTTGATTTTCATCATTTGGGGAGGTGAGCATGGCTGTAACAAGGCCTCCAGTGCTAGTCCCAGCAATGAAATCAAAGTAATCTGCAATCCTTGCCTTGTCACCATCCAACTTCTGTTCAAGAAAAAGTATTAAAAATTGTTGTACTAATAGTCAAATATATACAGAAAAATATGGTTTATAAAGATACATTTGTACTACAACTGCTTGATATATAGAGTGATCAGAAGCTAGCCAACCTGGAGTTGGAGTTCTAGGAAGGCAAGGATTGTCGCAGGAAAAATGCCTCTCACTCCTCCTCCATCAATGCTGAGAACTGTAACAAGCTTTCCATCTGATCAATCCATGACAAGATTTTGGTCAAATATCAATCACGATTATTAGAAATTTTACATAAATAATATATAAAATTATATAAGATAAATTTGTTTATTTGGGAAAGAAGGAATTCGAGCTCTGCTCTTTGAACAAAAAATTATGTCGTTTTGAACCGAGTCGTGGAATGCAAGTTTATGCAAATATTGAGTGCGCTTACTAACATAATTTTATGTGCAATTCAGAATATATACGAGTGAAACTAATGCGCAATAAGTGATGCTGAAATTTGATAAAATTTTTTTGTAGAAACCACAGCATCTCACCAGTTGCCATTGATGAAAGAAAATTAGTGGCTTGAAACTTGTAAGAAAAAAGAACTCTTTTAGCCAATCTCTAGCTGCTTTCACGACTTGAAACTTGGAAAGCCCGAGCTGGACACGACATTATTTATAGCCATACAACACGTGCATCGCATCTGTGATTTTGTATAAATATAATGAAGTACTTTTCTTTTAAATGGTAATAGTGATTTCTTTTTCAAAATGTGGTAGATAAATTCTTAATCAGTCATATTGTCAACTAGACCTGTTTTATTGAGTAGAACCCTTTTTCCTTGAAATTGGTATCAACAGCCCATCTTTTGTCCTCTCCTACATTTGCCCATTTCTGCACTGTATTGTACACCCACAATGGGAAAAATATCAAGTTACCCCTATATGTTTTGATATATATCAATTGTAACACCCCTCCCCCAATCCAACCAATTATTTCCAGTTCAAGAATCCGTTGTGGATAATAATAGGGTCAAATGTATTAATCCTTTATCCTTCTTTTGCTCTTTAATCTGTGATAGGCAGAGCTTCACAAATCCAGCTTATTATGCATCCATAATTTGGAGAAGCCAAGAGCAAAATATTGAAACCCCATCCTTTATTTCTTTGCACAGAAAGTGGCACTCTTGTTTCCGTGTTTTCTTTCTTATTGTTTTCGTATTATGTTATTATATTACATTTAAAATTGTTAAATTTACTTTTGAGCTTCACCTAAGATTCAACTAACTTTCTTATAAGGTTTGAAATCCAAATTAACCTAAAGTGTCATGTAAACTCCCTTCCAAACTTTTTTAAGTTTTAGTTGAGAAACTGCAAAACATTAAATAAGAAAGGTAAGACAAAATGGAGTATGAACATGTAGTAATCTTGGCAGATTGAACCAACCATAATTTTAACAAAATTAAGAAAATTAAATTAGGCTAGCTTAATTCCTGAGGAGTATATTGGGATTCAAGAAAACTTATATGCCTCGTACATATATATATATGGACTATGACAGGTTAATTATCTAGGACGTTATCAAAAAATTAGTTTTCCATGTTAAATGTGATACCCTCTTAGGCATCTTAATAGTCAACATTAGATCCCCCGGATGCATCATTATCCATGTATGAGGATCTAATGATTGATAACCTACTGAACTAATCAACAATAGGGGGAGAACAGAGCTTTGTAGTTAAATGAATTCAATATGCGATTTGGACTACGTAGATATATCATATGTAGATGGAAAGTACCTTCACATCACATACCCCAACATGATTTGATCCCACTATTGAATTCTTGCAAATATATGGGTCCCATCGATATAGTATTTTGGTCTTCCACGTAACCCTATTAAAACTACAATTAGAACGTTGGAGAGAAAATGAGCTAAGATATTTTAATTAAATAGTCACAAACATATAGAAAATCATACAAAAACTATAGCTGTCCCCTTCTTTTGTTGCATTAATTAAGACATCAGGATAAAATCATAACTGTAGCCCTCTCACTACTTTCATTTTCCACTGTTGTTAAGCAGCAATCTTTAGTTTCCATACATGGGGAGTTGACGAATCATTTATTATAGGTTTTCTGTATCGACGGTTGAAGGAAAATTGGTTTGCATTATTTAGTTTACATTTAGTTTCCAGAACACAAAAATTGTAGTTCTTCATTGTGTTAGAGAAACTTATAAAAGGCAAAGCATAGAGCTAGCATCGAAGATGTTTGTTTGCACATTCTAATATCCTAGTAGTAGCTATCCTACATATTTAAATCCAAGCTCTAATAAACCTAGTACAAAGCCAAAAGAAACTTGTTAAAAAAAGAAAAAGAAAACAGTACAAATATGTACTTGTGAAAACCTTGTGCTTTGGAGCAAATAAAAAAATTCTGCATTTTAAGCACATGCGGATGTGTATCTCAAGATAGTTACTAACGGTGTAAATGATATATTAATACTTATAAATTATTTAGATTCGATTCAAATAAAATTTAAATTTAATTTAATCATTATAAAATTTAATTCGAGTAATTTGATTTATTTGAACGAACCGAATTCAAATTTCTTAATGTCTTACTTGAATAACTCGTTAGCTTAATAAAAATTTTATATTTTAATATATATTTTTATTAATTTAATTAAAAATTATTATTTTACCTCTTTTATATATATATATATATATGAATATATATAAATTTGAATTCAAATTCGAATTCGAATATAAATAGTCAAATTTAAAATCGAGCATAAAAATCAAGTTTATTTTTTTATTTGATAAACAAATCTAATTGAGCGAATAAAAAAATATGTTACTTGCAAAAACCTTGTATTTTAGAGCAAGTAAAAAAATCAGCATTTGAAATGCATGCAGATGTGTACCCCAAGGCACTTTAAACTGGGAAAAAATATGCTACTTGCAAAAACCTTGTGTTCTAGAGCAAATAAAAAAATATTTATATTTGATATATTGTTAATGTATAAATTTTATACATTATTAGTAAATTAGATAATGACAATTTATTAATGAAGTGAATAAGATTATAACATCTCATTAATGAATAAGTTTTTTAAAAAAAATTAATTTTTATATATTTATTTTAAAAGTTTATATTTGTTCATTAAAGAGTTATTATCATTTAATTTACTGATAATATATAAAATTTATATATTGATAGTACATTAAATATAATTTCATAAAAAAATTCAGCATTTTAAACGTTTGCGGATGTGTAACCCAAGGCAATTTAAACTTGAAAAAATATGCTACTTGCAAAAGCCTTATGCTTTAGAGCAAATAAAGAAATTCAGCATTTTAAAATTGGAAAGCTAAAATGCTGTCAAACTTCAATTGCTCAGGATGATTCTCCATTATACATGTTAAACAAATTAATAGGTTGCTTTTCTTAGGCTTTATTTGGGTGGTCCACATTTCCTTGATGCCGACTTTCCATATTCCTTCTTCAAAGTATTAGAGTTAATTAGCTTGTTCAACTTTTAAGGAGAGATGTGGCTACAAAATATTGGTAAAACTACACTCAGAAAGACAACCAGCTAGTTAAAAGAAGAAGTTATTTGTTTTTTTGGCTGTAGTTGAAGGTTATTCTAATCCATGTTGTATGCAAGTAACTAGGGCAAAATACTAAGGTTCATAATTAACAATGTCATCACGTGAGAAGTAAATATATACCTACTTATTTTATGCAATACTTTTTTGTTGAAAAAATTCATTTAAGTGAATCTTCAAATGTGTTTGTCAAACACATTGAAAAAAAAAATTAAAGCATTGAAAATTTTCATTTTCAATGGATTACCAAACAAGACTGAAATAGCTTGGAATCATATATCATAATGTCTAGGTTCGGTGAATTTATTGCTAAACATTGACTTAATCATCACTAATTATTTTTGTTTAGTTGTGATTGATCACCTGATTGAATTTATCCATTTTTAAAGAGAAATCTTAAGTTTAACTTAAGTATCTTTAAAAAGTAGTTTCAATGTCTACGAAACTAGAACTAAGTTCGAGAGTATGGTTACGTGTGAAGAATGTTATAGTATCCTCACAATACTCATCAAAGGATTGTACCGATTTTATTTCATGTTATCCATTAAACCTTAAAAATCTTATCAGATAATTAGTTATTAAAAATTATTCTTAATTGATTCTAATGCTTTTGGTAAAAAATTAAAAAAATTCTCTTATCTCAAGAGTATACAAAAAAACTATTGTTTCTCTTGTAAGGACTTTGTCGTCAGATTATTTAACATTAAAAAATTTTCAAAAAAAAAAAAAAGAGAATAATGCTTCAACCTTTTATAAAGAATCTCTTTTATTATTTTATTTTATTTTATTTTAAAAAAATTCATGCCTTTGTACAAGAAAATTTAATATTTTCAACTTTTCCTTAAAGCATTTTAAAATTTTTATTTTCAAAAAAAAATTAATACTTCTAATTTTTCCTCAAAAATGCTTTTTTAAAAATTTTGTTTTCAAGAAAGATTGATACTTTCAACTTTTTCTCAAAAATATTTTTTTAAAAATTTTTATTTTCAAGAAAAATTGATACTTTCAACTTTTTCTCAAAAATATATTTTTTATTTTCAAGAAAAATTGATACTTTCAAATTTTCCTTAAAATGTTTTTCTTTTGAAATTTTATTTTCAAGAAAAATTGGTACTTTTTTCTCAAAAATACTTTTTCTCAAAAATACTTTTTTTGAAATTTTTATTTTTAAGGAAAATTGATACTTTCAACTTTTCATCAAAAAAATTTTTTTTTTAATTTTTATTTTCAAGAAAAATTGATACTTTTAACTTTTCCTTAAAATATTTTTCTTTTGAAAATTTTATTTTCAAGGAAAATTGATACTTTTAACTTTTCCTTAAAATATTTTTGAGATTTTTATTCTCAAGAAAAAATGATACTTTCAAATTTTCCTTAAAGTATTTTTTGAAAATTTTATTCTCAAGAAAAATTGATACTTTCAATTTTTTCTTAAAATTTTTTTTTTTTAATATGATCTTAAAAAAAATTGATTCTTTCAACTTTTCCTTAAAATGTTTTTTGAAATTTGTACTTTTATTTTTTGTTCAAATTATTATTTTTTAATTATTAACTATTGTTTCTAAATCATAAAATATGTCCTTAACCTAAATTTAACAAAACAAGGTAATTAAAATAAATAAATAAATAAATGTTAAAACTAAAAAAATAAAAAATGCAATACCAAAATTTAGGTTAAGATCTAAGTCAACAATCAGTTTGAGTTGAATTTTTTTTGGCTTGTTTTGATCACAAGTGGAATCAGGCTTGAGTGGCTTTCCGAGTGGGCTTAACTTTGGTTACTACCTGGACTGGGTTCGGAATCGATTGTGAGCCTGGTACACACACACAGGCAGGCACAGCTCAGCTCCCTTTTAATTCCAAATGCAGCGTTTCATTGCTGCTGTAAAAACCATCTTCAAAATAAAATTATCCATTTGTCCTCTTTCTAGTGCTAAAAAAAACTCCCCTTCATTCTTTAACCAGATACAGCCACTAAAACCCAGGAACTGATTGTCGTTGTCCCTTATCGTCTCCAATTGCTGCCATTCTTTGTCGGTGCCTCTACCTACTTGGATCATGACCACTGCTACCTTCCGTCGCTGCTCACTTTTCCTGTTGTGTATCTCTCTTTTTTATTCCAGACGGCATCTCCTTTTTGAATACGCACCCAAGACAAATCAAGTAGCAGTTTTCAAGCTATCGACAGTCTTAGTTGACTCCCCCGTTTTCTCTATGATTTTTACTGTCAATTGCTTTTGCTTCTCCCCCTCCCTGTGTTGTGATTGCTGGGGAATTTATATAGGGCTGGTTTACAAGATTGAACAAGGTTTGAAAATTAAAATTCCCCTTATCCTTTCATCCGTTTATCAACCATTTTAAAATTTAAACACCTGATCTTAAGAGTCTCGATAGGACTAAAATTCTGCTTTTATTCATTATTTTTTTATCTAAAGTTTATCGAGAACCAATTCAAAATGTGGCTGTCTACATCATATAAAGCTTTTTTTTTAATTAATCATAGAAAATTTTTTGTCATTATAAAAAATAAACAAATTGAAGAAGTGTTAATTAAATGTTTAACAAGATTGAAAAGAAATGCATACACTTTAGTACTTATAGGCTATAGCAAAATAAAGTAGTTGCCATGCCAACCCTCTTTGCATGACCATCCTTTTTACCAGCCCATTCAAAGGCTACTGACGTTCTTTCTTCCCTACCAACGGATCTCCAATATTTCTTTCCTGCAAATGCATTTCGGTTTGTTTTTGTATTTCGAAAATTTGAGTTACACCATAAGAAATATATTTTCTATTTTAATAAACTTCACCTTACCATTTTACAAATTCGAAAATAGAATTTCTTAAATGATATTTATCATAACATATGGATCCGTAAATCTATAACTAAATATAATGTAAGGAGTCGTTATTATTTTTTTTTAAATGTGATTGATCACTTAATGAATCCATCCTCTTAAAAATATCCTAAACTTAATTAAAGATCCCTAGAAAAATAAGTTTTGATTTACATTTCAAAACTAAATTTGAAAGTTCAATTATGTGTGAAGAAGATTATACATATCCATGACACTCATCTTAAGATGGTATCATTTAATTTTAAATTATCATAATAATAATTTTGGTTCTAATTGTCTTCATTTTAATATTTAATTATTGAAAATAATTTTCAATACTTTTCCATCGATTTGACAGAATCCCTAAAAATAGTCATTCACTTCAAGAATATTTAAAAATCCTATTTGTTTTCTTAAAATGATTATATCATCAAAAAAATTTAATCATTTTTTATTAAAATTTCTTTTATTAAAAATATATCAATTTTTTTCATCATTTGGACCTAATTAAAAATATTTTCTCTCCCAAAAATTTTTTAGATAATCATCCATTTTCGATTATTAAAAATTTCACCCTTGAAATTTATTTTTTTATTTTACAAATTTTATTTCTAAAATTTTTCATAATTTGAGTCTATTTAAAAATATCTTACAAGTTTAATTTTTAAATTCTTCATTATTTAGGTTAAATTTAGAAAAATTTCTAATCTAGAGATTTTTTTAAAAAAATTACCATTTAAAATTTCTAAAAATCTCATCATTTTCTAAATATTAATTATTGTTATTGAAAATTTATCTAAAATTTTTCTCAATTTGAATCAATTTAGAAAATTTTCTTACCTAAAAATTTCAAAGAAATTAATCATTTATAATTTTTAAGAATTTCATCATTAGATAATTATTATTTATTCTCAAATTTTATTAAAATTTTATTTTAACCCTTATTAATTTTTTTATAATTTAGAATAACTTTCCCTAATAATTTTTCCTAAAAAAAATTTTAAGCATGCAAAATATTTCAAAACTTAATCATGCAAAATATTTCAAAACTAAGTAAATAAAATAAATAAATAAAATGAAACAAAATGAAAAGCTAAACAAGTAAAAAACGGAACCTGAAATTTGGGTTAAAAACCCAACTCCAGCAACAGGTTTGGGGCTTGGAAGTTTTTTAGTTTAGGTTTGTGGGCCTTGAATATTCCTTGGGCCAAACTAATGTTTGATTTTTGGACTGGATCCAAATCTTCAAGTTCTTGGCCTTCCTTTAGGTGCCAACACCAAACTGATCTTCACTTGGTAGCCAGTTACCAAACACTTTCAGAAACAAACTTGGCCTTTGGAAAAGCAAACTTTTATCCTTGGAAGACAGGGTTACTTTAATCAAATCTGTTCTTTCTAATCTTCCAATGTATTACATGTCTATGTTTAAGGCCCCTTGTGGAGTTATTACATAAAGAAAAGATCCAGAGGCAGTTTTTGTGGGGGTGACTGTGACGAGAAAAGAAAATCGAGATTGATAGACTGGGAAACGATTTGCAAGAGTAAAAAGCATGGCCGTTTGGGGATTGCTAAGTTGCAGCACACTAATCAGGCTCTATTATCTAAATGGCTGTGGATATTTGGTATAAAATTGAACACCTTGTGGAGGAACATGATCTACGAAAACAATAACCCCATTCTCTCTCTCGTATTTGGAGGGACATTCAAAACACTTGGTGAAAAGGAGAGTTATCTAACATCATGTACTCCAGTTTGTTTTTCTGTGGAGGTGACGGCTTTAGAATCTGTTTCTGGAATGACAAATGGATTGAAGGCCACATATTGAACTTAGTTTTGGAAAAATATATGCTATTACCGTTAAAAAAAATGGTTTCATCAAGGAATTTGGAAATGGAACATAAAATTGAGGTGGAACATAAAATTGAGGTGCAACCTTTTTGATTGGGAAAAGGACTAATGAGAAGACCTCCTCAAGATTTTAAACTCCGTCCTACTGTCTACCTCGGCCACAAACACATCTTTTTCTTGCTAAATCAGAATTTATTAATAATTCAAATTGACTTAAGAGTGCAACCACTCTTATTGATACAAGTCTAGCATTACAGTACCTGACTACCTCCTAATTAAAACCAAAACACTTCAGTACAACAACGCAAACAAACTTTCATAATCCATTAAGATTCGCCCCATACAACTCCCAGACCCTTTTTTGGTGCGATTTAGTCAACTGATCCACCAAGCTATTCTAAAACCACGTTGCAAAAAAACTTTCATATTTCACTCAGCTTTTCTACCACCAAGCTGCAAACATGTCCACTCTTAGCAACCCTGATTTTGGCAGGGCATCTGCCATATTGTTTGCTTCTCTTAATGTACTTACAAAGCTTACATCCACCAGTTCCATAGCTAGGGAATCAATCACTGTAAAAATATTCTAGTCTCCATGGTCGGCCGCAAACAAATTTATATAGATTCACACTACAAATGTCATTTTCAATCCCAAATCACGCAGACAAGAGTTGGAGAAAAACACATCTCACGAAGCATCCATCGAATAGATCATCTAGAAAGACATTGCTCCACCAAAAATATAAGTCTTCGTATGGAAAGCTATGAAAGGCGGCATTCCGGTTGGGAACGTGTGCTTCAAATAGAAAATGTTTTAAGGAACGCAGAGAATAAATATCCATTCCGCGAGAAGACTGAAACTGTCAACTACCTTTTTATTTACTGCCACTTCTCTCGGAAAATATGGAATAAATGCTACGGCCAATGGAATTTTTTTGGGCTATTCCTGGGAAACTCAAGCTCCTCTTTCTCTATTAGAATTGCTTGGCCATGGAGATCGGCAACAAACATGTATACGATACTCTATTCTATGTTATCATTTGGTCAGTTTGGTTGGCACATAACGAAAAAACTTTCAATCAAAAAACCTTCTCAATAGATGAACTTTATAACTTAATACGTATTAGACTTGGATGGTGGCTAAAAGCCAAAATCCCAGAGACAAGCTTCTCTCTCCAGGACGTGGACTCTAATATCCAAGATATATCAGTTTGGCGCAATATGAAACTAGCAAGGAAAAACATTGATTGGACCTCCCACTAGAAGGAACATGAAAGTTAAACGTTGATGGTTCGAAAATTGGCAAACTAGGTCTAGCAGGCATTGGAGGTAAGGTAATCCTATTATTTTCCAAACATATAGAAATTTAAGATTCAAACTTTGCGGAATTGTTGGCTATCTTCGAAGCTCTATCCATTATCATTAAGGCAAACGATGACACCCTCTGGGGAATTATTGTCGAAAGTACTCATTAGTTGTTACTTATTGGTTAAACACAGTATCTAAAAGCACATGGAAGTACAGCAACATCATAAACAGGCTGCATAGTCTTATGCTCGTGTAATGATAATTTCATTTGTGCATGTATTTAGAGAAGCTAATTATTTTGCTGACTCCCTTGCTAAACTTGGAGTCCATAGAAGATCGGATTTTGTAGCAAGGCTTTAGCCATGTATGCTCATTTATTAATAAAAAGTCTTTAATTTTTTTTTTTTTTTTAAAAGCAACTAACCAGTTTAATAGGCTTGAGTAGTTGAACTTTCACTGGGAACTATTACTGTAATTAATTTACTAATTAATTACTAAAATAATTAGAGTTGTTGACAGGAAAATCTCTCAATATTAATTTAAGACAATGTTTGGTATGGGTTGATCACTTCAAAAATCATGATAATCTACACAGTAATTAAATTATTATGTTTAATGATCTTGGATCACTAAAAGTGATCAGATTATTGTCTTGAAAAATAACGTAATTTTCAAACAAAATGGTGAAAAATTTTTAGCACTACCGTAAAGTGATATGTAAAATTAACAAAAGTTAATTTTATTCATTTAATATGAAAGTTAAAAACTCGTTATATCTTAAAATTGTAATTATTTTATATTATAAATTTTTATATTTTCATATTAATATTCATTGTAATAAGTGCAAAAAAAATTTGTGAATTTTTTTTACTTTTTTTAATCTTTTATGTATAATATAATTTTTTTCTTTTATTATGAATTTAATAGATTGATTTTATTTTCTAATTCAAATATATTTTTTACATAATTTATATTATAAAAATCAATTTACCTATCAATGAATATAAAATTTTTTTCTTTTTCTTTTATTATGAATTTAATGGACTGGCTTTATTTTCTAATTCAAAATTTTTTTATATATTTTATATAAAAATAAATTTATCTATCAATAAATATATTTATTAATTTAATAATTTAATAATATTTTATTATAATAATAAATAAATATTATTAATATTTTACAAATTATTATCTTTAAATAGCCTTAAAATTATTAATTTGTATAACTATTATAATAAAAATAGTTATTTTTGTAATTTTAAACAAAATAATGTTTGATTTTTAGTAATACCAAACACAATGATCATTAATTCCTATGAATTAATGATTTTAACCAAATAAAATGATTTCAAATCATAAGTGTTAAGATCACTTTGATAATAAAATCATCCCAATAATTACATTATCTTGGCGATCTTGTAAAAAATATCAAATGTTACCTAAAAGTAAATATATATATATATATATATAAAGTGTAAATAGATCCTTCTTCCAATATTTATAATCAAAGTTAAACATAAGGGTTCCATCTTTGTGTTTGAGATCGTACAAAATTAGGGACACACCTAATTACTTGATTTGGTAAATTTTATTATGTGTGAAGGTTTATATAGAATACTATTAAAAACTATACTTGAGAAGAGAAAGTAGAAGCCTCAATATATTTTACTAACTAGTTTTAATATGTGGCATGAGAAAAATGAAAATACCAACTTTTTTAGGACGCTAAATTCTAATCTATTTCAAGAACAATGATCTCACTAATAGGATAATTAACTAAGTAATCAAGTTAGAATGTTACAAGTACTCATAATTTGTATAAATTTGAGACTAATGATATTGGATCATATAATCAGACTTTATGAAGTTTTGGGTTTTAAAAGTTAGAATGTTTTTATGGAAATAATTTGTATTTATTTAAATATTATTAAACAATTGATTTAATAATTGATGCATAATAATTCCTTATTCAAAGAGTAAGTTTCGAATATATTTTCTCAAATAAATAACTTTACAAAATATAGAGTTGCAAGTTTCATTCAAGAATACTTAACAAAGAAAAATGTTAGTTAATCTAGTGATACAGATTAATGTGATATTTAAGGAAAGGAATATTTAATTAATGCATTGTTCTCTCTTGAATTTATTGAAATATTGCAGTAAATGCAAAAGTATTTTTTCAGAAGGAAATGTTAACCATGATGATATTTAAGGAAATAAATTTATAATTAATGTGTTGGTTTTTTATTGAACATGGTGAAAATAATGCATTAAATATAAAAATCTTTTCTAAAATAACATTTTTCACTACCTTAAACATTGTTTATAAAAACACATTAATCGATTTTTTTTAATAATAATTTAACTTCCTTAAAAAAAAAAAAAAATTAACTATTCTTAACCCATATTTATAAATAGCCATTAATGGGATCCCTTAATAAACACTAAATAGCTATTATTAACATACTAAATTGTTTTTTTTTTTTAAGTATTGATATTTGAGTAGCAAATATATAGAAGTTTAATGGGCCAGATCAATATTATTAATGAATCAATACCTAAAGCCTAAAACAAAATGGGCTGTTGCTGTGAAGGGACAGAATAGCCCAATTTATTGATTATAACATAAAACCCATAAACAATATATATAGTGGGTTGGTAAATTTATGTTTTCATTTGTTTTTGAATTCTAGTTATTTTAATTTTATTTACTACTATGAAGTGGAAATTGAATTGAGTTTTGCTTTTTGGATGTTAAAATGTGCTTTTAGATAGTAATTTTGGGATTTTGCAGCAGAAATATTCACTTAAAATTGAGTCGGTATTTTTTTTTTTTTAAGTAAATAGCTTATTAGTTGTGCATTGAACTTCCCAGCTGCTGCACCAAAAAAGGGCTTGGGATTTAAGAGAACAGATGCCTCGGAGATACATGCAAGTTAGCGAGGTAATACATAAGATTCCATTGAATACCAAGAACCCCACCAAGTTTATGCTAAGGCTTAAAAGCTTGCCATACAGTTGATCCAAGTTGCAGGAAAGTGTGAAGGCTTCAAAGATTGCATCAAAATTAATTATAACAACAGAACATAGACGACTCTTATGCTTGACCGTGACTACCTCCCATGTTCAGGTCTAGCTCCGTGACCTTATTACAACAACACAGACAAACAGAAGGGAATGGATTTGAACAACGATGAAAGACTGAAAGTGGACGTTAAAAACTACGAAACACCATCCCATCTTGTATACGTACAAGGAGGAGAATTTATTATGGTCATTCTTCAAGGAAATTTGAACTAGGGAAAGTGTTGATCAATGGATCATGTGCCGCACAGGTACCTGTTGGAGCTTCTAGCCTGGCGACGCTTCCTTTCGGCTGACAATCGTTCGGCAAACCTGTTCAACACCAACCAAGAACATTTTGATCAAAACCAGGATCATATAAAGTTTTTTTTTTTTTTTTAAATTAATCATATAAAACTTTTTGTCATTAAAAAAAAAAAAAAAATTGAAGAAGTGTTAATTAAAATGTTTAACAAGATTGAAAAGAAATGTATATACTTTAGCAAATAAAGAAGTTGCCAATGCCAACCTCTTTGCATGACCAGCCTTTTTACCAGCCCATTCAAAGGTTACTCTTAAGCACTCAATACATTATCATTCTTTCTTCCCTACCACCGGATCTCCGTTCTTTCTTTCCCGCAAATTCATTTCCGTTTGTTATTGTATTTGGAAATTTTGGGTTACACCATAAGAAATATATATATTTTTTATTTTAATAAACTTCACCTTGTTCATTTCAAAAATTCAAAAATGGAATTTTTGAGATGATACGTCCAAATTTAACAGTTGGAATGTCCTAAAGTTAAAATATAAAAAAATAATTAAAAATAAAATATGTGTCGGTCTCTTAAACATGTTAGTGCAGTTAAATACGAAATTTTAACTAATTGATAACTTTTTTTTTATCAAGTTCCTTGTAGAGAATGTCAAAGTATGATGTTGTAATTTTTACGAAACGGGTGGATTTTGATTTATAAAGTATGGTTTTTACATGATAAGTCAAGCCACTAGTTAATTTAAGAGGCTTGAGTAGTCAAGCCACTTTCACGTTAAGTAGTTGGACTTTCACTAGGAACTATTACTGTAATTAATGTGCTTATTAATTACTAAAATAATTAGAGTTGTTGACAGGTAAAACTCTCAATATTAATCCAAAGGTATAAAAAATAAATAAATAACGTTTACACTAATGTAAATGGATATTTCTTACAATATTAATAATCAAAGTTTAATATAAGGGTTTCATCTTTGTATTTCAGATTTATATAGAATGCGATTAAAAGTTACTTTTGAGAAGAGAAAGTAGAATTAAGCCTCAATATATTGTACTAACTAGATTTAATAGTTGGCATTAGAGAAAGGAAAATAGGAATTTTTTTAGGATGCTAAATTCTAAAGCTTTAGTTTCTCTTCTCTTACTAATAGGATAATTAACCAAGTAGTCGAGTTGGAATGTTACAAGTACTCATAATTTGTATATATTTGAAACTAATGATATTGGATTATACAATGAGACTTTCAAAATGAATTTTTAAGTTTTAATTGTTAGAATGTTTTTATGAAAATAGTTTATATTTATTTAAATTGTATAAAATAATATCCGAGCAATTGATATAATAATTAATGCATAACAATTCTTTATTCAAAGAGTAAGTTTCGAATATATTTTCTTGGATAAAAAATTTTACAACATAGAAACTGATCGTAAGGTGAGTTGAGTTGCATGTTTCATCCAAGAATATACTTAATAAAGGAAAATGTTAGTCAGTGATAGGGTTTAATGTAATATTTAAGGAAATTAAGAAATATTTAATTAATGCATTTTTCTCTTTTGAATTTATTGAAATAGTGCATTAAATGCAAAAATATTGGCGCATTCTCCTCGACTGGGAAAAAAACCAGTGGGCAGACCTCTTCAAAATCTTAAAGTGTCTCTTTGTCTTCCACGGCATCAGACGGATCTATTTGGCATGATTCACATGGCAAATTCAGACCCAAATCACTCAGGCAAGAATTGGAGAAAATCACTATTACGAAACACCTATCGAAAAGTTCTCAAGGGCTGTATCCCTGTCAGAGATGTGCTTCAAAGAAGAAATTGCTTAAGAAATGAAGAGAATACATGTCCATTCTGTAAGGAAGCCGAAACTGTCATCCACCTTTTTATTCACTGTCACTTCTCCTGGAAAATTTGGAACAAATGTTGCGGGCAATGGAACATTCTCTGGACTATTCCAGGTTCACTTCCACTCCTCTTTCTGTCCTGGAACTGTTTTGACTCGCTGATCGGTGACAAGCACGTATGGGATACCCTTTTCTACCCTATTATTTGGTCTGTGTGGCTTGCTCGTAATGAAAAAATCTTCAACCATGAAACTCTCTCTACAGATGATCTCTATAATCTGATTTGTTTCAGGCTAGGATGGTGGCTAAAAGCAAAAATCCCAGAGGCAGTCATCTCTATCCCGGACGTGGTCACTAATATCCAAGACTTATCTGTTTGGCGAAATCCGAAACCACCTAGGAAAAACATTGCCTGGACCCCTCCACCAGAAGGAACTTGGAAGTTGAAAGTCGATGGTTCGGAAGTTGGCAAACCAGGTCTAGCAGGAATTGGAGGTGTTCTTCGTGATCACAATGCCAAGGTAATCCTGCTTTTTCTAAACACATTGAGATCCAAGACTCAAACTTTGCGGAGCTATTGGCTGTTCTTGAAGCTTTATCTATTGTTGTTGAGGCAAACAATGACTCTTGCCCGGAAAATACGAAAGCGACTCATTAGTTGTCACCTCTTGGCTGAACACAGTTTCTAATAGCCCATGGAAGTCTATCAACATCATCAACACTGCACAATCTTTATGCTTCCTTGCCAAACTTGGAGTCCACAGAAGAATGGACCTTGTAGCATGGCTCTAGCTGTGTATGCTCCTTTATAAATAAAAAGTCTTCAATTTTCAAAAAAAAAAAATGCAAAAATATTTTTTTAGAAGGAAATGTTAACCATGATGACATTTAAGGAAATAAATTTATAATTAATTCATTTTTTAATTTGGTAAAAATAATGCATTAAATATAAAAATCTTTTCTAAAATAGCAATTTTCACTAGCTTAAACAGTGTCCATGAAAACCCATTAACAGATTTTTTAATAATAATTTAACTTCCTTAAAAAATAATAATAATTTTAGTTACTAATTATTTAACAATATTTTTATCCGATATCTATAAATAATAGTTAATGAAATTACTTAATAAATATTAAATAGATATTATAAAAATAGTAAATAACTTTTTATCGAAAAAAGACATTGAGATTTAATAATCAAATATATGTAAGTTTAATAGGCCACATCAATTTAGAAACGAATCAACACTAAAGCCTAAAACAAAAATGGGCTATGGTGGTAAAGGGAGAGTATAGCTGAATTTGTAGATCATGACCCAAAGCCCATAAACCAAAAATCTCTCCATATGTATTTATCCAAGTGTATAATTCTTGTTTTTTATTTTCTTTTTGTGGGTTGGTAAATTTATGTTTTCATTTGATTTTGAATTCTAGTTGTTTCAATTTCATTTGCTACTATGACGTGGAAAATGAAATGGGTTTTGCTTTTTGGATACCAAGAATTTTAGATGGTAATTTTGGGATTTTGCAGCAGAATTCACTTCAAATTTAATTGGAAAATTTTTTTTCCGACTAAATAGCTGATTAGTTTTGCGTCGAACATCCGAACTGCTGCACCAAAAAAGCGCTTGAGATTTAAGACGACAAGAGATGCCTCAGAGACACATGCAAGTTAGCGAGGTAATGCAAAAGATTGCATTGAATATCATGAACCCCACCAAGTTTATGCTAAGGCTTCAAAGCTTGTCATACAGTTGATACAGGCTGCAGCAGGCGTGAAGGTTTCAAAGATTGCATCACAATTAATTATAATAACAGAACATAGACGACTCTCATGCTTAACCATGACTACCTCCCAAGTTCAGGCATAACTCCTCCTTGACCATATTACAACAACACAGACAAACAGAAGGGAATGGATTTGAACAACAATGCAAGACTGAAAGTGGACCTTAAGAACTACGAAACAACATCCCTCCTTGTATATACAAGGAGGAGAATTTATTATGGTCATTCTTCAAGGAAATTTGATCTAGGGAAAGTGTGCCTCACTGGCACTAGTTGGAGCATTTAGCTTGGCGACACTTCCTTTCGGCTGTCAATCGTTTGGCAAACCTGTTCAACACCAACCAAGAACATTTTGATCAAAACCAGGATAGATTGTGATGGTACCATCTGCTAAATACAGAGACAAGATTTCGTATAATCTTTGTAGTCTTACTCGATGAGTGCTGCTTCATTTGTGTGGTCTTCCCCTCGAACTGGTTCAAGTAATCCAGTTGCCAAGCTCACTTTAGAAACAGGCGCTTTCAGAAGCGCATTCCCAATCTTCTCGAGATTTTCAAGGTTTTCTTTGTTAGAATTGTCCAAGGTGATTTCACTACTTTTCAAGCTATCAGTCTGGTTCAATACCAACCAGTAGTAAGCGTTTTGACAGTCTGTATGGTTACCAGAAAATGTAACTATGGGAAATTTCATTTAGCAAAAGTTCCTATAACATTTGTCAAGAACTGGAGATGGACGATTATACAAGGAACTGAACTGGAGTCCGTTTAATTCTCACCATTTAAACAAGTTTCTGGCATAAATATACTAAAAATTTGAAAGGCTGAAGAGTGGAAAAAAATCAATGTCCAGAAAGGAATACCTGAATTCGTAGATAATTGTCCTTGAAACTAGGGCCTTGAAAGAAAGCAGATAAATATATGTCAACCATATCATCCATTGCAGTCAGGAGAACATCAGAGATAGGGGTGCTACCATTAGGCCCCACAACCCAGTGAATGAGTCCGCAGGATTTACTCCCAACCTTAAGCTCGTTATGTCTTTTTGATGATCCAGTTCCAAGAGAAAGAACAAGAAGTTTGCTGCGATCCATGTTGTTCGAGCATTCAGCTTTTCCTTCTAAATTCTTCTCCTTGGCAACCTCTGATATTGCTAGCAGTGTCTGATAAATTTGTCCAAGGCAGTTGATTAAGTAAGAATTATCAAGACGTACTATAAATGTTTGATGAGAAAAAAGCGATTACCTATGTTACATAACATATGTAACGAAGGTGATTAATTACAACAACGTTTTTGAAAATACAATACTTTTCCGGATTGTTCGCTGCAACACCACCATCGACCATGTTGAATGTTCTCGACTTGACCTCAAATTTATGAGGAGGGAGGTAATATGGTGCCGCAGAAGTGCTGATACAAATATCTGCTAGTTGAGCATCCTCTAAATCATTACGTCTCGCCTGAAATAATTCATTTGAAAATAAACTATTATAGGTAACAAAAACTGAATCAATTTCCCGTTGGATCCTAACAGTTCTACCCTATATATTGAGCAAAAGGATTGCAGAACCGAAGATTAACCTTTAAGGTGGAGAAAACTATGGGTTGGAGAAGCTTGATATCGTAAGAGGGAATTATCACATTGGTTAGAGTCTGACGAAGGCTTGTCTGTTCAAGCAAATTTCTGATGATTTCCTGCAATTTTTCACCATTATATTTGGGAACCATTGCATATGTATGGAACCATTTGAAAGATTTGTTGATAATGCTGAAGATTCCATTCCATATTTTCTGAAACAGATTGCCTTCAGCGGCATTGTTTCAGCGGCTTCAAACCTATACCTCAAGAAGTAGAGATATATTTATATATATATATATATAAATATATATATGTATATATATATATAATACAAAACATTATTTCCCCAAGCTTTTGCCATTCTCAAATATGGAGGAAACATGTTAAAAATTAACTTTGAATGAGCAACCTACGTTGGTTTTTTTTTTTTTTTTGTTTCTTCAAAAGGAAAGATATGTGGACAGTGTTCATGATAAAATTTAATGATCTCCTTTGCAGTAAACATCGGTTGATTTTCATCATTTGGGGAGGTGAGCATGGCTGTAACAAGGCCTCCAGTGCTAGTCCCGGCAATGAAATCAAAGTAATCTGCAATCCTTGCCTTCTCACCATCCAACTTCTGTTCAAGAAAAAATATATATTGCATTAAAAAATTGTTGTACAAATAGTCAAATATATACGGAAAAATGGTTTATAAATATACATTTGTAGTACAACTGCTTGATAGATAGAGTGATCAGCAGCTAGCCAACCTGGAGTTGAATTTCAAGGAAGGCGAGGATTGTTGCAGGAATAATGCCTCTCACTCCTCCTCCATCAATGCTGAGAATTGTAACAAGCTTTCCATCTGATCAATCCATGACAACATTTTCTCAAATATCAATACGAGGGAATCTAAAACGCAATAAGTGATCAAATTGGTATGTGTGAGATGCTGAAATTTTATTAAAAAAAAAAATTGTAGAAATCACAGCAACTAACCAGTTGCCATTAATGAAAGAAAATTAGTGACTTGAAACTTGTAAGAAAAAATAACTTTTTTAGCCTATCTATAGCTGCTTTCGCGACTTGAAACTTGGAAAACCTGGGCTGGACACACCATTATTTATAGCTATACATCACGTGCATCCCATGTGTGCTTTTGTAGTTTTAAAATGGTAATAGTGATTTTGTTTTTTTTTTTTTTTTAAATTCAAAAAGAAAATATATATAAATTCAAATTTTAACTAAATTGTTTCATCCAACTATTTTGAGACAAGTAAATCTGAAATTTAAATTTTAATATTTATAATACTTTTTTAATCCCTAAACTACACCCTTGTTTGCATTAATAAAAAAGAGAGATTATATTATAAATCATATTCAGGGATTCAACCTAAACTTCAGGGATTTCAACCTAAGCTGCACCGTTTTAACTCCAAGCACAAGCTAGTATACTATGTTTGCATAGTGAAATGTTTTTCTTACAGAAAATTTTATATAAAAAATAAATAGCATAGAAATTGAATCTAAATAATAATAATAATTTATAAAATTAAATTTCATTGAGACTACATGTTCATGCAAACTGTATATATCTCTGGAAAATCTCTAAACTACCCCTATGTCAAAAAGTATCTTTTCGTTCTAGAAGTGTGTTTCTTTAAATTCAGGTGTTAAATTGAATATCCATCCTATTATATAAACTATTTTAGAATGATTTAATATAGTTATATCCACTTTTCATATTGTCTTTCATTAAAACAATAACTATTAGATGAGATCCTCTAACTTTAATTATGTCAATTTAACAACAAATTTTATAAAAGGAGAATTCTATTTACATCTCATTTAATACTCTATACACGTCACTTTTATATACATTTTAAATTCAAAACTAAATTTTTTATTTCTATTAAATTCAACTCATCCCTCACTTTTTATTTTTCATTCCTATCATTCCTCTTTTCTTCTCTCTTTATTTTTTGAAATCGAGTTTTTCCGAAATGAACATCCAAAAAACTTTAAGAATTCTTTGATATCCATTTTCGAAAGGTCTCAACACTTATCGGATATTCATTTTTGAGAAACCTTGAATTTTTTCGGATATTCATTTCTAAAAAGCCTTGAGTATTCTTAAATATCCACTCGAAAATAGATATTCAAGAAGATATAAGGCTTTTCAAATCTCTATATCCAAGAAACTCGATTTCACTTTTAATTAAAACCCTTAATCATATACTTATGAACCCATTTACTTGATTATGTGTGCGAATATAACTAAAATTGATCTATTTAACATGCATGGCCTAAATCTTTTCTTTTTTTTTTTTTATTTCACATGAGTAAAATGAAGTTCTTGGTTTTCTAAGATCAAGACAAATACATTTTTATACTATGCATGCTTGAGAACTTACCATGCATACTTGAGAACTTAATCTATTCCATTTGCACATATGATTAAGTAGGAATGGGCACATCGATGATTCATGTGTGCGCATACAAGCTAGTCTGGGCTTGAACACCTTATAGAACATTGTCGCTGACAATGTCATCAGCGAATTGATAAATCTAACAGTATTTAATCTTTCGGCCACCAATTTTTATTGTCAAATTTACTAGTATGTTAATGATATTTTTCGGTGGCCTAAAAATTAGATATCTCAATTTTTCGTTATCAAGAGTTTATAATTAAATATATATTTAAAAAAATTTTATATATTCTCGAAATCGAATTTCTAAAAATACATGACTTTTAGAAATCCATTTTTGAGAAAGCAATATAATTCTTGAAAATGAATTTTTAAAAGGTGCGTTTTGTTCTCAATAATCCATTTCATATATTTATGTTGCTTTCTAGAAAATGAATTTTCAAGAACACAATATAACATTCGAAAATACATTTTCGAGAAATACAATATGATATTTGAGTGTATAAGTTATTAAAAGTATTTTTGTCATTTATTAAAAATTAAAATTGATATTTAGTTGGCATTTTTGGAAGAAAATTTTATAGGTATATAGAGAAATTTTTTAGGTGTATTTAGAACACCCATTTATAAAATAAAAAAAAATACTATTTCATTTCTAAAACTTTGTGCCATTTGAAAAGTGGACAATCAATTTTAAACAAAAAAATTATTGTCCACAACAATGTAGTTTGCTCATAAAATAATAGATTCTTAATCTCTTAATCTTGTAATCAAATCTTGACATCTAAAGTAAAAAAAAAAAAAAACATAAAAAATATAATCTAAACATTATTATCTCTCTACTCAACATATGAAAGAATCACAATTAACCACTTAAGACATCAACAATTTAGGACATGATCCTAAATTGTCTCGAATCCACCCATACAGCATGTCTATATATGAACTATCTAAATAGTATTCAAATGAAATTAAAATCATAAATGTTAGGTAGGAGAATAGAGATTAATAGACAATGTTTATCTTTATAGGGCTCTCATATTGAATTTTCAGGCCATTTGAACTATTTTAATGGTGTGAACTGTCTTAATGAAGTTTCAATAAAACTAAAATCATAAATGCTAGGCAAGAGAATAGAGATTAATGGACAATGGTTATTCTTATTGTGACACTCCAATTATACATCAAAAGATTCTAAAGATCTATTATGATATATAAATAGAGATTTAAACCCAAAATTTGTGAAACGCTTTTAGTATGATAAAACTATGAAACCTTCGAGTCAAAGCAAATAATACATCACAGGTTAAGTGCGAATCTCTACAAATAGTATTAGAATGGTCATCAATCAGACGAGGGTTAAGTGCTATACCGTATGAGCCACATTTATAATTCCAAAAGAGCCAAATGCTACATGATGGGACCCAACTCTAGAATCTTAAAGTCTAGTATGATCTTAGCTTTGTGGCTCTGTGTGTGCAGTTTTGTACTTTTTTGTATTTTTTATGTTGAGCTTAACAAGGATGTTAAATTTTAATAAAGGAGTTTGTGACACCTTAATCCTACATCAAGATGTTCTGAAGATTTGCTATGATAAATAAGTTGAGACTTAAGCACAAACTTGTGAAGAACCTTTTAAAGAATAATAGACAATACATCACAAATTGTGTGCGAGTTTTCACAAAAAATACCTCACAAGTATGGACATAAGTCTCAATGTATATATCATAACAGATCCTCATAACATCGCAATGTAGAATTAGGGTGTCACATTTATAAAGCTTTCATCTTGAATTATTGAGCCATTCGAACTATCTTAATGGTGTGAACTATCTTAATAGTGTTCGAATGAAATTAAAATCATAAATATTAGGTATGAAAATAAATATTAATGGACAATGGTTATCCTTATAAGGGTCTAGTCTTGAATTCTCGAGCCATTTAAATCATTTTAATGGTGTTCTAATGAAATTAAAATAATAAATGTTAGGTAGAAGAATAGAGATTAATGGACAATAGTTATCCTTTCAGGGTTTTCATCTCGAATTCTCAAGCCACTTGAATTGTCTTAATGGTGTGAACTGTCTTAATGATGTTCGAAGAAAATTAAAATCATAAATGTTAGGTAGGAGAATAGAGATTAATGGACAACGGTTAACTTTATAAAACTTTCATTTTGAATTCTCAAGCCATTTGAGCTATCGTAATAGTGCTCGAATAAAATTAAAATCATAAATGTTAGGTAAGAGAATAGAGATTAATGGACAATGGTTATCTTTATAGAGCTTTCATCTCGAATTTTGACCTATTTGAATTGTCTTAATGGTGTGAACTGTCTTAATGGTGTTTAAAGGAAATTAAATAAATGTTAGGTAGGAGAACAGAGATTAATGGATAATGGTTATACTTATAAAACTTTCATTTTTAATTCTCAAACCATTTGAATTGTCTTAATGTTGTTCGAAAGAAATTAAAATCATAAATATTAGTTAGGAGAATAGAGATTAATTTACAGTGGTTATCCTTATAAAGCTTTCATCTTGAATTCTCAAGCCATTTGAACTATCTTACTGGTGTGAACTATCTTAATGTTATTTGAATGAAATTAAAATCATAAATATTAAGTAAGAATAGATATTAATGGACAATAGTTATCTTTATAGGGCTTTTATATTGAATTCTTAAGCCATTTTAACTATTTTAATGGTGTTCAAACAAAATTAAAATCATAAATGTTAGGTGCAAGAATAAAGATTAATGGACAATGGTTCTCCTTAAAGGGCTCTAATCTTGATTTCTCAAGCTATTTGAACTATCTTAATGATGTTTTAATGAAATTAAAATCATAAATATTACATAAGAGAATAGGGATTAATGGACAATAGTTATCTTTATAGCATTTTTTTCTTGAATTCTTAAGCCTTAAAACTATCTTAATGGTGTGAACTATCTTAATGGTGTTCGAAAGAAATTAAAATCATAAATGTTAGGTTGGAGAATAGAGATTAATGGACAATAGTTATCCTTATAGAGCTTTCATATTAAATTTTCAATCCATTTTAACTGTCTTAATGGTGTGAACTGTCTTAATGGTATTTGAAAGAAATTAAAATCATAAATGTTATGTAAATGAATAAAGATTAATGGACAATGGTTATCCTTATAAAGCTTTTATCTTAAATTTTTTAGCCATTTGAATTGTCTTAATTGTTGAAAATAGTGACTCAAATCTCATAACAGATTGATTTGAAATTGGTTAGATATTACTTGATAGATAAAAAGACTTATAAAAAAAATTATAAGAAAAAAAAGATTCTTAATAAACAAGTTTGTATACTTATAAATAGATTAAGTCTCTACAGGGTTAGGTATGAAAAAAATATATAAGAGAGTTATAAAGTTTTATAGGATAAACATTTCATAAGACTACTAGAGATTTATATCTTATGGGTGTATATGGATATAAATGTTTATAAATAGACTAGAGAAGACTGAGATGATCCATATAAGTATGATGCATGAGTGTATATGGGTATGTATTTGTTTATATTAAAAGAGTGCACATGATTATGTGTTTGTTTGAGTTGAGAATACTCCATATGACTATAAGAAATTGAAAGGGTCTATAGGTATTAATTGTTGGGTAAGGTTAATATGATTTGTATGTTTGTAATTCTCTACAACTAGTAGATCTTTTTTCTCATTCATGGACACAAGTTGGTTGGATCGAACCACATTAAATTATTATCTCTTATGTGATTGATTGATTGTTTGATTTTGCTTTCATTACCTTGATTGATTGGAAGCCATTTGGCCTAACAAGTGTATCAGAGCATGATTCGAGGCATGAAAAGAGGGATGCTCGAAAGAGCTCGATTTAAGAGAAAAGTTTGAGTTCATGTTTTGAGGATTGACGATTGATTTACGTGAAGCATGAAGACACACAAGAGAAGATAATTGTGATACTTTCATTGTAGGTGAAGTCAAGTATGTCTAGCATGAAAATAAATGATTTGATGAAATTTGAGTTAAAGTGAAGATTGTTGAAAAGAGTGACTCAAATTTCATAACAGATTTATTTAGAATTGGTTAAATATTGCTTAATGACAAGAAGACTCGCAAAAAAAAATTTTAAGAGAAAATGGATTCTTAATAGGCAAGTTTGTATGCTTATAAATAGATTAAATCTCTACAAGGTTAGATATGAGAAAAAGATATAAGAGAGTTGTAAAGTTTTATGGAATAGACACCTCATAAGGCTACTGGAGATTTACGTCTTATGTGCGTGTATGAATATGAATGTTTTGAATGAATTAGAGGAGACTGAGATAGTCCATATAGGTATGATGTATAAGTGCATATGGGTATGTATTTGTTTATGTTAAAATAGTGAACATGGGTATATATTTGTTTAAGCTGAAAATACTCTATAGAACTAAAAAAAATTGAAAAAGTCTATAGGTATTAATTGTTAAGTAAGGTTAATATGATCTGTATACTTATAATTCTCTACAACTAATGGATCTTATTTTTCATCCGTAGACGTAAGTCGGTTAGATCGAATCACGTTAAATTATTGTCTCTTATGTGATTGATTGATTGTTTGATTTTGCTTCTGCTAGCTTGATTGATTGGAAGCCATTTGGCCTAGCATTAATGATGTTTGAAGAAAATTAAAATCATAAATGTTAGGTAGAAGAATAAAGATTAATGGGCAATAGTTATCTTTATAGAGTTATCATCTTGAATTCTTGAGTCATTTGAGTTTGAATGAAATTAAAATAATAAATGTTAGGTAGGAGAATAGAGATTAATGGACAATGTTTATCCTTATAAAGCTTTTATCTTGAATTCTTGAGCCATTTTAACTATCTTAATGGTGTTCAAAGGAAATTAAAATCATAAATATTACAAATGAGAATAGAGATTAATAGACAATAGTTATCCTTATAAAGCTTTCATCTTAAATTTTTAAGCCATTTGAATTGTTTTAATGATGTTTGAAGGAAATTAAAATCATAAATGTTAGGTAGGAGAATAAAGATTGATGGGCAATGGTTATCCTTATAGAGCTGTCATCTTGAATTTTTGAGCCATTTGAGTTCGAATAAAATTAAAATCATAAATGTTAGATAAAAGAATAGAGATTAATGGACAATGGTTATCCTTATAAAGCTTTCATCTTGAATTCTCGAGCCATTTTAACTTTCTTAATGGTGTGAATTGTCTTAATGGTGTTCGAAGGAAATTAAGATCATAAATGTTACGTAAGAGAATAAATATGATTATCATTATAGAGCTTTCATCTTGAATTTTGAGCCATTTGAATTGTCTTAATGACATTCGAAGGAAATTAAAATCATAAATGTTAGGTAGGAGAATAGAGATTAATGGGCAATGGTTATCCTTATAGAGCTGTCATCTTGAATTCTTGAGTCATTTGAGTTCGAATGAAATTAAAATCATAAATGTTAAGTAGGAGAATAAAGATTAATAAACAATGGTTATCCTTACAGAGCTTTTATCTTGAATTCTCGAGTCATTTTAATTGTCTTAATGGTGTGAACTGTCTTAATGGTGTTCGAAGGAAATTAAAATCATAAATGTTACCTAAGAGAATAGAGATTAATGGACAATGGTTACCCTTATAGAGCTTTCATCTTGAATTTTTTAGCCATTTGAATTGTCTTAATGACATTCGAAGGAAATTAAAATCATAAATGTTAAGTAGGAGAATAGAGATTAATGGGCAATGGTTATCCTTATAGAGCTGTCATCTTGAATTCTCGAGCCATTTGAGTTCGAATGAAATTAAAATCATAAATGTTAAGTAGGAGAATAGAGATTAATGAACAATGGTTATCTTTATAGAGCTTTCATCTTGAATTCTCAAGCCATTTTAACTGTCTTAATGGTGTGAACTGTCTTATTGGTGTTCGAAGGAAATTAAAATCATAAATGTTACGTAAGAGAATAGAGATTAATGGACAATGGTTATCCTTATAGAGCTTTCATCTTGAATTTTTTAGCCATTTGTGTTGTAAAGCTTTCATCTGGAATTCTCAAACCATTTGAACTGTCTTAATCCTATGAACTATTTTAATGGTGCTCAAATGAAACTAAAATCATAAATATTCGATAGGAGAATAGAGATTAATGGACAATAATTATCTTTTAGGCTCTCATCTTGAATTCTCGAGCCATTTTCCAAGTGTGTGCTGTACAAGTAAAACCAATGCGTTGATTATGACAAGGTGTTTGCTCCAGTTAGAAACAATTCTGTTGCTAATTTCTCACGCTGTACAGAGTCATTGGAAGATGGTCAACCAATTGGATGTTAAGTCAAGTTAATTTAACAACAACAATTCGGTTGACTATACTACGTATTTTTATATCCAAGTGTTTTTTTTTTTTTTTCCTTAACAAATTACTGCTCTGGAATGATTTTATAGTTAATGGAATAATAAAATTACACGCATTTATTGTCAAGTTGACATTATAACTTTTTTTTTGGACTACTTACCTAAGAGTCCATGGCTAATTGTCTTTTATCTGTTTGTTATTATCAGTTGGAGTGCAGTCCTGTTTTGTGAGGGATTTATGAACCCTACCCATATTGTTAAACACATGGATAATGCACATGCATTTCAGCAGAACTTTTTGAGGGACTTCTGAAGGAAAAATCACTTGTTTCATGTTTTTATCAAATTGATTATGCTTTTTGGTTGGGAGAGGAATTGTTCCTTTTTCATTTCTGGTACATTTTGTAACTAATTTATAGTTTCTACATGAGTAAAATAGACCAGTCTTTTTAAACGTAGCTACCTTCCAAATCCAGCCATATTTTTCTTGACATCGACCTGTAACTTGTATCACTTGAACTACTGGAGAGTAACCGCACAATGGGAATGGACCTTGCATAACTAGCTACTAGCTCGAGCAGTTAGTGTGGCGGCACCTCCTTTCATCGGACAATCGTTTGGCAAACCTGCTCAATACCAGTTGAGAGCATTTTAATTAAAATCAGAACAGGCTTTAATGATATGAAGTGATCAATGTGGAGACAACGCTTTAATGGTACGAAGTGATAAATGTGGAGACAATATTTCATATAGTGTTAGTCTTACTTGATGATTGCTTCTTCATATGTCTGCCAGGTCAATTGTTTCATATAAACCAGTTTCCAAGTTCACAGCAGCAACAGGCCTTTTCAGAAGCTCATTTGTAATCTTCTCAAGATTTTTAAGGTTTTCTTTGTTTGAGTTGTCAGTGGCTGCCTGAGTGTATTTCAAGCAATCAATCTGGTTTCATAGTTAGATCAGGAAAGAGCCTTTTAAAAGGGTGGTTGTCTTCAGAAGCAAAATTGAACAATAGAAAAATCAATGTTCAGGATGGAATATACATGAATTCGTAGATAATTGTCCTTGATACTAGAGCCTTGAAAGAAAATAGATAAATATATGTCAACCATATCATCCATTGCAGTCAGGACAACATCAAATAAGGGGTTGGTACCGTTAGGCCCCATGAACCAGTGGAAGAGTCCCCAGCTTTTTCCATCCCCAACCTCAAGCTTTTCATCCCTCTTTGATGATCCAGTTCCAAGGGAGAGAACAAGAAGTTTACTGAAATCCATGTTGTTCAAGCATGGAACTTTCCTATTTAAAGATCACCTCCGATATTGCTAGCAAAGTCTGATAAACTTATCAAAAGCAGTTAAGAGTGTAAAAAAATCTCATTACAGTATTCTGTTTGATGGGAAAATGCAATCAAAACATTGTTTCTGAAAATTAAATTTACAGGATTGTTGGCCGCAACAACACCATCAACCAGGTTGAATTTCTTGGTGCCTTTTGATGAGTTGATTTCAAAATAATATGGAAGGAGGAAATATGGTCCTGCAGAAGTGCTGATACAAACATCTGCTAGTGGAGCATCCTCTGAATCGTCATGTCTCGCCTGCAATAATTGATTAGAAAAGAAAATTATGCTAATTACAACAACTGAATCAATCCACCTTGGATTCTGACAATTCCACTGTTCAGCAAAATCAGAATAAATGACCTTTAAGGTGGAGAAAACTATTGGTTGGAGAAGCTTGATATCGAAAGAGGGAATTATCACATTGGATAGAGTCTCACTAAGCCTTCTATCTCCAAGCATTTCTTTGATCTTTTTGTGCAAATAGAAGCCATCACATTTGGGACCCAATGCTGCTATTTCGATCCATCTGATAAAGGCCTCTACAGAATGATACACTGGCTCCGAATATTTGTTCCAAACTAACTTAACCCATTTTGTTATAGTGGTGTACCAATTCAAGCTATACCTGAAAGAGTGGAGACATATCAAATGAACAATTTCCCACATACCATCCTCAAATTTGAAAGAAATATGGGAACCTACATTGCAACGAATTATTGAGGCTGTTCTGATTCTTGAGGAAAGATATGTGGACTCTCTTGAAGATAAAATCTGTTGATATCTTTTGCAGCAAATATAGGTCGATTGTTTTCATTTGGAGCGGTAAGCATAGCTGTAACAAGACCTCCGGTGCTGGTACCAGCAATGAAATGAAAGTAATCTGCAATCCTTGCATCCTCACCATCCAGCTTCTGTTCAAGAAAAAATTTTCTACAAAAGTCAACTGAATTTCTAAGTCACACTCCATTCTATATAAACCGTATACTTAGCATAGGGGCATAAAAGGAGTGAGCAACCAATCTGAAGCTACGTTTCAAGGAAGGCGAGAATGGTCCCAGGGATAATCCCTCTCACTCCCCCACCATCAATGCTGAGAATTGTTATAAGTTTTCCATCTAATCAGTCCATAATGATGAGTTTTTATTCAAATATCAATCATGATGTTCAAAATTACAGATTCTAAAGCCAATAAGATTTTTTTATTAAAAAAAAAAGTATCTAAGAGTGTTCTTTCAAATACTAAAATATTTTATGTGTAATTGAGAGTCTGCAAGAGATACATGCTCACTGACATTTGAAGGAAATTGGTAAAAGAAGATGCTGGATTTTGAAAAAGAAAATAGCAATTACAAGAACTCACCAGTTGCCATTGATGACAGAAAACTGAACTTTTTGCCAATGTATAGCTACTTTCACCGGTTGAAAAGCCCTGGTTTGCTTTCAGTCTCATTTATAGCTATGAAATTCTGTCAGTTTTTAAGGAGGTTGTTATTCCTTTTTGTTTCTGGTATGGCCTTTACAGATGATATGTCACACTAGTATGGCAGTAACGGATTCGTAAAAAGTTTTGTTTCCTTTTGCACCTAATGAGGTCAGCGGTAGTCCTTCTCTTTTCGCTTCAATGACTGATAGTGGATTCTATAGAGGCTGGGATTGACTTTGTTAAGACTACTGGTGACCAGATTACCCTGATAGAGAGTTACAATTAGGAAATTAGATTCCAGTGATAACCAGTTATCATCTTCTGTTGACTAATCCAGCAATCAATTGAAGGTTAGCCCAAGCCGAGGGCCTGATCAGACCTGGTTTGATTCATGACCTAAAGAAGAAATTAACCCTGAGAAATTTTACAATCAGTTTAGAACATTAACATAACTTGCAGTCTATGTGGCTGTCGTTTGGCAAATTTTAAGGGCCAAGAGTTTCTTTATGGGGTTCATTCTTCTTTCTCAGGCACCTTTATGACACATTAAAAACTTTAGAATGCATATCAGATGCTGCTAACAGAAAGGATGACATCTGTAGTTGAATCGTTTCATGTAGTACATGCATATAAAACAAAAAGTGAACTGCCTCCTGCTAACAATGGAGCAGAGCATTACACTTAAGTTGATTAGCTCAAATCGAAGCCTTCATTTGGCAACAGAATAGAATACAGAAATCTAGCTACGGGGCATTGAATTGAAGTCCATATGACTCTGATTTCAAGCACCATTATTAAAATTAAAGATGGCCTGCAGTAATCTCCATTTGCAATCAAGATTAAAACACCATAACTCACTTTCAATTCTTTTCACTCCCAATCTTCATCACTCAATTGATCATCAGTTTCTTCTTTTGGTGGCCTAACCACCAACACCACGGTTCCTAGACTCTCCTTCACACCCCTTTCCTTCAATGCTGATCCTCTATCCACCTTCAACCCACCACCATCAACTGTCACCAAGTAAAACCCATTATCCAATTCCACCTCCTTCCTATTCCTATCCATAACCACCAAAATATCCTCTTCCTTATACCACCTATTTGCCTTCCATGGTAAAACTCTTGCATCACCAAATGCAACTACAACTCCGCCATTCCTTAACCTCACAACCGGCTCCCAACCTGGCAAAACAACCCACCTCTTCCACCCTTTCTCAGCCTCCACTACACCAAAATCCCCTCCACTTCTACATTCCAAAGGTGCTGCCAAAATCTCTCTGTCATTCTCCTCCGCCTTACAAACCGGAAAAACCACCACACTAGTAGCCTCAGCAACTTCACCAAACTTCATCCTAACAATTGGAACCCGAACCCCATAGTCCAAATCATCTCCTTTCTCTTCTTTTTCACCCTCCCCACCTTCCAACTCTTCCAACACCTCTTTTTTAGCACTCTCAGACTCAGCCACTTCCAATGCTTGCCTTAAAGCAGCAGTTCTTTGTTCAGAAGGATTCCTATGTTCCCTGCTTTGCCTATAATACATAAATGATAAACAATCCCCTGGGAGCTTATGCTCAAAACTTTTCCAACCTTTATCCGTTTTCCTTCTTGGGAAATCCTTCATAGCTCTAGCCAAATCTTGTGCGCCCTTAGCATCCAATCTATTTTCAACTATATAACGAGCAGCTTCAGCTCTTTGTGTAGCACTTAAAGGCCTTATCTCATAAAGCAATTCAGCACCACCAGTGTCAAAAAAAGATAAAACATTTTCATCAGTTTTGGATTGAATAAGTGATTCTCTTACCTGGGAAGCCACTATAAGTCTATTCTGTTCAATCCCAGAAATCCCAGTGGTTTCTTCTATGGAAGGAGGAGAAAAACCTTCCTGGTAAAGACAAGGGATAAGTGTGGCATATTCAAACCAAAGGCCAAGGCGGTTGGCTAAGACTTCTAAACGAGCTTGAGGGTCAAGTGAACGGAATTGGGCAGGGAGTGGGGATGGGGGTGGCCTAAAAGGCTGGTAAAGTTGCTGCTGCTGAGGTTGGGCGTTGGGAGGGATAAGAGTAGCTGAGATGGGTTTTAGGAGGGTTTTAGAAGGGGGGAAAGGAAGGTGGAAGGAAAAAAGAGATGTGTTTTGGATTAAGAATAAAGAAAAGAAAGGATTTTTGGGATTGGAAATGGGTTTGAGAGAGGTTGATGAGAGCATGGTGAAGAAAAATGAGGTTTGCAGGAGGAGGGACAAAGCAAGCAAATGGAAGTGAGCTTTGTCGGCTGCCTTATCTGATCTGAAAGCTGAATTGCATGGGTTTTTGGTTTGGGCTTTGTTTGAGTAGATTAGGCCAAGGAAGAGAAGCTTGCCTTAAAAATTTTGTTGATGAATGAGAGGCCATTGCACTCACATGGGCTATTCAGAGTTAAAGGCATATTAGTGGGCCTTTATTGATAGGTTCAAAACAAAACTCCAACAAGAAGTCCTGAGTCCTTTAAGAATATACACAATTTTAATGAGTTAGAACCCAATTTTATGCATACCATAAATAACAATGCAAAGATTTTAAAATAAAAGTTCAAATTTGGCATAAATATAGAAAAGCCAAGGAATTAAAATTAAATAATTATCTAAACTCTTATCATTTTATTAGAATAAATTAAATTTTTAAATATTTATTTTCAAAAAATTGAGTCTTTGTTAAATAAAAATTGATTAATCGTTAGTACTTATTTTCTTTTAATTGAGAGTTTAATTAGAAAAAAGTACATGTTTAAGGGTTTAATTTGATAAAAATAAATATTTAAAAATTTAATTCAATAAAATTAGTATTCGAGAACTCAATAGATTGTAATGCTCAAAAATTATTTAATTTTTATTTAAAGGCTTTTTTAAACTTTAACCTTTAAAATTATACACTAAATTTGCAATATAGATAAGATTTGGTAATTTATATATTTGTATTATATAAAATATTGATAATTTATATATTTATATTATATTTTATATGAAAATTATATATTATAATTCATGTCAATAAGAAAATAAAAAATATATTTTTTGTTTATTTCATTTATATATAATTTTTATTAAAATTTTAAATTGTGTTATTTTTTTATTTTTTTATATCATATTATCTTATCATATTTTAAATTATCAAATTTAATATATACCCCCAACATTTGATTAAATGTGAAGATTTAAGAACTCTCACATAAAACTTTTGACTTTTTTTTTTCTTTTTTGAAGTTTGAACTTTGAAAGACTTTCACAACACTTATGAAAGTTTTAAATGAATTCTCCAAAATGCAAGATTTGATCAACCTCTAAGGGAACATCAGAATCACATTTTTTTTTTTGGTTTTTTATTCACACCCAACTTTAAAAGCCCTATTATATTATTCATTTCTTGACCAGCTTTTTTATAAAACAGAAACTGTATAAGTAGAATATTCATTAATTAATTGCTTGCTTATCTGCTAATTGATGGGTTCAAGATTGAAACTTGGAAACCTTTTGAAGTATTTGAATGCTCTGCCATTTTTTTTTTTTGTTGTAAGGGTTCTTAAATTTCGTTCAATTTTTTTAATTGATTCAAATAAATTTATTAAAAAATTATATTTTTATAATTTATTTATGAATTAGAACTCAAATTAACCAAAAAATAAATAAATAAATTCTCTTTATCACATGAGTCAACATCGGATATTATTGCTCTACCATACTTTTCCAAGACCAAATGCAGCAAACAGTAGATTTACACCAATTAAGCCATCAACGATCAAACTAGACTCAGTGTTGCAAAATTCTCAGACCTGGAAACATGTGGGTCAAAAATACTTTTTTGTATACAATAATGATTTCATATTAAATAAATTGAAAGCACTGAATCATTCATGACCCTACTCTTGTTATTTATATTTTTCTGTCATTAATTAATACTAAATGAATAAATAAATAATAGGTTATAAAAGGAATATGCAGAAATTGCATTGACTGGACAAAAATTTCCTTGCTAGGATCAGTTCTTGCCTAAAATCCAAGGCACACCCACTCGTGCAATATATTGGTAAAACCAAAAGATAATATTTTTTTTTTTATTATCTTCCTTTTGTAGAAAAAGTTACAAAACATGTTTCCAAATTTCAATCATAAGGTAAAATATATCTTTTTTTATTCTGTGAAACATTATTCATGTTAAACATATATCTTTTTTATTTAAATCATGTCACACATAATAATATTTTTATAAAAATAGACTATTTAGTTTGCATTATAAGTGGTTATTTAGCCTAATCGCTTGCTATTTCTCTTTGTTGTTGTTGTTGTATCCTCCTTTTTTATCTATTAATTTAAAAAAAAAAAAAAAACTTATTTTACCAAAAGAAAAAAAAAAATCACTCTAAGCATTGTGATTTACACAATTTTGAAACTAAACTAATATGGCTTAGGCAAGACAGACAAGTGAAATCATCAAGCTGAAGTCTGATTAAAATTTAATCTAACCTGGCCGCCATGCCCCACAATTGTGCCCTTTGGCTTTCATGCATCAACATCCATTGTGGGTTCCATTAACGACCAAATAATGTTGTTTGACTCTTTGTTCATGTAATTTTACCCTCTTTCCGTCCTTTCTTAAGTTTCTAGAAAAATATTTGAATAATGTAGCCTTTCCCTCCCTAGCTTGTAATTAGTATATATAGCCATAACCTTCAAATTTCATTTCCTATGACCAAAGAGCTTGTTCAAAGAGAATAACAGGATCGATCCATATCTAGAATTATACTTGATTTTCATACATGGATTCTTCATTCTTTCGATACCCAAATCTCCAATTCTCTCCTGAATCCTCTTCTTCCTATGTTTCTCAAGAAAACTTGTCACCGGAATCATTCAATTTTCTCCATAACCAAGCCCTTCTTTTCAATGAAAATGACTCCAAAGAAAAACTTCTTTGGGGGGCCCTAAACCAAGCTCCGGTAAACTCCTTTGATACCACGTCTGCCAATAGTTTTATAGATGAACATGAAGTGAACTCCAAGGCCAATGAAGAGGAGACAGAAAAGAAGGTTTCATATAGAGGAGTCAGGAAGAGGCCATGGGGAAAATATGCAGCTGAGATCAGGGATTCCACAAGGAATGGTGTTAGAGTTTGGCTTGGAACGTTTGATACAGCTGAGGCTGCAGCTTTAGCTTATGATCAAGCTGCATTGGCATTGCGAGGTCCAATGGCTATACTCAATTTTCCAGTGGATAAAGTTTATGAATCACTTCACGAAATGAACTATGGGTTTGAAGAAGGTTGTTCACCTGTTTTGACAATGAAGAAAAGGTTTTCCATGAAGAGCAGACGATCAGAGAACAAGAAGATCAAGAACCAGAAGGAAATGGGGATGGAAAATATCCTGGTGTTAGAGGATTTAGGAGCTGATTATTTGGAGGAGCTTCTAAGTATATCTGAGAGTCCAACTCCCTATTGGTGAAAATTTTGCAATTTTCTCTTCTCTTTTTGTTTCTTCTCTCTTCTCAGTTGAGAATTAAGATAGTGAAGGACCAATTTTTGCTGGATATTGTCTTTGAATTTGTAAATCTTTCAGATGATGTAGAATCAAAATTTTGTGCTATGCATAATTTTAGTCAACATTAAACACTAGTTGAATTTTCAATATATTGTCTAAATACACTATAATCATTTTCTACAAATTTTCTTTCTTCTATACATTTGATGAACTTAATTTTCTAGTTTTTTGAATTTAGAAAGATTTACCATCTACAATACCACATTAATTAATTATATATTACTAGTAATTTTGTTTTCCTTTCTACTAAAAAGGACATTTTAAAATAAAAAATCATGCATCTATTTGTATTTCACTTTTTAATTAAAAAAAAAGGTTCATTTCAAGTTATAAGATTTTGGCCTACATTTCATCTCATCGATATCAGAGTTATTTCATTTTATTTTAAATGAAACAAAATTTAATGGGCTAGGACCCAATTTTATGCATGCATACCAAAAATAACAATGCAAAGATTTTAGAATAAAAGTTAAAATTGGCATAAATATAAAAAAGGGAATTAAAATAAAATAACCATTCAATTTTTTATTGTTTTATTATAATCAATTAAATTCTCAAATATTTATTTTTATTAGTTAAGTACTTATTAAATAAATATTGATTAACCATCAATACTTATTTTTATTCAATCAAGCGTTTAATTGAAGGAAAATAAATATTTAAATGTTTAATTTGATAAAAATAAATATTTTAGGATTCAATTAATAAAAATAAATATTCAAGAACTTAATGAATTGCAATGCTTAGATAATTACTTAAAGCTCAAAATTATACACCAAAACAGTACTATAGGCAAGTTGAGTTATTTCATTTTATTTTCAATGAAAGGACTTTAAATTAATTTGACAACTATTTTGAATTTGACGAAGCCCTATATGAAGTAGAGTATGAAGACAAGAAAGGGGCAGCGCAGTATGAAGTGGGTAACATCTATTCTATGATTATTTCCTAGATTTGTCTTTTGTTGGAAGGATTCAAATTTTAATTAAGGACATATGGTTGTCTATGACGTTACATTTATTTTGGGAAAGCTTTTGTCCTGTAAGAATATGACAATATTATAATTAAGGAAAATCTTCGGTGGGTTTTTTATATTTTCGTTTGTTCACCAAAAGAAAGCAGGAAAAATAGTAATAATAAAAATAAGTGTTGAATATTCTTGAATGTAGAAAAATTATGCCAAGAATTCTTTTCAGTCAAAGATTAGGACAGCAGTCTTGGGCAACAATTTGATTAAAAACAGGGTTGTGATTTAAGGATTTTAACAATAAAAGTTATACGAAAGAAGTCATAATTCACGTATGAAAAAAAAATTACAAATATTAAAATTTTAATTTTAAGTTTATCAATTTATTAAAAATAATTGTATAAATTAACTGAATAAAGCCTAAATTCAACTGCATTTTTCATTTTGCCCTCCAACCTATTAAAAACAACCGATGCTCTGTAGATTCTATATGTTCTAATTTCTTCAGTTGACTGGATGATTATTGAACATGTTCCTTCCAATTGAAAATTAATTCTGATGTTTTAACAAAGATTTTCAGATCATTTAAATTCTACAGCATTTAAGTCTGTCAGGAATTGCTGGAGGCTGTTTACTACATAATTTTTTCCCTTCGACTTTGAATCTATATTATAAGTTCAAACCTTGTTTGTTCTATTTTGATTTTCTTTGTTTCAGCTTTCAACACAAAGGGAAAAAAAAAAAAAAAACCCAGTAGTTGCTGATAAAAATTTCATGCAAGGGCTATAGGCTAAGCAGAATTGGTCAGTTGAAACAGTCTTCAGTTATTCTGATCCATAAATATAGAACATGCATGTAGACGATGTAGTTCGTTCTTGACCTTAAAGCACTTGGCCTGAAAAGCCCAAGATGACTGGAAATTCAGTCAACGAAGACAGCCTAAGCATACACCATGAATGGGGTACTCACATAAGTGCCCATCATCAACACATTCATGATTCCACTTTAACATCATGTTCACAAAATTTTTTTACTGATCTTATAACAAAATTTTGTTTGATTGTTACTCTCACTATCAGAATAAAAAGCATTATCAATTAAATTTTATCAACGAAATTTTTTTGTCTATAATTATTAATAAAATATCAACGAAATGTAATTATAAAAAAATGATTATTACAATTTCGATAAAATTATTATTCGTTTCGATAAATAAAATAAATAAGATTTTTATATAATTGTTATTCTTTTCGATATTAGATCAGAAGGGTTTGAATTCAACTTTTTGAGTAAAAAAATATATATGTTAACCAATTAAATTAAATGCTTTGGTGCTTTGATTGTTCCTCTAAATACTTTCATTTTATTAAAAAAAAACAATATTTGAATAGATGCATAAACAAATATTTTTTAAAAAAATTAAAAATTACATGTTATCCAAAACAATTGTTAAAAAAAAGATGCATGATCCTTGTTATACAAAACAATTAGCTTAATTTGAATGTAGGTTAAATTTTAATTATTTATGTATTTTTAATCATACATAAATTTATTTATTACCATTTATTTTTACTTTTCAACAATTTTTGAAAAATTTCCTTTTCGACTGTGAACTGGCTATAGTTATTAAATAAAATTAAAACATTTTATCTTAATATATCATTATAAACACACTTAAGTATTTGATTTAATAATAAGTATATATATTATTGATCAGAATAGTTGGATCAAACTCTTCTTCCCCTAATTAAAAATATTTTTTATTGCAAAAAAAAAAATTGACCTAATGGTTAAGTTAAAGTAATTAAGAGAATGTTTGATTAAATCCTGCAAGAATATTCTCCTCCTGGAAACTTTGGACTAAATAATTTTTTGTGAACATTTCCAACTTCCAAAGACTTTCAAATTTTTTTTGGGATGCTTGATTGAAATCGCCAAAGTGACCACCTCAACGCCACAGCACCATCACATCTTCCTATTATTTTATTTGTATAAAACATCCACCACTTTAATGGCTGAACATTATAAAATTTATTTCTTGACCAGCTTTTGGAAATATAACCTTAAGCATTCACTCACTTGCTTGTTACTTCATGTCAATTATCATTACCCTTGCTTGGTAACTATATTATACAAAATTTTCATAGTTTAAATCCTAGTTGATCATCTTGAAACTATATATATTTTTGGTAAAAAAACGTAATATGAATAAAGAACTATAGATGTTGAGATTTGACTGATTTGAATTCAAATCTATTGAATTTCAAAACTATATATCTTCATTTGATCATTAAATACCTAATTTGAAGATTAAGAGTGTGGTAAATAATAACTTGAGATCTCACTTATCAAAATTTTGATTGAATATGTAAAACTTAATTAAAATTCCAGTTTTAATCCGTAGACGGCTTCACATTTTCGACTTTCTTTGCACATTTTTTTCAAACATCTACCTCGAGGATTAGATTTTGCATAATAGTATATATTATAACATAAAAATGCTTAAAGAAATGGCTTTTGATAACAAGGTGTAATTTAACTTTTTTCGTCGAAAAATTATAATGTGATTAAAACGATTAAATAATTATAAAATATAAAAAATTTGAAAAAAAAAACTTCAATTTAGATCGTAATTAATTGATCTTTTAAGTTGAAGAAGACCAATTGCATGCAATCAAACTTTTGGTCACTTTTTGGATTGAAAAGTTAGAATTAAATTAAAGCAATTATTTTTACCTTCAAGTTAACTGAAAAATAAACGTGACAGGCATATTTGACCACGCCGCCTAGGAAATGCATGTCACAATAAAGGCCAACTTGCTAGTATGTCAAGCAACAATCTGTCAGTTTTCATATTAAATCCAATTGTATGAAAATTAGGGATAATTATTGGAGGGTCGATTAATTTTTGACAAGCAGCTCAAAACTCTCTTCAAAATTTAATGTAAAATTGGAGGTTCATGCACATTACCAAAGATTTAAAAGGATGGGTCATATTCTATCGAATATAATATATATTTATTCTCTTCCTTGTCCTTTTGTATTGTTTTGATCTAGAAGATCGATGAACATGGACATTCTTTATTGCTATATGGTTAGTAATATTTACCAACTTTAATTTGATGTAAAGGCTTGAAAGCTTGAAAGAAAGAAAGTAATTACGAAGCTTAGAGATTGGTCAAAAAAGAAAAATAAGAAGAGGCAATTAAGAGAAGTGTGGCATTCTCAAAGCTTAATCAAAATTGGTGAGGTGATGAACATAGGGTTTAATTCAATTAGTTTATGTAATTATATTTAAAATATAATATTCAATAAATTTTGAAATTTAAATTTTATTATCTATAATTTGTTATTTTTAAATTATGATTTTTTTATATCAAAAAAAATTATGAGAAGATGATAAGATCATGAAATGCAAATTTCCATCAAGGTAACCCTCAAGCTTTTTTTTAAAAAGAAAAACGAAAATGATCATAACCTCAGATCAAGCCAAAAGCTAGCAAAATGTTGAATGGAAATGAATTTGACCGAAGAAAATTTTCTTGTGAGGACCACTTCCTTTTATAGTTTTGTAGGACATATCGAAATCACCCCACTCGTGCAAGATAGTGGTGCAAAATATTAAAAAAAAAACAATAACTTATAAAATAACTTACTTTTTGGAAGAAAGGTAAGTGTTTCAGTTTTTCAATCATGGGTATTATTAAAATGGTAAAATCTGTAATGCCCATGGATAAACATGCACTTTCCAGTCAAATATGATGTAAAGCAAAACCTCAAAGGACTTGATCTATGCAAGTAAAATCTGCAACAAATTTAACCTGATTAAGAGCCGTAAAAGGTAAATTTAATAATTTGTATATTTATATAATATAAAATATTAAAATTATATATTTATAATGTACTTTTATATAAAAATTATTTGTTATAATTTATAAGATACAAAAGTATAAGATTTATTTTTTAATTTTATTAAATTTATATATAATAATTATTAAAATTTTTAATTATATTAATTTTATATTTTATATCATAATAAGTATATTTTAAATTGAACATTGAAAAAACCGTACTTTAACACTGGACTATGGGCACTTAATGTGGTACCATGCCTTTGCTAGCTGCTAGTGCCAAGTGGGCAGAGCCCTTAGCTAGTGATGAAATCAATCACTCTGAAGCGAGTAAGCCATTGAAGTTTTGGCCTGACCTGGCCGCCATGGCCCATCTGCTCCTTTGACTCACGATTGGGTGCCTCATTTCCGAGTCCAATTAACGACCAAATAATGTTGTTTGAACCAACCCCCTTGTATTCATGTAATTTTGCCATTTTCCATCTTTGTCATCTCAATGGATATTAAATTTTTGTTTTCTGAACTTCCAACCAGTGTTTTTCCCCCCTCTTCTGCCTATATATACCCCCAATGCTCTGAAATGTTTCTCCTATGTCCACCAAATACCATATTCAAAGAGAAGGATCAAGAATTTCAAATTAAAGCTATAGCCTGAATTTTACTCCATTTTCGTACATGGATTCTTCATATTTCCAATACCCATATTCTCATTTCTCTCCTGAATCATCTTCTTCCCATGTTTCTCAAGAAAATTTGTCATTAGACTCGTTCAATTATCCCCATAACCAAGCCCTTCCCTTCAATGAAAATGACTCTCAGGAGATGCTTCTCTTAGGAGTCTTAAACCAAGCCCAGGTAAGCTCCTTTGACACCACATCGGTTAATAACTCTAGAGATGATCATGAAGTAAGCTCAAAAGCTAAAGAAGAGGAGTCTACCGGGGAGATTTGTTACAGAGGAGTGAGGAGAAGGCCGTGGGGAAAATATGCAGCTGAAATAAGGGATTCAACAAGGAATGGTGTTAGAGTTTGGCTTGGAACCTTTGATACAGCCGAGGCTGCAGCTTTAGCCTACGATCAAGCTGCATTGGCAATGCGAGGTTCCATGGCTATACTCAATTTTCCAATGGACAAAGTCTACGAATCACTTCTAGAAATGAACTATAGATTTGAACAAGGGTGTTCACCTGTTTTAACAATGAAAAAAAGGCACTCAAATATCAAAAGAGGGATGATGAAGAGGGTCAAAAAAGAAAAGGAAATTATGAGGATGGAAAATATGGTGGTCTTGGAGGATCTAGGAGCTGATTACTTGGAGGAACTTCTTAGCATATCCGAGAGTTCTACTCTTTGATAATTTTTTCGATATTCAAAGGTTGTGTAGAATTAAATTCTGATAATTGAAATTAAAAATTCAACATCATATCAATAAATTATGCAATTATTTTCTATCTTTGTCTTTTTCTTCTTTTCTTTCTTTTCTTCTGCTTACTATTCAAATAAATATTGAATATGATGGATGAAGGATTGAAGTTTTTGTGGAACATAGAATTTTATATGTCAACTGGGGCTAGTGGATAATATATTTATTTTCTTTGCTTCTTTTTAATGCTCCATTAGAATGGAAACTTGATGTTGACAATATTGTCCTAGCTATTGATTCCTGTAATTAAAAACTGTGACCACATTTGATGTATATCTTTGTGGAGTAATTGATTTGATTTGTCCAGCTAATGTTTGAGACACAACATTAATTATATATCACTGTCATTTTTTTTCTCTATAACAAACCAACAACATGAAACTACAGTACAGACAATGAACATTTATGAAAATTTTAAGATTCAAATATGAAACTTCAACCTTTTTAAGAAAAGATAACAATTAGAACAAATCTTTGATAAGCCATTACTAGAAAAAAAAATGACTTTCAGTTGCTTGAAAAGAAAGCAGTGGAAGCAACATTGAACATGTAACCATGGCATTTCTAAATTAATTGGTAGAAAAACATATGTTTTATAACAAAAAAAAAAAAGGGAAAAAAATCAAATTATCATCCACTTTAATCCTCTAATAATGTCATTATCAGAAATGAAGATTTTTCTGTTCAAAAAGAAAAAAGGGAACATTCTTGTTTGTTTCAGTTCATCCCCAACTTCCATATGAGCAATATATCAATTTTTTTAATTCTTTTAAGATCATTCATTAACTAAATTTCATGGTCAAATTTCACGTGGCTACAAGAGAGTGTGGTTCAACAATAATCTGGTCCAGTTGAACTTGTTTTCCGCAAGGGACTTGTGAAAAGAGAAGACCCCATAAATGCATGTTCATATTGACTGAGACCAAAGTCCAAAGGCAGCTTAAGCATACTAAAAATTCAGCGGCATGCGCACATAAGAAAAAGGTGGGAAAAAAAAATGCTGTGGACAATAGAAAGTAATGCCACTTGGCTAAATTAAAGCATGCTTTAAGGCTTTGGAGTGATTTTTCTTCATTGGATTGGGATTGGGTCATTTGGCTGTAGAAGAATGAAGCCCCCTCCATTTTCTTCAGAATTGTTTGATTTGGGTCATAAATAAAAGGCTCATGGTTATGCTTTAGTTTACTTCTTCGGCTTTTTGAAATGGGTTGGGATTGAAATGCAAATATGCTTTTCCTTAACTCCTTTCAAAAGCCCTGATAGGACGAAACTGAAATTTGAAGCCAAACACTGGTCGAAAAGGCAAATTAGCCAATTATATATATATTATTTTTATTTTTTGGGTTAACGTGTCAAATCTCAATCACCCAAGAATTATGCTCCATGGAAGTTCGACAAGGAAGGACAAGTTGGAAATAAATCACCTTCCTTGTAAGCTTAATCAAAAAGAAAAGATAGCTATTGCTTCACAAATATACACAAAAATTCCATTTATTAAAAATCATTTCGACCGCATATCACCTTTAAACATGAATCACAAATTTTAATAGAGTATATATAATTAAGAGAAGATTTAGATGACATTTTTAAATAGATTTTTTTATTAAAAATGATTACATAAAAATTAAAATAAAAATTTAAATTGATAAACTGAAATTTTGAAAAATTTTACAAGTATACAAAATTAAAAAAATAATAATAAATATATTTTTAAAAATATATATTTTATTTAAAATTTTGATAGAATTTTCACTCTTAAATAAGTATTGTGATATTTTTAGTAATTAATTTTACATATTATTAATTATATCATTAAACCCTATCAATTTATTTTTTTTTTCAAAATAAATTTTTATGTTATCAGTTCTAAAAAAATTCGAAAACATTATTTCTGATACAATTGAGTGCTTATTTAAATAAATTAATAATCATGTTATTAAAATATTAACAAATATTTTTGCATTACTAATATTTTTATTTAAAATGCTTTTCAAAATAATATATATCATGTTACCTTGAGCCCACTCTATTGAGCCGAACATATGTAATTGCCCAATCTAGATTTGGGCCATGCCTAGGTCCTGGGTAGGCTGCTCCTTTTTTGGATACTTTTACTTCAAAGTTGTTCGATGCTTTTGTTATTTATTATATTTTTAAAAAAAATTAATATAAAGTAAAAGTAAAAGGTAAATTTAGAAATATTATAATTGAATTAAAATCGAGAAATAATTATAACGTAAAACTAATTATAACATAATTAATTTATATATTAAAATATAAGGAAAGGTTGCTTGATACAAAAATGCCCATAAACAATTTTTTTTTTTTGGGATTGATTGAAGATGTGCATGATCCTTAATATAGACTCACAAATTCGTGAACCAATACCTGGTTACGAAATCAAAGTCAAGGTCGTCTCATCAAAATGGAGTAACGATAGTCCAATGAGCAACCCATCGAGGACGTTTCAACCCACTGCCCCTTTCTTACCATATGAATCACAATTGGGTCAAGCGTCCCCATTGGCAAGCTTTTCCACTTGTCTTTTTTTTTTTTTGGTCAACGTAAATTATAGGGAAATAGTTAATGTAATATTTGAATTTTAAATATTTTTAATGTATTATTTAAATTATAAATTTATTAATTAATGTAATTTTTATATGATTAATCTTAAAGATGATACATGATAAATAATTAATTTTTGAAATATTACATTAATGAATAAATTTATGATTCAAATATCATATTAAAAATTTTTAAAATTTTAATATCATATTTAAATATTTTATTATAATTTAAAAATTATTTATGACATTTATCCTTTTTTTTAAATAAAAAACTTTTAATTATAACGAAAATTAGCCTAATTAGTAATTTGAGAATTGTTTTCTTTATCAGTCAAGATTTTAATTTTTGTAGAAGCACTTCAGAAGTAAAATCCTAAATGCATTAAGTAGACTCAAGAAAATGTGTCTTTAAGATTACGCAAAAAAAATTAGATCTGAACAAAATCCTAGAAACTCCTTACCATATTAAGATCTCTTTTTCTTTCCATCAAATGGAAAGATAGACAGTTCTAATTAGATTATTTCCAATCAAAAGCATCAGAATTTCCTTCAATTAGTAATGTTTTCCTTACTTTTTCACGGTCAATTTCTTCTCTGTAGTTAATCTATACCAGTATATAATTAACCATATACTGAGGTCATGATGGATTTGTTTGGTTTATGAATTAAAGAATTTGTGTTTTTTTTTTTTTCATCTTGTTCTTAAGTTAGGAAAAGGATGAACTACTTGATTAATTGAAGCATAACAGAACTTTTAAATTATAATTATGTGAAGAAAATTACTTTAGATTTTGACTTTTTTTTGTCAGTAATTAGTGTATACTAGGAGGAGTTGAGAACAAGGGTAATAATAGTTCGAATCGAATTAAATTTGATTCGATTTTTTTGGATATTACTTAATATTATAAAATTTTAAAATTCAATCCAAATTTAAATCGAATATTCATTTTATCCGAAGCGAATCAAACTAAATTTTACCAGTTTTGTTCAGTTTTTTTATTTTTAAATTTTAATTTTTTTAGTTTTTATATATTATTTTAATATAAAATTTAATATATTTAAACATATTTTGATATAAAATTATTTTTTATTTTTTAAAATTTTAAAAAATATGTAAAAACTAAAATATATATAATTCGGTTTGATTTGAATTTTTTTTTTCACTTCTTAATCCAAAATTTAATCTGTATCTAATATATGTATTTAATATCCAAACTTTATTTAAATCAAATAAGAAAAAAAAATAAATTCAAACCAAACCAGTTATAATTTTGAATCAATTTTTTATTTTCTTGATTATTTTTTCTCCATCAAATTTGGTGACTATAAATTTCTTGTGCTTGTAATACTGATTGTTGTTGCATTAATGTTACCGTTAAAGTTATATCGATGACGGTCATTGTTATCATCAAAAAGAATTATGCTTAGTTTGTACCCAAAAAAGAAGTTAATACTTAGTTGTGGCGGTCATGCAGGTAGACAAGTAAGACAAGTAGTAAATAAATCAACATCCTTAGGGCTTAATCAGAAAGAACAAAAACATAACTCTCTTAAGGCCCTGAGTGGCAAGTTGTGAGCTTTCCCCACACGACCTTGACTTAGTGAAATTCGTAACCAACGGGCTTTAATGGGAAAATGGGTTTTATTTAAACCCTAAGCTGCCGAAGATCATCACATTCTACAGCCACATAAACGCCTCGTAGCAGTACTAGAAAGCACGACAATGAAGGCCAATTCTAGGCTGATAATTTTCATTTTTATCTCTGCCCTCCTACTTTTTCATGGCAGCCGCAGAGTCAAGGCCACTGAACCTGTTTCTGTGTCTTCCTTATCCAAACTTTCTCCCCATGACTTTCCACACAAGCCCAGGGTAGTGTCCAAGAGGATTGATGATAGGAAACCACCGCCAACTCCAATATTCAATCAACAGCGTAAACATTTTCCTGTGATCCCTGCCAGTCCACCACGGAGGCACGCTCATCGTTAGCTCCTCCAACGTCAGCAGCAGCTCTCCAACCGCCTCCTATGACAACTTAGTAGTAATTCTGGTGAACAAAATATATAGTATTAATATATTATGGCTGCTATTACTGCCAATATTAAAGATTCAAGTATGTTTATATTTGATATTGTACTTGTGGGCATACTTTTTCTCAAAGTTTTGGCTCACTCGTTGGGATTACCCATCAAAAATATCATTTCTCTTTTCAATTTCTCTTACAATTGAGTCCTTTATTTGGAACAAATCTAACTTATTAATTGAAGTAGGTTTCCTTCTTTTCTTTTCTTTTGGGTTGATTGAAGATGTGAACGATCCGTTATATAGACTCACAAATTCGGGAACCAATCTTTGGTTACGAAATTAAAGTCAAGGTCTTCTCATCTAAACCGAATAATCGATAGTCCAATGAGGAACCCTTCGAGGAAGTTTCAGTATCTGAATTGAACCTAAAAGCTTTTATTTCTAATCCACTGCCCATTTCTTACGATTTGAATCACAATTGAGTCAAGTGTCCACACTGTAAAGCTTTTTCCAATTGACTTGTTTTCTTTTGTAGATAAAGGGAAATACAAACGTTTAATTACCACATAAATTAGTCTAATCCGCAAGGAGAAAATTTTTTTTTCTTTCTTAACAATCAAGATTCGATTTTTTGTGAAATATTAGATCTGAACAAAATCTGAAAACACCTATAACCGTATTAAGATTTCGTTTCTTTTTACTGAATGGATATTTCTAACTAGATTATTTCCATCAAAACATCAGAATTTCATTGAATTAGTAACGTTTTCCTCACTTTTTCACGGTTATTTTCTTCTCTGTAATCTCTCTATTCCGGTGTATATATAATTAACCATGTACTGAGGTTCACGATGAAATTGTTTGGTTTATGAAGAACTTGTGTTTTTTTTTTTTCCTTTTTTCATCTTGTTCTTAATTAAGTTTGGGAAAGGATTAACTATTTGATTAATTGAAGCATAACACAATATCAGAACTTCTTTTAAATTATAATTATGTGAAGAAAATTATTTTAAATTATGATTATACCTAGCTAACACTGTAACTTTTAGTAGAAGTGAATTTAAACATGGTATCATAACTTTTTTAATTAAGTTTAAACTTTTTTTTACGGCCTCTTCGTTTTTTCAGAACTTAAATTATATATCGAAAATTGAAGTGCAATATATACCTTGCTATATATATAATTTAAGGGGTAAAATATTTAATGGCAACAAATTTTGAGATTAATTCTATTAGTTTATATAGTCACTTTTAAAAAATAACATTCAACAGATCTCAAAATTTATAATTAGACATGATAATTCATGTATCCGTATATATAAAATATGATAATTTGTATATTCATATTATATTTTATATAGAAATTATATATTACAGTTAGTATGAATAAAAATATTTTTTTTATTTTATTAAATTTATATATAATTTTTGTTAAAATTTTAAATCATATCATATTCATGTCATTTTTTTTATCATTTTTATATCATATTTTAGATTGTCAGATCTATTTTTAATTTCTTTCTATATTCTCATACCATTCTCCTAATGAGTGATGGTAGTTTTAATTTCTTTAAACTCAATCAGCTGAAGTTGTTAAACCGGACTTCTAAAAAAAAGAAAAAAAGTTAGAATGCTAGTAAATTAGTATTGTAATTGAATAAATATGCTGTAACAAGGATCGAGTAATTGCTTTGATTTCCTACCAAAAAAAGTAATTGCTCTGATAAAAATTATAAACCAAAAATAAATGAAACATTCAATTAATTTCACTATTATATCTACTCACCCCCAGAAATTTTACAAATATTTTATCTTTCATGCACTTTGAGATGGGATTCCAAGATATATCTTATTTTCTATCAAATCGAAATTAGCAATAAAAAATTTAAACAGATCATTGGAACACTTTTACATAAAATTAAAGCAATTTTTTTTTAATCATTTATAATGAAGGACTACAGTGGAATATCAATTACTGAAGATCATAATAATTACTGACCAATTAATGGAAATATTTTCATGATTTTAATATTCATCTGAAGATAAAATTGCTCACTTATAGCACTTTAATTAACCAACAGAAAAGTTACCTGATCTGAGATTACATAAAAATTAAATTACAACCCGAAAGAAAGTTTTCCTAAACGAAGCTAGAATTACCTGGAAAAAAAAAAGGTAAAAGTGCCTGCCTTTATTTGAAAGGCTTATAAATATAAGCTAGAATTGATTAAGCTAAGTTGACAGGAATGATCTCCATGGTGGTGACCAAAAGGAAGAAGCTTGACAGGAGGAGCTTTGATTTTTAAGGTGGGATGATGGGAGCCGGTGTTGGAACTCATCGAATTGGCAAATTATGATTATGATGAAGGGCGTGGCTGGATGGAGATGGTGGAGTACAGTAAATAGTAAAATTATGATGCGAAGGAAGATTGCCCTTAGGGGGAGGCGGTGGTGATTTGTCAATTTCCCGGTTAGACACTACAATGAACTTGTGCAGAAGGTGACGATGAGAAGGAATTGAATTGAAAGAAGATCTTGAAACAGCTTGACTTTGCGAAAGGAGGCCATGGATCAATACTAAAGTTAGCAGCAAAGAATTGGCATTCATGATGCTAAATTGGAAACTAATGAAGTTAGATCTAAGAATTGGCATCCATTTATATTGACACTTTAACGCGTAAGGCAGTATATCATTTATAATTTTAGAATTATTTAATTATAATAAAAGTTATATAAAGATTTATTGTTTATAAATGTGAATTTCATATATAATTTTGATAAGTCACACATAATTTTAAATTATAATTTATTAATTATATATTATAGATGAAATACTCCCTAATGGATAATAAGTGTATATTGGGTTTAAATTAGGTAATGAAATCAAGGTCGTATGAAGCCAAATTATTGTAGATTTTTTTTTGCCGGTAATTAGTGTAGACTGGAGGGAGCTGAGAATGTCAAATTCGGCGATGAAATTTCTTATGCTTGTAATAGTGATTGTTGTAATAACGTATAAATCTATAAATCTATAGTTAAACTTAATAAAAAAAGTCATTAATAATTTTTGTTAAGTAAGTGTGATTTGTCATATAATAAATCTATCTTTTTAAGGAGCTTTTAAGTTTGACTAAGAGTCGTTAAAAGAATAAACTTTTATCTATTAATCAGAACAGAGTTCAAAAATTCAATTATATATGAGGAAGGTTACAACACCCTTACATGCTCATCCAAATGACAGTACCATTTTATTTTAAATTATCCTAAGATCTTAATTCTAATGGTCTTAAATTTTAATGTTGAATATTGAAAATAATTTTTAAAATTTTTCATCAATCTGGTAGAATTCTTAAAAAAGTTTCCTCCCCTTAAAAGTATTCAAAAATCCCATTCGTTTTCTTGAATAAACTTCGTTATTGAAAAAAATTTAATCATTTTTTTATTTTGGTTTGAAAATATATCTAATTATTTCAATATCTGGATCAAATTAAAAATATCTTCACACCTAAAAATTTCTTAGATAATCATGATTACTAAAAATTTCATCTTCAAAATTTATTTTTTTTATTTTGCAAGTTTTATATCTAAATTTTTTATCATTTGAGTCTATTAAGAGAAAAAAAACTCTTGTTAGTTTCCTAATCTTTGAAAGAAAATAATATGCAATTATTTTTTGAAGCTTCATTTAAATTCTTTTACCATTTTAGACAAATTTAAAGAAATTTCTCTCTTAAAGATTTTTTAGAAAATTTACCATTTAAAATTTATAAAAATCTCATCCTTGGATAATTGTCAAATATTTTCAACCAAAATTTTTTCTTTGGAAAATAATACAATTACTTTTATTGAAATTTCATCTAAATTATTATATCATTTAAGACAAATTTAGAGAAATTTCTCACCTAGAGATTTCTTAGAAAATTTATTATTTGAAATTTCTAATAATCTCATCCTTAAGTAAGTAGTATTTAAATTCCAAAATTATGTTTTTTATTTTATTTTTTAAAATTAAAAATAAATATTAATTATTATTATTAAAAATTTTATTCTAAATTATTTCACCATTTAGAATAAAATTAAAAAAATTTCTCATCTAAAAATTTTATAGAAACTAACTTTTTACAATTTTTAAAAATTTTATCATTGGATAATGAGTATTTATTATCAAAAAAAATTGTTAATGTTTTATTTTGTTTTATATTTTCTCTTCTGCTCTAATTTTTTTTAAAATTTAATCATACAAAAATACTTTAAAAATAAATAAATCACAAATTAAAAAAATCAAAACAGAAAAATGGCTTAACTTGGCTTGAGTCAAGGATTGAGACATTGGTCAAAAGTGGGTCAAACGCTTAGGTAGGACCTCTTACTTGCAAAACGTGCGAATCCTAGGTTGAATTGAATGCCAAAACGACATCATTTGAGTGTAGTATAAAAGGGTAAAAATTTTTTTTTTCTCAGATCTCTTCTTCTCCCTCTCTCTCTTCCTTTCTTTTCTCTTCCTCTCTCTATGGAAACCTATGAACAACCGGATAGACATTTATCGATTTCTGGAATTGGTCATCAGAAACTAGGTATCTTCACCAGTTTTTGGATTTTTTGCTGGAATACCATCAAAAAATTCAATCTTTGCTGGAATCTTTAATTGGATTCTGAAAACTCATCGAAAAATTCAAACTTCATCAGAATCTTCACCGGAAACTGAAAAAGTCAGTTGAAATCTAAAAATTTCGTGGAAAAATTCCATCAAAAACTGGGATTTTCAGAAAAATTTTCCCTGAAAAAACTTGCAAAGCTTCTTTTTCAACCAAAAAATTTTCCTAAAATTTTTGTATTCTCTGGCTGCCTTTGTATTTTTCTCTCTGATAATCTGTATGCTTCTGATTTCTCTGTGTAGGTCTATGTTTATATAATTTAAATCTTGAGAACCCTAAACCAAAAAGGGTTTTAATTTTTTTAAAATTTCAATTCCAAAGTTTTAAGTTAAATTCAAACTCTTCAACCCAACTCAAACTCTTTAATCTAAACAAACAGATTTTATACAAATTCAACCTCTTGATTTTTTCATTTTTTAGTTTTTTTATTTTTTATTTTTATTATAAAAAACAATTAAAACGCCGTACAGATGGGGATGTCCATAATTGTTGTTGCATTAATGTTTTACTACCGATAAAGATATATCGATAAGGGTCATTATTAGCATAAAAAAGAGTTATGCTTAGTTTGTAACCAAAAAAAAAGTTAGTACTTAGTGGTGGCGGTCATGAAGGTAGACAAGGAAAGACAAGCTGTAAACAAATCAACATCCTTGAGGCTTAATCAGAAAGAACAAAAACATAACTCTCTTAGGGGCGTAAGTGGCTAGTTGTGAGCTTTCCCCACACGACCTTGACTTAGTCGAATTCGTAACCAACGGGCTTTAATGGGAAAATGGGTTTTATTTAAACCCTAAGCTGCCGAAGATCATCACATTCTACAGCTACATAAATGCCTCGTAGCAGTTCGAGAAAGCACGACAATGAAGGCCAATTCTAGGCTGATAATTTTCATTTTTATCTCTGCCCTCCTACTTTTTCATGGCAGCCGCAGAGTCAAGGCCACTGAACCTGTTTCTGTGTCTCCCTTATTCAAACTTTCTCCCCATGACTTCCATACAAGCCCAGGGTAGTGTCCAAGAGGCTTTATGATAGGAAACGACCACCACCAAGTCCAAAATCCAATACACCGCCTAAACCTTTACCTGAGATCCTTCCCAGTCCACCATGGCAGGCACGCTCATCGTTAGCTCCTCCAACGCCAGCATCAGCTCTCCCACAGCCTCCTATGACAACTTAGTAGTAATTCTGGTGAACAATATATATATTATTGCTGCTATTACTGCCAATATTAAAGCTTCAAGTATGTTTATATTTAATGTTGTACTTATGGGCATACTCTCTCTCAAAGTTTTGGCTCACTCGTTGGGATTACCCATCAAAAATATCATTTCTCTTTTCAGTCCTTTATTTTATGAAATTAATTATATATAATTCTCATTCACAAAAATTCTACTATTATTTTCTAAAAGATTTCATATTAAGTATATGATTGTCGAATTTGAATGTTATCTTTTAAAAATCATTATATGAATTAATTTTATTATTATTTTTTATAAGATATCATATTAAGAATGTGATTTTCGAATTTGAATGCTATTTCTTAAAAGTTATTACATAAATTAACTAAGTTAAATTTATATTACTAAAGACAAGATGATTTTGTTAATAAAAGAAAAAAAAATTTTTAAAAATCATATTCAGGCGTAAGCAAACTAAGCCTAACAGACTTCCACTAGGAAAGAGAGCCAAATATATATAACAAACCCAAATTGACCAAAAAAATACCAAACCCTACAATTTCAAAGACGCACAAAGGGCAGCCATGACAGCCCAAACTTCATCGAAAGAGCCTCAATAATAGGCTAAAAGCCGTTAACGACATGACTGATTCCTTACCTAATAGTCAGTACGCTGATCTTGCTTGAACATATATATATTGCATAGCAGGAAGCTAATTAAGAAACTAAACATAGTTTAATGATTAATGTAATAATTATCTACATAATATATATGCTCTATTCATTATTATAATTACTTATTTATTTTAATATTATTTTTATTATTAAACAAAAAAAATTCTAATATAAAAATTATGATTTTGCATGTTAATCATCCACTTGCGGTCCATGACATGGTAATGCTGTCAACAAAGTCAACGAAATCACACAAGACTACGTACCTCATGAAGTTTTCAAGCAAAATGATTCATGCAAAACTCATGGCTAGCAATGTGACTGTTGATATTTGAACAGTATCTAACGTGCTGATTAAAATCATGAGAAAGTCTTCTTTGCAATAATAAAACAATATATAAGTAAAGACTAAAGACTTTTTAAACATTAATATTTATTATTCCATAATTATTCTTAATTTCGTACAACAACAATAATTTGAGCCTTTGTTGTAATTAATATATGCTTAATTTCTCTAACAATTTTATGAGCTAAGAGCGAAGGTATGTTGATTTTGGTTTTAATTTGATTTGGATCAAATATAGAGAATGCCGTTACATTTTGCTAAATCTTATAAACCGTGATTAATTTTGAATTTAGGTCATCCCAAAATTTGGATAGTTGTTTTTGTAATTAAAGTTGGGTACCTTTTCTTATCTTTATTTCACTAGACTAGCAATAGTGAAATTCACATTGCATAGATTGGGGTCAGAGTTTGCTTCTTTTACTTTGTTCAACGAGTTAATAGTATTTGCAATCTCTCAACTTTGAGTCAAATTTTATTATAATTTTAATTTTAAAAAAGTTTTAATTCTAATTATCTAAAATTATCATATTTTAATCTTTCTATCATGAAACCATTTAAATTGACAATAAGTGTCAACTAACATCATATGAATGGCATCAACGGATATTTCACATGATAAAAGATGGACTAAAACAAAATTTATTCAAAGTTTAAGGACCAATAATGTTACTATTTAAAAAATTTTAAATTTCACATTTTTTTATAAAATATTGACTTTAAAATAATATTTTTATATTGTTATTGTAATATGATTTACATTTCATTATCTCATCATCTATTTGAATAAAATTTGTTAAGGTGATCATATAGGATACAATTTAAAAAAGTTTAATGACTAAATTGAAACAAATTAAAATTTGATGAACTAAATGGGAAAAGGGTATAAATTTAGTGACTATCCGTAAAATTTACGCAATGGCAGCCACTTGACTCACATTTGAACTTTTTTGTTTAATTTAACAAAATTTACTAAATTGGGGTCCTAATCTATGAAAGATTGTGCAAACACAAGTGGGGTAAATCAGTCATTTTGAAAAGAGGCTTGCACCAGTTTCTTCCTGTAAAATCTAGATTATTGTAATGGAGTTTGAAGGGCCCACAACTCAATTAATTCGGGAGCCTCCTCTCTAGTGGGCTGCCACGTTCTTTCTTCCACTCTTTTATGTCTCTTTTTAATTTAAAGGAGAAGGGTTTTTATTTAAACAAAATTAGGAAATACTTTTGTCTTGTAAATTGTGTTTAATGATGATTTTCACTACTTACAAAAGAATCATTTATCATTTTATCATCATTATCAACTATCCATTTTTTTATAAAAAATACAACAGTTTAAAGATAAAAAAAATTAGAAATATTAAAATTTTAATTTTAATTAAATATTATTTTTTAAAATATATAAACCAATTAAATCACATTTAAAATTCATAAATCTTCCATATAACAAGTCATGATTGCCAACATGATCTTTATTGTATAATATCTTCCTTGGATATGTGTGTTAATTTGAACAAGTTTTTTTTTTTTTTTTTTTTTTTGTGTTCCTCAACTAAAAATTATATAAACCACAATTCTCATTTGATTCTATTTTTTTTTTCTTTTATTGAGATACTTTTAAAAAAAATAAGGAAGGATTTTATGCTAGAATGAAATTCATAATAACTCAAATTAATTTGTTTATTAATTATTATTTTTTAAAATTAAAATTCAAAGGACTTCTCATTTCTAAAATTTTTTTAATATATAATAAATAAATAAATTATTATTTTAAATTAAAATACACTCAATAATTTTTTGAATATTTCAACCCAAATTTCATTAATATTACTATATATATTTCACCGTAATTTTTTTATTTCAAATTACAATCTTTTATTTATGTATAAAAATTATAATAATTCAAAATTTGTTCTTAAAAAGACATTTTTCTTTATTTTATTAAACAAGTATTTATTTTTTAACACAATAAAAATAAAAATAGCTATATTAGATTAGATTATAGGAAATTTACCGAACTTCTTTATCTGTCTTTCTTCTTTCCATGTATGAAGTCAGCTCATAGCTTAGCAGTCATTCATTCATACACCAATTCTCTCAAAAACAAATTTCCCCACATTTCTTTTGGTGATAATCCTTTTCAACAAAAACCATCCACAAAAAAGAAGAACAAAAAAAAAAAAGAGAAAGAAATGTTTCAATTTCTCTAAAACGACACTCCTTCTCTAACCGACAGCGCAGTTTCCGCTTCCCTCTTCATCGACGGCATGCACCTCTTCATCTTCCCTTTCCCTCCTTCACATCCCATAGAAGAAAAGAAAAAAAGCCGTTGACATTTTTTTTTTTTTTGGGCTTAACTCAGACTCCAATTTGTTGAAAGAAGAAAGATAGTGGGTGATAAATGGATCAAGGGATACTTGATGATATTATAAATCGGCTTTTGGAAGTTCGGGGTCGACCAGGGAAACAAGTGCAGCTATCGGAATCGGAGATCCGACAACTTTGTACGGTTTCTAGAGAGATTTTCTTACAACAACCTAATTTGTTGGAACTTGAAGCACCCATCAAGATTTGTGGTATTATTCACTTATTTTTCTTAAATACCCATTTTTTGTTTATGGTTTTTTGATGACCCATATGCTTATTTTGATTTGTTTTGGTGATTTGAAGTTTAATTTGGCTCTAAGGTCAATATCATGAGAGCTACAGTTTTCGTTTGTAGCTTAATTATAACTATTTATGATTCTCTTTTACTATCCGGGATTTGCAGTTGCTTGATGATTACTGATTCATCTGTTTTTTGCTATTAGCTTAGGTTTTTTTATTTGTGTTTTATTTGCTTTGACTTGGAATATAGTAAGTTAATCTTGCATGAATTCGTTTACAAAGTCTTTCAGAGTTGTAAAAATCCTACCTTTTTTATGTTAAAAAGCCCTAATAATGTATGCTCTAGGTGTGGGTTGCTTGTGTAATTCTGGATGGTTATTGGGTTATTAGGTAAAACCAAGTTTGTTTCTGATGGACTTATCAAATGGTGTTTTAATTTGTTGGTTTGTTAATGGCTGTGTGGCTTCATCTCTCAGTGTGGAGTGTATTGTGTTCATTTCCTAAAATTCAGATGGATGACCTGGTTTTGCTGTGGTCTTTTGGTTGCTTAGTTTGGAGAAGGTTTTGTTCATCTTTTAACAAGTTAGTGCGAAATGCTATGGTGATTGGCAGTCTTGCATGTTTCATTTTGTTGCATTGAATGAATTTGCAGTATGAGTTTAGATCAGAGTGTTGAATTCAGAATAAGACTTGTTTGCTCTTTTGATTCCAGAGTTGTTGTCTGTTTAGTTTGTGGTCTTGGAATGATTATATATGGGCATGTGACAATGACATTGTATTTTCTTACACACCTAGACATGCATCTTTTTCCATAAACAACTCTTTTTGTTAAGCCTATGACTTGAATTGCTTAATGTTTTGTTCAGCTTTCTGGTAATTTCATATCCTTGAATACCGATCTAGTCAGTTTTCTCATTTATGCTATATTAATTTCTTGCAACCACATTTCTTTTAATTACTTGTGACAATGCACATGTTACATGTAGCTTGCTAGTTATTCCTCTCCCTTCAATGATCTATCTGCTTGCCCCATTCTGCCTTTTGTTTTGGTGGGGGAATTGGGATTTTAAGTGTCTTGGGTGTATGAATTTTCTGGAAATTCTATCGAACAGTTCGTCCAATACTGGATTTTTTAGAAATTTTGCATGAGTGTTTACTTGATGATCTACTTTTGTCATGCTTGCTGTTTACTAAAAATTTTGTGATGTGGTTTAGTCGATAAACCTGACATTTACTTCATGTTCTGATTGTCTTTTGTCCCAAGAGCTCTTTTATTATTAACTAGAAGTCTAGAATGTTTTGCTGCTTGTTTACTTGCTGAATTTGATGCATAACAACTTAGATAATCCTTGATGTTTGATTCTTGGATCTTCCGCACTAAAACGCTACTGATTTGGCTCTCGATATGTAATAATTTTCCACTGGTGTAGCATAAACACTTTACAGGACTACCTGATTGGAGATAATGCTATGGATTGAATATCTACATTACATATGTGCCTCTTTTACACACATTATAAAGGGAACTTTTTACTACATCTCTGCCGATATTTCAGACATGTGGAGTGCTTGCATTACTTTTGAAACAAACACATATGTGTGCATTATATGCCATTTTTAAAATTTTAAACCAAGATAACATCACAACATTATCCATTGTAGGACAGCATAATCATGAAAATTAATTGATTTAACAAAATTACTTGAAATTGACTTATGTGCAGCACAGTCATTCTACAAGTGTTATTAATACATGAGAGCATTTTGGGAAAAGCATTTTCATCATATTAGTTGTAATTTCAGACTTTTTTTTTTAAATAATTCTTTTCCTTACAAGTAGGGAAGACATCTGATTTTTTTTTTTTCCTGTGAAATCTGTTAATGACATTCAGGTGATATTCATGGTCAATATTCTGATCTTTTAAGGCTTTTTGAGTATGGTGGTTTGCCTCCAAATGCCAACTACTTGTTTTTGGGGGATTACGTTGATCGAGGCAAGCAAAGTCTGGAGACAATATGTCTTCTTCTTGCTTACAAGATAAAATACCCTGAAAATTTTTTCCTCTTGAGGGGTAACCATGAATGTGCTTCCATAAACCGCATATACGGTTTCTATGATGAGTGTAAAAGAAGATTTAATGTTAGGATTTGGAGGACATTCACAGAGTGTTTTAACTGCCTACCAGTGGCAGCACTAATTGATGAGAAGATTCTATGCATGCATGGAGGCCTTTCTCCTGATCTGAATAATTTGGATCAGATTAGAAATTTACAACGCCCAACTGACGTACCAGACACAGGTTTGCTCTGTGATCTTCTGTGGTCAGATCCCAGTAAAGATGCTCAAGGTTGGGGAATGAACGACAGGGGAGTTTCATATACTTTTGCTCCTGACAAAGTGTCAGAGTTTCTACAAAATCATGACTTAGATCTCATTTGCCGTGCCCACCAGGTTTTACTTGTTCTAGCTGCTCACTTTCTGTTTCACATATTCTTGTTCATATCCTCTGTTGTTAGTCAGGTTGTAGAAGAATGTATCAGCAGGAGCCAGTGCACATTTCATTTGGTGTAGCTGGTTTTATTCTGAAACTTATGAGTATTTTATGCCATGCTATGCAATTACTTTTATTCTTAGTTTCCAACAGGTCTTGAACTTTTGACATTGCCTTCTTGGAATGTCATACTTTTTCACTGTGTTACAAACAGCAGTTTCTTCTGTAATTGGTTTTAGCTACTGTTGATACATTCTCAACAGTAACTTTTAATCACAGAGGGTGCGATTGCGAGCTTAACTACTTTTGCTTTTGTTTAGGAATTTACTAATATATTATGTGCAGGTTGTGGAGGATGGCTATGAGTTCTTTGCCAACCGACAACTTGTAACTATATTTTCAGCACCCAATTATTGTGGGGAGTTTGATAATGCTGGAGCCATGATGAGTGTGGATGAGACTTTGATGTGCTCCTTTCAAATATTAAAACCTGCAGATAAGAAGTCAAAGTTTAACTTAGGGAGCACAACCACAGCCAAACCTGGGAACCCTTCAACAGGTGTCTTTGGGAGCACAACCACAGCAAAGCCTGGAAACACTCCAGGTGGAGTCAAGGTAAATGCCATAGTAGATCTTCAATTACGTAAGTCAACCAATGGAATATAGGCACTGAGTGCGTGATGTTTGGCATCACTTATGGTTCTCACATTGTATCTTCCAATATTGGTATTACCTTACAAGAAATCATTAAATACATTTCATTTTTGTTCAGGACTATAAGTTATTATTTTCTTGGCTTTGTATTAGAGTTGTTGCAGATGTGACAAAGTCTTATCTATAGTTGGTTAAATTGAATTTAACTTTATGTCAGTTTTAGTATCTGCTTTTGTTTTATTTTGATCTTTAAACGATGATATTGTCATCATTTGTTAAAGTAATTCAGTATGTTTGTGAATAGATGATTGTGATGTTGGTACAAATTGATAAAGTAATCGTTTCAAAAAATGGGGTAGAGTTCTACTTTGGTGTAATCATAATCTTTTGCAGTAATTCTCAGTGGTAGTGTCACTGTGGTGGAAGTGATAAACTAATTTTTATGGCATTTTGTGGGTCCTAGACGTTGTTAGTAAATGAATGGCGTGCTGGGTAGAGGTTAGGTTGTTTTGGTACGAGTGTAGCATGTGGAGATGTTAATGGTCTATGCATGTTGCTATAGGTATTGGCTAAGCTCTAATTCCATTTGTACTTAGTTGTCTGAAGTCTGAACCTTTATCCCATTTTAGCTCTGGCCCCTAAGCATAGGACTATTCTGTTGGAATCTGTTTCGATTAGACTTCAGCTCCAGTTTGGGTTTGGAATTCAATTCATAGTTTCATACCTAAACCCTGTTATGCTTGTATGGTTTCAGGTTGTTCTGGGGTTTTTGCATCAATACTGAAACCTTAATATCAGAACATTTCTTTAGCAAGGATTACTGATTACTTAGATTAGCATTGAAGCATTCCTCATATTCATTTGAAGTGCTTATCATATAACACATATTAACACATTATTTTTCTGATTCAGTCTAAAAGTTCTCCTTTTGCTTTTGGCGTTATTTGCCTGGGAAATAAATTACTTTGGGTTTAATGCTGAATATAGTTAAAGTCCAAGAATTATATTCTTGTTGCAGATTCATTGATACAATATTAGTACTGCTTCTGCTAAGTAGAGGAGATTAGGATACAGATAAAATGAGGGGAAATGATTGAATGTGCAACTCTTTGGATACCTTTTACTATAATAACAACCAAAACAGTTTGTGGTTTGCTGCATATTTCATTTCTTTTTTCTTTTTTTTTTGTCAATTTTTTTCCTCTTATTTTGGAACTTTTAAGTAGGAAATAGGAAAGAAGTATTCTTGAGATTACTAGTTTTGCATCATCTGCTTGTATGTAGTATACACTAAAAGTATTAAAAAAGTTATCATCTTACTAGACTACTTTGAATCATCTGATTTTATGTGTTATATGCAAAGTGCCAAGGCTCCATTTGGTTGATGCTTTTACTATTTGTTTTTTGCTTTTCTCAATAGAAAGTGACAAGAAAAAAATGAACTGCAAATCAAGGGACAAAAATCAAAAAGCAAAGAGCAAAAGCACTAGCCAAAGGGAGCCTAAATAAGTTTTAACTTTTCCTATTATTTCTGCAGGTGGCATGTACTAAGTGCATTCAACTTTTGCTAACTTCCCTAATTGTTTTCTATTTCATTGCAGTCATTCCTTGGTACAAAGGTATGAAAGCAGCATATGCAGGATAGAAGCCAGAGCCCGGTTACACAACGAACACATGCGAATTGCAGTTAAGAAAACTTAAGGTCCTTTTGATTTCAATATAATATGCTCAAATTGTAAAAAATGGAAGAGAAAAATCATTAGAAACTAATGAAGAAGATTGTTTCTCTGATATAAATTTGGGTTTGAAGGTAGAAGGTTGTAATTTCCTTCTCTTCCTCCTTGTACACTAATAGCTGCTACAGTTGCTGCTATGAATTTATTAGCTTGTTGAGGTTAAGGTTTCGCTCATTCTGCTCTGAGACCATGAAGTGTGTCAGAACAGTTAATGGCCTTATTCTTGGTGATTTCAGGGACAGCAAAATGAATTTGGTACAATTCTCATGCTTCATTTCTCTGAAACTTTTTCTATTTCATACAATCTGGTAATTGAAGATGTTGCTGCTGATAAACTTGAAAAACTGTCAAAATCTTTGGATTGTTGCATGCTGCAACAGTAAAATACTTGCATGCACAAGTATACAAGCCTTTGATCATTCCATTTATGTATTTTTGTGAAGTTGAAAGTTTTAAGATTGAATCATTGTCATTGGAAACGTTGGCAACCAAAACTTTTGCAAAATTGAACGACAGTCTAGAGGGAATGATTGAAAACCAAGCATTTTGCTTCTTGTGTGCCTAAAAAAGGATTATTTTTTCTGTTAATGAATCTTTCATCATTTTCTTTTATGAAGATCCATGTCTAAATAAAATGTTCAGAACAATGGTTTCTTATGGAAAGCAAAAAAAGAAGACTTGAGAACAATGGAAAATCCATATCCAATTCCAAGGTTTACAATTTAGCAGTTTAAACTTGATATTTCTTCTTGAAGATATAGAATTAAATTTGAGAATTAAATTATTTTTCCTTGTGTAATTCAAAATCTTTATGCACATTCATTCATCAAAAAGAAAACCCAATTTCATTTTTAAAAAAAAAGTCAAACCAATTGGCTTCAGGTAGGTTCACAAGTTCAAGTTTGATCATTGGGTCCAAGAAAAATTCACTTCTTCCGCATCATCTTTTAATTGTTTCAACCCTGGCTGTTTTTATTTTAGCAGTTCAAAATCAAATTGAATTTCAATTCTTCCTATAGGAATTCGGTCCAAAAGTGAGTAGAGTTGGGTTTTTGATACAGACATATAATGATAGTGAAAATTTTTTAATTTTACAAGTAGATTAAAAAATTATTTTTCATTTTTCATTTTTTATTGTATTTTAAAAAATATATATGTTATCATACTTAAAAGTAAATCATAAAAAACAAAAAAAAAGAAGTCAAATATCTTACTTTTTTATTAATTATTTGAAGAGTTTTTCTTCTTTATTAAATTTCATATTTATTCACTGTTTAATGGCATCAACTTTTTTTTCTTATATATTAACTGATTTGTTTCTCAATTATTGCTACTATTATATCTTTATCATAGCAAATCATATACAATAATAGTATGATTAAGCCAACACAAGTTGTTTCAAACCCTTCTACATAAAATGGATATGTTATGGCCATTCATTCAAACCAATTCTATATATTTTAAATTTTTTTGCAAGCTGTTTTTATCCAAATATAATTTTGATAAAAAAAAAAAAGACTTTTTGTTTATAATAAAAAAAAAAGAAATTTTGAAAAAAAAAATTTAAGCACCCATACATTTACTTTTTCGTTATTTATTTTTATTTTTTACTTGTTTTCAAAAGCTGGTAAAAGAATTTAAAAGAAATCAAATAAATTCTATTATATTTCTATCTATTAAAGTAGTATATTTTTTAATATCTGAAGAATATTTTATTATTAATGGGCCAATGAAAATTTTCTGTTTGTTTAATTTTTTTAATATTCTCACGTTGTTACCCTTCTAAGTCTGATATAATTCTGGAATCATCCCGAAGATTATAATAATTAAATCATATATTATATGGTTATTTACTCTTAATTTTTCATCAATTTGTTTCTTAAAATAAAATTGAAACTCTATGTTCCACACTCTTCTGTGATAAGTTATAAATTAAAGAATAAAAAAAATTTTGAGGAATTGGAAGAAGAGAATATTCCCATCCCATGCTTTTAGCTGTCCTCATCTATGTTGGAAAACTTTAATAAATTGTATATAGATTGCAATTTGCCATTTTTTTTTATTATTGAATCCCTTGCTAATCAGAATTTTTTTTTTTTTCACTTGTTTGCAAAATGATCTTGAGGAGAAAGGAATTTTGTCATTAATTTTTCATTTTGATTAACTTTCAATGTGATAAATTGAAAGATTTCGATTTTTTTTTTACGTAAAAAAATTTTTTTTTTATCATGATTAAGTTAAAGAGAAAATATTGGATACCAAAAAAATGGTTTGAAGAAGTGACTTTTTTTTTTAATCAACTATTATTTTGTAGGAAAAAAACTTTTAACTTCAACTATTTTTTAATTTGGAAAAAATGAGATTTAATTTTAATCTTTGAAGAAGAAAATTATGCTTTATCAACTAAATCAAATATTCGAATGTTTGAATTGATTATAAGTTTTTTTTAAATTAATTAAGTGATATTTGCATGGAATTTATCTCATCTACTCTTTTTCTATCTTTTTATTTTGAGCCATAAATATTTATTTGAGTTTTTTTTTTTTTTTGGTCAAGTAAAATTTAAGACTATGAAAGATTAAAATTAAGATAAATCGTTAAGTTACAAGATAATTTATGAATTTTTTAAAATTTTTTGAATTTACAAATTAATCACTAATAAAAAATTAAAAAATTTTAAATTTAATTATTTTATATTTAAATTTTAAATTTTAACCCTTTACGTTAAGTCGTATCAACTTGTTTGAGTTTTTTCTACTCCAGAAAATAAGGTTTCGTGAAAGCTATTGATTTAAACGTGAACCTGAATTTGAGTCACTTTGATAGCTACTTGGGTAGCAATTTTCAAGCTCTCTCATCTAACAAAAAAGTCAAAGATGCTTCATACAATAAAAGCATATTCCAAACCCCGATAATTAAATCGAAAATTGCGTTGACGTACAGGTATAAGTGCAAGCACTTCTCTTTCCAGGCTTTATCTTTAATACTCCTCACCCTACGTTTTTAATTTTCTCAAAAATTTTTCCGAGAAAATTGGGTTCTAGAATCACTATATTTCAAACCCATATTCTAAGATTGAATTTCAATATGGAGATTTTTTTTAATAAAAATAGTCAAACCAATGAAATAAATTTCAATTGAATTTAAATTTAAAATTTAATTCAATTAATTTATTCAATTATTTTTAAAAAATAAAATTTAATAAATTTAAATTTTCAATTTCAATTACAACCTTTTTTATATATAAAAAAAATTAATTGAGCTTTGTAGTCAATAAATAACTAAGCAAAACATGGGGCAAGAACACACCCATGATTATATATTATTCATATAACTATTTTAATATACTTATTAAGCTAATTCTCATTTTCTTTATTATTGTTTGGTCAGAATTCCACTGATCTAAAACTCTCATTGTCCGACCTAACCTTAATAACTCCAAAACGTGTGAGCTCTACTGGATTTGTTTGTCCCAATCAAATCAAAAACAATACTATATATATTTATGAATAATAGTGTTGTTTAGGTAGAGGAGGATAGGGGTATTTTGAATTTCATATGTTGTCCTCCCAAGTTAGGTTACCTGTCCTGTCCAATGCCCACGTTGTCTCCCGCGATGGGATATCCATTGTTGAAATTGGAACAGGATTTAGGAAAAGAAATTAGCAAATGTTAAAATTAATGGACCGCCTCTATTGCCTAAGGTATGGGAAAATTGGTATCGGAAAAAATTCATTCTTGTTTTAGAAAGGAAAAACAAAAAAAATAAGATATTACAATCTTTTCACAAATAAAATGTACTTGTGAACTTTAATCATTTTAATTTAAACTTTTAACATATAAATTGTTACAATTGAATAGTTTAAAATTGGTCGAAAATCAAATTAAATTGACTCAAAAATTAATGATTACGAGTGCAATTCACCTATTATAGTAATTATGAATCGAGAATCAATTGAATTTGGATTCAAATTATTATTTTATCTTGATAATTTTAAATGTATGATTTTGCTCTAACTCAAATGTAATACATTTAATCATATCTTGAAATTTTTAAGAATTTGTTTACTTTATATTAGGGTCAAGAAAAAAATTTTAAAAATCTAAAAATAGATTTGAAATCACAATATTTGATTCGGATTGAATCAATTTTTTTTATTTGAATTAAATTTAAATATTAAATATTTATATTAAGTTTAGATCGAAGAAATTGAAAATTTTAAAAAAATTGAATTAAATCAAATTATATATATTTTTTAATTTTTATATATTTTTTAAATTTTTAAAAAATAAAATAATATTTTAGATTTAAATCTACTTAAACATATTAAAATTTTATATTAAAATAATATATATATTAAAAAATTAAAAATTAAAAATCAATAAATCAAAATGAACTGAATTAATAAAATTTAATTTTATTTGAATTTAAATCGAATCTTAAATTTTTATAATATTATATAATATTTTAAAAATTAAATCAAATTAATTCGAATAGAATGATACCATTCCTACTTCATATATCTTTAAAAAATAATACTGTTATAGGTACTCAATAATAAAAGTAATTTAAGCAAATAATCATGATATTTAGCGTGGATTTTGAGCCATTCCACCTATAAAGTTAATGTTGAAATACACAAACAAAAACGTGTCAGTAAGTACAAATAACGGTATACAATGTAGAATTCTTCGGGACTGACTGAGGAGTAAGGATGGCTTATCAAAGGTCAAAGAAAATGGCCTTTTTTTTTTTCTTTAACTTTCTTTCATGAGTTCCAGAAAGAGCAGCCCTACAATTTCAATATCAGAATTCTAATCTGCTGCCCCACAGACACGTCCACATCTGTAAGCAAATTTCAGGCACGCAAGCTCTTAAAAAACAGCATTGCATTGACAAATCCTCGAAAAATCATTTAGTGTAGTACAGAACCGAACCCTCCCTGGCTTACTTGTGGCTTGATCTCTGCTCCATTATTTTAAACTGTTTTTCAGTTTACAGTTTTAGGCCCTTTTCTTTTCTTTTTCATAAAACTTATTGTTTTACATGATTCATGAAAGACTTGTATAACTCAATTTGTGCATGGAAGAGCTTGCTTTTTCCCATCTCCAATATCTTCATTATTATTGGTTGGATGCATTAATTAAATTCAAATTTCATAAAATAGATGTCACTGAATTCAAATAAGAATAATGAAAATACTTTAGTTTTCTTTCTTTTTAAGTTTAATTCGACTTAAATTATGATTCATGACTGAAAAAAAAAAAGATTTTGGAACTTCACTATGAGCCAATTAAACTTCCAAAAATTTTGTAGCAAAATCAACGGCCAAGACAAAAGATCAGGAATATTGACAATGACCATGGTTGAGCCCTTGAACCACGAATAATTTGATTTATTCATAGATCTAAGAAAATATTTGAAGAAAAAGCTTTAGAGCATCACATGGGTAGGACCTAAATTTTGCAGGTGCGACATGGAGTAGGTGTAAGATTTGATGGAGTTGTTGTCTTTAAATAGTTAATGAGTGCTACTCTTTTATTGAGGAAGGTATAGGAATGAATCTTGAAAAAATACTACTCTTTTATTTGGCCATAAAATGAAAATAAAAATTTTATAAATATTGAGATTTAAATTTTAAATTTATTAAATATTATCTTTAAATGTAATTATATAAAATAATTTAATTAAATTTTAAATTTAGAGTTTAGTTACATGATGAAAAATAATTTTTTGGTATTTTATAAATTGCTTAATTCTTTATTCAGTTGAAAAATAAGAATAGAGAAAAAGATAATAGATATAAAGATTTGAATTTTATATCTGTTATTTATTACATTTTAAATGAAATTATATAAAATAATTGAATTAAATTTTGAGTTTAAAATTTAAGCTACAAGACTAAAAATAATTTCTTGTATTTTATAAATTAAATAATTCTTTCATCTTTAAATTTTGAAATTTCTAAATAAAATTTTTAATCTCTAATTATTGATATGTTCAATTAGAAACATGGGTTTGTATGTGCAATCCCATTAGCATCAAATATTTATTTGGATATCTTTAGTTTGGTTTCAAAAGTATTATTAAAATCATAAATTTTGAATTAAAATAAAATCAAAATTTCTCAATAATTTTAAAAAGCATGAATTTGCAAATTGAAATATGTGGAATTGGTGCACCTTTTCTTTAGCTCAAATAAAAAATACCCAAAATTTTCTCTCACAAACGAGCTGTGATAAACTGATAACTTATCAAACATGTTCTCCTATCCCATGTGAACACTTTACATTGTATCAACTACCTGATATGTTACTATACTGATCTACAAATTCATATCTTTTTTCTGCATGGAATCCTTCAGCTCTGTTTCATACCTAAGTGATTTTACCATTTAAAACTACAAATTGCCTTCAGATCTCACCACATTTGCATCTTTTTTAATTTTTAATTTTAATAATAAAAATTTAAATTCTATCAATTTCAAATAAAAAAATTTTAGACGTATTAAATCGATGCGAAGAATACAATTTTAGAAATTTCGAAAAAGAGAAATAGACCCAAAAAAATCATAAATACTTTAATTATATTATAAAAAATTAATTGAGAACATTTGTAAAGACTTCATACAAACTCATTTTTAGATTAGATTGATTTAATAAGCATAACATAAAGTTGTAACAAAATTAGATAATAAGATTTGAGAATTAAAAAAAAAAAGTATGTATTTATTTGCTTTCTCTTATACAAGCCCTGATGATAAGCATAGTATTCCAATTTTTTCTTTCATTAATTTCATCCACCTAGCATCTTAATTACACTTCAAATTTTGTGTAAAATTTAATGGTTTTAAATTTCAATTAATTCTCTTTTTTCACCTTAAATCTTAAATAATTTTATCTTATTTTCTTTGCATTAATATAAAGTCTCAGATTGAAAGTTTGACCATTTCTCATCAGTGTTACTCCAAACTTAATAGGTAAAGATTTATTGAATTCAGCGCTTAATTCAATTCATTCATAAAATTATTTTTAAAATTTAATAAATTTATATTTTAATATTTAATATTTATAATTTTTTTCTTTATCCTCATATTTCAACTAAAGACATCTTCTTCATATTAAGCACAGAGAAAAGGGAATAAACCAGGCATATGCTAAAGCCTGTCCCCCACTATATTGATTATTTAGCAGGCAAACTCCTCCCAATGACTTTGGTGGGTGGAAAAAGTAAAAAATTATTCAATTAAACCTCTCATTTCATATTAGTTACTTTTGTCAAATGTCGATATGGAAAGAATAGCCAGCTGCCAGTTCACAATTACATGCCTGATTAGAATTCTGCAGATTCCTTGAAAACCTCCATAGCCAATTTTCTTCAGTACATCTGTATGTGCTATATATTACATTGGACCACCAAAAGATGCAAAATCAGATTCCAAAATGAAATCAAAAGAAAATTCAGATTTGGGGATCGAATTTCTCTGCTCAAGGAGTCATTTTCTTAGGAAAAAAAAAGTACACTAGATTCCCATACATAAAAACGCAGAAGAGAAACAACAACAACGACAACTTGTTTTCAAGGCTTTCTCACTTCTTTACATACTTTCATTAACAAAAAGAAAAGTACAGGTGGGGAAAGACAGACAAGAAAGATTCTCAACCTACTGTTTATCTATGTACACTCTCTTGCTTCCTTCTTAAAACATTAAAAAAAAACCCAAAAAAGTACTAAAAATGACTGGTAGGTTCATAGTGGTTGAGCCCCATGTGAAGAAACTCTGTTCTCTATGTGACTTCCGTGGCATTGGAAAACTTGATTCTGTGGAAGTATCCATCATGCAGTTTCTGGTTTGACTTTTACTTTGTTGAGAAGAAAAGCTGGTGACCCGTCCTCTCAAGGGATTTTGATAGGCGGTCCTAAATATTTACATTGATAAGCTATTATGCTTTGCTTTTGACTGATAATTTCCAGCTTTTTTCAATGTTAAATTCAGTCCATTGAAGTTGTTTCCCCTCCATTCAAGATCCAGGGGTGCCCTGCATTTCAGAACAAGGAAGAATTAACAATTAATTCTTTACTTGGATGCTGATAAAGTTGTTAGATGAGGAAAACATGATCAAGTTTTGGGTCTTTGGATTTGAAATCTGATAATTTCCAGGAAGAAAAAAGAAAGTTTCAAAATCAGAAACCAAAACCAAGTCATCCCAATTTTCAATTCAATTCAAAACCAAAACCCACCAAACAGATAAAAATCAACAAAAAAGCAAAAGAAAAGAAAAACTTACTCAAAACTTGTTCTGCAGACCATCTTTTAGAAACATCTCTGCAAATCATCTTCCTCAATAAGTCCTTAGCCTCGGCAGAAACTGACCTGAAAATCCTTGTAGGAAACCTCAAATTCCCTCTCAAAACAGCCTCAAAAATCTCCTCAGCTGTCTCACCATAAAACGGTGTAACACCAGCCAACATAACATACAAAACGACACCAGCACTCCAAACATCAACCTTCTCATTGTATGCTCTGCCCATCACAACTTCCGGAGCAACATAATACGGCGTCCCGACCACCCCATCGACCGAGCCAAGCTCCCCTAACCATGTAGCAGAACCAAAATCACCTATCTTTAACTTACTTCTAAAGTCAAAAAAAATGTTATCAGGTTTAATATCTCTATGAACAATCCCAAACCTGTGACAATGAGCTAAACCTGACATAATCTGTTGCATGTAAGAAGCAGCTTTGGATTCAGACAAATCTGGTTGTAAAATCTGCTCATAAAGAGTGTAAGGCTGGCAAAGTTCGAGGATGAGCTGAAGGTTGTCTTCGGATTCGAACATGTCGTGGATTTGTACGATGTTAGAGTTTGGAGCCAAAAGGGTCATGATCTTAGCCTCGTTTTCTAGACATTCTCGGTCAATGGGGTCTGTAAGAAGGCGTTTGTCAACGGATTTACAGGCGAATGAGGCTTCGGTTATAGGACAAAACACCCGAGATATTGTTCCAAACCGCCCTCTTCCGATCTCTTCACATACTTGGTACTTGTTCTTCAATGTTTCAGTCATTTTATTTTGGTTCTTGAGGTTTTTTGGATCTGGGTTTTCTTTTTTTTTCGATTTTTTTGATGGCTTTTGGTCTTTTTTTGGTTTTGGTCTTGGAAGTTAATTAAACTAATTTTTAGTTTTGTTAGTTTTATAGAGAAGGAAGGAAGGAATTGTTGAGAGGAATATTCGGTGGCTAAAGAGAAAGAAAGGGGGATTCAAGAAGGAAGCCAGTTAAGATACAACACGTTTGCTTGTTTGGGACAATGGAAAAACTGTAATCAAATCAGCGATTAGATGGGAGTTTTCAACTCCAGAAAGTTTGGTTTTTAATTGTTTGTTTTTTTGTTGGAGTTTTTTTTAATATTAAAAAAATAAAATGTGGGGAAATACAATTTGTGAGCCTATTGCAAGATTGAAAAAAATAATTATTTATGAATTTGTTAGATTTAATATAAATAAATATGTTTGAACCGATTTGAATTGAGATGTATTGAATAAATTTCAAGAATTTATTATAATTAAAAAAAAGGATATAATTATTACTTACAATGATTTTTTAAAATTTAAAAAATAAAAAAATATTTTTTTTTAATAAAAAAAAAGAAAGTAAAGCATAACTTTTTTCATGGAATTTAGAGACATCTATACTATTTTAAGAAATATTTTCTTATTTAACACCTTATTTTTAATTAAATTTAATAAGAACAATACATTAATTATAAAATTCTTTGAAAAAGTGCTTTTTAACCAGATTAACATTTTTCTTTTTTGCTTCTTAGATAAATCACTAATTTTTTTGAAAAAAATAATTATTAATTTGCATTTGCTCGGTATAATTGTCAATGAAGAGATAAAGGAAAAAAAATTGAGCCTAAGAGGGGGAAAATAAACCTTGGAAACTTAAATTTTATGTGGATGGCGATGAGATTGAAAATAATTATAATTATAATTAAAAATAAAAATTATTAAAAAAATTTTTAATAAAAAGTTTATATTAAATAAATTTTATTGATGTTAATATTTAAATTTAACTAATGATACAATAAATTCAATCTCACCCATAAATCCAAATTGGCACTTAATTTGCTTCACGACACAGATTTTTCACTGCCAATTTTCCCACCATCAACGATCAGTAAATAAAAGAGAAGAAAAGAACTTGTCAAAATCATCAGTTCTTTTCTTCCATTATTGTCCTCTCTCACCATAGCTGATCTGATCTTAAAACATTGGTGCTTTTCTCACAGGGCACGTCCCCATGTGTCATGTCTCCAAGAAGATGGAAGATGATGTGGTCCATTCATTGTTTCTGGATCAACTTTAATTTGTATTATATATTCATTCAGAAAGATAAAAACAAAGTCCACTTCTCACATCTTTAATTCAATTATTTTGGTTAAGCAGCCAATGGCAACAATCACCTTTTCTTTGCTTCACTCCTTTAGTGGAAACTTTGTGGCATTTTTAATTCCTTTGACAACGAAAGTTAAGTGACACGTCTTATTTACGGAACAGTTGGCAAGCATCAATTTGATTGCCTTCCAGTTTTGCGTAAGGCTAAAAAAAAAAGAATTCATAATTTAGATTTTGATCCTTCATGAAAGAGGTAATAAGATCAAGTCTAATTTGACTTCTATTCACCAATATAGAAATGTTGAATACTTATAAAAAATAAAAATAGGCTGAAATTAGTTGAAGAAGACATCTAAACTTTTTTACCTTTGAAGTTGACATGGCCTGCAATTTTTTTGTTCTATATAAAGGTCACAATTGAGATAAGAAAATAAATTATAAATATTAAGATTTAAATTTTAAATTTATTGAATATCATTTTGTAAGATAATTACATGTTTGCAATTTTTTTTTGAAAAAAAAAATAGATATCAATGATGACGTAATTTAAATAAAGTTCTGTTTGATTTTTTTTATAAAAAAATAAATAATAAACATCAATAAAATTAATAGTAAATAAATCAGAATTTATGATTGATTAAACAAGATCCTTTGCAGATAGCTAGGCAGGTATGTCTCCACAATCAACTTTTCAAATAAATCAGAAACTCTTTAGCTTCTTCACTGGCTTTAAAAGATATGTTTTCTTCTTTTACAAGGTCTAATTTTTTTAGTTCTAGATACCCTAAAAAAAAAAGGAAAGAACCAAGCTTTTGGTTAAAAAAATAAGTCGTGGGAATTGGAAACATATTTTTGAGATCATTTAACCATTGTGGAGGAGTAATAATATTAAGTGATATAATTAAAGCAAAGGGCATCAATTTGAATAGAAAATTGGGTATTGCATGTGGATAAGGCCTTTCTTTTTCTTTTATATAATTTTGGCTAAAATTTTATGGGAAATATATTAAGTGCAAAAGGCCTATTACACCTCTTAATTTGGGGCCAAAACAATGCAATATGGTAAAAAAAAAAAACAGTGTGTTTGTGGTTTTTTTTATTATTATTTACAATGAATTACAAATATTAAAATTTAAATTTCAAATTTATTAAATATTATTTGAATATTTTATTTTTAAATCACATTATTTTATTAAACTCTCTTGATTTCAGATAAATTTGGACATATATGAAATTCTAAATAAATAAATTGCTCAAACAAAATGTATCATATTCTAGAAAGATCATGTATTTCTGTGTGCTATTTTTATCCACTTTCATTTGCAAAAGAGTTAATTAAATTTTTGATACATGCTTATTGGGAAAATGTACAAATTAGTACTTAAAAAAAATAAAATATACAATTAACACCTAAAACTTTAAAATTATGTATTATTTTAATCTAAATTTTAAAATTATTAATTTAACTTGGTTATATGATATTGAACTAGAATAATTTCGTTATATACATATTATTTTTATAAAAATATTAAATGTTTTTATAAAAATATAATGTGGATATCACGTGATAAATAATAATTAATTGATCCCCTAAACAATTTTTATGTTTCAAGTAAAAAAAATTAGATCATTTTTATAAAAAAATATTTATAATATGTATGGTGAATAAATACTTTAATAATATTTGTCAAACACCTCATACATAAGTTGATATGATTAGCGGAATTAGAGTTTAGATTATCATGATACATAACTTGTAAGTTCAAAGTACAAATTGTACATTTTATAAAAAATTAAGATACAAATTGTATATTTTATTTTTTAAAATACTAATTTATATATTTTTCAAAATTCAAATATAAAAAATATAACTAATACTTTGCAAAACCTCCCCCACCACTCACCACCTAGTTTAGGGCTCTATGAGATTCTTGATGAAGTGGAGAAAACCAAATGGGAAAGATACATTGTACAATAGTTTTTTCCATTTTTCTAGTAAGGATCATGCATTTACTTTAATCGATTGCAATAAATTAAGCTTTGCCAGTGGAATAACACCAAATTTGCCATGCCAAAAGCACTCATCACTTACTAACGAATGGTTTGCTGAAATAGTATAAAAAATGTGTTTTTTTTAATTTGGATTTAAATTTGTCGAAAGGTTATAAAAAATAATTTTTTATAAATTTATTAAATTCAATGTAAATAATTCTATTTAAACCGATATGGGAAGAATTAAAAAAAAAAAAAAACCATTCATATGTTATTTACTCAATAAAAATCTTGTCATTTTCATTAGGTATCATGATGTGTTAAATTAAATCTAAACTTCAATATCTGAAGTCGGTTAAAAAGTAAAAAACATTTACCTTTATCAAGGTAAATTGACTCAAGGATTAATTTAAATCTAATTGCTGTGGACTGATTGAAAATTGAATTGGAGAAGATTAGAATAATAAATTGTACTATGGGGGGAAACTTATTACAGCATTCCTATGGTCTTTGCCTTTCATTTTTTTTTTTTACAGGAAAGCATAACCCTAATAATAAATCAAACAAATAGTAAGCCTCTTTGGCCACTAATAACAAATCAAACAAAAAAAAATTTAAAAACAATTCGTGATTAAAATTGTACCCAAAAAAAAAAAAACTTATATTATCCCTCTCACTAATTTGAACTTCCAACACTTTTCGTTTAGAAAAGTTATAGATGTTAACATCCAATAACTTATATTATATTATATTATATATATGTGCGTGTGTCACCCCTTGATTACTTATGTCAGGCCTTACGTTTGTTAACGACGTTTGTCATGCGAAAATTCAATTTCTATTTTTTTCTTTTTGGTTGGAACTACATTAATTCTTACGAGTCTTATCAACAATCACATATTATTTAATATTACTATAAAATTTAAATGTTTAAACGTAATAAAGTGTTGAAATCTCAAGTTTTAACCATTACTTTTTATAAAAAAACATAATTGTATGATTTTTTTTTTTAATAAAAGAGATTGTAATCTAAAGATATGGATAATAGGTGCATGTGTTAATATTCAAATTAAAAACTTACTAAATGTCATCTCTTAAAAGATAATTGTATAAATTAATTGAATTAAACTTTGAATTTTAATAATATGAATTTATGTTAATAATTTAATTTTTTTAATAATGAATTATTATTCTTTCCTATAGATTTGTGTAATTATCAATGGGTTATGTTGTATGATCATGTCCACTTCAAATAAGGTTCTCTTAGCTTAGGTTTGTGCTGACCTAAAAGCATGGTGTGCAATCATGCTTGCTAATAGGTTTTGGTCTTTGTATTAAATTAAATTAATTAATAATTGTGAATAGAATCATTTAGCTAGTTCATATAGTATATCTCGATTATTTCTTTTTGAGTATATACTACTATTTTACAATTATCATATGTGAGAAAGTATGCTTAAGGTGGATGTAGGACGTCAAAGACAATATTTTATTATAGATAATCCGAGGTTATAAGTTAATGAATTTTATGCTAGATTCAATTGATTACCAATGTAATGTCGACTAAAATTCTTTTATATTGATTTCCCATTTCGTTTTGATTACAACCAATAATGCGGTTTGATGGCAATTATTCACTTTCGTTATTGTCTTTTTTTCTCCAATAGTTAGATTTTATTTTATGAATTTTATTTTTATTCTTATTTTGATTCAAACAGAAGTCAAAATCTATGGATAAAAGACGAAGAATTGTTAGTACTATAAATCAAATTTTAATTTTGCGAAAGTTTAACTCTTAAAAAAGATGAATGAACCATTTAAATTAATCTTCGAGTTCATTTTATTTCTCTTTATTTGAATCTAAACTTTTCAAGTTGAAAAAATAAAGTCTAATTGTTAAAATTATTTATCTTCAACAATATTTAGGCATTTAAAGGATTTCATGATTTGATTTTGGGTTGTCATTCTTGTCTCTTTCAATTCCAGTGCTGTAAACGATATGAGGTTTAAATTTTTCCCTAAGAATTTTAAAAGATACCCAACATAAAAAAATCACAATAATTAGCTGAAATCAATATGGTAGAATCAAATAGTGCTAGTTGCAAATAGATTAAGCAAGAATACCACCTTCCCCTCTCAATTCTATGTGCTATGAGCATTGCTACTAGCTTGAGCAAATAAAATTACTAGATTCTCTGCAGAAATGTTGGAACAAAAAATACAAAAACAAGAAAGATAGTAATACAATAATAGCTCAACTTTTGCAAGTGGTAAGCATCTACTTAAACTTAATGCAATAATTTAAGCTATATATGTCAATGAAATGACACCTAAAGTGCCATAACCATTTCCATTATTTGTTAATTAATGATGACTTAGGTTATAATGTAATTAACATATTGTTGGTTATGGCAAGGCATTACTCTAGTGATAGAATGATAGGCCAAGGACATGAGATAAGGATTAAAAGTTCAATTAATAGGTATGGCAATTTGTTGTGTTAGACTTTTATTTTTAATAAAATTTCACCTAAGTGTTATTAAAGATCTATTTCCAATAAAATTGAGATATGCGCTATATAAATAGTCATAAATATTTGTTAAAATTAATAAAAATATTAATTAAAATATTTAGCATTGCAGTATGTAATTGTAAATCTATTAATATTATTACAATTCTGAATACTATTTAAAATATTGATAGAAATGGTGTAAATAGGATTTAATGTTTTAATCGATTAAATGGTTTGTTGTTAATGGTGAATTTCTGATAAAGATTCTTATTTAGGAGAGAAAGAAGAATAAGAAACTTTAAAAGTTGATAAAATCTTCAAGTTGGGCTAGGCTAAGCCTTAGCCGGCCCTAACTTAGTTTTAGCCTTGAACTTGATGTCCTGGATTTATTATGAAGAAAAATAGAGGTGTAAATGATTTATTGTTATTTATAAATTATTCAAGATTTAAATAAAATTTAATTTAATAGTTATCAAATTAAGTTATAGTTTAAAGATTTTGACTTATTGAGTGATTAAAATTTGAATATCTTAATATTTGATTTGAATAATTTAAGAGTTTAATTGAATATTTATGTTTTAATTTATATTATTATTATTTATTATATTTCTAAATTAACATTTAAAATATTTAAGATTAGTTATATTTTTTCATATTTTAATTTATTTTGATGAAAATTTTCACTCTATAATTAAGATTTTTTTTTAATTTCACACAAATTAAGCTTTTATAATATTAGAAAAGTATATGAGTATTATAAATTAACTATTAATTAAAAACTCACTTAATTTCACACAAATTAAGCTTTTTTAATATTAAAAAATGTGAGACTTTATTATTAAATTAATTATTAATTAAAAACTCACTTTTTTATATTTTACAATTATAATTTAAGAACATATTAATAATACATATTTTAAAATATGCATTGACATGCAACGCAAAACGGGCTAACGTATCAGTGACAATAACCTCTTCTTGATTCCACCGCGTTCACGGTGGGACTCGAACCCACAATCTCCCGCTCCGGAGGCGAGCGCCTTATCCATTAGGCCACGCGAACTGATTTAATTAATTTTTAGTATTGTAGTATAAGAGCATTTTGAAGGGAAAATTTCTTTTCCTTTTTCTCAATTTGATTTGCGACTACAGTATCCATATATATTTAATAAAATTGTGATGGAGTTTCAGCGATTTGCTACCATACCATGCACCCATGGCTTGTTGATGACAGCTGATCATTTTAAAAGCAAGAGAAAGCTATGGTAAGACATGAAAAATAATAAAATTTTGTGAAGTTTGGTTTGTTACTTTTTTTTGATAAGTTGTGATGGAGAAAACTCAAATTTGTTTTGTCTCAATCTTACTTCAATACTTGTTGTTATGAATCCTAATTGTATTTGTTATAAACATGTAATTCAGGCACATGGAAAATCATTTCGCCATGGTAATAACAATGGCACTTTCTTTCTTTCATTTTCTTTCCCACCTCATCTTTTACTTGTTCCTACGCAGACAGCTTGGATTGTAATCAAGCGCAATGGTGAACATATAAACCCTTTGTAGTTTTTGGCTTTTGCAATTGTTTATGGAAGAAACTGAAAGCCTTAGAACCACCAGTATCACCAACATTTAAAGGCAGCAGTGTCATTTCTTCAATTTGTTGATTATTGAAGTTGATGTTGACTGCAGGAAGATGGTGAAGATGATGAGAAAAAAAGACTTCTTCGTTCTCTTGCAATAGTTTTTGGTTGCATTGCTCTGTCCTCTCTGGTATGAAATGTTGCTGAACTTCTATTTTCGTCTTCACTAAAGTTGACCAGTTAAAACCTTGCTCCTCTGGCTCTGGGTCTTATAATTAGATATTTCCTTTTTGATTATACTAGTTTCTTTCACGTTTTCATACTTGTCAGTCGAAACATCTAACATCTATCTTCATTTTCTCCTCTTTGTAGCCTCATCGATGAAATTTTGATTGAATTTCTTGCAGGCTTACACAGGTCTTTTGAATTTGATCGAGTATTTTGGCAGTTATAGACCTGACGTTCTCTATAGTAACCAGGCAACAACGTTGAGCGTTGTCAAAAATATTAGGTTTCTTTTAAGTTAATATTATTTGGAATGGACTGGGCTAAAAAGGCCAAGCAATGGGTGAGGGTCCTACTTTAATTATACAAGTTTGAGGGGTCAAAATAAAATATTTATAAGATTAAGATCGACTTGCTCTCCCAGTTACCCTTTTGCCACTTGAACGAGAAAGAAAAGAAAGGAAAAAATATAGAAAAAAAAATGGATTTTTAAGCTTAAAATCCAGAGCTTTTCAATTGAAGAACCTAGGGTTTGTAATTTTAATTTTTGTATTTGAATTAAATCCTGTAAGGCGGATCAAGGAAAAAAAAGTGAGCGAAAATGAGGATTATGATAAAAGGAGGAGTATGGAAGAACACAGAGGATGAGATATTGAAGGCGGCGGTTATGAAATATGGGAAGAATCAATGGGCTCGAATTTCTTCTTTACTTGTTCGTAAATCTGCTAAGCAATGTAAAGCTCGTTGGTATGAGTGGCTTGACCCTTCTATCAAAAAGGTGATTTTCTTTTTCTTTTCTTTTTTTTTGTAATTATCTTTAGCTTTATTAAGACGGGATTGTTTCAAAATTGAGTATTAATGGAATTTTACATTGCTTAATATTGGTTAACTTCTTTGGGTTTCTTATTAAAAGATCAAATCAGCTTTGATATTGAAGCTTTTCAGTGTTTCGATTTATAAGTTAAAAGTGACAAAAGTTAGAACCAAGTGAAGTCTACTTATTAGGAATTGAAGCTTTTTGGTGGTCGAGAATTCAAGTTGCATTCTTGCTGAAAATGGGTATTATTATTTCTCTTTGTGTTGGATTATTAAGGTTAATTTAAGTGTTTTTTTACTTGATTCCTTTTGTTTAAGAAAACTAGCAGTAATTCTGCCTATTTATAAAGTTAATAAATTTGAAGCGATGTGTTTTTGTGATATATGTAGACCGAGTGGACTAGAGAAGAGGATGAAAAACTGCTTCATCTTGCAAAGCTCATGCCAACACAATGGAGAACGATTGCGCCAATTGTTGGTCGGACTCCATCTCAGTGTCTTGAGCGGTATGAGAAACTCCTTGATGCTGCCTGTGCTAGAGATGAAAATTATGAGCCAGGTGATGACCCCAGGAAATTGCGTCCGGGAGAGATTGACCCAAACCCTGAATCAAAGCCTGCACGTCCAGATCCTGTTGATATGGATGAGGATGAGAAAGAAATGCTTTCTGAAGCTCGTGCTCGGTTAGCTAATACTAGGGGCAAGAAGGCGAAGAGGAAAGCTAGGGAGAAACAGCTTGAAGAGGCTAGGAGGCTTGCTTCTTTGCAGAAAAGGAGGGAACTTAAGGCTGCTGGAATTGATACAAGACAACGGAGGAGGAAAAGGAAGGGAATTGATTATAATGGAGAAATTCCCTTTGAGAAGAGGCCTCCTCCAGGCTTTTATGATGTTGCTGATGAAGATAGACCTGTGGAACAGCCTAAGTTCCCAACCACCATTGAAGAACTTGAGGGAAAAAGAAGAGTTGATATAGAAGCGCAGTTAAGAAAGCAGGATATTGCAAAAAATAAAATTGCACAGAGGCAGGATGCCCCATCAGCAATATTGCAGGCCAACAAGATGAATGATCCAGAAACAGTGAGGAAGAGATCTAAACTTATGCTGCCAGAACCTCAGATTTCCAATCATGAATTGGAGGAGATTGCAAAGATGGGATATGCCAGTGATCTTCTTGCAGGGAATGAGGAACTGGCCGAAGGGAGTGGTGCAACTCGTGCTCTTCTCGCAAATTACTCCCAGACACCACGGCAGGGAATGACACCTTTACGGACCCCACAAAGAACACCTGCTGGAAAAGGTGATGCTATCATGATGGAAGCTGAAAATCTGGCTAGGTTGAGAGAGTCCCAAACACCCTTACTTGGTGGAGAAAACCCTGAGCTGCACCCTTCAGATTTCTCAGGGGTCACTCCTAGAAACCAGATTCAAACACCAAATCCAATGTCAACTCCTTCGGCGACTCCAGGAGGTACAGGTCTTACTCCTAGAATTGGAATGACGCCATCAAGGGATGGCTATTCTTTTGGTTTGACCCCTAAAGGAACTCCCATCAGGGATGAGCTCCACATAAACGAAGACATGGATCTACATGACAGTGGCAAACTTGAGCAACTGAGACGAGCTGATCTAAGAAGGAACTTGCGATCTGGACTCAGTAGTCTTCCACAGCCAAAGAATGAGTACCAAATAGTCGTTCAACCACCCCCAGAAGATAATGAAGAACCAGAAGAGAAGATTGAAGAAGACATGTCTGATAGAATAGCTAGAGAAAGGGCTGAGGAAGAAGCACGGCAGCAGGCATTACTTAAGAAGAGATCAAAAGTGTTGCAGAGGGAGCTTCCAAGACCTCCTAGTGCCTCCCTGGAACTAATTAGAGATTCTTTGATCAGGACTGATGTAGACAAAAGTTCCTTTGTTCCTCCTACCTCAATTGAGCAGGCTGATGAAATGGTAAGAAAGGAGCTTCTGTCCTTGCTGGAGCATGACAATGCTAAGTATCCTCTTGATGAAAAGGCAAAGGGGAAAAAAAAAGGTGCCAAACGTACTGCAAATGGATCTATTCCCAGTATAGAAGATTTCGAAGAAGATGAAATGACAGAGGTTTGCCATGCTTTTCACTGGTTATGTTGCCTTTATTTCCTTCTTTCTTACGGAAGTTATGTTTCCGAACCTTAGTGAATTCATGGGACATTATCATCATACTCTGCAGTTGCTTATTAATGTAAGAATTTTTCATTTTGGTGCTTGCTATAGGATTGAGTTGAGTTTTTTGATAAACATTGCCTATCACAGATTTTATTCGTTACGGAGTTCAAACTACCTAAAATCACATTCCAGCAGTTGAAAATAGGTTTTCATTTGCTTCCACCTTATAAATGTTTGGTGTTCGTAAACTTTGCAGTCTACATCTGTCTTACTTGTTCCACAGCACGTAAGGCGATGTACTCTAAATAATTCCATCTTCTGAACCCCACTTACTTCTCACTTTTCGGATTCAGGTTACTGTCAGCCAGATCTTGAGCTTCTTTTTTTTTTTTTTTTGGGGGGGGGGGGGTTCATGATCCTTGACTTTTGTAATAACAGAGATGATATGTGAGCATAACTGATTTATTTTTCTTGGCAGGCTGATTCCTTGATAAAGGAAGAGGCTGAATTCCTTCGTGTGGCAATGGGGCATGAAAATGAATCTCTTGATGATTTTGTGGAAGCACACAATACTTGCCTAAATGATCTCATGTACTTCCCTACTCGTAATGCTTATGGTCTATCAAGTGTTGCTGGAAATACAGAGAAACTTGCGGCTCTGCACACTGAATTTGATAATGTGAAAAAGAAGATGGATATTGATAAGTCAAAAGCAGAAGGCATGGAGAAGAAGTTCAATGTCCTCACGCAGGGTTATGAGGTACATTTTTAGATACATGCTAATAATTTTCATTAATAATTTGCTTCTACTACTATCATCTTAATTTTTATTGCAACTTGTAGCATGCATGTTATAATTTCTATCGTACAGTTTCTGTTATTAATTTTTTTGAGAATTTTTGTAGTGCTTAATAACATTTGCAGAAGCCTTTTATACAGCATATTTTCTTTATTTGTCTGAATCAAGTAAACCTTGATGCCTTGATATCCATATTTGGAAGTAGGGCCGTGGAATTATATACTTGTTGGATTAGAGTTGGATGGGATTATCATGGAACAATTAGCATGTAAAGAAGTACCTGTATAAAGAAAAGAATTTAACGTTTGAGTGAAATGTTGTTTTAAAATTTTCTAGAGAAGCCTATAATTTATCTTTGCTTACTTCGTTTTTTTTTTGTTTTCCTTCCATAGTTTCTACATTACGGTGATTCTTGATGTGGAAAAACCTCCAAGAGTTTGGGGTGGAATCCTGATATTTTACCTTATGAAGGTCTTTTTAGTAGTGTATTTGATTAGAATGTAGGTCATATTTCTTGTTCATTTTAAAGCAGAACTTAGAACTAAATTGTTTAGTAACAATTTCTAACTATATATGTTAAATGGATATGAGAATTGCTTTTATATCTTTTCTAGCAAACAAATTAATGAACTCACTATTTTTATTCTAAAGATAACATGTAGCTAAAGAATAATTGATTAAATTGTGATATCCTTTGAGATTTTAGGTACTCTATATTGGAAATTACATATCGTACTTTTGGTTATGGAACTTGTTTGAAATTCAATTCCTGCTGATATACTAAACAATCAACAATTTGGATGATCAGAGACGGGCTGCAACTCTTTGGCGTCAGATTGAGTCAACCTTTAATCAGATGGATACTGCAGGAACAGAACTTGAGTGTTTTCAAGCATTACAAAAGCAGGAGCAGTTAGCAGCATCACACAGAATAAATGGTCTCTGGGAGGAAGTTCAGAAGCAGAAAGAGCTTGAACAAACTTTACAAAGACGCTATGGGAATCTCATAGCTGAGTTAGAAAGGATACAAAATCTCATGAATATATACAAAGTACAAGCACAAAAACAAGAAGCAGTAGCTGAAAAGGATCGTAATCTTGAGTTGTCTGAGGCTGCAGCAAGTCAATCCGCTGTGCCAAGCACTGGACTTTCTGAACCTGCACCTTCCTCAGAGCATGTTGACTCTTCTCTTGATGGCCACCTAAGCCTGAAAGTTGATATGAATGTCGATTCAGGGAAAGAGCATGCTGCTATGGATATGGAATCAGATGGAAGCGTGTGTGGTAATGTAACTTTGGTTGTGGAAGACAAAGGAGATAATATCACAAAGAGACTTGATGGGATGTCTGGGGATGCTGTAACAAGTTCTGAGGTAGCTGCAGAATCTATAAATCCTGCACAGGAAAGCATCCAACAACAGCTTGAAGGTGAAGGTTTTAATGACCACACCAAGATTGACAATTCTTCTGTCTTGGGTGGAGATACTGCTGAAAAACAAACTGGAATTGAGGAATAGCTGTTTTTGCTCTAAACAAGTTATGAGTTTTGTTGGGCTATGAGGGACTAAGTCATGAAATTCTTCCTCATTCAAGGAGTAATATTTGGCATTGATGTATCCATAACTGCTTCTGTGTTTTGACGAGTGAGAAATATTCCATGGATGCTGGCTATGTTGGAGCAGAGCTTTTTCTGTCATAATTTTTGCATCTTTGTGTTTTCCAGCGCCAGAGTTTATTGTTTCTCTTATAAGAGACCCGGAAAAGCAATACCGGTAATGTTTAACATGTGATTACTATGAGATTTTAAGGAACTATTGTAGTATTTCTTTTTTTTGTTGACATCCTGATTCTCACCCTTCTTTTACTTAGTATATCATTTGTTCATTGGAGGTCCAGGTCTTAAAAACATGAAGGGCCACTCATTGGTTGCTTTGGTACACCATCTCTTTTCCCTTGGACTTGCCACATGCATAACTGGTTTTCACAAGAGATGATGAAGTTACTAGATAAGAGGCATCTTAATTATACTCTGTACCAATAATTTGTAGGGATTTTCGTTCTTTTCCCAAAATAAACTTTTCAGGAAAGTTGAAAAATTATTTTCCATTTGACCCAGATTACCCTCTTGATAGTTGATCCAGCTTCGTTTGATTGACAATCTATTGCTAGTTTGCAGATTGTTTTCTTTAGACTTTTCCTCAACATTTTCCTTTCCACCATATTTTCCATGTCCAAACATAACCTTAACCTATATAACCATGCCATACCATGCCATTAAAGTTTGAACGTGTCAATTTCAATTGGATTATGGTTTTTGTGAATGAAAATAGTGAGACTCTGCATGTAAAATGATAAAAGCATGTAACAAATTGTCCTTAATCTAATCGAGTGACAATGACAAAGGAATGTTTTAATGGTGATGAATTTGTGCTTACATATGGACACCACAACTAAAACAAGACAATCTTCACTTTCAAGTTAAAAAACTTTCCACCATGCCAAGCTTAAAGAAAAACTAACATTTGTGGTTTTTTGTAAGTACTTTTTGTAATATGACAAACTTAAACTTGAAGATTTCTGCCATGAAAGGAATAAATATAAACAATTATAGGACATTTTTGCAGTGGAGTCATTTCCCCCATGACTTGTTTAGACGAGATGGGACTTGAATTCAACAAACAAAGCTATGGATTGCTATGAAGTTTCCTCATTTTTGTTGCTATTCATCATTTTGATGAACAGTAGAAAAATTAATTTTAAAATAACATAATATTATGATAAATTCTTTTTATAGATCATCCAAATGAAGCTTGAAGCCTATTTATTATTTGCTTATGATAGCAAATTTAATCATCCTTCATGGTTTCTGTAGCTTCCAACTCTATTCCAAAATTGTCTATCCTTGAGTTTTGGGAGCAACAATCATGTATTCATATATGAAATATTTGAAAATCTTTCATTTTTAAGTTTAATTCTTATTGTATGTTATTTTAATTTTATTTTATGTTAATTATTTATTTATTTTTTAATACTAAATATAATGGTTTAGTTAAAATTAAAATAGATAGCTAATACAGAAACTAACATGAACTCCCACAGGATAAAAAAAAAAGATAGAAATTAAATAAATTATATCAATTCGAAATTAAACAATTTGTGAATTTCAATAAATAATTCACGAATTATAGATAATTTTAATCAATTAAGATAAAATATAAAAATTAAACTTAATTTAAACCCATTTTGTAAATTACCTCAAACTTATAAATTATGGAATTAGATACTCGTAAAAAGTAATATCCACTGTCGATTAGCATGTCATTCACATTTCTTGAAAACAAATGAAAAAAAAAAAAAAAGGACATGTCATTCAGCCATTGTTGTGTAAATGTCAAGTCAATTCACGATTAAACAGAAAAGGACAACCATCTAAGGATAAAAAACAATGGGCGAGATGCCAAACTACTTTCACATAAATCAAACAAAATGATGGACAGTTTCTTTATCTATAATTTCATTTCAAGTTAAAGAATAATTAATATTTTTTAATGACTATCAAATTGATCAAATACTTTTTAATCTTAATGATATATATATATATATATTGAAATTAAATAGATAAAAAATTAGGATCCTCAATTAATAAATTTACTTCTATAACATAAATGATTTTAAATCTTAATTTTACAATTGTTTTAAACCATGTAATAATAAAGATGATAATAATTTAGATTAGATTGGATCAAAATTTATTTAATTTTTTAAATAATATATAATATTATAAATTTTTAAAAATTAATTTAAATTTAAATTAATTTTTTAAAATTGATTTTATTCTAATCAAATTTTATATATTAAGTATGGTTCATTCATTTTTAAATTTATTTTTTATATATTATTTTAATAAAATTTTAATATATTTAAATAAAATTATATATAATAATTATTTTATTTTATAAATATTTTAAAAAAATAATAAATTAATAAATATATAATTTTATTTATTTATTTATATTTTAATTCAAATTTTAATATGAATTTAATATATATTTAATATTTAATTTTAATCTAAATTAAATAAAAAATTTGATTTAAACTAAATTAATTATTATAATTTTAAATTATTTTTTTCTCACCCGTATTGCAATAAGATGTTATTAAACAAATCATTTAAATTTATCTTTCTATTATATATAATTAGACAACAATGAGTTAAAAAGGAAAAAAAGTTAGTCACATCAAATGAGAGATAAGAAGACAAGACCTTTCAAGGCTGGATCAGTAGCATATTTTCTGTATATATGCATGACAGTGTACCCTAAAAATGGAACAACAAAGCCCCAAAGAAATAGTGGAGTTAAGGGTAAATCTTGGGTTGGTTGTCTTTCCTTTCCTTTCATGGTACTCACCAATTGGAAAGAAACCTTGGCTAGAACTAGGCTAGCTAGCTGAGCCATCTCCTTGGTTCCAACAGCTACGGAATGGAGAGTCCATTTGTTTGTTTTTTTTTTTTGTTTATGTCCATTGACAGTCAGCATGATACCCTATTTGTAGGTTTAAAATTCCAAATGCAGGAAATGTGTTCCGTACTGTAAGTGGAAACAGCTTTGTTTTCTATTTTTAAGAAAAGCTATCCCTATTTCCTCACTTATGACAATCATGGCTGCTCTGAATAAGATATTGTGGCTTAGAAAATCCCAATATCATATTTTAGGAGGAAGAGAAAAGATGATAAAAAAAAAAAGGGGTCAAAAAGATTTCCCTAGATGTTCTTTTACCAAAGGGAAATAATGGTGAGAAGGTCCTTCAATTTTTTTGGGATACCCTTAACAATTTTATTATCTATTATTAAAATCATATATTTTAAATTAAATATGATAATATAAAATATAATATAATAATATGATATAAATATGATATAAATAAAAAATATAAAAATAATATAATTTAAAATTTTAATAAAAATTATATATAAAATTATTTTATATTTTTATATCGTCGATACAAATTATAATATATAATTTCACATAAAATATAATATGAATATATAAATTTTAATGTTTTATATGATATAAATACATAAATTTTTAAATTTATTTTTAATTATTTTTTATCAAGAAGCAAAACAAAAAATATTTTTTATCAAGAAGCAAATGAGTAATGACCATGCCCCTTGAATTTTAATTTTCAACTAAAATTATCCTGGAAATGTGTTTTTCACGAATTGATAAAATGTACTCCATTTTGGTACAACAAAATATTAGTAATTACTAAAGAATTTAATGACTTTTATCCGAAATTGTTCTGTCCAGTAACTTGAAGCTATGTGTCTATTGTTTTAAATATATGAGATTAGCTATGTGTCTATTCAAAAATAATAGTCCATTGATATGTATTAATCGCTTGATACTGAAATGGTCTAAGCAAAAGTGATGCTTTATGTACACACATTTACTAAATTAGGCACAAAAATAAAAATATAACCCAATTATCGATTCCCAATATATGTCAAGAGAAAGAAAATCAAAATAAATTGAATGAAGTTTTGAAATATTTAACGGATACTTTCTTCATTTTAAAATATTTGTTATGTATTAATTTTTTTGCGAAATTTTAAAAAATTTAATTTTAATATATTTACTATTAAAAATTAAAATTTCGTAATTTTTAATATAAAAAAATAAAAAATATAAGTTTGAGATATTAAAAAAAAAACAGAATAAATATTATATTATATAATTTAAGGTTGCTAATATTATATTATATTATTCTGGTAGGAATTTGATTTAATGGGTTGGTTGATGATATTTCCCTGAACCGTTTCCATCATCACTCTCAATTTATCCACCTTGCCTTACAAATTAGCAGAAAGCTGTTCCATAAGTACTTTTCTTTTGTGGGTAATGATTCGATGGATTTGAGTATAAAGTTTGGGTATTTTTAATAAAGAAGTTTATAATCTGAAAAAAAAAAAAAGTTAAGATTTGAATTTTGTATTAATTAAATATTATTTTTAAATAATTATATAAATTAATTAAGTTAAATTTAAAATTTAAATTATTTATATATATATATTTTAGCTTTGAAATTTCAAAATTAATGCAAATTACAAAATTATTTATACAAATTAATGCATGTGAAAGGAAAAGAAAATTTGATAAATCGATCGAACTAAATAATATGTAGATTACTTGATCAAATTAAATCTTTTTCATAATTGTATTCATCTGAATCTTAAGCCAATATTTTTATTTATACCAAAACATAGTTTAATTATATATATATATATTTCAATTTATGAATTTTGATTTTGTTTAGTTAAAAACTAGATTTTTACAAAAAATTAGTTATTATTAAAGTGATAATATTTTACATCTATTAAATATATATATTTTTTAAATCTTATATGTCAATTGGACCTTTTTATCTATTAAAAATTAGTTTTAAATCGGATGTTTCATATTTTATTTTATTTTATTACATATGCTTATTATCCATTTTTAAATTTGTCAAGTAACACATTTTTATCTTCAATTATGCGTGATGAAATTTATTAAAATGATATTATATCATATACTTTAAATACATGACTTTTGGTGATTTCATATTCAAATTAATTTTTTTATTAATTATAATTGATTTTAGATTTAATATTTAAAAAAATAATATAAAGATAATGTAAGTAAACTAGAGAGGAAAACAGTGCAAAACCCTAAAGTAGAGGGACTTTGGGAACTGGTAGATGGCATACCAGACGCATAGAGTACAGTAACAATAATATAAACAAGATTCATATAGGCCTAGTGTTTAGGGTTAACTGGCCTAAAGCTACCTCACGTATATTTGGATCAATGGCTTTTCGTTAACAATTTTGGTCATGTTTTTCTGTTTTTGGTTAAAACTAATTAATTTTGACTGATGATTGTCTGCCTGAAGTCTTTTGCATTGTAAAACTAGAACAGTTTGTATTTGATTAATTATTAGCATAATTTTTTTTTAATTTTATAAGTAAAATTAATAGAGTTAACATAAGACTTTTTTTTTTAATTTACTATCAAGATAATTATCAAAATATTTTGTTTATTATCAATCTCCATTCTCAAAATTAAAATAAATTTGTCATCCGAACATTGTAATTTAAAAATCTTGAATTTGAAAACATCTAAAAGAGAATAAGAAGTATAATTTAATTTCTCTCATATGAAAACCCATATTAATAACCATCTCTCTTTTTTTTTCTGGGGAAAAATTTATTCATTTACTTGTTTTATTTGCTCCCTTCATTTATAATCTATCACAATTTAATGAAACTAAATTAACAAGAACTCAAAATTTAATACAATTAATTTATAAAATTATATTTAAAAATAATATTAATAGTTAAGTTTAATTAATCTGAACATTTATAATTTTTTTAAAAAATTAATGATGAAAGATCAGTAATAAAGAGGGAAAATAAAGGGTGGATTCAACCATAAACAAATAGCTAATTAAAAAAAAAACTATTTATGACGGTGCAATTAAACATTATCAATAACGAAAAGACATTTCGAAATTATATTGCTAATGGTAGTGAATATTTTGTACGTATTTGCAACTAATTAGCTAATTTTTTCTTTCTTTTTTAGTACAATAGGCAATGGAGGGGAGTTGGGTTATTTTAAATGCTCTTGAATATTCTAATATTTAGTACCATAGCAAAAATAAATTTCATCCCCCACCAATGCCGGTTTCCGACAAATTACTTCATATTTCACATAAAAAAAACAATTACAGTGACGCAAATTTACCACAAAATGGTTGAAATTCACCGCACATGTGCAACCAAAATGAATAAATAGTTGAAAGCTCAATGTCATTACCCCAAACAAAAGATACAAGATCTAAAGATGATAATTCCTTTGACAACAACGTGAGATTTGTACTTTTGGGTTTTGATTTTATGAAAATGAAGAGAAATAGAGACTCAAAGCCCTTCCCAAGGGCTTATCCTACAAGCTTTCATGGAAGATCATGGGAAATTTTGAGAGGTTTTTGGGCAATTGCTGTGAAGGTTCCTAATACTATATGCAATTATAAAACTGTAGCTATCAGTTTTTGGACTTAAATAGATGGTAAAATTAATTTTTATGAGATTAAAAATAATTATAAAAACAAAATTAATTATTATAACAATAAAATTAAATTTTATAATGAAAAAATATGTATTTAAATATAAAAATAATTATAATTATAAATAATATAAAAAATTTATATAAAAAAAAAAAAAGGTAAAAGGGGAAAGAGATGCTCCAATGAAAACAATATTTTCTTACTTAGCCTCAAAAGCTTCATTTTGTAAATCCAAATGAACTCTCATATTTATTTTATATTTATAGTTTATATTAATATTTTTTATTTTAAAGAGGGTTAGGTTTGAAGTGAAATGAAAGGTGAAATATTGGGTTACAGCCCTTGGGTCACTATCAAGGCTGCCTTCACTGTCAAACTTGTCCTATTTTTAGCAACACAGTAGTTTTTTTTACTCACTGCTACTACTTATTAATTACCAGAGGCCTTTAACTGACTGAATCCTGCCCTTCTCTCCCATTGCTACACCACTATGACAGATTTTCTTCTCTCTCTCTTACTTTATCAACAGTGTTAAACTTGAGTTTGCTTGCCCTTTAGCTCGAAAAAGGAAGGCTCTGATCATCTCTGATCTCATCTTTTTCCTCCCTTTACCCTTATTTTCATATCCCAAATAACTGCAGTCTTTCAAGAGTTTCTTGCTGACTCTCTGCTGGTGCCTCCGCTGCTTTGTGTGTTCAACTTCAAACAAAGAAATCACAGATACTAGTTCTGTATCTTTTCTTTGGCTCAATTAAATTTTATTAATATTTACTCCCAAAAAGGAAAAAAACCCTTTTTTGCCTCATCTCTACTTGATTATTTCTTTCTTTCACTTTCTCATGGAAGCCATGCAAAATCTTGCATTTCAATATCATTTCTTCAGCCATCATAGTCACCAATATACCTGAAGTGAAAAGTTCTTCTTCATCACTTTTTCAATTCCTCAGCAAAGAAAAGAAAGCTTTACTCCTTGTTTGTTAGTTTCATACCCTTGTTTTCCTAAAACATCAGAAGAATATATATGTGATTTGATCTCTTTCTCTCTGATCATCCTCAGTCTTTCAAGGAGAATAGAAGCTGGAAGTGAAACCCTAAAAGGAAGAGCATCAAAACAAGAAGCAAAGATAATATCATCAACAAAGAAAAGCAGCAGCTGCCAAGATCCTTTAACACCCAAGAATAAAAAGATCATTTTTCTCTGATAATGGACTTGGTTTCCCCACAAAACAACCCAAATAACTATCCAAGCCCGATAGTTGGTTCAAACTCCATGGCAACTACAGCTACCAACGACAACATCATCAGCACTGCAACGCCCACTTCTAGCACTACCACTGCACCTCCATCGACCACTCCAAGCCGCTATGAGAACCAGAAGCGCAGAGATTGGAACACCTTTTGTCAATATCTGAGAAACCATAGGCCTCCACTGTCTCTGTCAATGTGTAGTGGTGCTCATGTCCTTGAGTTTCTTAGGTACCTTGATCAATTTGGCAAGACCAAAGTTCACCACCAGACTTGCCCTTTCTTTGGCCTTCCTAACCCTCCTGCTCCTTGCCCTTGTCCTCTTAGGCAAGCCTGGGGTAGCCTTGATGCACTCATTGGCCGACTCCGGGCTGCTTATGAGGAGCATGGTGGTAGGCCAGAAGGGAACCCTTTTGGAGCTAGAGCTGTCAGGATTTTCTTAAGGGAAGTAAGGGATTTCCAGGCCAAAGCTAGAGGGGTTAGCTATGAGAAGAAGAGAAAGAGGCCTAAGCAGAAGGTAGCAACACCATCAGCACAGCCACCAGCTCCAACACCAGCAACACTTGCTGGTGCCACTGCTGCAAGTGAGTAACAAAAGAAATTTTGTTATATATCTTGTTTAAAATGAACCAAATCTATAGTGAAAATGATCAGTATGAACATATTCTATTATTCTCCTTCTATGTTAATTTTGCCCTTTTCTTGTTGTTGGTAACTTGGTTTGTATATTTATGTTGTTTTTACAAGATTGAGCTGTACCCTCCCTGTATTTTTGCTTTGGTTTGAAAATAAGTTATTCTGCTTTGATAAGAGGTGGGTATCCTTCAAATTGCTCTTTTAGGGGACAGTTTGGAATAGTAGTGACAGCATGATCAGTTACGAGGAAGCAGAGGTAAAAGAAAATGATGGTAGAAAAAGTGATGCTATAACATGTATTATATGTACCCAAACCAGTTGTCAAATTGTTATGTACTTTGAATTATCTATAACTAGGTTAGTACTTCTGAATTCTGATTTTTATTTCTTGGTCAATTCATCTTTAAGAATTCAGATTTATATATATTCTACTTTCTATTTTTGCCACCTGCTTTCCTTGGGACATTTTAAATCACAAAATTATATACTAATGCCCTGGATGTCTCCAAATATGATTACTGATTAGAGGCTTTTATAGATCAAATATAGATTTTTTTGCTTGATGTTAATAGAGACAATTTTTTTTACAGAAAGCACTATATAACTGGAAGAAGGATAAGGTCCTTTTGCAGTCAGCAATTGTCTGGATGATATGGTTTTTATGGGTTTTATTTTTCTAAGGTATTTCTCTTTGTCTACTTGATTTGACATTTCAATGGCTTAGTTGATAATGTTATATATACATATGATGGTACAAGCCAATGCCAATGTTAGTAGATATTGTAATCTTTACTTATGTTGTTTCATATATAAATATGAACTGCTGTCATGAAAAGAAAGCATTTCCCAATGCTTCACTAATATCCAGAGAATTAATTTACCCAAATAAATAACAATAATAATAAGTGTTTCTATTGAAAGACATTGCATTGGCGAGGTGGAAACTTACAAGCCTGTGAATAGTGTCTGTGAGGTATATTAGTCCAAATACAACCAAAAATAGATCTATTATAAGGCAAGAAGACAAAAACCTAGATTCATCTTTTCTGAAATTGGTTACAACCTAAAGAAAAGAGACACGTCATAAAGTATTAGATATACAAAAATTAGGCCAATAAACAGATGGAATATTGAGGGTTGAAGCTAGCCTTTGTAGGGCTATTTCCTAGTCCACTTGGGCAGACAAACTTTTGAACATTATTAATTAAGGATAATACTTGTTTAATACTTGGCTGATCTTTGATTGTTCTTATGGGGTTATCTGATTTGTTTGTCGTATTTTTAAAGACTATTAAATTATTATTTTCAAAGGTTGTAGAAGGAAGACTCCCTAAAATCTAATTATAAGTTAATTTAATTATTCAATATTGTGTGTGTATTTCTGAACTGCTGACACAAGTTAGAGTAGTAGTGCTACAGCTCTTGTTTCTCTAAACTGAATCTTATGGTGTATCTGGATTATTACACTCTGCAAAGAAAATATAACAAATTCTGATTCAAACTATGATAAGAGCAGGAAATGATTGAAAATTGATGGATATCAGGTTTAATCGCTGACATCTGTTTTACATTGTTTATCTATATCCTCATAAGAAGGCTAGCTGTTGCCATAATCCTCATTAGCAAACTTTTAGAGGCAACTTTTCCATCATGACTTTCCAACTTACTTCATAATTCTTACCTTACGATTACCTCTGGCTTAATAGTATAAATATTATGCAATGAATACCTTTGAAATCTCTTTTTCATTAGCCCCTTCTTCTCAACTTCATTAATCACTTTCAAAATATACCTTTTTTTGCCTTTATTTGCTCGAGTAATTATTAAATTTACTATGTAAATGTATGCATGTCTATGTATATGTATATGAGTTCCAATATGAGTATTCATGCACTCAAGGAATGTTGGAGAACTGCATGCGTGCAGCATGTACCAATATGAGCATTCATATATATTATGTAGTAGCAGTCTAGCAAATAACAAATTAGCCTACTCTATTGATGCTTATATGAATATTAGAGAAATAAAAATTAGAACAATGTGTTTTGGTTTGATGGTATTCGGTATTTTGGTTCAACCTTGAATTTTACAGAAATGAGTTAAATCTTCTGATAAACATTTGACCAAATAAAGTTTCTAGCTAGACATGCAAATCTTTGAACAAAATGTACTGTAATTAAATAAAACTTGTTGATAGCTTAGGGGTAGTCAAATTAAGCATTTAAAGCATAAGTAGAATGAAAAATTATGTCATTCCTCCTAGTAATTAATAACTATGTCATGAAAATCTAAAAATGACTCAATATTCAACTATTGATGATGAATTCAAGCTTTTTGCTTCTTCAAGAATGAAGACTGAATCCATTCATATTCTTCTTCAGAAAATATTAGGCAATGTGTCATTTCAGGGCATCTTAATATCTTTTGATTAGACTTTTAATCTTTAGGAAATATTTTGGGTTGAAAAGCAACAATGGAATTGATTTGTGTTTGGTGTCAACTTTAATGCTTCCACAAGCTCGAAATTTCAAGCAAAATTTTCTAAATTAGTAAAGTAACGAGAAAAATATTGCTTGGATTAACCTAATTATGTTTTTCCTGGACTTAATGAAGCTTTTGACCTATCCATGATGCATTTTTATGTATGCTTGCCTCATTACCTCATTACCTCATTACCTCAAAGCTTTGATTGTTTGCGTCTCTTTTCTTAATGCATTCCTTAGATTGAGAAATCTAAAGGTTTTCCTTTAATATCCAAAATCCAACACTCGAATTTCAATTGATGTAAGTTGAGTATGAAAAAATTCGAACTTTAAGTTTTTAATTTTTGAATAATTAAATTATAAATTAATTATTGAATCAAATATTCGGATGTCAAGTTTCAATTGTTGAATGCTTATAATTATTAACTTGATACCTATCTCGATGAAAATTGTGTATTATTAATTTATTTTTATTTTAAAAAGAATTAAAAAGCAACTACTATAATTTTCCATACTCGTATTGTAACTATATTAAAAAATTCAATGTTTAAACCATGGTTGTGATTTTAACGAGTGTTGAAAACTTATGGTTAAAAGCTTATGATTGTTAGACTTCAAACTGGAAATTTCGGCAACCAAATAATCACAATTGCTTGCAATCTTTGAATCTTTACTCTATTTCCGTAAATAGTAAGTAGATACACCACGCAATTTGCATAATCGGAAAAAAAAAAGTCAACAAATTATGCCATAAACACGAAAAAAATTATACATTAATTTTTGTTAAGGGATAATTGAATTCAAAAATTTTAGACGTAATTTAATTAATATTTTTTTAGTATTTTGTAATTATTTTAAATTTTGATTATTTGGAAAGCAGATTGAATTTCATAAGTGAAATAAAATTTTTTTAATTTATTTTTTTATTCATAAAATTTAAAATTGAAATTTTATTTTTTAAAAATTAAATCTTTTGTTATTCGAATAAGCAGGCGTTAGAAATTTTATAAAAATGTCATTCACGTGGATTGTCTCAAGTTTATCGTAAATTGCACAACTTTTATATAATTTTTACTTGTAAATGTTTAATTTTTGAAAATTTCAGATAGCTCCTCCTCTGGGGGTAATAGTGTGCAAATAGATAATATTCATGATTGGAACTTGGAAGTTACCAAAACCTATTCGAGTGGAAAAAAACCAAAATCACGATATACAAAGTCCTAATAATTGATTAAATTAAATAATAAAATAATAAAAAACAGTATTTTTTATAAAATAATAAATAACTAATATACATAGAATATAATAAAATGAAAGCTCCAACCCACCAAGGATCTTTGTCTATTTTTTCATTAAAAAAAAAAAAAATACAACAGTTACGAAGGCTCCCTTAAGATGCACAATCCCCTATACCCAAAATTTTCCGTACGAAAAAAGATCCCCGCAATCTACGGTGGGGATCGCGGCAATTGGGGCCAAGTATATGTGGTCCCTACCAGCCGCGTGCACCCACGTGGATGGTTGTACGGTTTGTCGGAAACAGAGAATACCTCCCCCGAAGGTACTTTTGCCTCGTGTCCCGTGTTCCACTTTTTCCAAAGCCCGATTTTAGCCACGTGGTTTGATATAAACCATCGGATGAAACTCATGGGTCCGTACGAGGTAATTGCTGTTTTTTTTCCCTTTTTGCCTTCTTTGGTTGCCGTTACTTTTCCTTTTTGGGAAGAGAAATTTCATTATTATTATTAATGAATTTATATTTTATATTAACATTTTATTAGTAAATAAATATTAATTTTTAAAATATATATATATAAATTAATAGTTATTAATTATAAATTATTATTATTATTATTTAAAATTAATGGAGTGAAAATGGCCGGTGGTCGGTTTTTTTAATAAATTATTGTTATTAATATCATCAATTACATACTCTTTTTAAAGAAAAAATAAAGAATTATTCTGAAAAAAATTTATTTATTTACTAATGTAGATTACCAAATGGTTTTAAGTATTGAAAACATCATTAATGCGAATTCATTAAGGATTACTATATTGGTTTGCTCTAATTCTAATATAAAATTAAAAAATAGAGTTCATGTTATTTTTACTGAAAGTTTTAAACATTCTATTTTATATTTTTATCTGATCCCTAAGCAGTATCGATACTAATATAAAACATTAGCATTTCTTGTTTTTCAATATAAAATTATTTTGTTCATATGTAATTTTTTTTTTCTTTTAAATGTTTGTGAAAAAATAAAATGTGGTTGGTCGCATGTGCAGATAGTAATAATTTTAAATTAATGTATGTAATGTCAATTGAGTATTAACTCAAATGATATGGATATGAGTGATGTAAAGGGTGTTAAAATTTTGTAAGTTTGAAAATCAAAGTGCATAATATATTTTTTAATCAGATAAATTAAATAAATTAAATAAGGATAAGATAAAACAATCATAAATTAAAAATTTTTAAAAATTAATGTTTATTGATTTAAATATTCTAAAAATACATTGCTTATCAAAATTTAATTTGGTGACTTTCCTACCAATCTTAATAATATCCTCTTAATTATGGTTAAAAATTTATCTTAATAGGCGGTCAGGATCCAATAGAACCAATAATTTGTGTTATATAAAATATTAAAATTTATGTATTCAAATCATATTTTATATAAAAATTATATATTATAATTTATATTGACACGAAAACATATAATATATATTTTTTATTTTTTTAAATTATCAAGTCTCGACCTAATGATTTTAATTAATTTATTATACATCAACAACAAGACATATACGATTGTTTTTCCTCCATGGTCAAGTATGTTTAAATTATTATTGATAAAATTAGCGATGGAGGTGTATTATTGATGATATTGATTGAAAAATGTGTATAATCCAATAACAACTTTGACAAAATGAGAATCTAGAGAAAGAGAAGAAGCTCTTCTCTTATCGTTTTTTGACAAATAATGATAATTGTCTATGCCATACATCATTCTCCTCAATACCATTGGTAAGTGATGTGAAATTCGTTGAAAAGCATAAAATTATTAATAAGGCAATCTTATGTATATACTCGATAAAAAAAAAAAAAAATCAATTTCAACATCAACATGATTCTAACCCTTCACCAATATTTTTAATATGACATTTAAAGGGTTTTTAAATTAAAATTTTTTATTTTTAATTCAAAAAAAAAAAAGAAATAATCATAATACTCTCACAAAGATTTACTGCTTTGTAATATTATTGAGGCAAGCACTGTTAATGGTGTGAAGTGACATAAAATTAACAAGGTGGGCTCATCTTTCTTTATCTGTTTATTTTTTTTGCAGGGATCTTTGTTTATCTGTTCTTTGTTTTATACGAAAGCGTAAAGCATGAAAGTTTGATGCATGATGTAACAAGCATAATTCCATCAATGGCATCTCGTTTGAAGTGGATAAAATGACTTAATTGTAAAAACATCATATGTTTCCTATCCGGATGCATTTGCAAAATTTATGACGAAATCTGTTTGTTTTGATCCGAAACTGTTGTAAAATTCCTGTCACTGTTGGGCTGAATGTTTTTGAGTCGGTGAATTGGAGCTGTTTGCTTCTGTTGTTTTTCGATTTTGCTGCAACATAGATATTGCAAGTACTATGAATATCTCTACTTTTGTCGATAGTTGTGTAAATCTATCGAGATTACTGAATTATTTGCTTTAGGTTCTGGACAATGAAATTAATTGTGATAAAATTAAAAAAATAATAATAAAATTTGTTGTAATTATAATTAAAAAAATAATTATAATTGTGATTAAAAAAATTTAATAAAAAAATTATATTTAAATTTAACTAAAAATATAATAAATTTAATCACATTGTACTAAAAATATAATAAAATATAAATAAAAATTTATTAGCTGGAGATAACAAAAACAAAAGAAAATCTTTTATTTTGCTATGCTTAAACATAAATTTTTTTTACCTAAGAGTTTTGAAAGCACGTTTATTCATTTTGGTTAAATATATATATATATATATATATTTGTTGATGTATATGCGTTGGTTGGATTAAAGGTGAGGGGGATTCTTACTGTACTAAAATTGTCGCTTTGTCGCTAAATCTTTTTAATGTTATAATTGGTATATAAGATGATATTTAAAATAGAATAAAAATTATTTTATATTATATTTGATTTGTATATAAAAAAATAAAATTATAAGAAAAATTAATAACTTTTTTTATATAGGATGATTCAATTTTTTTTAAATAAAAAAAATTATTTTTAATTCATCAAATTAAATTCTTATATCTTACTATATTTTTAAAAATTATATTCATAATTAAATTATATAAATTTTGAAAAAAATAATTTTAATTAATAAATAAATTATTTAATCTTAATTTTTATAAACATCGGATGTGTTTGGTATGCAAAATTATTATAAGATATAATAAAATGATATTACAAATAAAATTTGATTAAACAAAATCATTATATCTTATCCTATTCATAATATAAGATAAAATCATTTAATCTTATCCTATTTATAATATAGGATGAAATTATTATAGCTTCATGTTGCACCCTTCGGTTTCAGCCATACTTCAAGTGAAGAAAAATGGAGCAAATGCAGCAGCATACAGCAGCAAACAACCAATATATATATAAAAAAAAAAAATTCAGTTAAGAAGCATCTTTGTTTTTTTTTTTATTAACACCGTATGAAACTAAACTAAAACTCAAAATCAAAAAAGGAAAAAAAAAAATGGTAGACGTTGATATATGGGTAACCCTAACAAAGTACTGGACGGAGGCCAAATGATAAGAGGGTGCCAATATCCACCAGTTGAATTTCTAGACTTTTTATGCTACAAATAGTCAGGATGCAAGAATCCCACAGGAATATAACCAATTGTTAATCACTCTCCTTTTCCTACTCGAAAGAATGGTGGATTGAATGAAAGCTGTATGTATGAGAAGCGTAAAAGCAGGGCATCGGTATATACAGAGATGAAAAATGAGAGCGAATGGACTCACAGATTTGACCTCGAATCTGCATGACCAAAAATATTCAATCATCTAGGACGACTGTGAATCTCTTCATCAAGGAGTCTAGCCACAAGGTGTACATCCATGGGTGGCCCTTTGTCACTTAAAATGCTATAAAGTGAGTGTAATTCTTCAGAGTTTGCTTTCTTGAATAAGCCTCTGAGAAGTGTGTCAAGTCCACCAGTCAAGCAATTGATCCAAGGAGCCCCTGCAGTATTTTGTTCCCCAGATATTTTAAGTAAGTTCTCACCACTATCAGGGGGATGAGAATGTTGTAGAATCTGCACTTGAGGTCGTGAGTAAGGCCGAGAGTCCCAATACTCCGAACAAACTCGATTTCGATCCATTGCCTCAATGGCCTGGTGTATATTAACCATGTGAAAGATGAGTTTTACTTAATACTTCAGAGTAATGCATTTACGAAATAAAGTACAGTTGTTAAACGATTAAAAGACAATGTGCTCAGGGAGGGGGAGAAATAGTTTAAATAAACTAGTAGGATAACTTTTCAGATCAACTGGAGACCAATCAACTTCTATGTTTGATGTTAAAAATCGTCAGTACCCCAGAAGTCAGATTGTACTCTGGGGATGGCTTTCAAAGTTATCTTCCAATCACCAAGATCCCTCCCCCTAGGTGTAGAGGAACCAAACATGAAGAAACTTGCCCACGGAAAAAATCACATAACACATCGTACGAACTAATTTACCTGCACAATTGCTGGTGAAGAAAAACCAAACATCTCAAAGCCATCAAGGCTTCCGGGAGGCTGCAATGGTGGGAGGTTGGTCCTTCCTAGTCTATGTTTCTTTGTTATCTCTTGATTCACTTTCTCTCTCACCATCTCCCAACATCTGGCAGCTGAAACATGAATGAATACTTCACTGGGACAATGCTCCACAGAGACCTGAAATCAAATCAACATTAAAGCCATGAAGCCTAAAAACACATACATTTCTGGCCATTATTTTCTTACTTTTTCTAACCTAACTTCAAATCAAAACTAAGTTGGAAGACGACTTCTAAAATAGAATTTATAAGTTCTCTACGGTAATAAAACAAACAAATATTTTCTCTAATAGATGGAAGTAGGAAAAAATCAGGTGCAAGATAGTAGCATGCACTTCACTAGTAATGTCTAGAAAGTTATACTACTATGATACTATCTATAACAATCAAGTCAGCCGGAGTAAGTTATTTCCCAGTAGTCTGATAGCAAGACTAGTCAACTATGCCGAACAATCAAATGTTAAAATACATAAAACACATTCAATTACTTTCTGGTTCTCTGCAAAGAAAAACACAATGAACATCAGAGACAAACAATTTGGCAACAAAGATAAATCTATCCATATCTACTACGAATTTCTTCAATTGCCCATTAATTATGAAGGAATATGATTACAAAACTATGATAATTTTTCCTGGCATTATGTAATATAAGTTGAAGCACAAACAGGAAAGAGATAAAAAATGTATAACTGATAAGATAGTAGCACAAAACATAGTTGATACAATTAAATTTTCAATTACCATAAACAGAGGTCCATCCCTTCCCGCATCCAGAATTTCTGAGACATAGAAGGCCATATTTGTTGGATCTAAAACACTTATATACCTAACCCGGCTCTTAAATCCTGCATTAATTAGAATAAACAAGTAAATACATACTTAGCAGTTAGCATATTGACATGCATCGGCATTAATAGACCCCAAATGCAACTTACCTCTAGGGAAAATACACTGGCTGTTACACCATAACTTCCCAGAGAGCACAACTCCAAATTCCAGAGGCTCAACATTACAGTTGATCCTTCGCACTACCTTTGCAATGCGAGGACCTTTCTGCCGGAAGTTTCTGTCCAGATTATTTTGAGGGCAAGGCAGCCCTCCTACATTAGTTCTTGCATTGTCAACTAAACTTTCGAAGGCATTGGCTGCCACGTTCTCATGTTTATCCTCGTTAGCTTTTTCACTGCCCAATGGCAGCAGATGCTGAAGGTTGCTTTCAACAGTCACCAGATTATCCTTGTTATTGTCCATCTCTATTGTATTAAAGGAATCCTGAACATTTCTACCAGATTCTGCAGTGGCAGAGTCTAAATGACAAGAAATCACCTGATGATTAGATCCTAGCAATGTGATACCATTTGCAGCATGCTCATCTTTTGCTTGAAAATAATGAGATGAACTATTCCTTTGTACATCATGGGAACTGGCATCCCTTTGATACATAAAAGAAGCATCAGTTAGAGGCGTAGTTAAGATAGGCTCATTCTTGTAATTACATGTGCTCGCCTTTCCACCAGATGGTGCCAGCACCAGTGAGGTTTCGGACTGCTTTGTGATAGAATGTTCTTTTGGTCTTCCTGAAACTGGTTTCTTTGGTTCATCACCTTCATCATCACTAAGAAGAATAATATTATCATCTGCTGGAGCTGAAGGTTTCTTCACTCTACTTTCTTTGGCAGTTTGGCCTCGAGGCATGCTTAAGTTTGAAGCAGAAAGAACCAATTCCTCTTTCTTCAACTTAGAATTTGGATCTTTTGATGGTAATGCAGCCTCTGATAGTTTATTTCTTTGATGCAATAACATCTGAGCAGAGATCTGAGCTAAAATCAAGGACTTGTCTTTTGACATTTCTTCTCCTGGCAAATCTTTGAACGAAATGACTGATGGTTGTGATTGCACCTCTTTAGGTATTCCTTCCAGTGTAAAGGACAATCTACTACCCAGCATATTGTCCTTGGAGACATATGTACTCAGGGCCAGTCCAAGGTCTAGTCTTGCCCACCTATACACTGAACTTAGTTTTCCTTCCAATGCATCAACAAGGATATTTAATTCATTTATGTCATAACGAAAGAGGAAAACTTTGGCACCCCTGGCACATGAGCAGAACTGTTTTGCATGATTCAGGCATGCATATCTATCAGGGGAGCAACGACAGCCTGCTGCAGAAAGGTGCAAATCAAAAAAACATATGCTGCATTCTCTCTCGCTGGTAGCATCAAAATTGCTGTCCATTTTCACAGCCTGAGAGGAACTGCAAAGAAATTCCCTCCCTAGACACTCCATCTCAACACGTGTCTGTGGCCAAGAAAAATATACAAAGTCAATCAAAATCAACCACAGGTAATATAAGCATTTCATTTATGCTATGTTTACAAAATAAGCATATTAACAAAAAGATAAAGGTTACAAGATTTTAGCAAATATGGATCCTATTTCAGAATTTGAATTGAAATTAGATCAATTACTGGATATAACTGATTTATAAACAACATAAAATTGACTTTAAGTAATTCTGCCATTGAATACTAGATCAAATCCAGTGATTGTAGTATATATTTTGTACAAAATGAATTTTACATGTAAACATACTGCATAATAAGGTTATGGGTCTACATGTACATATACAATAAGCATGGAAGTGCATGCATTTATGTCCATGCATGAGAACATAAAATATTAGTTCTCATAACACAAGCTTCTTATCCTCAAATTATTAGAGATTTGGGATCAACAATTCTCCAGAGATCGGACCAATCCAAACCAAATAAAAAGTTTATCAATTATATTTGAATTAGAGGCACAAATCCAGCTTAGGAATGAAATTTACATAAATTCAACTCTTAGCAATAGACATCCCAACTCAAATCCAGATCATCTACACAGATTCTGAACTGACAAAATAAGAATTCATACAACCAAAGCCTATAAATCAGCCCAAAGACAAATAATGGACATAGAAATTACCTTGAGAGTTTTAGCTAAGATTCCATCCTTTCCACACATATCTTTCCACCTTATGTTATCAGAAGTATACTTCTTCAATAAATTGAGCTCCCAGTGGGCTTTGACTGCTTCCCTTGCTGCCCCGAGCAACAATTTATCGTGTGAGATGGAAGTTTTTCTTCCCTGTTCACGGTATAGCTCAATAGCAATCAGTCCATGGGGCAACCAGTCAACAGGAGCTACATTTACTGCCTCCGCACAATTGAAACCACAGTTGAACCCAGCATGGTATGCTCTAGGGAAGGTCAGAACAAACTCTCCAGCATTCTGAACACACCGATAGACAGGTGCCCCTTCAGATTTTAGTATGGAAGGGGACAGCTGAGTGACCTGCATGAAAGAATGAAATTCAGGGCATAATTGGTATCAGGCAGTAATATTACAGTAATTAAGCATACATGGGGAGAAAAGAAGATCTTATATGTGAAATTATAATGAACTATAGATTACAACTACAAATTCAATCTTCTGAAACATGGAACCAGGAACAGTTATTACAAAGCATCCACTACATTGGCACCATGAATGTGAATATATTTCATATTTGTTATGCATTGATTTCATTAATTTGCTTTTAAGTAGTGTAATAAGGATGGTGAACCAGAAGAAAGCATCCTAACTTCTCTCACATATCCCAAACTAGAAAAACACTAGAGCCAGAATAGGTCCTCTCAGTATGTATATTACGTAAAACTCGTTCAGGTTAAAAATCCTTTCTGCTAGAACCAGAACCTGGTTCAAGCATTCAAGGGGTACGGGCAATAATGATTCCTAATTCAAATTTTAATGTTAAGAGCAAAACAGCAGGGACAACATCACAGATCAGCCTTACCAAGCCACCAGCAAAATGGTTGATCCAAGGACATGTTTTCTCAATAAAGAACTATTATAATTATTTGACCACTTAAATTCAAGAAGCAAAAGTATCTTTTGATACATTTGGCTTTTTAGTACCGATTGACATGCTCCAAAACAGTTGGATAAAGTCACCCTTAGCTATAATTACAAATATAAACACCATATTATAGAACTTTTAGCTCACCAATTTGTGAAGTAGGTCAGGTTGTTCATCAAAAAGGTCAGGCAAATGCTTTCTCATAGCCACCTCCAGTTTAGGAGCATCCTTTCCTGGGACACCATACCAAATTTTTGGAGCACCCCAATGCATGTAATTTAGTGAGTATAGATGGTGATCTTCCACATGCTGGTTGCATCCATATAAAACAAATGAAAAAAAAAAAAGGAATTAGCAAAATCCTCAGGTCATCCTTTAATTGTCAACAGCAGCATAAAATAGAAGTTTTGCAGGTATAAGTAATGGCCTTAAATGTGACTTCAAAAGCTTGGAATTTCAAAAGAATCATTTGTTGCTAACACCCAAAAAACATAAAACTATACCACAAAATTCTGCATGGTGGCGTAGGTGGCTAAAAATTCCATCAAGGGTTTCTTCCACTATTTTGACAACAAATGCATGCACATTTTTACATCAACACTATATTTCAACCAGGATCTGATCACTTTAGGCATACAACTTCTTAACTGTTCTTATTATGCTGTATTACAGCACACATTATATATGGAAGAACATAATGCGGTACGAAGTCACACAAACAAAATAAATAGACATGAATTTCATTGTTCACAAGCTGGGCTAATGCAAAATTATCAAAGAAAATATTGGAGCCAAGAGTTCAACTCATGCAAGGATAAAAGAGGTCTATAGTCCTAGAATTCTTACCCAACAAAAGGAGGAAAAGCACATTCCTACATACAACCAGGGAACCAGAACCCCAGAAATATCACTGCTTTCATAAGAGAGAACAGATCCAGGAAGCCTTGGAAAGTTATTTAAGTTCCAGCCTGATTTTATGTACTTTTCATTTGAAGCAAATCCAACTTGGCTGTGCTTCTTAGGAAACCCACTGCCAAAAACCCCAGTTTCTAGATCAGCCCCATATAAGACCTGAAAAAGGAAAGGAGCATAAGAATTACCAACTACTCTTTGCAAATAGTTTAAAAGAGAAACAAAAACGAGGGTAGATAAAAAAAGAATCAGAGCTTGCTTGGCATAGTTGGAGATGAAAAAAAATAGTTTTGCTGATGTAAAGCTTTTAGAAATTCTTGATGAGAATGAAATTGTTTGAAATAACTAAGAAAATTTCTTTTGCCCGCTTGAAACTTCATTGACTTTGTCCATCAGCTTCTCATTGTGACTCTTTCTTGAATCTCCAATTAGGAACTTCAACTCCTAGCCTCCAGAAACTCATTATCAGCTTTTAGAAAGGCTAAAAGAAAAGTTTTGTCAAACTCTTATTTGGCCCAACCACAGCTTTTTGGAGTAGGAAAGCAGCTCCAATAGTCAGGCCAATCCGGCAGTAGGTAAATTAATCAACAGAAAGGAATGACGATTTTTTGCTAACTCATAACTCTTACCTCTATTTCCTCAGTTGCTTTCTCCACTATCCGCCAGTATTCACCCTCAATATTCTCAACTGAAGGCTCATGGTGCACTGGAAGAATGGTCATTTGACCTTCCATATCTACATCATTTTCCTTCCTCTTAAAGTACTGGGCCTTGAAATCATCTGCATACTTCTGAAATTTATCCAAGGTAAACTCTGGACCAGGTTCAAACCCAAACCTCTCTACTTCACAAAATCCAGCATCAGCAGACCCTGGGATACTTCCACTATCAGACCCACAGTCTGCAGCCATTCTCATGCATCTTCTCCTTTTCCTCCTCATATTGTTATTTACTTTTGACATTTTTCTCATTGAATCACGATTCTGCAGCTTGTCAACCCTCTGCACACGAGTAGCAAATCTAGACTTGTCCCACCTATTCTTTTCTTTAAGAGTACAAGGAGGCTTCCAAGAAGATGGAGGAACAATGCGACATAATCCATATTGTTCTGCTATTGGTCGTATGCTAGCTATATACTTCAAAGTATCTTCAAACTCCTGGGAAACATTATAAACCAGTTAAGATTTTTTAATTCTCTAATGTAGAACTCCAGATTATACAAGTAACAGTAACAAGTATAGCTAGGCAAATTATGATACTCAAACAATTCAAATATTATAAGTAACATTAAATACCTCTTCTGTTGGGTAGAACACAGGTGCATCCTCAAGGTCTGGCCTACATGCTTCTTCTGGCCGCCATCTTGCAGTTAACTGTTCCAACATGTTACATAGCAATGAAATAATATTTGAAGACAAAGGTTAACACATGAAAATAGCATATCAATAATGCAGTCCGGATTGCATAGTCCAGCTCCTTCATGGTCCTTCAATAACCAGTTAGTTAGCTGTCACTTTAAGCTACATTATAATATAAATTATCCATAACGTCATCATGCCAAAAACTTAAATATAAGGCACTCCCAGGTCAATACTTACATCTAGGATGTTGCTGCTACAGATGATAAATATAACAACAGTCGGGTGGAAAAAATAAATGACACTAGAGGAGCGGTGCTGCCTGAGGCAGATTATGAAAGGTGTGAAAGATTAAGGAAACTATAAAAGAGAAAAAGAAATTGGAAACTAACCTTTTGGCAATCATTACACTCTGGACATCCGCGGATAACACCTTTAGGAAAATTAAGTCTCAATCTTAGATTCTGCAAAATGAATGGCAAGTATGAAACTACCAAGATACAGCATTGTCACAAACAATAGCATGTTGTTTTGCTAAAATTTCCAAAATCAGCATTCAAAAATTTTTATAAAACAGAGAAACAATTTCAAAAAGAAAGAAAGAAAAGAAAAACAAAAGATTCAACAAATAACTTAACAAGAAAAGAAGAAACTAACTTGATCAAGCTTTCCACAATCAGGCTCATTGTCTGAACTGTTATCATACAGACCATAGTTTATCCAAGGTCTACGCCTTAGAGACCTTGTAATCTTTGCACTTTCACTATTGCCCAACTTAGTTTCCTTCTGAATTGGACTGGCATCAGAAGTACTTGCAGAGGCTGAGCAACACATTACATTATCACTCTCATGTTTTTCAACATCTTGTGCCCCCCTTTTTAAGGTAAAAGATGCATATGACTCAAAACCCGGTGGAACTGATGGAATATCATCATTCTCTTCTTTAAAACAAACTCTCATAAGTTCTGTCCCCATTGGTAGTGCTACACAAGATAATGGATGAAACTTCAAACATTACAGTCTGTATCTGGAACAGAAAACAGTTGAATACAAAACAGTCCTACCTTAAAAATTAAAGAATCAATTCAGCAGCCCAACTCAGGGTACCTAATTTGACATCCTAACTATAATTCTGAACAGCTTTAAAAAGGAACTTTATCTGCACAGAAATACAAAGCAATTAAAAAAATAAATAGACAAACATAATCCAAAAACTTCATTTGCATTCAAAATCAAGTCATTATATTCTTAGAAGATCAGCATAAATTATGTCAACATCGCAATAATTGTTACACTGATTTCAGGTTTTACTCAAACAACCACAATTCAGTACTTAGATAAGAAGATATGAGAATGGTAAGAAACAAGGATGACTACATTCCAGCATATGGTTCTGACAATTGTGTATGATAATTGATAAGCCATTTTCTGACTTATCCTCAGCAGATTAAACAATTCATGCTTTAGCCTTAATCCCCAAATCCTAGAATACTGCTACAAATAATAGCTGAAACAAAAATACAAACACAATTCTGTAACTAAACCAACTTAAGTTATCCAAGAGCCATAAGATGCATTCGATAAAACTCCTTCCCAAATTACTAACATAACATAATTAGGTGAATCAACAAGACTTATGCCTTCTCATTCTTGATAGAGTTGATTAAAACTCAGGAAGTGATGACGCGGTTGAAATCTAATGATTTCAGTTCCTTCAAAATTATGAACCCTTAAATTAGCAGCTATGCAATCAAATTTCTGAAAACATTGGTTCTAGAAAGTTCCATCTAACAGGAAAGTAACACCATTGCAGGGCATTCTTGGATCATATAATTTCATCAACAAAAACAATGAATTGTAACTTTTGGGAATTAAAATGCAACATATAAAATTGAACATCATCTTCATCAACATATTTTTCAGTTTTATTTTTCTTGATAGAAAATGAAATCATGATAACCAAACAGAAATTTACTAAATAAAATTGTAGTTTAATCCAAGATTTAACTCATGCATTACTTTCCCTATTAAATGAGTTTGATTAAATAATACTAAACCCTAAAAGATCATTATCAAATAATTTGATTGAGAGAATTTTCAGAACAAAATCAATAATTAAAAAATAAAATAAAATCTCATAAAATTCTAATTTCCTATTTTGTCATCAGCATCATCAGACAAAAAACAAATTGCAAGCCAGAAAGATCCAAAAAAAATACATAAATTAAAAAGTCAAGAAAAAATTTGAGCTTACATGTTGATCCAAAAGATTTCTGTAATTTGACTTCAATCAAAGCAGCTGAAAAAGCCCCTTTTGACTACACCAGTTTTTCAGGGCAAAATAAAAAAATAAAAAAATCAGTAAAAATTTCTAATTTCAAAGCACGATAAAATAAATATTATGAAGTAAAACAAATGAAAACGTTGAACCAGATTTTAAACAGATCTAAACCTAACCCTAACCCTAAACCTAAAACTCCAAATGGTACCACAAGAAAAAAAAAAAACAAATTCAACAGGAAAAGAGATTACTATTTTTATGATGATGATGATAATAATAATAATAATAGTAATAATTTTCTAAATTTTGGTGCTTTTCAAGGGTACCTTCAAAAGAAATCAGAACAAAGAAAGAACAATTCCAAAAAAAAAAAAAAAATAGAGGAAGGAAGCTGATGAGGGTAAATATGGAAGATTAATTAATTCATCATTACTTCTGGAAATAACAGAATTTCATCAAAGTTGGAAAAAGTGAAAATTTTTTTAATGTACCTTTTTTTTTCAATTAAGGGGCGTTTGGTCCAACAAATTTGTTTGGGTTCTATGTTTGTTGTGTTTTTATGAAGCAATTGACAGCATATAAGTTATAAAAAGAAGTTTTTTTTTTACTAAAAAATTAAGTACGATAAGGTGAAAATTTCTTAATTAATGGAGGATCGGGTGATTAATTAAGGTTAATGAAGTTTTTTTTTGGGGGGGGGGGGTTTTAGTAAAAAAAATTAAAAAAGGGAAGAAAAAATAATAATTTTTCAATTATTTATCTTACCTGTGGGCTGTTTTTCTACGGGCGCCTTGTTGGGATGAATGAGACGAAGTTTCCTCTTTTTCTTGAAGGACTGGCGCCGACTATGGCATGGACTATGGACCGACCATCCTTTATAAGTGAATTTATTTTTATTTATGGACTGAATTTTAATTTTTTAGAAAAATTAATAAAAAAAGTTAATATTTAAAATTTAAAAGTATCTTGCTTAATAAAAAAATTTATAATGAAATTAATTTATCCGAATAATTATTTATAAATTACATATCAAATATAATTGGATGAAAATATTCGGTTAATTCAATTTTTTAAAAATTAAAAAATTAAATTAAATAACCGATTAAGTCAAAGCAAATTAAAATAACTAACCACTTTTAATTTTATTGATTTTTAACAAAAATAAGAGAGTTAACATAAATTTGTCACTTGCACTAATGAAACTTTCTTTGAATTATTTTAATTATTAATTTTTATCTTAATTGTTAATAATAAATTTATGTAAATATCAAAGATTGCACTTAAGTATATTTGGTTAACTAGTATTAATACATGTATTCTCGTTTCAAAAACTAATTAGATTTAAATAAGTTGTCGTGGATTAAATTTTAATAATTAAAATTTTAATTTTAATATTTTATTAATAAATTATGCTAAATTTTTTTTATTAAAAATTATACTTTATTCACTACTTCAAGGGCATTTAGATTATAACTCTCTTGGTTGATTATATATATATGTTCATTTTTATATATTAATAATATAATTTTTACATGTAATGGTAATTTATGTACCATAATAATGCATTTAATTTTTTAAATTTTTTTCTTTTCGAAAATTTAATTCCAATTCTCAATTAAAATTTTTTATGTTTTAAAATGGTTAAGATTCGTTTTTTTTTTTTTTTTCTTTTAAAGTTCCTTTCATTCATACATATAATGTTTTGACCTAATTTATGTGATCCACATAATTTTTGTTTGGTATGCCTGGAATGTAGAATAAATCACGTGCAACATGCATACCTTGCAGTTGTTGTCATTCACATTATTGAAACGGTCCATTGAAAAATCCTGTATACATATTATTAATATTGTTAACATTATTTAACAAATTAAAAAAAAAAAAAGGCTTACCGCGTTGACAATTTCTAACGAGAATTTATTCGTGAGAATGCCTCATTTTCTTTCTTTATTATTATTTTTTATTTCTTTACATTTTTTTTTACTATACTTGCTTTGTCTTTTTTTCCCTCACTTTCGTCAAAACGTAGGTAAAAGTTGTAAACTTGTTAATTTGAATTTCAGAATTACGAGTCAACAAAAGCCTTTGAATTCTTTAATGCGTTGGTTCGTAGAGTTCGATTGTTACCTAATTATCACCCCAAATTAAGTAATCTGCCTTGAAAAATGGATTTAAATGAATGTTTGGGTTTTAATAAATGGTTTAGGGTACACTAATATTTAACATTAGTCGAATAAATAAAAATGTTTATCGGTAATATTAAGAATAATATATTTGATGGTATTAATAATAATGTAATTATCTATATTTTTTAAATATAAAAATTTATCGTAGACAATTGTATTAATGTAACGATATATTATATCAATTATTTGTTTATGATATCAATCTTTATATAAGTAAATACCCTAAAAAAGTTTAGGAACGCAAGGTTTCTTAATGACATCAATACCCTATTATTAATTTGGGTTAAGTATAAATTAATTAGTGTGCTTAATTAAATGTCAAAGTGTCTTTACGAGGTAAATGGGTTGCAAGACGTTGATCGTAGGGTTTGCAAATAATTAGGTTTATGAATACTATTAACTAATATTTATATTTTTTATTTTAAATTATATGAGTCAAATTATTTTTTAACTTAATCACTGTATTCATAATATAATTAGTTATAGATAAGTGTATTTCGTATTTCATATCATTTAAGTTTGATATTTTAAAATTAAATTCATACCTACCGTTAAGTAGTATAAATAACTATGAATCAAACTCAAATTGTATGAGTTTAACTATTTATGAATTTAACCATTCATAAATTTATGGTATCCATAAACTTCATTAATTATGAATAAATTAGGTTCATAGGAGGCTGTAATTAAGAAATATAAAAAATAATTATAGATATTAAAATTTGAATATTAAATTCGTTAGATGTCACTTATTAAGAGTTATTACATGAATAAATTAACTTAAGTTCGATATTCAATATAATTTAAGTTTAATATATATATTGAATAGTAATTTATTTTATGTTTTAGTAGGTTGTAAAAAAATAAGTTATTGGTTTCGTATCATTAGAAATTAAGTTTTAATTTTTAACTATATATGAATGTAGAATTGAATGAATTTATTATTTTGTTCATATTAAATATTATTTTATAAATATCTATTATTTATTTATACCGAATAAAATTATGATTTAAAGGAAATCGAATAGAGATATGATATTTTACTAAAGATACATAAACATAAAACAAAAATGAGATTTTAAGAAAAAAATTACTTGTGATTTATATATGCACATAAAATAAATAAAAATATTTTATTTTAAAATGTGTTTGACACACTACTTAAAAATTCCTACTTTCTCGTTCACACTATTAATTGGTAAGAATCATAATTGAAAATAGTACATGACTATGACATAAATTCCTTCATAAAATGTGTAAGTTTATGATCGGGCATGGACCTTCCAAAGCCCGGATTAAGTTCCCATCGGCCCGGAGCCCTAGCCCATTTAGACCCCTTACTCGAGAGAAATTGATCAAAGCATTGCTTACCTTTCTTCACCTTAAAACGACGGCGTTTAAATTGAGAACCATCCTCTTCCGAATCAACGCACTCAAGAAATCCCGAAAATTTCCTTCGTCTCAAGCACTCCCCCTTTTAAAAACCCAAAATCTTTATTTCAACCATGTCGATTCCACCCTCCTCCGCAACAACTCCTTCTTCCTCATCATCTTCTCAATTCACCTACCAAACGACAACGAACTCATCGTATTTTCCGTTGCCGTTTCATCTCCAGCAAAAGGCCCAACCTTATGCCCCCCTGGCCCAACCGGTTCCGGTCGCCCCTGCTCCTGTTTACCCCGCGCCGGTCGCCCCTGTCCCCGGCGCCTATTCTCTCCCTCAATATCAACAGGTCAGCAGAACAATAAATTATAAACATAATTTTTTGTAAATTTTTTATTGATGTAATTTAGGGTTTATTTTGGGTTTAATTTTTTTTTCCCTAGGTTTTGGAGGAATTTGGAAAATTTTCTGGGTGATTTGGAATTAAAAATTCGAAAAGAACAAAAAATTGCGTTGGAGAGAATAAAAATAGAAAATTTAACAAAGGTGGCAACCGAGGGAATCTTTTTGTTTGTTGGGTTTTTCCCCTTTTAATTTTATTTTAGAGCTGTGAGTTCAATTACACACTTCATCACTGTAATTTGTTGTAGTATATTTGAACAGGCTCAACAGTTATTTCAAAGGGATGCTCAGATAGTTACCCCTGAAGCACTAGAGAGCGTAAAGGCCGCCCTTGCAAGCAGTGAGATTGAGCACAAGGCAGAAACTAAAAAGAAAGCCATCCCACGTAAAGCTGCTGGTCAGTCGTGGGAGGATCCAACGCTTGCGGAATGGCCTGAAAGTATGAACTAATCTAACTGTCATATTTATTTTTGATTTCTCTATGTGTGTTTTACAAGTGGCTTTCTTATTTTTGTTGGTAATCTGCAGATGACTTTCGCCTATTTTGTGGTGATCTTGGTAATGAGGTGAATGATGATGTTCTTTCAAAAGCTTTTGCGCGATTTCCTTCATTTAACATGGCCAGAGTAAGTTTTTAATTTACTTGATTTTGTTTGTTTTCTTTTTAATAGCAGTTTTTTCCTGGGGCTATCAACTCTTTGCATTTCCTCTTCCGATTTTTGTATGAAGCGCACAGAGCAGTTATATGTTTATGTGTTTAAGCCTCTTAAGGTGGGTTTTGCTTTAGGTTTCCAAATGAATGGAATAATCCTTTTATTTCATTAGTATTCTTTAATCTTGTCAAAATTATGGAGATCAATACTATATGTTGACGGCTGGAAATGACTTACAGAGATTGAGTATGGTATATTTGACTTGAACTTATTGATTAGCTTAAGCCACAGCAAGCTGATTGATTTTGAACATGTCTGAGTAAGGTCAGTCAACCTATTAAACTATTTAATTTGGTCGCCTCCCTTTTGTTTAGCCTTAAAGTGGGGAAACGGGGAGTGCATGGTATTCTCTTCTCTGTTACTGTTTATTGTATGACATTGAACTTGAGAGAGAGGTATGCCACTATCAGTTTACTAACTGTCAACTTTCCGACAATGTTGAACCACTTGTGCTCTAACTGGTTTTCTGACTTGAGTATTGTGGCACATTTCCTTCGTAAACTTACATCTGCACGGTATTGGGAATTTTCAGTATCACCTATACTTTGTGGGATCTTAATCATGTTAACAAGAAGAGTGATAATGTTCAGATTTGTTATGTTGATTGTGTTGTTAGTTTGGGATGAGTTTTTGGCACTTGAGCACTATGCTAGGACACTATACTAGGATAATTTAACTGATCTTTGGGTTTATTTGTTTGATACTCAACCATTACCTTGGCAGTTTCTTCTGTTCCTGTTGTCATGCTTGTGGTTGTATGTTGGTATTCTGTCTTTTCTCTAAAAGAAATCCATGAGGGATTCATGATTATTTGATAACTAAGAATCTTTTTTATGCATATATCGTTTTCCTAGCAGGTTGTTAGAGATAAACGGACTGGCAAAACGAAGGGCTATGGGTTTGTTAGCTTTGCTAACCCTTCTGACCTTGCGGCTGCACTGAAGGAGATGAATGGTGAGTGCTTCTATAATCCTTGGCCAATTTTCGACAACGTTTTTTGTTTGTACCATAATAGTGTACACTTTTGGGATGATGTGTTGTAGGTAAATACGTTGGAAATAGACCAATCAAGCTTCGCAAGAGTAACTGGAAGGAGAGGATAGATCAAGATGCCCTTGGGAGACAAAAGGTATATGCTTCCCCTCGTTTTCTGTCAAAAATTTTCTCTCGGTGTCATTTTTAACTTTGGATATCTGTTTGTTAAATTCATTGGCAGAACCAAAATCACAAAAAGCCAAAGCCACAAAAGAAAGGGATATTTCACAAGTGAGCAGCCGACCAAGCCTATAGCCTTCCTCCTCTCGGACCACCAATTGACTCTGTATGATTGCACCGTAAAGTGCTAGTAATTTCTTAAGGCTAAAGTTGGGTGGTCGTAGGATATTTAAAACCTTTAAGAAAATTGAGTATACAAGCCTCACAAAGCTTATTTTCTGCGTCAAGTATCTTGTTCTTTTTTCATTTTCCCCTTTATTGTTGATGTTGTGTTTGGGGCAAGAATTTTCTCACATTTGATTTTGTTGGTTCAATCAGATGCAATGAAAGTATTTCCCCAGAATTTTGCATCCAATCAAAACAAAAAATTTTACAGGCAGGTTTTCCTTAGCTTTAGCTAATTTTCATGGTTTAGCATTGCGGAGCTATATATATATATATATATATATAATTTCTTTCACCAAGCATAGGAATATTAAAAAAAAAATTATCAAGAAAAACTTATATATTTTAATAAAAAAAAAATCTATCTTTTCAAATAATGTATAATCGATCACTTGAGAGGATCAGATTCCAAAATTGCCTCCAATTGACTCAACGGACCCATTGCTTTTTGTCTCATTCAACAAGTCTTGGTTCATTTTCTCGATTTTCTAGTTCCACCGTTTAGGTACCAGGAAAATTAAAGAAAGAAAAGAAACAAATAAAAAGTGACACCTAATTGAAAAAAAAAAAAACCCGATTGTTTATATTTAAAAAAATTAAAGCTGGTCCACGTGCTGGTCACATGCCTGCTATAGCCGTCTTCTTAACCGTGCACAATGCAAAGGAAATTGAGAGCCAGAGAGGAGAGAGAAGAAGAAGAGAAATCACAAGAGAAAAAAAATAAAAATGGAAAAAAAGAACTTTTTTCCTTGAGAGAAATCACAGAAAAATTCCTCTTCTTCTTCTTTATTGAAATCATCCTTTTCTTTCTCTCTCTCTCTCTATATATATATAGATATCTCATTTTCCCGCTTTCTTTCCCTTCCTTCAGTCGATAATCTTCTTGTTTTTATTCCTTTTTATTGGAATTTTCCACGAAAAGTATTCACATTTTTGTTTTTCACTTTTATTCACCAATGTGGCTCATCGATCCAATAATTTCCGCCTTTTATTTCTCCTATTCTGAGCCGATTCTGTCATAAAATTCTTTGATTGTAATTTTTATTTTAATTTTTATTAATTTTTGGTGAATAATCAATAGAATTGATAATGGATCGTATTGTCGGTGAAAAATTCAAAATGGGTCGAAAGATCGGAGCTGGATCTTTCGGCGAGCTTTTCCTCGGTAAATCTCTTTCTCTTCCTTTTCTCTTTTCATTTTTTACCTTTTACAGTAATTAATCCGATTTAAGTGTGGTAATTTTTTTGATAGGGGTCAATATCCAAACAGGGGAAGAAGTTGCTATAAAGATGGTATGAGCCTTATTTTTTGGGAATTAAAGTTTAGTATATTCCATTAATTTTTTTAGTGATTTACTTGTTTTATATATTGGTGCATGATATATATGAAACTTTTAGGGATTAGTTTTAAATTTTTTACCTTTGAATTAAGGCGTAGTCGAGTTCAGCTTGTTGTATTTGCAATATCAATGGAATCAGTAGGTGTTTGAATGTTTTATGTGTGAAAATTCCGAAACGTTCGAAAATGGAACTGCATTGAGATTTGTTGCTTCATAGAAGCACGTTAGATATTGCGACAATGCCATGCATTCTAGAATCAAAAGCACCACTGAAATGTTATGTGAAGTAAATTTAGAGTGTTTCTACTGATCCCTATTGATCACCTAGGATCTTTTTTTACCCTAAATCTTCAGGAACCTGTGCAGACCAAGCACCCTCAGCTTCACTACGAGTCAAAGTTGTACATGCTTCTTCAAGGCGGAAGTAAGGTTTTGTTATTTTGCTTTGCTGGTTATTTATTTTAATAATTATAGTGAATTGTGAAGAAAGGAACTTGCTATGAAATAAATTAGCTAAAGTTCATTTTTTTTCTGTTTATTGTTTTTGTTGAAGCGGGGGTTCCCCACCTAAAGTGGTTTGGAGTTGAGGGTGACTACAGTATTATGGTTATTGAGCTTCTAGGGCCTAGCCTCGAGGACTTGTTCAACTACTGCAATAGAAAGCTTTCTTTGAAGACGGTGTTAATGCTCGCAGATCAGTTAGTATGTTAACCTGTCTTACTGGAGAAATTGTTTTTCTTCCTATGTTAGCATCAAAGGTGATGAGTTCTTTTATTTCTGTTATCCTTTAGATTAACAGAGTTGAATATATGCACTCAAGGGGATTTCTTCACCGTGATATCAAACCTGACAACTTTCTAATGGGTTTGGGACGAAAAGCAAATCAGGTACTTGAGCTAATGCAATGCTTTCACTTTCTAGTTAGATAGTGGAGTGCACTCTTTTGAAATGTTATCATATTTCATTGTTGGTGGCAATAGAAAAAGGTAGAAATTGTGAAAGTGAAATTTATTATTTTATATCTTGCTAAAACCAATATGTAGTTCTTAAGATTATCTTATTCAGTTGGCTCATCACTTGAAAGACTTTATGCTTATACTTTTAGCAGTTAATAGTTTCAGGATACAATAAGAGAGTTTGAAAAAGAAAATTACTGTGTTTTCAGAGAAAAGTTAATTCTCTTTTGCGTACAATGTGAGCTTCAATATCTGAAATGTACCATGCTTATGAGAAGTTTAAAGAGAGGATACATCTTTAAGATCTTGTATTGTGGATGCATTGATGCGATTTCTTCCATGATGCTTTCCCATAAGCATTTTTGCATATTAAATATGTTGCAATTATTTAATTCGATGAAGAGTGAATTTAGGATATTGAAATAACATTTGGGAAAGTAAAGTTTTATCCTGACATCCTTTTATAGGCTTTTAAAATTGTCTTTCCTTGAGTTGAGCCTATATGTCAGTTATCAATTACATATTGAAGTTTGTTTCAATTTCTCTTGCCTGTATCAATAGTTGATAAATTGCAGGTTGCCATACTGGTATATCCCAAAAATTATTGCAGCTGTAGTTACTTGGTACGAGGGGCCACTACTAAAAGTATTGACTTGCTACTAACCATTGCATTGATTTTGTAACAGGTGTATATCATCGATTATGGCCTTGCTAAAAAGTATAGGGATCTTCAAACTCATAAACACATACCTTATAGGTATGCATGTGCCATTTGTTTCTTAATAGTGGCAAAATGAGTTCCGTTTTCTTGCAGTTCCATTTATCTCCTATATTTATCAGTTCTATGTATAATGTTTTCTATCACTTGTGTTATTCGACCTGCTTTTGCTTACATACTAATCTAGAAAGTCATCACATTTTAGCAAGCATCTAGTATTAGTTTCAGTGGTTTATTTGAGTTGTTGTTTATCTACTTAGTCTTCATGTTCAAGATTTGCTTCAACTTCTGTGAATTTGCTATCTTCACAGAGAGAACAAGAATCTTACAGGCACTGCTCGATATGCAAGTGTAAACACTCACCTTGGAGTTGGTGGGTAAATTGCCACAGTAGTTATTTTGTTGTTCTCACTTATTTGCATTATACATGTTGTGCATTGTGTAATCTAATTGTTTCTCAATTCATGTGCAGAACAAAGCCGAAGAGACGATTTGGAATCAATTGGTTTTGTGCTCATGTATTTCTTACGAGGAAGGTTATAACAATATAAGCACTATTATTTTGTGTGTTCTAAGTTTGTTGATGTGAAAAATATTTCTCATTATCATATTGCTGGCATCAGCCTTCCCTGGCAGGGCCTAAAAGCAGGGACCAAAAAACAGAAGTATGATAAAATCAGTGAAAAGAAGATGCTAACTCCTGTTGAGGTATTTTTTAATTTCAACTTGTCATTTGCTTGCAGGATACTATGCTTATATTTTAATGCATGGTGCATTCATATTGAATTCTGAATATGCAATGCAAGGCAAGGCTGGTGCCGTTACACTGCCTCTACACTTCTTTTATTTATAACTAATTACATAAAATATGCAAATCCTACCATTAGGTACTCTGCAAGTCATATCCATCAGAGTTCATATCATACTTCCATTATTGTCGTTCATTACGCTTCCAAGACAAGCCAGATTATTCATACTTGAAGAGGCTTTTCCGTGACTTATTTATTCGAGAAGGTAAGAACCAAATGATTTTAGAGCCAAATGATTTTAGTTTCAAATTCGAAATACCTTTGTCATATCTCAGTTAATACTGGAAGTTAGGAGCTGTTTGTATCCTTCTTAATACCCCGAAAAAGTTTTTAAAATGTAATGAATAGCCCAGTCTGTGTAGGTCTCAACAAGAATTTTTAGTCTGTTACCATGCAAAGCATGACCATAATGCACATAAAATTTTGTGCATTATAGAGGAAGCAATTGGAAGGTGGGTTGCTCTGGAAAATTGATGACCTAGCTTTCTAATTTCTTCTGGTCATGTATAGGGTCATTTAAATGTATCACAAACTCTGCATAGATTGGTGGTTGCTGTGCCATAGTTGTTTGCACCCAAATATCGTATGTAACTCATACACCTTGAAAATGAATAAGGATTTTATAACCAACTATAGTGGACTATCAGGATGTATATTAGCTCCTGTCAAGATGCATTTGAAACATGTGGTAAACACAGTTTGCAATATGGATAACTGTATGCGGGCTCATTCTATTGCTAGCTGAAGTTAGTTTTCCTGCTTTCAAGATGTTGGAAAGCATGATATGCCTATAAAATCATGAGAAAACATCATTTGCAAATATTTCTTTGAAGGCTGGTGGAATGTACATGGCCTTTTTTGATTCCCGAGGTGGTTTCTTGGCAGGATATCAGTTTGACTATGTTTTTGACTGGACCATACTCAAGTATCCCCAGCTCACTGGTAGCTCTAGACAACGGGTCCGTGCTTGTCAATCTTGTGCTGTACATTCTTCTATCACAGATTATTCTTATTTACTTTCTTGCATCTTTTCAGCTGTCAAGTGGAAAAGCTGCTTTAAATGCTGGAGCATCTGCTGAAAGAACAGAGAAGCCATCAGGTTTGCTCAATTCTCCTGACAGGCTGTAGGGAGGGATACAATTTGTGTAATTAAAATGTTTGGACTTCTAAGGATGTATTTGAATTACTTGATTTTTGTAGTTCTCTAGAGTTCATACTTCTAGACACAATTCTCAATTGTAATTATGATGCTTGAGGATGGATGCTTAACCTCACCTTTTTAGACCAGGGTGATTTACCTAGTTTCTTGGATGTTTTTGTTTCCCTTTGTTTTAAGTGAATCTTAATGCTTTCATTTCTTACTTGTTTTGACTAGTGGAACAAGAAATTCGAGATAGATTTTCAGGTGCTGTTGAGATATTTACTAGGAAAAATGCTTCAGGCAATGGACATCTCAGCGATCGGTCCAAGCAGAAGATATCAGAGAAGGCATCACCATCAAAGGATGTGGTAGGCTTTGGCTGCCATAAATTTGTCGCTTTTACTCTAAGTTATTGTTTATTTGCCAATTCCTATATGGATCTTGTTCTACTTCATGGAATAAATTTTGATGCATCCATGTCTTTGACTATAACGAAGCATGTAGAGTTCATAATCAGTGCTCTAGAGTTCATCTTTTATTCTGAATTTCTCAATTTTTTTCCAGGATAATGATTCTGGAAGGGGGCGAACTTCTTCCGCCCGCCCTAGCAGCTTGTCCAAGAGGGCTGTTGCCTCGAGCAGCAGGCCAACCTCTTCTGTGGGGCCTAGTGATAGTCGATCAAGTTGGCTTCTTTCAGGTAGTAGTCGCCTCTCAGCAAGCCAGAGACTTCATTCTGGGTCCGAGCAGAGATCATCTCTCTCCCGAGCTACAACCTCCAAAGGTTTCCATGAAGATCATCAGAATCAGAGCTCAGAGCACCATTCAAGGGTCACAGATAAGAGGAAGGGATGAATGTTCCATTCGGTAAGAGATGGTTCTTCTTTTTGGGGCAATCCTCACAATCCCATTTCAATCAAAACGCATTTCTTACTAGCATTAATGGGTCTCATTGCAGCAAAATTCCACATTTTTCGATGGAAGTTCATATATGCTATGTTGTTGTAGAGTCATGAAGAGAAGGATACTAAGATTTGGGATCCAGGGCCTTTTTTATTTTTCTTTAGAAGAAAAAGGGTCCTCCCAATTTGTTAATATTTATTCGAGGTAAAGCTGTAATGGCAGATTGCTCCTGATCTATGTTCATACTTGTCTAAACAGATTTATTCCTTCTCATTCTTTGAATTAGTTGCTTCTATGATGCAATCTGCAAATGTAATTTGATTTTCTCCTACAGCTTTCCTTTCATTTCTCAGTTTCTTTAATTTTAAGAACAAAGGAATTGATGCAAAGATGGGTTAAATGCCGTTAAAGAAAGTGGCATTGAATTAAAAAAATAAATAAAAAGGGAACACTTAAAGATAGTAAAGATATTTTTATTTTAAAAAATATATTTGATTTTTTAACTAAAAATAAAAGCTTTAAATTAAAAATATAATTTTGTTAAAATACAAGATAAATTACATGAATGGTAACTAAGTTTTTACATAATTTAAATTTGTTTCAAATAGATCAAACTATATTAAATTTAACCATTGTAATAGATTTTATTTTATCAACTACAGCAATTTTTTCTCATATTGCAATCTCATATGTAAAAGAATATCGGATTCTTGGGCCGAATACTTTGCCTTTGTCCTCCAAAAGACTGGTTATATAATAAAAATAAAATGAAAATCACATCCAGAAAAATAGTATAGTTTTAAAAATATATACATGTAAACATTACTCACGCTCTTGGCACGTGATGAAGAGAGAAAATAATATAATAAATGTAGTTATTTTCAACACCACTTCCCCGCATGGCCACGTGGATCCATTTAACTATTTTATTTTTCACAAAAAATAATCAGTAAACCTTTTTCTTTTAATTTAGAAAAAAAAAAGCTTCTTTTTCCTTTTCTCTCTCTCTTTTTTTCTCAGATGTTACTCAAATCTCTGCAATTTCTTAGCTAATCTCCCTCTTGAATAGCATCGATCTGTCTTTCTTTCTCTGAAAAGTTATATCTCACTTTCTTTCGTTTTCTGTCCTCCCAATCACTCTCTTGCTAACGTATAAAAAAAGAAAAATAAGAAAATTTGTCTGGTTCCGTTCTCTGATTCCATGAAGATCTAGGGTTTCGAATGGCTTCTCAGCTGCAAATCGGAGTTTCTTATTCACATTTTTCAATTAATTATTAAAAATCAATTTCTAAGCGTAAATCTTTTTTTTTTTAATTTAATTTTTGGAAGCTGATTTTCGTTTGATTTGTGCGGAAACTTTGTTTGAGCTGTGTTTGGTTATGCGAAGACAAGGAAATGGAGACAGTTGTTGTTGGAGATATAGCGTGTTTGGATGCGGAGCTATTGCAGCTCCAGGAGATGTCTCCGTTAGCTCTCAAATCCTATCCTGAATTCACTCAAAAGCTTTTCGAACAGTGGCTTTCGCTTCCTGATGCTAACAAGCTGGTACTTTTCGTTTTCTATTTTGGAATCTCCACGCTGTTCGATTTGAATTGTTTTGTTTTGAGTCCTCGAATTGAAAATTCTTGATCGTTTGTGCCATTACATTGTTCCAATCAGTTCATTTCACTGATATTTGATGGTAATTGTTTTTAAAAAGTAAATTTATTTTTATGATATAAAAGTATATTTGATGCTGTATTATTTTGATTTTATTATATGTTTGAATTAGTTCATTGTGTATATGTGTATGTGAATTCCGTATTTAGAAAAGAAATTAAGGTATTTTAATGGATTGAATGGAAAGGAATGTTGTGACCTTCAATTGTTAATTTTCTCGACGTTATCCTATATTGCTTAAGTTCATAGTATGCTGTGCAAATTGATTTTAAGTTAGAAGCGTAACTGTCTTAACAATATCCCAGAATAGCTTTTGTCTAGTCTCGAATGATGATAAAACCAATATTGTCATGTATTTAAATATGGAATTTTCCCCCATTAGTGTCTTTGAAACAGAGCATATGGAATTCATATAATTTATTGAAATATTCCTCTAAGCCTATAAGTAGAGATGCACCATTGTCTAATTCTTGTTACTTTGCTAGGTGGCATCATTGGTTAATGATGCAAAGGCGGGTAATCCCTTGAATGTTCCTGGAAATGCTTCCAGTGGAAGTATTGCCACGAGCAATTCTTTACCTTCCATGTTTCCTGCTGGCAGTGCTCCTCCCCTTTCACCAAGAAGTACATCTGGTTCCCCTCGTATTACAAAACAAAGGGCTGGTCCTTCAAACTTGGGCTCTCCACTGAAAGTACTTAGTGAGCCAGTGAAAGAGTTGATACCTCAGGTTTGGATCATGTTTAATTGATATGATATTTTTCTTTCTCCATTGCCATTCTTGGTTGTGTTTTATCTGCATATTTACCTTTCTATTCTGAAGTTGGTGATAACTTGTTATATTGGTACTTGAAAATGGCTCCAGTTTTACTTTAAAAATGGCCGTCCACCTCCAAATGAACTAAAAGAACAATGCATGTTTCGAATCAGTCAGTTTTTTTGTGGCCACCCAGATGGGCTGCAACCGAATGGTAAGATACATGTAAGTATTGCTTTAACATATATATCTGGAATTCATCTGATATTCATGCTTTACTTTCTATATATATCAGAATTCAAACTAGTGACCAAGGAAATCTGCAAGCTGCCATCATTTTTCTCTACATCACTGTTCAGAAAAATTGATGTTAATAACACTGGTTTGATTACAAGGTATAGTTTCCTGTTCACAGAAGTGGAACAGCTATATTTGCATCTTAGATCCATCATATCCTTCGAACTGCTAGGATATTGCTTTGAAAATTATGAGAATTTTATATTTTGATTCCTTTCTGTTGTGAGGTGCTCTCCATGCTGGGCCTTGTTGGAGAACTACTCATTATAAATGCAAATTGCTGCTGATGGTGATAAACAGATGAAAATATTATCTTAGAATCTGACTCCTAATCTGTTACTGGTTCTCCTTTTAATTGTTTTTCAACTGTGATGTCATTTAGATAATTTTATATTGTAGCTTTTACTGAGTTTTCCTCTAATCTGCTCGCAGAGATGCATTTATTGATTATTGGGTCAATGGCAACATGTTGACAGTGGATATAGCAACCCAAATATATACAATATTAAAGCGATCAGATCTCAAATACCTCACTCAGGTCTTTATGCATTTTTGAGAGCTTAAATCCACTGCAATTTTGGTTGATAGTCTAATAGTCTATGGATAAACTTAAATTTCTTCTATACTTTCCAATTTGACAGGATGACTTCAAACCTGTACTCCGAGAACTATTGGCAACTCACCTAGGGTTGGAGTTCTTACAGAGTACACCTGAGTTTCAGGAAAGATACGGTTCGTTTTTTATCTGTTTGATACCTTTTGGCTGTTTTCTCAGTTCAATTGGATTTTTGGGATGCAAGACTTTTTCGCTTTCCGATATTTCCCTCTTTTACAATATCTAAGGCATTTGAACACTGATATTGAGTTGTTTCCAAACTGATTCCTTCATTAAAGATACTGGAACCACTAAAATCTGAACTCTCAAATCCTGTAAATGCATCTATTTTCATGTGAATTTCTATGAATGCAGTTCACCCTGTTTCTTTGATGAAGTAGTTCTGTCTCAATTGTGTTTGATAATGTATAGAGCTATGTTAAAAATTATGTAATAAAACAACAGTGGCATATTAATAAAGCAGGAATGCATGCCTATTATTTGATGAGCAAGTGTTGAAATTTGCACATCTTTCTGACAGAAACAAAAGGTGCGTAGAAAACATGATTCACATTCTTGTTTACTTTGTTGGCTGTCTTTAGTAAGAATGGTTGGCAGTATAACTCTCATTTTTGTCTCTGGTTTCAATGGCTTAGCGTCCATGTTCTAAAATGCCTATTTTTAGGGTGATGAATTCACACAAGAAATTATTATAAATACACCTTTTTAGTTTAATGAGAAGTAATCTTATGTTCTTCTGATTATATTAGAATGACTGATTGTTGACAATTTGATGAGTATATGAGAGGTTGCGATAGGAACATATTGTGTGACTGAAAATGAAACTTAAATATTTTACTAACTCATACATTACAGCTTATTGAATATTTGTCTTAACATGTTGCGGGTCCTTTCCCATTCTATATGATTTTTACTACCGCTCAAACAGTTAGTAAAAGTACTGCCTCTGTGCTTTTTAATTGTTTGCAAGCCTAGATTCTCCCCAGTGCTGCAGAATCTGATGTTGCTTGTTCACATTACTTTTGTTCACATGGCCAGCTGAAACTGTTATATACAGAATATATTACTACATAAATAGATCTGCGAATGGTCACCTCACTCTTAGGGAGTTAAAACGTGGAAACTTGATTGATGCCATGCTACATGCTGATGAGGAAGACGACATTAATAAAGTTTTGAGGTAGGGACTTGGCTTAAGTCTACTTGAATGCATAGAGTAGGAACTGATTTTTATATTTGCTTTCAAATTCCACAAAATCATGAATAAATTTGTATAATTGCTTTTTGATGCATGCGTTTTTTCTAAATTTTGATGCATGCTTAATAAATTCTGACTGATACCAATTATTTTGACATTTCAATCTCTCTCTCTCTCTCTCTCTTTCAATAAAATATGATCATATATACAGGTACTTTTCATATGAACATTTTTATGTAATATACTGCAAGTTTTGGGAGCTGGATACAGATCATGATTTCTTGATTGACGAAGAGAACCTTATCAGATATGGTAACCATGCGCTTACCTACCGGATTGTCGATAGGATATTTTCTCAGGTTTGTCCAAGTCAGATGATATTCTTGTTCCCTGGTGCAAACCATATTCTACCTGCAGAACGAAGTTTTGCATTTAATTGAACTTTGTCTTTTCCACTATTCTCTTCTATCACTTTTCTGTTTCATTGATTGATTGATTGATTTTCAAATTTTGAACTTTCATATCATCTTAGGTTCCAAGAAAGTTTACCAGTAAGGTTGAAGGAAAAATGGGGTATGAAGATTTTGTTTACTTTATCCTAGCAGAGGAGGACAAGTCATCTGAGCCTAGTCTTGAGTATTGGTATATTTTGTTCTCTTTCTCTGTAGACTCAAGGGTATTGTAGTGGATTTTGTGCACTGATTATCATTTTCAAAAAGCTCACCTCCTTCGCATTAAAATAAATACACTTTCGATTTTTCATATGAACTCACTTGTTTGAAAAAGTCTCCCCAAAATATTTGAAAATAGTTTGAAAAGATTTTTCAGAAGCTGCTGATTGAGAAATTAGTCTTGATCAAACTAAATTTAACTAAACAAAAAGAGGATGTAAAAGATTGATTTGTGGCATTATAAATATTGGCCTTAATATTTTCTGCATCTGCTTTCACCGGGTTAGAAATAGCAATGTGTTTTGAGGGGGTGGAGCTTTTGATCGCATTGAGATTGGATTGCTGAGTAATTTTTTATTCTTGGCTAGTTTTTTCCAATGTTATTATATTCTAAATCCTGTTTTCATACCTTTGTGCTCTCTTATGGAATACTTTAACATAATTTGGCTGGGTGGGAAATTATGCCATTACTAGCCAGTAATTGGGGCACTTTTTTTTTTTCCTTTGTAGGTTCAAGTGTGTAGATTTGGATGGCAATGGAGTTCTAACATGTAATGAAATGCAATTCTTTTATGAGGAGCAGTTGCATCGAATGGAATGCATGGCGCAAGAGCCTGTGCTCTTTGAGGACATCTTATGTCAGATAATTGACATGATTAAACCAGAGGTTTGCCATTTTATCATTGTTCCCCTTTTGTCTCCTTGCCTGTTTAGTAGGGTGTATATGGGATTGTGTTCATGGAAATGCATCATAAATCTCCTCTCTGCTAAGTTCTGCTTGTAATTTCAAACTTCAAGATCTGTGCTGGTATGATAATACAATTGTCTAGAAGACAGGTTTCTGGCAAATGTTGATTTTGTCTCTTTTCATGTTCCTCTTGCAGTAGGTTGTTCATGGCTGCTTTACAATATATCATTTAGTGAGATTTAAGGATCTGAGCTAATTCTACTGTGAACTGCTTTTTACCATATGCTGGTTTGGGCCTTTGAGGGTTGAGTTTCCATTTAATGCTCCTTTCTGTACACAGCTAATGGCGATAGATTGTTTTATGTGTTTGACAATTGAAAATTTCTTGTTTGCAGGATGATAGCTCTATCATGTTGCGTGACCTGAAAGGCTCCAAACTTTCTGGAAGTATTTTCAATATCCTTTTCAATCTTAACAAATTCATGGCCTTTGAAACTCGTGATCCATTCCTCATTCGTCAGGTAAATGTAACACTTCAGCTTTTATTTACTTTAATGTTACCTTTAAAAGGAACTGTATACCATGACACTTCTATGCAAGTTTTGGATAACTGCCTTGTCTATGTTCAAACAAACAGGAGCGTGAGAATCCTACATTGACAGAGTGGGATCGTTTTGCTCATAGAGAATATATTAGGCTTTCAATGGAAGAAGATGTCGAAGATGCCTCCAATGGAAGTGCAGAAGTTTGGGATGAATCACTTGAGGCTCCCTTCTAAATTGAATTGGGTATGCTTGTCCAGTTCATGTCCTGCCGTTTTGCTTGTTCTGGCTCTTTGTGGAAAATAAAGAATAGATAAATAAAAGAATGTACTAGTAAAGATGACAACGGGTTGGGTTGGGACGTTTTTTTGCTAGCCATGAACCTGACCTGACATTATATACCTAATACCCGAATTTGATCCTATATAAAAATATTATTTTTTTATACCTGACCCAACTCGTATATGTATAAAACCGTAATTAATCTGATCTGATCCGAAATTAATAAATATTATTTTTTAAATATAAATATAAAATTAAATAAATATAAATATATTAAAATATATAATTAAATAAATAATAAAAAAATATATTTTATATGTATATAGGGTCAGGTCAAGACGGGTTTGTTTAAAACTCTATCCCGATTTTTTTTTACTCTAAACCCAACTTGAAACCCGATTAAAAAAAAATCGATCTTATATAATCAGGTCGAAACTCAATGGATTTGGGTTGGATTACTGACCCTATGTACTAGCCAATGCTGAAGTCAGATTGTCCCGGCTGGGGCAAGGATATCTTCAGTTCCTAGTAATGGTTTGCAAATGCACCAGATAAAAGAATAAAAGCTAAAATAACGGCAAAGCATTTCTAGCCAAGCAAGCTGGAATTTCATGGAAACTCAACAACAAATGTCTGTTCACTTCCTATATCATACTTATTTTTCTCATGATCTTCATGTCTCTGCAGGTGCTCAGAGAAGAGCTCAACACATTTCTTCTATGCTGGGCACCAGAAAAAGATGTCACCTTGAATGGGCAAGGAAGATACACGTGGTGTCATTGGAGGAAAATTTTGAGCTCGGCCTTGTGGGATGTACTCTTGATGCACCAGTGAAGTGTTTTCCAGCCTTCGCATTCCTGGCTTGACAAAACTTGATGAATCGTGCAATCGGGGCTTTATCTAAAGCAATTTTCACATGCACGAGGTTTTGCTGGTTTAAAGAAGGTTAGAACATTTTAATACCCTTTCCATTCTCCATTTTTAAGATACAATTAAAGTCCGTTTTTTCCTCCGTCCCTGTTGGTTCATTTAGTAATTTCAATGGTATAGTTGAATGTAGGGTTGTCATGTTATTTCTCTTATTTATGTAGCAATTTTGGTCTTGGATCATGGTCGTCTACCAATTGATTTTAGTTGTTTTCCCCCTTTTTTTCTATTAAGTTTGTGTTCTTTACCTTTTAGTTGTGTTATGAACATAGGTGTATTTTTTTGTGAAATTCGAAATTTCTGTTGTAAGTTATTTGAATAAAGAGGTGGGAGTTATTATCCAAGTCCCATCGAGAATCATTGAACTAAAGCCAAAAAAAAAAAAGAAAGAAAGAAACTGAATTAAATTTCTTCTCTTTTCTTTACAGCTTTCGCATGGACAAAAAAGGAAAGCAAAGTAATTCCTAAATTTACAAATTAAATAATTAAAGTGTTAAAAAAGATGTGAGTGAGTAACCCATGAAAGAAACAAATAAGATGAATTTTTTTTTAAAGGACGGGATATGATGCATAAAAAGATTCGTTAGTGGAATTTTTGGCGGATAGTATAAGAACCCATGGAAGAAACAAAGAAGATGAAAGAAAGGGAAATATATTTTTAAGAAGCTTATTAAGTAGGTTTAAGAGTCCTAGCTTTTCAATAGGACTTAAAATTTTTAGGGGCAATGTACATCGGCCTTCGTGTAGGTTAGATTTGATAATTTCAAACATGGTATAAAGAACATAATAATAACATGAAAATAAATCGTATATATATTTAAAAAATATATTTTTTGTATTTATTCATGTTGAGATAAATTTTGATACAATATAATTTATATTTTATGTATTGATACGTTTGAATATGTATAAGATATGAAAAATATATTTATATAAAATGTGTCACATAAATATATGTTTAACATGTGATATAATATGAAAAACACATTTAATTTAATTTTGTCATATTAAAACGTGTTCAATATATTTTTTATATTTATTTTAATTTAATACAAATATATAAAAATTATTTTAATTTTTAATGTTTTAATTATGATACTTAATTAGTTTTTCAATATCATATAAAAATGATTTTAAACATTTAATTATGATACTTATTTAATAATTATTATAAAATTATTTTTTATATTAATAATATAAATAAAATATAAATATTAATGTTAGTTTTATACATCATTATTTTATTCTTTAATTTTTAGTAATTCATAATTTTGAATTTGATACTAAAATTACTATTATTATGTAATATATATTAAAAATTATATTTATATTAACTACATATTAAATGGGTATCAAAATTTTTTTTTTTTTAATATGTAAGTAATATGTCAAGTTTATTAAGTTGTAAATGATATATAATTTATAATTATTTATTATTTTAGTTGTGTTTTTGTATATATTCTTATTAGTCTTGTTTATTCGTGTATATCTCTATTAGTCGTGATTATTCGTATATATTTGTATTATTCATATTAATTTGTGTCGTGTTTAAATATATTAATTATATATATATTAATTGTATTGTGTCATAATACATATAATAAATATTTTGTGTTCATATTTAAATTTTAAATATATATTATAATTTATATTATATTCGTGTTTTAATAATTCGTATCATTATATATATATATATATACACACACGTAAAACATAATATGAGATACGATGAATAAACATGAATTACCAGGCCTATTGTAGGCCACCCCTTTAGTAGCATCATGGGTTAAAGAAAGATGACCAATACTAACAAATGTATAATTCAAAGAAATTCAGGAGTTGTCATCAACTGGACAAATTATCTCGAAGTACAAGCTCAGTTACCATCATATCACCCTCATATTCACGATCAATGGAGACAGTTGCCAATGTACCCTTGACAGACCATTGGTTCATCAGCCATACAATTGTGATTTGTGAAAGTGACCTTGGAGGAGAGGCAGGGATTTGTGTCAGATTTTGAACCCACAACCAACCAACGAACCCCCAATCCCTGTCTCGGG